>NC_079516.1:38567428-39796117 GCF_000801105.2 Raphanus sativus | reverse complement strand
CCATAGCAAAGATTAATAGGTCCAAATCCTTCCATGAGTAAATCGAAACTCTTAAACCAAAAGTTCGATATGAGATTGTTTTACAATTAAAATCGAAACCACAATGGTTTCTAAATCTCAAAACCCCCTTGATCTGAATGATCAAATCGAATCCTTAAACCTAGAAATCGATCAATCCCCTAAAACATAAACAAGATCGGTTTTCATCCAAAAACATCTAATTTTTTTTTTAATGATTCCGACTTGAATATTGATCTGATTGTCTAGTTTGATTTTTTTAAAAGTTGTTCTTGATGTTTAGAACTGCTTAGGATTGAGAATTATACAAACCCTATTTTTTTATGAAATCCGATTGCAAATAGGTGTTTTTCGATTGAAATTGTTAAATTTTAGTCTACTTGCTAGATTGAAAGAAAAATCGGATTGCATTGCATAAATTTAAAGGTTGAAAGAAACCAAAGTTGCATTGCTATATTGACTAAAATAAATCGAATTAGATTATATAATTTAGAGGTTGAAAGAAACCAAATCACATTGCATAACTAAAAGGTTGAAAGAAACCAAAATGCATTGTTTGAATCTGATTATAAGTCAAATAATAAGACTCTAAAATCTATATTTTCAGATGTCAAATTTGGATTATCCAGCCCTTAATCTCTCTGGAGATAATTATGTAAAATGGGCCATGAACACTGCAAGTGTCCTGAAGATAAGAGGACTTGACAGATGTATCATCAAAGGCGAGTATGCAACTGAAAATGAAAAATATGGGGCAGTAACAATTATTCGCCAACATCTCACTGAGGATCTCAGAGATCAGTATCTAAATATTGAGAATCCTCTAGACCTTTGGACAGAGTTAAAATCCAGATACACAATAGTGTTATTACCAAAGGCTAGGCATGAGTGGATAAATCTCAGATTTCAGGACTTTAAGTCCGTAGATGAATATAACTCAGCTCTAATCAAAATCGTTTCTAAATTGAAACTATGTGGTGAAGAGGTAACAGAGGAAGATTTACTGGAAAAGACATTCCTCACAGCTGATCCAAGGGATCTATTGTTACAATATACATACAAAAAAAAAAAAGGTTTCACCACTTATACGAATTTGATCTCGTATCTATTACAAGCTGAGAAGAATAATGAGATACTAAAGAAAACCAGTGAGATGAGACTTCCTGAAGCCAATAAGGCTGGAGAGAATAAGGATGAATCCAAAGAAGCCACGTCCAGAATAATAAAGGGAATTGTCGGCTTGATTTATGTTTTGATTTGTTTGTCATTTACAATTTTATTATAAGAGTTGTTTTATTTTTATATTATCTTATTTGATTTGCTTGATAATTTCTTGATTGATAAATGACAAAATAAAAATTTAAAAATGAGTATAGTAATTAAAATTATCCGACCAAAGGCATTGCCTAAAAGAGGCATGAATTATTCACCCAAACAAAAGTCCCATTTGAGTTATAAAATTTTGAAAAATGAATGGTTTCCACATTGAACCAATGGGCAAAGGAAATATAAGTTTCTTAAGATTATAAAGAAAGTAAAAATTGCCCAAGGCATAAAAATGGCCGAGACTGTACTCCCAACTGATCTAAACTATGCTAAAAGATCAGTATGATAAAGGAAAAAGGCCTAGGTAACCAGATAGGTTGACCAAGAAATTTTATACACTTTATGGCATGACTGGACTAGCCATCCAGGTCTTTAAAATTGATGCAAAGATTGATATCGAAAAAGGCACAAAAGAGTTATCCCATAGAATCTCACGTTGTGTAACATGTACACAAGGGAAACTCAATAGGTTATAATGTTCCAAACATCTAAAAGATTTATAGCATGTTCATGAGGGGGAGAAATGACACTCCCGTGGTCCATGAACAACACTAAAAATTCGAGTGACATGGTCTATGACCATGATAGAAGTTGGCCGAATTCTTTGTGATACAAAGATCACTAGCTAATGCTTGGGAACACATGGATTTACATGTAATAAAAATATGCATCAGGCCATATAAAGTGAGCATAGATATTTCCACCTAAGAATGATAAAGGGTCATGATCCAGACATAGACCATCCTAAGAGATTATGTATAGACCACCACAATAATATGTGCCGTCTAGGATGGAACCTCATAAGAAGATGAGATAAGATTGGGAATATATGTTGGATATGAGAATACTTTCTCCCACGATTTTATAAGAAACCTTGAGCCAAATATGGGTGATCAGATTAAGGCCAGGTTTACGGATTGCATGATTAAATCCGACTATCCAACATCAGGGGGAGAAAGAAATAAGCTGGTACAAGTATAAAGAAATGGAATGGTATCAACCATCCTTGTCTTGGCAAGATCCTCGGACCAGAGAATATGATTTAAGACGTCCAAAGAAAGATCATACAAAGCTAGCTAAAAGAATGCCAGACAGATTAGACCTGAAAAGAAAAGAAAAAGAATGACTAAGTCATACCAGCTTAAGCACCACGAAATTAATGTCCTAGAAGAGACATAATCAAGTTGCTATAGAGTCTAAAGATAGACCAATATGTTCCATAAGATAAGGAACCTCGGAAATGAAAAGAAAGGTGCATAGAAATGACATATCTGAGGTCATAAGGGAAACCAGACCAGACATTGAGATAAGGCTGCGCAGCTAACATCTAAGGTACCAGACCATGTAGTTTGGGACGCCAAACTGCAAGGTAATAAATGTTCTTAGTAAGAATGAAATCTCTAATCGATTAGTTCATGTCTGGAACACAATGGAACACTATAAAAGAAGTGTCGACACATACATACACAAAAGATAAAGATGCATAAGAAAATAGCACTTGAGTTTAAAAGATATAAACGAGGATCAAAACCCACGAGAATACAAGAATGCATTCATAGACTAAAAGAAACTGTGGGGTTTAAGAAAGATTCAAAGAATCTATAAAAGAGATGGGTGTATTGGCCATATATAGAAACACCATCTGATAAGATAAAACCAGTGAAAATGGGTCATGTGTGGGAAAGGAAAAGAAATCGTGAGACATGGACTAAGGTGTTCATATTCCTATTTAAAGCATTCAAAGAATGGCTTGATTACACAAGGATACTCACAAAGACCAAGGAACATATTATAAGGAGATATACTCCTATGTGGTGGATGCTACTACAAATCCGAAAGTGATAAAGGTCTGGATATAAGAAAAGAGAAATGTAGTAAGCAACATGATTGATCACTGGATAAAGAAATGATAAGAGTATCAGAAAGATGAGAAAAGAAATTCTCATAGAATAGTTTTGTTCCAAAGCTATTCATGGACATAAACGAAAGGCAGCTGCATATAAGGCATATAATGCATGTAAAGGATAAGACTAAGTAATACTTAGTGAAAGGAGTTCTATAAGAACGTCCCTAAACACTCCATGCTTATATTATGAAGGAAATTCTTTGTGTTCATACTTAAAGAAAAGATGATTAGATTGATTGATTCTTGGACGGGCTATGATAAGAATACAATGATCTATAGTGGAGATGATAGCCATGAATATGTATTGAGATATATGATCCAAAGTACCAAGAATAGAATGTGATATGGTCAAAAGAGAATAAGAGGATGAATCCATCAGATTCACGACCAAAGACCCATATCAACTAGGATCACGTCCAACCTAGTTCGACCTTAATCATCTTGGTTCTAGTCCAGCCCGTTCCGATCCGTTCCCTTCGGTCTTGTCCGACCTGAAACGTCCATAGTAAGGGGAACGGCATATTGATCCAAAAGTGGCTTAGTTTTGATGAACATCAAATTATAGCATGATAGCCATTCATGAACAAGTTATGGACATATAATAAAGAAGGTTCATGAAGAGTTTGGTCAAAAGCTATGAACGGGACACACACAATGGACATAGCATGATCCGAGTAGATCATGGATATACTAAGGCATTCATGGTCGAAATTTATCTAAGAAAGATGGACCATGTAATCATCTCGGTCTTGTTCCGGCCCCGTTTCGGCTCGATCCCCTCGATCATGTTCCGACTAAACCGGTTCCAGTGACCACTATATTCAAATCGTGGTATGGCTATGGACAAGGCATGTGTCCTTGGTCCAGGAAAGACTTTACATAAGTACTTTTAAGACTTATGCACATCCGACCAAAAGAAATGTATTGATATGATTGGCGCCTTGATATGGCAAGCCATACTAGGTCGGATAAGTTTTATGGATATGTTCAGATCATAAGACATTGATACTAAAGCCATACACGTCCCCTGCCATAAGTGTTATTGACACTTTACTTAGATAAATTTGGCATGTCCGAACATGAGACAATGGGACATGATCAATATATCCTAAGTTACCTTCTAAGGAACTAAAAGTTTGAGATTGATTTATACTAACCAAACCCAAAAGAAAAGGGATTGTTTGGTTTTAATAAATGTTACAGGTTTACAAGGTCTCAAACAGGTTATACACATTTGGAGAATGATGAAGAAGCACAAAGTACTACAAGTTCAGTCATGAGAAATGTTAGCCGACTTCTTCACCATGTCTACACCAACTACACATCTATGAAGTATACCTATCCGTTTGGGACATGGCAACAGAAGGACCAGTTCAAGACTTGGCGCCCATGAAGCTAAACCATCAAAGTGTCCATGCGCCAGACTTGAAGAACGGAGGTCCAGAACAGGGGGAGTAGTGTGTGTTGTACTCTTTTTCCTTCACTTCGGTTTTGTCCCACTGGGTTTTCCGAGTAAGGTTTTAATGAGGCAACATTAAGCACACTACAAGCTCTATATGGTTCTGGCATCCAAGGGGGAGTGTTATGAATATTATGTTTATGGATGTCCAGCCCATTAGATATTTACTTGTAATCTTGGCCCGTTTATGGCCTATTGTATTTAGGCCCATGTCGCCATATATTTCCTATATAAGGAACACTTTGATTCAATAATAAAACACACTTTCACAACAGAGTTAAAGTTTTATTCTATATTTACTTTTACTCTATTTTTGAGGAAAAAAATTTACTAATAGAAATACTTAAAAAAAACCATAACTTGCGCAACTTTTATCAATATAATATAATAATTATCAAAAGAAAAACTATGCAAATCTGCATTTTATCAATATAAAATAATCACCTCTGACAAAAAAAAATCAACGGACAACGACACTAGTTTCACCTAAGCTAACTACTCCATCGTCATTTCCTTTTTTCTCAAAAGAGTCGCCCACACACATTATTAAAGATCACGCGACTCTCCTTTTTTTTGCCCGATAATCAAAACTCGGAAAATAGAAAAAAAACCACACTGTTGAAGGGAACCGCCAACCTCAACTGACCCAACTTGCTCGCCTAGGCTTTAGTCTCTGAGAATCATGAAGGTCGGATTTCGAACCCATTAACACAGCGACTGCTCCTTGAAATGAAATTTGGTATCCGATAATAACAATGGAGAAACTAAACAAAAAGGAGACGGCTAAACCAATCTGAACACTCACGCCATTGCCAAAACAAACCAGTAAAAAAACAGGCTTGAGCCGACTGCTGAACTTGATCCAATTGGAGCTAGGTGACCAAGTTGGTTATGAGAGACAACATTATCATTGATGCTTAAGAGAATCACGTGGGACTAGGATATGTTATTTTCTGACTGGTGCCACCGGTGAGAGGATATGGACATATGACTCTTGCATCCACACACACCTCCAGCCGCTACTTTCGAGAACCGAAGGTTAGAAAACCAAAACAAAATCCGGTGTTGAAACCGATGACCACGATACAAGCGAAACAAAGAAACATGAGCTAAACACAACATAAATTAGTCGATAGATTTAACTTTAGCAGTGAAATAAAAAAACACCAAAAAAGAGACGATGGAAGAGAGGGAACCCACACGTGTTGCAACGCAACCAACATAGGCGACGGCGAAGCGTAACCCGATAAGTCACCACCAGCCACGAGCCGCAGGAACCGACACACACCAACGCAGTTGCCACATCCATAATTGCATAGTTGCACACACATCTTCCAAAAACCAATGCACCGGCCAGTCCTTTTCACCCAACAGACATAGGACCAACATATTACACATAGTTATAATACACAACTTGATATTTTGATAATCATCTTGATTACTCCCTAAATATATAAACATTATCTCCCTGTTTATTTTGTCTTCCGCTATACTTTATTCAGTTGTTTGATACAACTATTGTTATAAAACAAAGATTAAAAAACGTAAATAAGATAATTCTCAACATGTATAAGATTCCTTAAGATAAGGTAACTATTGGTAATTTATAACTTCTAATATATATTCACTTGTAATCACTCTATATTTTACTTAAAATAGTGTACTATTGGAATAGAACATAATTTTATTATAAAATTACTCTATTTGAGAAAAAAAATAAAGTGAACTATTGGAGATTATGATCTTATAATAGAAGAATAAATAGCACTCATCTCTTAAAAAATATAAGAAATTGGTTATAAAAATGTACATCGGATGAAATCTTATTTTTATAATATAGTTCTTTTATTTTAGAAGAAATAAATATATAAGATGAATTCCTTAGGACATCTCCAACTTAACTCCATTTTTACTCTAAAATTGAGTAAAAGTGAATATGGAGTAACATATGCTCCAACCCAATTCTATATCTCATTCCATTTTGAAATGTACTCCATAAATGGAGTAATCTATATTTTGTTTGTTCATGACTCCATTTTGGAGTGAAAAATAGAATAGGATTGAAATAATTTTACTCTATATTCATTTTTACTTCATTTTAGAGAAAAATGGCGTTTTACACTGGAAATGCTCTAATCTAAGAACGATTAATCTAATCTAAGAACGATTAGGTCATAAGCTCATGGCATTTGTCTATAAATATGTAATATAATAGATATGGATTATGTATTGGAACTGGATGTAGTTGGAAAGAACCAAAAAAGTTGGGGTTATAAAGGGAAAGCTTTTGTGGGGGTGAGAGGCGGCTTTTGGACAACGTAAAGAGCCGTTTTCTCACTAACTTACCTTCGTGGAATCTTGAAAGGCATTTTGTTTTGTTTTCTTTCGTTTGCTTCTTCATATTTGTTTGATTAGATGCTAATATACAACAAGGTATAACTACTTATAAATTTATGATCCAGGTATAATACTACTTATAAATTTGAAGGACTCTCTCTCTTGAAATCCTCTGACCTCTCTCTAAGACAAAAGCTCCGCCGTAATTACCGATTCCGGCCGACGGGTGGGCTATCATAACCACCGTCGGTCCGGCTCTTCAGTTTGTTTTCTTTTTTCTTTTTTCTTATGTTTAGTAGTTTACCGGATCGGTTTTATCTGATGTTTTTGACTCCGGCGGCGCGCTTGTCTAACGGTGGTCGTCAGGCTTCGACTCTGGCGTCGCCATCTTCTCTATGGTGTGGACGGCCGGCTTTCGGTGGTTCTCTGGCGTTCCCAAGCTCTCGTATCCAGGAGGAGATCTCGATTACTTATCGATTGATTCTCCACGCTGGAAGTGGTGGGGGTGATGAAGTTGGATGCGGATTTCCCGCATGCCAAAGGTGTGGTCCGGTGAAGCGGCACTCGTCTAGCGGCGATCTTCAGCCGGAGATGACTCGCTGAGGAACCCTTTACCTTCAATACTGTTGTTGGAGGTGGGTTGTTGGCGACAAAGTTGACGGAGAAGGAGTCTCCGATTTGGTCTAGTGGGATGTCGGGATCCGGCGACCGGAAGTCTACACCGGCGGTTTCGGTTCGATGCGAAGGGGAAGCGACGCGTGTAGCGTGCGTTGGTCAAGACGGACGCGTGGAAGCTTAACATCGATCTCGGACACGTGTGTTAGGGTGGCGCCGTTTCGTTTTTATCAGTTGGGCTTAGGCCCATTTTCGTTTTAGCCTTTTCGGGCTTTTAGTTTGCCGGGCTGTTGCCTTGTTTGTATGTATCGGTTTGGGCACGTCCTCTTTTGGGCCTGCCTGTTTTTAATAATATCTTCAGATGGCAAAAAAAAAAATACTACTTATAAATTTATAATATAACAAAAGATAAAGATGGACTCGGTGTACTAGTTGACCATTTATACTAAAATATTATTGGTGAAGTCCTAATACTTCTATAAAAAAGTGTGATCATAACATTTTTTCTTGTTATAAAAAAATTATCACTTTAGAATTTCAATAGAATTTCAATGGTTTTCCTCAAAAGCAAATTATACTTACTTTCAATTTAAAATTAATTACAAACTACATTTATTTTATAAATAGTTTTTTATCTCAAATATTATTGTTCAATCAAGTGTAATTAATAAAACTTAAATAAACTTCAGTTACTTTCTTAATATTTATGAAAATAACGAAAATAACACTTATTGAGAAACATAAGGAGTATACAACTTAATCTACCACATAATTCATAGGATATATATCTATAACAATCGATTGCTTATCTCTATCAAAAACTAGAACAGACCCTATGATGTACTGTAAAAAGGAGATTTGTCAAAATTTATTCCTAAAAAAAAAGATTGTTTGAAATGGGAGAAATTGGTAAAATAGGTCATATTGAGAATATATTTATCTATATATACTTTTGTATTTATTTGTCAATATTGGACACAATTACCTTTATATTAATAAAAATAATTATTGAAAGTTATATATAACTTATAAAATAAAAAAATCTATAAACTTATGTGATTTTTAACATGTTTAACTATACAAAAACTAAATAAAATGTATTTACTGATCTAGAATTTTTAGAATATATATTATAACCATTTATAGAAGGATGTAATGTATATTAAAACTTTTCTTCTAACTTTTGGAGAAGTTATTATACATATTATAAGTTTTTTTTCTATGATCTATCTAAATATAGAAACATCAACCTATGTTATAACCGTATTTCTTTGTCAATCATAACATACAATACAATGGTAGGTTTTGTACTGAGTTTTATAAAAAATAGAAAACATTAATTTATGTTCTATTTCATTAAACAATTAATTCTTACGTGTATGTTATGTTTTAACGGGGTTATAGTTTATATTATAATCATATGTCATTGTTTTAGCTGGTTTAGAACATATTTTTTTATTCTATTTTTAAATCTGCGAAAAATTAGAAAAACCATTGTAACTGCTTTTACTAAAACTTATCTGTACAGTTTTTCAATTTTAATTATATGTATTTTTTTATAAAATATATAGTTGCTATTATGATTTTATATACAATGTAATTAATATTTGTATTTGACTGGTATAAAATTAATAATTTATAGTTAAAGTGATTTGTTATGTTACTATTTACATTTAAGGAAATTTTATTTCTCTTTTGAAAGGCTTGATGTTATATACAATATAAGTAACTATTTCGAGTATTATATTTTATTTTTGTTAATTTCATCAGTTGTATTTTAGTTTTATATGTTTTAAATTTATTATGATTTGTTGATATAAAATTAAATTATATTTTGATAAATATCCTTTTTAATATTTTAATAAATACAGAATTGATTATATATTATACATATACTAAATTTTATTGTATAAATTGCATACGTAAAATATGAATTAATATTATATTTAGATGAATATAATTTTACATTTGACTAAATATAGAATTGATTATGTATTATACAATATTTAAAATATTGTGAAAATACATAAAATTATTTGTTTGATAAATAAACGGAACATAAACTACATAAATTTTCAACTATGAAGTATAAACTGTAATTTATAAACTAGATTTTGATCTGCACGCCTATACGAGTATTTAATTTAACTTTTATATTGTCTAAAATTTAGTTTATAATATTGAATATAATGCATATATGTATCAAAAACTTAAGAATATTAAATAATTGTTTAATATGTATTTTCAACACACATAATTTGATAAGAGACATCTACAATAATTTTATTGTGTTTTCAACAACAATATTTTTATTGTGTTTTCAACAACAATAATATTATCAATTTCTTGTTATATTTTCTTTCCAATGGAACCACTAATGTAAAATGTGTAAAAATACATATTTATAAACATTTTTTTATTTTACATAATAATATTTCAGTTGGTGATGTTAGTTGATTATTTACGTGTATGTTAAACATTTTTAGTTCTTACGAATAAATAGTTAGGTATTGGATGATATTTCTATGACAAAATATTTCACATTAATTTAAAACATTTTCATTCAGAAAATATATACGATAAAATATTCCACATTAATTTAAAATAATTTAGATTATATCATATTTGGTTAGTAATATTTTATATTATGAATTTGTAATATAACGTTTAATTTTCTACTATCAAGTAGTAAGAAGGAGTATTCATGTTTGAAATATTCTACTAACTATTTTAATTGAAATATTGACATAATTTATATGTGTGATAGTATATGTATACATGAAAAGAAACTCGTTTTTCACGTTCATAAAAATAACTAGTAGTTCATTTTCATTTTAGGTTTTCTAATACTTAATTATTTATCTAATATATGGTTAGTCAAAAATATAGATTGTATACAAAATATTGATTTCTTTTTAGTTAATTTGATAGCAATAAATTAGGGATACCTTAAATTTAGAATTTCTTTGCTATTAGTAATATTTTGTGGAGTTAATTTTAAGATTTAGCCATTTTTCTGTTTAAAATAGATTTATGACATAGATTTATTATATCCATAGAAGAAAAATGAAACTTAAAAATAGGTTTATTAAATATATCAGTGGTATTAGAGCGTAAATAATTTATAAAACTAAGGAGTATTTTTAATTTGTACTCCTCTTTTAATAGAAAAGGTATGTATTTGTTCCCGGTTATATAGGAGGATAAAATTGAAGATGATAAGTAATATATATTTATCTCATAAATGTTTGGTAGATGATTCCAATTATAGAATATAATTTATTAGTTAGCTAGATTTTAGAAATATTTTAGACCCTTGTCAATGGAAACTAATAGAGAATATACTATACGATTTTTATGTTTTAAAATGATTTTATTATTTAAGATAAATTTTGTTTTAAATCACAACATAATCGATCTTATGGTTTGAATAAATTGTAAAGGGGTTGTTAATGGCATAATTTTCAAGTCACTTATTTAGCATGTAAGACGTGAAATACTTTTTTTTTAATTTACATCTGATTTAGGAAATTTTTTATTAAATTAGGAAAATATATTAATGCTTAAAGATAGGTTTAGTTATTACTTCAGTGGTATAAAAATATAAATAAATATTATTTTTATGGTTAATTTATAAGTGCACTTCTATTTTAATAAAATAGATTAATTTAGAGGGTTATGCAGTTAAACTCGTATAAAAAATAATCAAAAGTATTATAGGACAAAACTATAAAATCAAAGACAAGAACTCTGGATATGGTTTTTTTTTTTTTTGAACACCGAACTCTGGATATGGCTTTATTAGCCAATTTCTCCTTTGAAATGAGGATAGATATTTGTTCCAAACAAAAGTGATTTGGAGATCTTACGAAGTGGGACCAACTTAAAATATACTTTCGACCAACCATCAATTGGCAAACAAATGCTTGTGGTCCACGTCATTCTCCCTTCTTTTCCTGACCACCGGACCTTTTTTTAATCATTATTTTTCTTATCAATCCACCGGACTACAAAGCAAAAGTGTTAATATTTTTAATTTTGTCCGTTTATCATCATCCACTACAAAAAAAAATCCCTCTCAGTTTTCACAATCTTTGTCACAACGATAAAAACGAATAGTGAACACGAAAAGAGAATTATAAATTTATAATTTATAGTATACTAGGGTCGGTCCGCCCTACGGGCGGGATATACTTTACTTATTATCTAAACTATTATTTTATATGATTTTATAGTTTGTATTTCAGATTTGTATTTGCAAGAAATTTGTATGATACACTACAAAAATATCATATTTTATCACATAAATAGTATCAGAAAAAATGATATATTAATCTCTGTTAAGCAGCCGAAAATCAATTAGAAGATATATTGTATTTTCATATACGCGTAAAAATATGCAGTTTATTCTAAATTTTAAAGAATTTTAATTTTTATTATTGTGTCTGTTGTTCTTATTAGAAATCAAAGGATTGATAAATTAATAAAAAGCTTTTCTTTTTTCATTAATGTAATTATTTAACATTTTTAGTGTTTGTTATATTTTTATTATAAGAGTAAGTAAAATAAAAATACTTGTCACTACAGTTGAAATTCAATACATAAATTATGAATTATATTTTATTCTTTATACATTTTAAACCTATTGATTTAGATAATGTGAAAAATGAATTGATTTACAATTTGTTTTCTAAAATCGATTATTTAAGTATACACACATTTTATTAAAACTTTTATCAAATAAACCACATCATCCAAACTTTTCTCAAATAAATTTATATGAAGCCAAGGCTGTACTACATTTTTGGATTAAGTAACACTCATTCATTTAAGCAGGACTTTTGAAAATTATATTACTATGAAATTAACAATCCCTTATAGTGTATCACTATAAGTTAAAGATATTAAAATAGATTCAAATCAATAATTACTCTAAAATCATAATACGTAGATTTCAATGCTAAAAAGGATAAATATATCTCTACCTTTAAGTTAAATAAATCTAAACCAATATATTTTTGGTCAAGTTCTTCAAGAAATTTATGAAGCATATAAACGTTGGTGTGTTTTTAGGTATTAGAGAATATAAAAAAAATTTCGGATCACCCCATGTTGAACTAATAAGTATTAAACAGTTGCATGAACCTAGTAAATTTTTTTCCCAAACATAGAAAATAAAATACTTAAAATACGAATTTGACTCATAGTCAACGACATAATACGGAAATCACAACTCTATCTAAGGAGGCTGCTAAACCACCTCAGAACATTCATAGAGGAAAAAAACAGAAAGGAAAAATCAAAAACATAGATAGCTAAGTTGTGAAAGTAAAGAAAAAAGCATATGCGTTATTAAAATACAGAGCATGAAAACGTAATTGCTGGAACTCCACCTCAAGCAACACAGGCCTTCTTGACCACCTTGGAAGTCGTCGCATCCGTCTTATGCGCATCACCAACTGGCTTTTTTCCAGTACTCTTAGATGCCTCACAACCGCCACTGCCGGATGTAAGTGATCCATGACTTAGCCTGCCATCCGGGTCATCGTCATCATCATCGTCATCACCCACCTGTTACATCTCAGAGTATTATAAATACATGTCTATGTTAATAGTGAAACAGAGTAATAGACATTTTACTTACATTCTCGACGAAGTCGGGGGCTGGCGCATGGTCAATCTCATTGATGATGCATGATACGGTGAAAGTCTGATGATGGGCGGTGAAGTTATATGAAGTGACTCTGACTTCGAAAGTGTACGAAAGTGTCCTCAGGGTTCACTCCTTCGGCCTTTTTGTCAGACGGAATTAACAGATGAGCTAGTGACCGTTATGTGATAACCATGTAATGAGTCAAACGCATATCTTACTAACAGCCGACCAGCTTCACTTGCTCTAAGGTTGTGTAGATTCGTCATCTCACCATCGAAACAAACGAATGTCCCTTCAGCAGTATCATCCTCTACAACCATCTCAACACGATAGCTAAGGAGAAATAAAAAATTTAAAATGTAATTAATGAGATGTATGTATATACGAAGCTGGATAGCTATTAATGAGAGCTAGTCACCACCTCGGTAGACCTTATTACATGTGACATGGCAGTGATGATAAAATCATTGAGCTCACGAATTGTCACAGGCTCAACCTTTGCATATCCCCTTAGCAGTGGTGCTGCAGATGGAAGACCACTGTCCCTAGCTACCAATCTGAACAAAAAGTGCAACTGTCAGCAACCTAAGCCTCTCATCGTACGCGTACACATTCAATAACAGCTACGCTTACTTGTAGAAGCAAGATTCCCCTGCAGCTGTCCAAGTAAATATGAGTACCAGACATTGCGTTGAGAAACAAACGACCTGCACAGCATACTAAAGAGTTGCACAAATGTGATTTTCCATAATATCAGATAGCATTATACGGGATAAAACAACATAATACCTCCAACCGTCTTCGGATTTATGTTTGTGGCAACTATCACCTTTGGATCATCACGCAAGCCTTCAAGCTTTTATGGAACGAAAACAACTTGAGAGTCGAATAGATTCAGTGTAACAGAGACATCACTGCAGGGTTGCAGCAGAAATTATTGCAGTCACAATAACTAATTAGCTCAAATATGAAAACAATATATATTCATTCGCAAAGAGTTTAAAAAGGAAAAAAAAAACAGAATAACTATTACTTTTCCAGTTTGATTGTAGCCATGACACGATCAGTAAAGAGGAATCGGTAAGCCTGAAGTTCTGAGCACACCGAGCCACGTCAAATATAGAGATTGAATAAATCGACCCGGCAGCAAGTCTTGGTCGGAATTTTGGAAGCCGGTGTGCGTTGATGGTGGTTTGCATCATAGTTGACTGAACGGATCAGATATCTCAGTGTCAATAAAACAATAAGAAATTCGACGGAATGATCGAACATAGATCTTAAAAAAACATGAAGAAATGAAAAAAAAAAAACATGATAATTATAGACAGATCTAAAAAAACACGAAGAAATGGACTTACATTGAGTTAGCCATAACAGCACGAATAAGTATACTGAAAGAGATAGAAAGAGATGATGAGTTCGGAAGGAGAAGTACTCACACAGATTTCACACCGCCTGAGTTAAGAACGACGCATTGAAGACTCGTAGTGGTGATGGAATTAATTGGAATAAACGTGAAGTTACACCTCCGCCAATTTCAGTCTGGAAAAGGACACTCAGACGTCATGCGCCGTCGTCGGGGGAACGGATAGACGATCTCCAAACATGCGATG
The DNA here is from genome assembly GCF_000801105.2 of Raphanus sativus. Classification (NCBI taxonomy): domain Eukaryota; kingdom Viridiplantae; phylum Streptophyta; class Magnoliopsida; order Brassicales; family Brassicaceae; genus Raphanus; species Raphanus sativus. The sequence goes on along the minus strand of NC_079516.1, from coordinate 39,781,190 downwards.
GAGCAATTAGGGTTAAAGCGAGAAACACCTCTACTCTGGCTGGACGAAGACACCAGACTCAGAGCCCAAACACGAAATCACAAAGGAAGCCCATCACGTTACGCGTTAAATGAAACGCTGAGTTTCGTCCGCCTTTGACACGTGGCAACGCGACAGAGCTTGAATTATCTAGCTGGATGCTGATGTGTCAGCAGGAGAGAACCAACCCTTTTTTATATATATAGATAGATAATAATGAGCTGGAAAAGTATAAACGAATGAGCTTTATTTGCTACAGGCGATTTATAGTTTGCAAGTTCCAAATAGACATGTATTTTGATTCATGTTTAAAAAAATCAAAATAATTGTCCATGTTTTTGGTTTTAAATTGGCATACAACTTAAAAGTTTTTTTTGATAATTATGGTGCGATCCCAAGATTTTCTAAGTCCAAAGACTAATCTTATAAGACATGCAAAATTCACGTTTTCTTACCATTTAAAAACATTTTCAGTAGTCACACTCGATCTCAGATGGCAGTACTCACAGCTGTGAACCTTTTACCACAAGAGATAAAAGCTCCGGTTAAATATAATTTTGAAAAATATGTCATCGCCTGAGAGATTCAAACTCTAGCGGGAAAATTCTATGTTAGTAGGCACACGTCTTAACCACTCGGCCAAACCGATAGTGGTGTTTAGCAAAAAGAAAAATACAACTTAAAAGTTGGTGTTCAGCAATCTGAGGATTCTAGGTTGCGAATGAGAAAAAAAATCAAACGGTGGAGATCATGCAGATCAAGCGGAACAAGTACATATCAAGCGGATCATGCATGAGAAATGCAGATCAAACAGATCATGTATATCACATCGAATAGATCAGACAATTATTATAGTTTTGAATGATAAAACATTTCAAATAAAATAAATTATACTCTATCTATTTCTATTTGGAGGTAGTTATAGCAAAAATAGTTTATTTAAAATATAAGTAGTTTACATATTTCAATACACTTTTTATAATTGGTTGAATTAATTGATTATATGAATTTTTTTTAAATAACCACTTTCTAAATATTTGTGCTATAAAATAAAACTACTTACAATTGGAAACTGAGGGAGTATGTTTAAATAATAAAAATTACAATAAAACATATCAAACCACATAATATAGAAATATAATACATAAACAACAATAATTTTTGCACTAAAATCATGTTAGTGCAATTTTGAAAATCAAATATGAAAACATTAAAATTTAATGATTATATATTCCACTAGTATACATATTTAAGTTATTATCATTATATTTTGCATAATACATATTATAATTAAACATATTATATAAATATAATAATTTAAGTAAATGTAAATTATATGACAAAAATAGAAAAGAGAAATATATAGTCAATGATAGTTTTTCTATTGTTAAAGTTGTTAGTAAAATAGAATGAAAATATTGTATTTATAGGTAACTGTTTGAACTGCACGTAGATCTCCCTCTAACTGTTTCTTAAAAACAGAAAAAACGCGAATAATAACTTTGGGGTAGGAAAACTTCACATGCGGGTGTAAGGGTGGGCATTTTATCTGATATCTGAACCCGTATACAAACCCGATCTGAAAAACCCGAACCGATATCCGAACCGAAATATCAAAATACCTGAACGGGTATTGATTTAAAAGAGAGTGGATATTCGAACCCGAACGGGTAATATCTGAACCCGAATGGATATAAGAAAATAACCGAACATATGATACTTACTTAAAATGAATGTCAAGTTTTTTTGTTTCATGTATTAACAAAAGTTACATCCAAATTCTAAAAACAATAGCCAAACTAATGTTTATTTATTTTTGAAATGTTACCTCCAAATCTATTGATCGTTTAATCTATTAAAATTAAAAAAATAAGTTAATTAAAAGCTAAATTTTTAAGTACAAAAAACTTAAAAATGATATTTTTTTCTTTCAAAATTTAATATCCTAACCCGGTCTGAAATAACCGAGTCCGAACTAAAAATACCCGAACCCTATCCAAAGTACAGAAATACCCGAACGGGTTCTATATCCATATACCAAAATATCCAAAAATCCAAAATACCCAATCCTAATCCGAACGGGTATCTGAACGTCCACCCTTACGAAAGTGAACTGCATTTCTCCCACTACACTATTAGAACATCTAATGAAAAATTTCTAGAATTCGGACGCGCGTGAAAGTGGGGTTTATTAACATCCTCCAACTTTCAGTATCACCAATTCAATACATCTAATTAGTGTCTAATCATGAATTTCATTATTTTTTGGAAGTAATGTTTATTTATTACTTTTATGGAAGTGAAGTAATTATACTCTTTACATGTCTTTTTTAGCAACATACTCTTTACATGTTTGTTTTCGGATAAGATAGTATAGAATAATTGGATAAACTAGAGTCCATCAATAAAATGAGCATAAATAACATCAGCAAGATTCGAGTTTAATAGCATGAGCAGCCGCAGTTGGGCCCAATACAGTTTCATCACCTCCTCCACTTAAGTCGTGTGAGTTCATTTGATGTACTGTTTATGAATAAGTGTCATTTTAGAGTTGTACACATGAATTAAGAAATCATTAAATTTTGCATATTTTCCATACAAAAACATCATTACCCATACATCTCAACCAATAGAAAAATAAAATGCAGAATAAAGTTAATAAATTTTGCATTGAAATACTAAAACGACATTTATTTTGCAACAAAAAAATCTCTACAACGACACTTAATATGAAACGGAAAGAGTAAGAATTTAGCCTATAAATGAGTTTAGTCATTTAAAACAGAACTTAAATTAGTAAGAAGATACAAGCCGACAAAAGAAAACAAGTAAGAAAAATTATACGCAAATCGTAGTACTTCTATCCTATAGTTAATTAATAATATTTCTCAAATAGGAGAGAATAATCGATTTAGCAAAAAAAAAAATAAGAGAGAATAATATTAACAAAAACTCATTTTAGTGTTAAGTTTTTATGTATAATTAGTGTTTAAACTTTCATATAATTTTGTTTTATATTCAAAAATCAATATTTGTGTTTATTACTTTTAAAACCTATTAATACTTTCATAAGATGATTATAAATTTATATAAATCATTATATCTTTATTTTAGAAACTAAAATTATGTTTATAATAAATATTTAGCTTAAATAAAATTCTATTTGGGTTAAATTTGTATGTTTTATTAAGTAATAATAATTTTTAGAATTAATAATAAATAGTAATAATATAATATATTTGAAATATTCTTTGTGGGGGGAAGGGGGGAATGAGGGATTTGGAACAAACTACAAATTAATTTTGAATTTAATTCATTTTGATGAAAATAATGAGGATAAAATTGTAGATGCCATAAGAAAATCATTAATACTTGATATTTTCTTAGCCTATTTTTGAATACAACTAACAAATTAGCTATTAAGAATTTAAGCCTAAAATGAATTTATGTAGTCGTTTCAAACGAGATTTATATATGTAAGAAAATATGACCAAATTAGTAAGAAAAAGTAAACATAAATATTACAAGTACTCTTATGTCTGTGAAACACTATTCTAGATTCGACAAAATGGTGATATATAAAAACATGGAGATAAGAAAACAACATTAAACAAAAAGATGTGGAAACTAATAAAATGATCAGAAATGCATCACCTGGCTCTTAAGTATTGCTAAACAAGATTAGCTGAATATTATATATCAATTGTTAAAGTTAAAATATAAAAAAATTATGTATCGATTAATATCATATCAAACCGGTATAGGCACATTAACTAAATCATAAATCCCAACTATAAACCATGCTATCTTTGAGTTTGAGTGTCTCCAGCTTTCCAGTAACCTCAATTTGATCATTGGTAAAAAACGATATTTATCCAAATTTAAGAGTTGTCTTATCATCTTTTTTTTCGCACATGAATTCACTACGGGGTGTTTTCAGTGCAAACCACTTCACAAATATAGATTATCTATTTAGGCGAAAAAATAATATTGAAGATTTTGAATTGGATAGAAATTCATATCTTTTGATTATTTGATACACTTGGAAATTTAGAAATGATAAATTATTTAGAGAGATACACATGAATCCTTTAAAAACTGTCTAACACACTAAGTCAGAATACCATGTTTGGTTTCAAGCTAATCATAAATAGGAGGAACCAGTGGAAATTCAACAGCTTTAACAAGTACCAAACCAAATTCTGAGAGATGTATGATAGATGAATCATGGACATATGACACACTTTTTAATGGTTATGGATGAAACAAACTCTAAAGGAGTAACTCAGCTATTGGGAGGAAATAATATAAATGTAACTATACTATAAAAATCATTACGAAAACTAATCAATACTATATAAACACTCGGGAATTAGTATAAGTTTTTGAATAATAGATTTAATGAAATCAAACATGATTCATCGTTGGTTAGCATAAGAACAAAACTTAACTTCACCCCCTAAGGTGAACCTCTACATTCACCCACCAATAAGAATTAGTTAATTGAGATTTGATATCTCTTAAAAAATGAAACCAAGTAATAAGAATTTAATGAAATAAAATTATGTTTTTAGATAAATAAAAAATAGTAGCAATTATAAAAAAAAATTATTTTAGTATTGATAAATCCGTCCAAAAATACTGAACCCTATACCCTAAATTCTAAATACTAAACCCTAAATCCTTGGGGAAAGTCTGAACCCTTGGGCAAATCTTATACTCTAAATCGTTAATTTTAAACCCTAAACCCTACCCTTAATCATAAACCATAATATTAAATCCTAAATTCTAAACACGAAACTCTGAACCCTAAACTCTTTGACAGATATTAAATCATAAACTCTTAATCCTAAACCATGGCCATTTTGGAATTTAGGATTTAGGGTTTAGTATTAGGGGTTATGATTTATAGTTTAGGGATTAGGATTTAGTTTATGATTTAAGGTTTGGTTTAAATTTAAGGGTTTAGTGTATAGGATTTACCCAAGGGTTCAGGCTTTTCTCAAGGGTTTAGGGTTTAGTATTTAGAATTTAAGGTTTAGGGTTTAGAATTTAGGATTTAGGGTTTAGTATTTTTTGATGGATTTATCAATATTAAAAAGAATATTTTTTTTTGATAATTGCTATATTTTTTATTTATCTGAAAACATAATTTTATTTCATTAAATTTCTTATTACTTGGTTTCCTTTTTTAAAAGATATCAAATCTCAATTAACTAATTCCTATTGATGGGTGAATGTAGAGGTTCACGTTAGGGGGTGAAGGTAAGTTTTGTTCTTAGCATAAGGCATATAAAAATGGGAACCAGTTTATGAAAAAGAAATAGTCAATCCGGGTTAGGTTTAATCATCTAACACGAGTAATTTTTTTTTCAAAAAAAAGAAATTAATTGTTTTCTGTTTACTATTGGTAATATATATTACCAATATGGGAAAATGGTCATTTAAATCATGAACTTTTTAATTTGGTCGAAAAAAGACATGAACTTTCTCATGGACCATTTAAAGCATATACTTATTTTGATTAGCCATTTAAGGCATCAACTAAGTTCGACAAAGCCAATTTGAATACGTCGTTAATTCCATTAACAGAGCTATTAGACGGGGTTAATTGCCGTTATTACCTCTGTTAAACACCAAACGATGTCGTTTTAAAATTAGAAAACCCCCAAATCCATATATCTCCAAATCGAAATCCCTAAATCCCTAATTCCCAGAAAGTTCAAAACATACTTTCTTTACAATTTCGTCTCAATTTTCTGATGAGTTCATCTTCAGAGATAAATCATGGGGGAGAAATTCGTGGATTCCCAGTGAAGTGTGAGTGTGGTTTACGCGTAAAGCCTTACCTATCGAAGACACAAGAGAATCCAGGAAGACCTTTCTACCGTTGCATAACCAAAAAAGATGTAAGCTTGTTAGATGTTTACGTTATTTAAACAGCCTCTGAGATGTTCTTTATGTTAGTTTGATATTAACATCTAATTTGATCATGAATTAGGGACATTTATTCAAGTGGGTTGAGGATGCTGTGTGTGAAGAGGTTGAAGATGCTATTCCAAAAATCGAAATCATTGGCAGGAAGCTTACTAATACCATAACTGAGGTAGATGAGTTAAAGACTTTGATTAAAGATTTGAAAGAAGGTGTAGCAAGGAGCGAGATGGAAATAAAGAAGTGGAAAGCGTTGATGATGTTGTGCTTTGTGTGTGTTTGCTTTGTGGTCATTTGCATTGCTTTCTTAATGTTTGGTAAAGCTATGAAAAGCAAGTCTGCATTTACTTCCATCTCCTTCATCTCTCGCAGCTTCTTCATCCATGTTTTCTTCATCAGCTTCCTCTTCGAGGTGTTCCTCTTCCTCATTATGTGTTTGATCATCTTCATTCTCTTCATCAGCACCATCTTCAAGACCATTAAAATCATCATCGCCAAACACAGCACAATCGTCTTCACTTACATCATCTTCTTCCCCACGATTCTCTTCTCTACAAGCCTCTGCTCGGGCCTTAGCTTCACGAAGCCTAGCTTCACGAGCCCTTTCGTCAGTCGCCTCTACTTCACAAGCCCCTGCTCGAGCCTTAGCTTCACGAGCCCTTTCGTCAGTCGCCTCTACTTCACAAGCCTCATCCACTTCATGAGTCCTTTCTTCACGATTCTCTACTTCGCTCGCCTCTAGTACACGAGCCCTTGCTTCACGAGCCTGTGCTCTTGCTTCACGAGCCATTGCTGCACGATTCTCTGCTTCACGAGTCTCTTCCTCACGAGCTCTTTCTTCGCGAGCAGCTGCTCTGGCCTCACGAGCTTCTGCTTCACTTCCGCCTTTCAAAGATTCATCATTCTTCCCCTGTCCTCGTCGATAAGGTATCTTTTCTCTTGGAATTCCCTTCTTTCTTATCATTTTGAAGAGAACGTGTCTGATCAATTGAGCGTTCTGAGAATTAGGGATTTAGGGATTTCGATTTGGGGATATATGGATTTGGGGGTTTTCTAATTTTAAAACGACATCGTTTGGTGTTTAACAGAGGTAATAACGGCAATTAACCCCGTCTAATAGCTCTGTTAATGGAATTAACGACGTATTCAAATTGGCTTTGTCGAACTTAGTTGATGCCTTAAATGGCTAATCAAAATAAGTATATACTTTAAATGGTCCATGAGAAAGTTCATGCCTTTTTTCGACCAAATTAAAAAGTTCATGATTTAAATGACCATTTTCCCAATATATATTTGCAATAGTTTTTGGGCCACGATTTTGATTGTGTATAGTTAAACTGTTGCACAAAATATGGTAGAAAGAATAAATATATTTTGGTAGTTTTGTAGTTTATAGAGTAGTAAACTAAGGTAAATATTAAGACATTAAATTATTAATGAAATTGGTGTAATCTACATTATTTGCAAGTAGATAAAAAATGCTTTTGTTTTAATAGTATTGATTGATTTTATCTTCTTCGATATAATACTTAATACTGCTTGTATAAATCTATGCTAGGAGACAGGTTGAAACATTTATTTATATTGGATATCATCAAATTAAACACAATAGTTCCAATAACAAATTTCCAAGTTCGACGTCAAAAAAAAAAAAATTAAAGTCCGTAGGTTCTATATAAACTGCTTTGACATCTAAATTTCGGATTCAATCAACTAATCAATAACATCCAAATGCTATATAAAAGCATACCAAAATCATATAACCAATCGTATGGGATGGTTTTTTAATTTTCTTTAATTCGTTGTAAAGTGCATGCAGTGATTTTATTGATGAATGCGATAGTTCAGCGAAAAGAGAATAATTGCAACCTAGATGACAAATAACTCAGCCGTACATACACACATGAATTCAATACAAACCAGACACTACATATTCACATGTCACCCGCCTTCAAGCAGTACTCTTTTTTCCCTTGCTATATATTATAACAGAAACATATATGGTACTTACTATATTTCGAGGTCAACGATATAAAAAAAATGCAATACTTTCCCTCAATAACATATCAAATGAGCATAAAATGCACCCTACGACCTAACCGGAGATTCCTATTTTTTGCTATTTCAGACATATTGCACATACAATGTATGTAGATAGATAATCATACTGAACAATTCAGCTAGATAGATACTATATATAGGAAAAGCTGTTATTGTATAGATTTGTCCTGCATAAACGACCGACCGAAACGGTGCGTTTCCCGATGATAAGGTTACCACATACTTACACGACTCTCTCTATTGACTCGTCTCTTTCTTTCCACATCCCTCTCTTTGTCTCGTTTCTCTCTATTCTTCACCTTTTCAGAATTTTAAATGCACACAGTTAATTAATCAACGTAAAAAAAAAATACATACAATTATGGACATGTCGTTTTCGTCACCTTCTCTAAGCTTTTTATTCTTTTTGTTTCCTTATGTGTCATGCAAAACCACAAGAAGAAGAGACTAGTAAGTAGTAACACACTTCTCTCCAAAACCGGACCCAAATGACCAGAACAGGGATCATAAGCCCGACCCGGTTCCCTTCTTTCAAATCCCAACGCTGCAGCGGGGGCGACGCTAGCTTCATGGAACAGCTCCTCCTCCACTGCGCCACCGCCATCGACTCCAACGACGCCGCACTAGCTCACCAACTCCTCTGGGTCCTCAACAACATTGCCCCACCCGACGCCGACTCCTCCACCCAACGGCTCACATCCGCCTTCGTCCGCGCGTTGCTCTCACGCGCCGCCTCCAAAATCCCCGCACTCTTCTCCACCGTCTTCGGAAACTCCTTCTTTCAACCGCCGCCGGCGGACGAAATCCACCGGTTCTCGGTCGTGGACCTCGCCGGGTTCATCGACCTAACACCGTGGCACAGGTTCGGATTCATCGCGGCCAACGAGGCGATAATAACCGCCGTGGAAGGCTACTCAACGGTACACATCGTTGACTTAAGTTTGACTCACTGTATGCAAATCCCTACTCTCATAGACGCCATGGCGAGCAAACTCAACACACCCCCGCTTCTCAAACTCACCGTCGTCTCCTCCCCCTCCAGCTTCCCACCGCTCATCAACATCTCCTACGAAGAGCTCGGCTCAAAGCTCGTCAACTTCGCCACCACCAGAAACATAGAAATGCAGTTCACCATCATACCTTCAACGTACTCCGACGGCTTCTCCTCCCTCCTCCAACATCTGCGTATCTACTCCACTTCCTACAACGAAGCTCTCGTCGTTAACTGCCACATGATGCTCCGTTACATCCCCGACGAAACCCTAACTCCGTTATCTCTCCGAAACGTTTTCTTGAACCAACTCCGATCTCTCAACCCGACGATCGTAACCCTAATCGAAGAAGACGCGGATCTCACGTCGGAGAATCTCGTCGCGCGGGTGAGGTCGGCGTTTAACTACTTCTGGATCCCTTTCGACACGACGGACACGTTTGTGAGCGAGCAGAGGAGGTTGTACGAGGCGGAGGTAATCTGGAAGATAGAAAACGTGGTGGCCAAGGAAGGTGTGGAGAGGGTCGAGAGGACGGAGACGAAGGGACGGTGGCTTGAGAGGATGAGAGATAATGAGTTCGGTGGGGTTAGGGTTAGCGAAGAGGCGGTTTCGGAGTTGAAGGCGATGCTGGGGGAGCACGCCGTTGGATGGGGAATGAAGAAGGATGATGACGACGAGAGTTTAGTGCTGACGTGGAAAGGTCATAGTGTTGTGTTTGCTACCGTTTGGGTTCCGATTTAGTTGGGGTTAGTTTGGTTTTAAATTTAACTACCGTTTTGATTTGATATTAGTATTTAACTAGGATTGCTGTAATATTGCGATTTATTATAACTTTAATTAAGGAATTGGACTAACAACTAACTATATAGATGAGTCTAAGAATCAACCTCTTATTGTAATAAACAAAGCAGTATAGTTTATAAAACCATAACAAAGTCAGTTGCTGGTGTTTACAAACTCAATTCAATCGAAACAGCCAATAATAGACACACCAAACGTATGTAATTGCTCAATCTTTTATCACACGCAAGCAGTTCAACCAATGTTTTGAAGGATCAAGAACTTGACCCATGAACAAAATCACTCCACTCTTGTCTTCTCTCACCGTAAATAGAAATGGATGGTCAGCTACAAAAACTGGATATTTCATCAAATGCAAACATACGGGCTTTTGATGAAATATATTTTTTTAAGCATTGGTTTTTTTTGTCACCAACTATTGAAAATTTAAGTGGTAGAACAACTAGAGTTAGAAAAAAATCAGGGATGTGTTCATATACACTGATTTCACTTTTCACTTAATCAAAAATGTTTCACATTCCCAGAAATCTCTTTTTCACTAAAATTCTTCTTCCCCCAAACTATTCCAGTTTTTGTTATTTTACGAGATCATGCTCTATTTTAAAAATATTATTTTATTATACGTGTCACTTCTTTCTACTACTTGACAATTGGATTGTATCAGTCATGCTGAACATTTTAACAAATTTTAAAAACAAGTGCTAATACAAATTTGAAATTTTGAAATCAGATGGTATAAAAAACATTTTCTGTGAGATATTGGTTTAATACGACTCTAATCAGTTTTAATCCAACATGTGAGCTATTGTTTTTGATAAACTATACAATTTTTCTAGGAATAAATAATATTTTAAACGTTAAGGGTCTATTTTGAAAAATTGCCCTTGGGCCTATGAAATGGTTAAGCTGGCCATGGGTTCAGTCAGTGGATGACAAGATGTGTACGTCGTGGTTGTAGGACTGATCAAGTTTAGATTCATAATGGTACCATCACAACTTTGAATGATATCATTTATTCCCATAATAAAGACGAATCTGACATTTTCGAGAATGCCTCATAAAGACGGGTTCAAGTCCAAAAACACAAAAAGACATGTTGAATATATGCGAATGAGCTATAATGGTGATAAAAAAACATATAACAACTGAAATCGTATATCAGTTGTTAGGGAACATGGTTACAGGTGGAGCCGCATCTATAATTTCTAAGAAGAAGAAAATAAAGTTTAGTTAAGATGTGATCGTTAATGAGTAATCGATGGTGGAGCAAGCGCGATTACACCAAGTACGTGTAACCATTCTAAAGCATTTCATGATCAGGAAGACTTAATGGAATTAGACCAATAGAAAACAGTGGTGAACAACTTACAGAGAAAACTGATAAAATCGATGCTATCAGATTTAAATGTGTATCTAAGTCTTCTATCAGGTTTTGTTTTAAAGGCATAGTCAATTATACTCTTCAGTTGGCATAGGTGGTCCATCCAGTTTTCGGAAAACTATAAGAAATGATGCAAAAGAGAAAGGATAAGTATGACCAGACGTTTTTACCCCAATCCAAAATATTTATCTAAATCCGAACTGGAAAAGCTGAAACCGGATCCGAACTATTATACAAAAACATCCGAACGGAACTTATGAAGTTAGTACTTTGGGTTTAGTTATAATCCGAACCGAACCGAAATCGGAATTATGATCAGAAAATATCTGAAATTAGTTAAATATGTTAATATTTTTATATTATATTAAAGTGATTTAAATATAGAGCATTCAAAATATTTTTGTAGTTTGTTTTATTTGGTATTTGAATACTTTTTAGTTAATTCAGATAATTTAACTAATTTTAATTAGATTTATAAATAATTTTTATATATTGAAATTCTTTTTTGTTAATTTTTGAGATTTTAAAAATATACTTTTGAACAATTTCAAACATTACAATATGATCAGAACCGAATCTACAAGGAACCGAATCTGACCTAATAATTAGCAAAATCCGAATGAGATCTATTAGAATAACACCGAAAATCTGAAAATTTGAATTAACCGAATTGAAACTGACGGTTTCCGAATGCCCAAACCTACGGATAATTGCGAGACAGAAGAGTTAGTGAATCTAAATAAAAACTGAACTTGGATATTGTCAATTTACTCAAAAAGAATATTTTTGCGAGAGGATTTTCAAGAAGAAACCAAAAGTGTGTGAGACAGAATTAGTCTTGATTCAGAGTTAGTTGTTTTTCACCTCAGTCCGGTAAATTGGTTTCCAATAACATCACCTTCACAATTTTTGAGGAAAAGAGTTATTAACACCTCATGCTAAAAATGCTAACAAGATTAGTGGTACGCGACGCAACACTAAACTCTTTTTTTTTATACATACTCTAGAGTTGATCATCTGGAAGAATATTATTTTTTGTAACACCTCATCCGGAACCGGAAGAAGTTATATTTGTTTCAACTCCAAAATAACTTTATTAGTAAGAAAAAGTAGCAAAAAGACATAACCAGCAAAGTCAATTGCTAGCATTACAAACCCGATTCGTCACAAATAGTAGTATATAATACATACAACAGAATATATAGAATATAAAACATATTATTTTGCTTAATGTTTCCTCCCACGCCACCAGCAAATGAATCAATGTTTCGAGGGATCAAGAACTTGACCCATGAACAAAATCACACCACTCTTGTCTTCTCTTACCGTAAAAAGAAATGGATGGTCAGCTACAAAATCTGGATTTTTTCTCAAACACATGAGACGTATGACACCAACAGAAACGGCTGCAGCTTCAGTTCCCTCTTCATCCACTTCAATGCAAGCTTTATGAAAAATGTTTGAGACGTACAACTTCTCACCGATAGTAGGTGAATCAACCATCTCAGTTAGACCGCCTCCAGTAGAATTAAACGGGCAAGTCAACCCCATATCCTTCAAAACATCCGAAGCTTCAAACTCGAAAGAGAACTTAAACTTTGGAATTCTAAAAGCATCCAATTCTATTTGGTAGTCTGGAATATGGTTATCAAGAAATCCTGGTTCGGAGGCTATTTTCTCAAGGAGAGTAGGCAATCCGTCTCTAACATCAGGAAGATAAATGTACATGGAGAATTGTCGTTGATCCTCTACATAAGGGAGACGCAAAACTTGGAAGCCATCATAGCGTCTTAGGTATTGGTCCTTATGACTGGTCATGAAGGGGACTTTCACAGACGTGCCATCAAGAAGGTGAAAATCGTTATCTTTTGTGAACCTTGCATTGAATTTTTCGCTCCAAGCTGCTTTGAAGTAGACTGCATTTCCTAGTATGAGCTTGCTTTTACGAATCTCCTCAACCGAATCCTCCGGAAGAATCTGCTTGATGAGTCCATTGGTGTGTACTTCAGCCCATGTATTCACTTCATCAATCACATCGGCAGGCTTCAATATAAGCGATCATCAAATTAACCAATCATTCCAAAAATGCAATGTTATCATTTGTAATCTGACTTCTAAAATAAGATGGGATCAAAAAAAGTATATTATAGACCTAACTTACCTTGTTGAAGAAGTCAACCTGACTGCAAGTAGCCTTGTAGGAGTTCTCCAAAAGCTCTTTAAAGGAAAGCTTCAAGGGAAGAGATTTGTCAACCCAGGCACCATTAGCAGCAGATAAGCGCAAGTCGTTTCTCTCGCTGCCATCGGCTAGGGCAACAGATACTATCTCTGTCAAGACAGTGTTGAGGTGCTCTGTTGATGGTGACATGAGGAAGGAGAGGATTTGTTCTTTGGTGGCGGCACACGAACCAGCGGCAATGATGCTGAGCAAAACATTGATTGACGTTGGTGAGAAGACGAGGTTGGAGCCGTCAGCGACGGTATGGATGACGTGTTTTGCTAATCTCACCACAGCATCGTTTTGCTTCTCCATGTTTTTTTTATAGCTTTTTTTTCAGGCTAGAAAGTGCAGGATGATTTGATAATGTTTAGGATGGATCTAAATAAATAGACAGAGGTAATTTATTATAATATATTATTTTCAAAGTTTTAGAAAAGTTGAACAGTCTTTCGACTCATCACCTCCAGCACATTTACACACTAAGAACCATGTCTTAATATTGTATGAACATGACTTTGTCACTAAACTGAAAACAACCTTTAGATTATTAATTTAACATTTTACCAAAAAAAAAAACTTTTAGATTATTAAATAAAATACAGAGAGTCAATCAACTGATATGTGATGGAGAAATTGTTAGTATTATTCTTATACATCAGCTGGTAGATGTAAGCGATACATGTTCTCACGAAACCGATATTATATTGTTAATGATCGAACCAACTGAAAAATTAATCTTGATTTGAATACTTCAGTCCAACCGTTTGAAAAGTCTCGTAGTATAAGAAATGTTGACCAAGTGATGAGAAGAAAAACAAATAATTTACAACACGATAGGCAAAGTCTTTAAAAGGTGAAACCCTTAAAAACCCATCACACACATCACTCTTCTCGAACCATCTACGATGGTGCTTTATTTTGAGAAATTACCAAAACTACCATATTTTTAATATCACTTTTCATATTTATTTTAACTATTATATTATATTTTTAAAAAGATAATTAGACACTTATAATTCTATAGTTAATTAGAGTTAAGCGGTGGAGTTTTAGAATAAAGATTTAGGATTTTAATAAATATATAAATAAATATTTAGATTTTTCAAAGTTTTTTCAAAAATAGATTAAAAATTCAAAATTTTAAACGAAAATTTCAAAAAATAAAAAATTATAAAATGTCAAATTTGAAGAATTATAATTCAAAAACTATTTTTAAACAATTATTTATATTATATATCTATAAAATAATTATTTTTCGGGACAAAAAAAAGTATTTTTCGTGACAAAAATAATTAATGGCCATTGGTTGCGGCCATTATTTATGATAATTTTGAAGCTTGAGAATGAAGAAATTGAGTAAAAGCTGGAGGATGCGTTAGACCATCTTTATCGGGAACCCTTAGGAAGGTCCTTTAATTTAATTAGGATTAAAAAATAAGAATAGAAATAAAACATAAGGGATTTCTGTTTTGTCCCCTAATTAAATCACGACCCTTGCTCTTTTTTCTCCTTCTTTCGATAGATCAACAATCATGGCCACTTGCCAGCTTCCCCAAATATCACCGCTGGAGCTTCTTTCTAGGGCACGGCAGTAGCAACATCAACCGCCCCCGCCGCCGATTCAGTCGATTCTTCTTCCTCCGCAGCAGCTGAAACCTATGAATCTACCGCAGCAGCAGCCAAGGCTTCCGATTCCGGCGCACGGGATCGATCCGACGAAGATGCAATTTCCCTACGCTAACTGATCGTCCATGGTCACTGGAATTACCAAAGGATGGGTTACATGATACTATACAATTTCTATAGAAACGCTATCATCAACGCTGCTGATTTAGCTAGTTACGATCAAGTGAAACATGTATGAAACAAACTTGATTTCATCCACTAAGGGACAATAAAAGTCCTACTAATAATCTACAAATTTTAAAAAATTCTTACCATTGTCCCTAAACATAAAAGTACTAATATAATATTGTTAAGGACTTTTGTTTTAGTCTCTCCAATAACGATGCTCTTACATATGCATGACCCTAATATTGAGGAAAATATGGAAATTAATTAATGAAAATTGTTCTTTGAATTAGGATTACACCAAACACCAAAACACCGAAACTCAATTGATATTATTATCCGAGCGCTCTTATGTTGATACAGAGAAACACCTTTTAAAACAGGAACTAAAGAAACATCAACGAGACGAGAACAAGTGTTTATTATCTCTAAGATATAGAGTGTCTTCGGCCTTTACGTCGCATGGTTCGTCCTGGTGTGTGGCCAAAAGGGTTAAGCTTTCCTAGTCTCCGAGAAACAGAACTAATAAATGACTTTCTTGGTAATGGAGGCTTAACCACCGAGGCAGTTGAAACCGGAGAGCTATCCGAACAACTCTTGATTTCAAAATCTTTCTCCTTCTCCAACTCCTTCAACGTCATTTTCATTTTGAGCAACTCAAGCTTCAAGTCTTGGTTTTCCCGATTTAGTTTGGAGAGCTCATTGTTGTAGGTGGTTAGAGTAGGAGGAGGAGGACTTTCTGGTGCGATTGTGGCTGCGGCTACCGGAGAATCTGAATCACATAAAACTTGGCGGAGACTTTGCTGCTCTTGGTGCAGAACTTGAGCTACTATATGTACAGGGAGACGTTTGTTTTGTGCTACATGAGCACAAGCTTCTTGCGAAAGCTTTTGGCTGTTCATTAAGCTGCATATTTTCTTCTTCTCCACTTCACTTATATTTGGATGCACCTGCACAACAACATTTAATCAATATTTGTAGAGACTAGAGATCTCTCTTCTCTGGATCATACTCTAACCCACACTATCTTTGAACTTTTTAATATATTCATTTAGAAATAGTTGATGGTTTTAACTAAAACATTGGGTTTCATTTTAACTGTTTTCCATCCAATATAGATGTCATTATGATGGGAGTGACATACATCAAACCGTTTGTAAGTTTAGGATTTAAAACATTAAAATTTTAGTTTTTTTCGACTTAAAAATAGCTAAAGAGTTCTATCACTATATTTTTCTTACTAATCAACGAAAACTTAAGTCTTGTAGCAAAAGTATACCTTAAGGTACATGTCTATGGCTCGATACATGCCATCGTCAGTGATCCTAGACTGCTCAGGAATGCATTCTGCTAACCCAATGAACTTGGCCAAGTTCATGTTTCTATCAGAAGCGACTTCAGCAAGATAAGACTCCATGAGTTCACCAATATCAGTAGCAAAATCAACAGAGTTTCCTTCAACTTCAAACTCAAGATATTTCATGAGGATGCGTTGAACAGTGTCTACATCAAACATTGTGCTGTCACCATTAAACGAGGGAATCAATAGATCATCAAGCACGGCTTGTCTTAACTGTAATCCCATTCTCTTCTCCAAATCAAGCCTACAAGCTACCGTGGTTTCGAGGTATAACGCAGCTCTTAAAAGCATCGAAAGAAAGCTGACTGAAACTGCGTTTCTCTCCCTTGGAAGAAGACTCACAATTGTTTCAAGAATCAGTCTTCTCTCATGTTCTTGTTCCGCATCCATCTTCTTAGCCCCTCTTCCAGAGATCTCCTGCATTTCCCACAAAGAAACTCATGAATCTTCTTCCTCTGATATTTAGTAAAATAAGATAAATACATTGTTATGATCAAGAAAATCAAGAATCTTTTAGCAAAAAAAAAAGAAAGAAAATCAAGAATCTCACCAACCCTCTAAGAGCTTTTTGAGCATATACAACAAGCAATGGACCAAGTGCGTGTTTCTTAAACCCTCTAGCCATCATTGCTATCAAGACACGTTGAAACATATCAATCCTTAGAATAGATAAATCCTCAGCCCACAAGTCAACTATATCCTCCTTGTTTTGGCTCTCCTGACAAGTTACATAAGCTATAGCATCTATACACCGGCTCACGAGCTTCACTCTCTCGGCCATAGGAAGCAAACCCTCAGATTTTTGTAGAACTTTAACTGAACTCGTTAAACTCTTGAAGATCACTTCGTTTAAGTAAACCTCTGTTGTCTCCATGAGGTTTGCAACAGAGTGTTCCTCTGTCATGTCAAGATACTCTGCTGCGCAACGCAGCATGGCAATGTTCTCTGCGTTCATCTCTAAGTTTATTCCGTAGCAGAATTTGATGGCTAGCTCGAATGCTCTTGCGCCTCCGGGAAAATCTGGTATCTTGATAACGGTGACGTTGGAATCGTTGCTTGACTCGGAAGCAAGGTTCTTTATAAACCCACATTTTGACAGAAGAATCTGCACACATGACAGACACTGAGTGTTAAGAAAAGTGTACATCACTAGGAATCTAGAAAAGAATCACCTTGTGGAGGGAAAAGGAAGTGTCTCCTATGTGAACAGTGATATCACTAGGAATCTCTTGACTTGAAATCCTGAAACCAGTTATGAGAGAATAAAAATAAAATAAGTGATTTTCACATTTGATAACAAAAAAAGAAGAAGAAGAAAATATAGGAAGAGAGTGATTAACCATTCACTAGTTCTCTCCATGGCTAAGGACAGAAGGTCCTTCTTCTTTGCGGACATTTGATGGTGCTAAGTTTCTTCTTGCTCAAGAAATCAACCATAGAAGTACTTCAAAGACTCATTTTCAGTGTAACTAATATATATATAAAGATCATTTGAAGTTGGAATCGTTACACGTAGCTAAGAGAGACGAGTAATAATATGATCCACCAAATATTTTTGCTAAGCCATGAGATTGCTCAAATGAAACTACGAAAATACCTAAACTAGCCCTGTCAGTGTGGATACAAGAGCGAGCAGCATGGAGGGTAGTTACGTAGTTAACGAGGAAATATGATCAAGGTTCAGAGTTAGAGTTTTTGGAGTATGTGGTTCAATATTCAAAGAGGTAGGGATGCTTTGTTTATATGAAACGTCTTTTCGTAATAATAATAATAATGCAAACAATTTTTTTCTTCAAAATTTAATATTCTTTGATCACACAGCCAAATAATGAAACTATCGAATACACAATAATAAGACATACTGTATCATCTTATAGATTTTTTTTTTTTTTGATTAACCAGGTCGGAGGTTCGGGCCTTTGGCCCTAATCCCTCTACCTAGGCTCGGAGCCAGCTTGCGTCTGTACCTGTTAAGGTCCTGGACACTCCTCCCACGGTGGATCAAATCCAGGAACGCAACACCACCAACGGCTGCGCTTAAACCAACTGAACTGCCACATCCGTGGTACATATTATAGAATTTTCACCGACAAAAACATGTGGAATGACAAAAAATTCATATCAAAATCCGAAAGTTGTACGAAAAATGGCCAAACTTTTGTCCACTAAAGTAACATCAATTTTCTGCAAGTTTCTTCAAGGTATAGAATGCAGTATCTTTGGTCACATTCTAAATCATTTTCGTTAATCAACTCCAATGGCAAATGCATCAGAATTTCAATCACTAACTCTTTTTAATTATATCACCTTTAATAACGTTCCTGATTCAGTAATGTCTAGGCTGATTCTCTGGCTAAGGCAGCTCTCAAACTCATCACACTATTGACTGAGAGTAACATCAATTTTCTATTGTCTGCTTCTTTCTCCAAGTTTCAAGATTTTTAGTTTTGTCGACTATACAGCTTATAGAACATGTACAATGAATGAATCATGATTGAAGAAGAAAAGAGAGTGACATGTTGGATTTTTGTGACAGAACAAAATCTTGTATATATCCCTACAAGTTTTAATTACCAGATCTATACATTTTTTTGTTTGGTAATTGAATTTCTGATTGAGACACAACTGAATCTTTGCCATAAGCCTATAAATGGTGTCTTTTGTTCAATCACTTTCTTGAAATCTGACTACTGATAGTAATAAATAAACATTAAAGACGTGTACATCCAAAAAGATCAAATATATGAAAATCATGATGAAACAATTAAAAACAAAAAAAAAAATATTACAGAAAACTGGTTTTTAACAGTCTGTCAGAACGTTTTGTTTTACCTTATAGATGAATCAAAGATGACCAGAAACAGCGACCACTTTCTCGGCAAAGCTCTGTCTTCATCTTCCTTGCTTCCCGCTTCTCAATTCCATGATCCTCTTGGTCGGTTCAGATTTCGGAATAGCCGGTTTGACACTAGTTTGTTCAGCTTTCCTACCGGGAAAAAATCTACAGGAAGCTTCTCTTTACCCTGGAAGGTAATGATTCTACCACCATTCGAACTTTTTTTTTTTGGTAAAATGTTAAATACACCATTCGAACTTTGCTTTACCTACTGTTTCATTCAGCTTCTTCCTAGCTCAATCTCGATCACTGAAACAGTTAAACATGTTATTTTCGCTACAAATGTTATAACATATTGCCCCCCCCCCTCCCCAAATTGTTAAAACACGTATTTCCGTCAAAATTGTAAAATTGCGTTTTTTTATCAAAAACAGTAAACTATGTTTTTGTCAGAATCGTAAAATAGTGGTTTTCTCTAAATTACAAAACTGTTTTTTAATCAAAATTATAAAATCATGTTTTTCACCAACCAAAATTTTATATTTTCCCGCCTAAAATACATAATCGTATTTTTCCGTTATTTGTAAAATCATATTTTCTTTCCAACACTAGAAATCAAATTTACTCATCAAAATCAGAAAAAGATTTTTCGCCAAAATCGTAATTTTTTTTTCAAAATCTAACCAATATTTTATGCTTAATCCAAATAGTATTAGTATTTTTATTTGTTAACTATTTTAGTTGTAAAATTATAATTTGCAGATTAACCATTAAAACTATTTACTCATTAACTTAAATGACTATGGATTGATGCAATCCATTTGTTAAATCGAATTGGATTAATCCATAATTAATTTAAACTTAAATTATTCAGATTTCACAATAGCCGGTTTGATACTGGTTCGTTCAGCTTTCTTACCTGGCAAAAACTCTACATGAAGCTTCTCTTTATCTTGGAGGGTAATGATTCTACCACCATTTGAACTCTTTGCTTTAGCTACGTTTCACTCAGATTCTTCCTCTATGTGGATCACGCAAACCGCTAAACCATATTTCTCTTCCAAGACCAAAATCATTTTGTCGTCGGAAAGCTAAACATTTTTCTATAAAAAATCGTATTTTCTATAAAAAATTGTATTTTTCTTCTAAAGATATATTTTTGGCCAAAACCGTTAGCACATGTTTTTCTGTCAAAATAGTAAAATTGTATTTTCCTATCAAAATCATAAAAAAAAAAAAATTTCCTCCAAAACCCACAAAATTGTGTGTTTTTGACGAAAACCACAAAATCAAATTTTTTTTTGCTTTAGAAACATTAAAATATGTTTTGGTCAAAATTGCAAAATCATATTTTCTATCGAAATCATAAAAAACATTTTTCCTCCAAAACCACAAATATGTTTTCCAGTTAAAACCACAAAATCAAACTTTTGTGAGAACCTTTAAAACATATTTTTATGTCAAAATTACAAATTATGTTTTCTGTTAAAATCATAAAATGTGGTTTTCCTTCAAAACCATAAGATTATGTTTTCCTTGTAACTCATAATTATATTTTCCACCAAAACTCAAACATGAGTTTTTTTCCATCAAAAATACATAATCGTTGTAATCCGTCCAAATCGCGAAATCATATTTTTTCTAGCAAAGCTGCAAAATCAAATTTTCACCCCAAAATCATAATTATGTTTTCTCAAAATCTAAGCAATATTATATACTTAACCCAAAATAGTAATAAATTTTTGTTTATTAACCATTTAAATTATAAAATTATTATTCATCAGTGATTCATTAAAATTATATAATCATTAATCTAAAAGAATTATAGATTGACCCAATCCACTTGTTAAATGAATTGGATTAGTCTATAATCCATTTAAGCTTAAATTATTTGAACATGGATTGGTTTGAGTTAGTTTACCTGTTTTGACATGCTCTAACCAATAAAAATAAAATGCAAAATATGAAAAATTATAAAGTTTAAATTAAAAAATGTCATGAAATTTAAAATTTAAAATGTTATTTTAGGCAATTTACCTTATCAAAAACAGAGAAATTATAATCTTTATTTGATAAATAATCTACTAAAAACTCCTTTTGCACTTAATTTTTTTATTTTTTTTAAAAACTTGTGATTGGTCCAGGTAGAATGGAGCTCGAGAGAAAGAGGCCCAGAGATATACATATGTGATAGCGATAATGATAATGAACTACATTAACGGCTTCGAAGCCCTACATTCTAGGGTAAAGCCAACACGCACCGTTTTTAACAAATATTTATAATATATTTTTTTTCCACTTTTCTTTCCATAACTGAGTGTATGCCACTATAGGAAAGTAATCCAGCACGGGAGAGCGCACTGAAATAATATATGCGCCTAATCACCTCCTCCTCCTACTCCTACTTTCCCTTGCCATCTCTTCTCCTTCTTCTACGCTTCCTCTTATTCTGCGCCATCTCCATCTCTTCGCGTGCGGCGTCGGCGCTTTCTCCTACCTCACCGTCGACCCTCGTCACCAACGGAAGCAGCTTCGATCCTCACCTCTATCCGTACCCACTCGACGAGATCTCTCTTCCCACCGCAGTGATGTCGAAAGCTCGTGTCTACACCGACGTGAACGTGATCCGTCCCAAAGAGTATTGGGATTACGAGTCTCTCAATGTTGAGTGGGGGTAAGATCCAAAGTTCGAGCCCTTTTGTGGAATCGATACGAAAGTTTAAACCTTTTTTCTATTATGTTTAAAAAGGTTGAAGCTTTCTTGTCTGTGTGTGTGTGTGTGTGTGGTTTTGTCAGGGAGCAAGATGATTACGAGGTAGTTAGGAAAGTGGGGAGAGGCAAATACAGTGAGGTTTTTGAAGGGATTAACATGAACAGCAACGAGAAGTGTGTTATCAAGATTCTTAAGCCTGTCAAGAAGAAGAAGGTGATGAGTGTCTGTCTGTCTGTCTGTCTTGTCTACATTACTTACTTTCACTCACTGGCTTGTAATTTGACGGGGAATCATCATATCAATTAATATATAGATTAGAAGAGAGATTAAGATACTTCAGAATCTCTGTGGAGGCCCAAATATTGTGAAGCTGCTTGATGTTGTCAGAGACCAACACTCAAAAACCCCAAGCTTGATTTTTGAGTATGTTAACAGCACAGACTTTAAGGTTCTGTATCCTACTTTGACTGATTATGACATCCGTTACTACATTTACGAGCTCTTGAAGGTAATTTTTTTTTTTTGTGTAATTTCAAGTTACAACATATATAAAAGGTTTAGTTATATAACCTTTGGAACTTTCTTATTGATATGCTTGCAGGCTTTG
This sequence comes from Raphanus sativus, assembly GCF_000801105.2. NCBI lineage: Eukaryota > Viridiplantae > Streptophyta > Magnoliopsida > Brassicales > Brassicaceae > Raphanus > Raphanus sativus. The sequence continues at coordinate 39,758,475 of NC_079516.1, read as the reverse complement.
GACTACTGCCACTCGCAAGGTATAATGCACAGAGATGTCAAGCCACACAATGTCATGATCGACCACGAGCTGCGTAAACTTCGCCTCATAGATTGGGGTCTTGCTGAGTTTTATCATCCTGGAAAAGAGTATAACGTCCGTGTCGCCTCAAGGTTTTGTTTTCTCTCTTTTTTTAATCTAAACATGTTACAGTATGATGTTTTTTTATCATTAATGTTATCTGTTGAATCAGATACTTCAAGGGACCCGAGCTTTTAGTGGATTTACAGGACTATGACTATTCCTTGGACATGTGGAGCCTTGGTTGCATGTTTGCTGGGATGGTGAGTACCTTTGCTACATTTATATGATTATGTGCTTCCTTATCAGAATGCTTCCATATATACATACCGATGGTCACCTGATTTGCCTATTATCTTCTCTTGTAGATATTCCGCAAGGAACCTTTTTTCTATGGCCATGACAACCAGGATCAGCTTGTCAAAATTGCCAAGGTAATTTTAATTGTGTAGCTAAACTCTATCATGCTCGTTTCATTTAGCAAGTGTATTGTGGTTTAAGAGGGCAAATCAAGTTGTTGTTTGTTCACGTCTAAAGAGTACTTGTTTGACTCTTGACTCAGGTTCTTGGAACCGATGAATTGAATGCATATCTGAATAAGTATCAGTTAGAACTCGATGCTCAATTAGAGGCACTTGTTGGGAGGTAAGCAGGAGTCACGTATTCTTTATAGTACAAGAGTGATGCCAATGGCTAATTCTCTTCCTAATGACTTCTTGGGGCTATTTCCACAGACATAGCAGGAAGCCTTGGTCCAAGTTCATCAATGCTGACAATAGGCATTTGGTATCACCTGAGGTAACCAACACAAATCCATTTGACTTTTGCCACTACTGCTTAGTGGAGCTCTCTAACTTGTTTGTATGTGTTTTCTCACATGTAGGCGATTGATTTCCTGGACAAGCTACTTCGGTATGATCATCAAGACAGATTAACTGCAAAAGAAGCAATGGTATGTAACGAACATTACTCAGGCACTTATATTTCTAAGTCTGCTTATGATCAAGAATCTTGTTTGTTTACATGGATAATATCACGAGAATGAGAATGATTAGCTAGGTTTGATACCTTTTGTTAATTAAATATGACAGGCTCATCCTTATTTCGCGCAAGTCAAGGCAGCAGAGAGCAGCAGAATGAGAACTTAATAGAGGCGTCTCTAACTCCGAAAAGTTGTTTTCTTTTAAGAAGTGGTGTTATTGTTTAACTCTAAAATTCTATCCGAGTATTTTCATCTATTTTCAAACATTTGTAGAACTTCTATTGTTTAATCTTTGATATTTCAAAGAAAAAAAAACAAGTTTGTAGAACTACTAGTCTACTACGGGTAGAGCTGGGTTCCCGCGAACCCTGCCAACCCATCGGTCAGATATTTTTTTTGACTTATAATTTTGATCCTGCCAACCCGTGGATCAGATTTTTTTTTTGACTTAAAAGTTTGACCCGCATGATCCGCCAAGGAAGATTTAAACATCCGCATCCGCCCCACCTAAATCTGCAGATCCACAGGAAATTTTAATTATATTTTATTAACTTTATAATAAAATAACTAAAATTATATATTTACAGTTACAAATAGATATGTATAATTTAAATTATATAATTTTCTATTATTTTATATATTTTTTACTAAGTTTTTTTTTAATTTTTTTTCTACGGATTAACGGGTATCCGCGATTCAAATCCGTCCGACCTGCATTCGTCCTGCTTAAAATCAATTTGATCCGCATCCACATGTTGAATTTTTCGAATCTGCCGACCCGCACTCACTCGCCCCACAGTAGACCAAACGGAGCGGGACTTGCGGGTAAAAACTCAAATTCCCAGCTCTAACTACGGGTAAGGTTTTTGGGTTAAAGATTTTACTAGGACTGATCTTTGGTATTGTTTCGTGTGATTCAGATTTTTGGTGTTATACTTAGAAGTTCTATTTGAATTTTACTAATTATCGGATTGGGTTCAGTTCCTTCCGGGTTAGGTTCGGATCAATGTAACCAATGTTTAAAATCGTTCAAAAATATATTTTTTAAACTTCAAAAATTCACAAATTGTTTTTTCAAATATATAAATTAAATATTTCCAATTTCAGAATGATCTATGTTTTTAAAAAAATGTTTTTAAAAGATCTATATTTACATTTTCAATGTATGTAAAATAGCAAATTGTAAATTTTAAAAATATTAGTTGTGTTGACTGAATTTTGATTGGTTAAAATATTAGTTGTGTTTATAGAGGTAGACACGGAGAAGATATCCGGAATTTTAAAGATTATGTGATCAGTTTCACTCTGTACGGATTGATCCATAAACTTTCGGATATTCAGTGTTACGGATATCCAAAAAAATTAATGTTTTTACTGGATATCCGTTTTGATCCGTCGATTCGATAAAAAAACATTTTTTACATATCAAAAGCAAAATAAAAATATAATATAAAATAACAACAAATTATTTTAAAACTGCATACTTTAAAAATTTAATAACCAAATATTTAATTTAGTCAATAATAATACTAAAACTTATATAGAGAAATAAAATTATATGTAATTTTATACATTTATATGCATATGTATATTACGCATCAGATCGAATATTCATTTTCTAATATGAGTATTTGTGATTTGCTCTGTTTTAAAGATATTAAATTTTAATATTTGTTGTGCTTCGTAAAATTATGATATCTGTATTTTTTGAATAGAATCAAAATAAATAACTGATCAAATCAAAATTTACGGATATTTTACCTACCCAAAGTATAGTGACACTGTTGTAATTTTCTAACTCTGGGTGCATATACTAATAATTAATTTATTTGAACACATTAATATCAGCTCATTAACACAAAATCAATATTAATGACTCAGTTTAAAACTCATTAATATTGATTTTCTTGAAATCATCATATATTAGACCATTTGCAATTGTAATTTCTTCTTCTAGCTAACACACATTTTATACTGATAAATAATTTAGTTGAACGCTTTATTTTCAACCTGCGTGCGTAGAGTGTCATTGTTGACTTAGAGTCTTCGTCGACACAGTTAACTTGTTTGCCATTATTGTAGGAGCCAACGTTTGTGGTTGAAAATCATTGTTAACCTTTAAATACTAATAACACAACTTTATCTTTTTCATTTTTGTGTAATAATTAACTCTGGTTTTTCTCTCTGAATTATTGTTCCTTCTCTCTCTTTCTCTCTTCAGAAATGGGAAGTTGTTTGTCGGTCTCCATGCCATGTGATCAAGTTGTGAATCAAGTCTCTCAATGTTTATCGGTCAATGGAAGTTACATCTGCAACCTATCAGAGAATTTAGAAGCTCTGCATAAAGAGATGGAAGTGCTCAAGGCAAAGCGAGATGATGTGCAAGCAAGAGTAAGCAGGGAAGAGTTTACAGGACGTCGTCAAATGCTTGCTCGAGTACAGGTATGGTTAAAGAATGTCCTTGACATCGAGAATCAATTTAATGATCTGCTTAGTACTAGCACCGTTGAACTCGAAAGGTTGTGTCTTTGTGGATTATGCTCCAAGAATGTGAAAATGAGATACCGTTATGGCAAAAGAGTAATCAGGATGTTAAAAGTGGTTAAGCGTACCAGTTCTCAAGGAGAATTTGATGCGGTGACTGAGGAAGTTCATGTAACTGAGGTTGAAGAGATACCTATTCAACCCACAATTGTTGCTGATGAAGCATTGCTTGCAAAGGTATGGCACCGTCTCATGAAAGATGAAGTTGGGGTTATGGGTTTGTATGGTATGGGCGGAGTTGGCAAAACCACTCTTCTTGCGCAGATCAACAATAAGTTCACTAAAGAAAAAGGCAGCTTTGATGTTGTGATATGGGTTGTGGTGTCTAAGAGTTTAGACATCCTTAAGATTCAAGAAGACATAGCAAAAAAACTAGGGTTTTGGAATGAGGAGTGGCACCAAAACGATGAGTATCGTAGAGCCATTGACATACACAATGTTCTCAAGAGACGGAAGTTTGTGTTGTTCTTGGATGATATATGGGCGAAAGTGAACTTACTGGCGATTGGAGTCCCTTATCCAAATATAGCAAACAGATGCAAAGTAGCGTTCACTACACGTTCTAAAGATGTGTGTGGGCGCATGCAGGTTGATGCCATGATGGAAGTCAGTTGTTTAGATCCCGATAAATCGTGGGAGTTGTTCCAAAAGAAAGTTGGAGAAAGCACGTTGAAAACCCATGCAGACATTCCTGATCTTGCAAGACAAGTCTCTGGAAAATGTTCTGGCTTACCATTGGCGCTCAACGTAATCGGGGAAACTATGTCATGCAAAACTACTGTACAGGAATGGCGTCGTGCAATAGACGTTTTGTCTTTATCGGCTGCAGATTTTTCAGGAATGAAAGATGAAATTCTTCCTATTCTCAAGTATAGCTATGATAGCTTAAATGGAGAAGTGGTGAAATTATGTTTTCTTTATTGCTCTCTTTTTCCTGAAGATTATCTTATAGATAAAGAAAGACTGGTGGATTATTGGATATGTGAGGGGTTCATAGATGGAAGACAAGATAGAGAAAGGGCGATGAACCAAGTTTATGAGATACTTGGCACCCTTGTCCGCGCATGTTTATTGGTGGAAGGAGAGATGAAGAATATATCATATGTTACTATGCATGATGTGGTACGTGACATGGCTCTATGGATAGCATCTGATCTTGGAAAGGATAAGGAGATATACATTGCGCAAGCCGGTGTTGGATTACGCTATATGCCAATTGTCAAGAATTGGAAGGCTGTGAGAAAGATGTCACTGATGCGTAATGATATTGAAATAATACGTGGCAGCCCCGAATGCACTCAACTTACAACTTTATTCCTTCAGAAAAACCAATCATTGGTACATATTTCCGATGGATTCTTCATGTATGTTCCAATGCTAGTGGTGCTGGATCTGTCAGGTAATGTAGGCCTCTCCGAGTTACCGCTGTTTCAGTTGGTAGCGTTGCGGTATCTTGATTTGTCACGAACAAGCTTGAAGCAATTTCATGTTGGATTACAAGAGTTGAAAAAATTAATCCACTTGAATCTGGAGTCCACACGGAAGCTTGAGAGCATTTCAGGGATAGCAAATTTGTCAAGTTTGAGGTCACTTGGACTACAAGGATCCAGCAAGACGGTAGATATGAGCTTGCTGAAGGAGCTGCAGCTCCTGAAATATCTAGAAAGGCTAGCCATTGAGGTCTGCTCAGGGATAGTTTTGGAGCAATTGTTAAGCTCTCGCATGTTGGTGAAATGCATTCAAAAGGTAGGCATCAACAACCTTGGAGAACCGACGAAAGTATTGACTTTGCCAACTACATGTGATCTACGTAGGCTCAACTTATCGAAATTAAGAATGGGGGAAATACATATTGATCAGAAGACAACATCATCACCGAACAATACTGGTCTCACAGCTCCATGCTTCTCAAACCTCTCCAAAATCGATATAAGCAAATGCAATCTTCTAAAAGATTTGACGTGGCTGGTGTTTGCTCCAAACCTTGTTGATCTTAGAGTTACTTGCTCACATCAATTGGAAGAGATTATAAGCAAGGAAAAAGCTGCAAGTGTTCCTTTTCAAAAACTAAGAAGCCTCTACTTATCTAATTCACCTATGTTGAAGAGCATTTACTGGAGTCCTTTGTCTTTCCCATGTTTAAGCAAAATAAGCATTGAAGGTTGTCCGATGCTGAGAAAGCTTCCATTAGATGCTAATAGTGTTGTCAGGTTTGATGTATTTTTCATAGAATACAGAGAGGAAGAGTGGATCAAAGAGGTTGAATGGGAAGACCAAGCCACTCAATTGCGTTTCTTGCCTTTCTGTAAGCTTGGCCCTGACCTGACAGGAACGCCAAATAAGTCTAATGCCCATACTCAATCGATAAACAGTGTAGAAAGCAGCTGTCAGTAATTAAATTATTTTATGGATATCGTTACTCGTTTTCAACCTCTTGTTGTGTAACTTCATACTCTATATTTTCACATATATTTTGTAAAAATAATGTAATCACTTATAGTGTAACGCTGATGTATATTCATATTCATTAAAATATTCAATTACGCTAAAAACTTATGAGAACTATAGGCTATCAGTACATAAGTGAGGTAATCATAAGACACCTATGTACTCATTTGGATATGCATTGATTTTGTACATGTCTAACCATTAGACACCTATGTACTCATTTGGATATACATTGATTTAGTACATGTCAGGTTTGAACTAGGCTTAAAGTTTGAATAAAATGTTTGTGAAATTTCCAATGGATCACATTGAGCATTTTAAAGAGATTCGCGGAATTACTCGCATGAATGGAGTGACATCTGATTTCATCAAATGTATGATATTTTTATTCTCTCTCAATGATAAGGCTTCCAGACTGTTAAGATTACTGCCAACCGGTTCTCTTACATCATTGTAACAGGTCCGAGTAGTCTTTTTAGGACATTTCTAAACGAAGGCGAAAGCAGCTGCATATAAGAATACGTTTTCCTCATTTAAGCAGCACATTTATAAACTTTTTTGAGATACATGGAAGTGATTCAATAACTATGTATAGAGTGTCCTCACCATGGATTTGATGATCATCATATTCTGGTTATTTTCTATGATGGAGTTGACTGAGAATTTTGTAATGTTCTAGATTGGACACAAGAGAAACTTCATGACATAAACAGTTGATGAAGCGTTTGAATTAATTGAGAACATGCCTACGAACTCAGCTAACAATAACAAGTGTCAAGAGCATGATTGTAGAAGACAAGGGAAAATTAGAAAATTGATCAAATATAGAGTTTGGCGAATTTTATCACCTATCATCTTCTATAAACTACAAAATATTTCTTTTAATCATTTGTTTGGTTGGTTTTGACACTGTATTATAATATATATGTATAAGATCTCACTAGTCACGGTTTGAGTCCGGTGTAAATAATACGAGGATTTATACAAATACGAAACATAGAAATGAGTATATGTCACGGGCTATATCACAAGGTCGACTGATCAGTAACCAATTTAAATACAGAAATTGGATGACACACTATCATTTGAATCTACTCGTAAAAGGTATCACGAACTCTATTCACTTGAGATGCACAGATGTTTTGAATAAAGATTATTCAATTAATATTATTATTATTATCCAATTTTAATTGAACTGTACATTCTTTTTTCATTTCACCACAACCCAAAAATGAATTGCTTTCCAAATCCCCAAACCGATTCGATCACCTAACTCTCTCTCACGTGCCAAAAAAAAAAACTACTCAACCTTAGGTGTGATCCCACTATCATAGAAACCTCCTCCTCCTACAACAAATCCACCACCGTTGTTCCTCTGCATCTCCGCCATATAACTCCTCACTTCCGCCTTAACCATCTCATGCACCACCCTCATAAACTCACCCCTCCTCGCCTCCCCTCTCTCCTCTACATTAATCCTCATCTGACTCTCAAACCGCGGAACCAGCAACGAGCTCTGGCTCGACTCCTGGCTTACGTCACCCCCTGGAAGCGACAGCGACAAACTCAACGCCGTCGCCGGATCCTCCTCCTCCTCCGGCGAAACCTCCGGCATTGGCTTAAAAACCTGAGCAGGAACCGTGCTGGAGTCGCTATTGGGACTCTCAGGGCTCATGTACAACCCAGTGTCCACCACCGGAGGAGGGACGACGGACTCAGAGCTCATCGATCTCCTCTTCTTCGCCGGATCTCGACCCTCCTCCTCCGTCGTCAGGTTCCCGTCTAGCCACTTCCTCTTGAGCGTCGAGTTCCAGTGGTTCTTCACGGCGTTGTCCGTGCGTCCGTTGAGGAGACGAGCGATCGTCGCCCATTTGTTACCGAACTTGGCGCGAGCCGAGACGATCGTCTCGTCTTCCTCCGGGGAGAACGGGCGGTGCTCGACCTCCGGCGATAGCTGATTGCACCACCGTAACCGGCACGATTTACCGGATCGACCTGGGATCGATTTGCTGATCGCCGACCAGTTTCTCGGCCCGTGTTTCTCCACCATCAGCCTCAGCTGCTCGTCTTCCTCTTGGCTCCATGGGCCTTTCACACGATCCGCCATTGAATCGAAAAGCAGAGAGAGAGAGAGGGAGACGACGAGGTCGAGAGAACTGAAGAGAGGAGGAAAAGGTATTTATAAGAGAGAGACGGGAAACGTAACCGGTAACCGATTGAGTCGGTGGAGAAAGTCCATGGCCTCCAGGGGGCACCGCTTCTTCCACGCAAGCGGTTTTGGAAGTTTTGGGATACAGCTGTAGGTTTACACGTGTCACGATCTCGCTGCGTTGATGTGTCTAACTCTCTTTTTTCTGTTACGCAATCGTACGATGGAGTCGAGGGGGAGGGGAGAGAAATGAGGTCACGCGCGTGAGAAACGCGTGTGGTAATGTGGGAAGTTAAAGCGACAAAATCACGGAAACCTACAAGGAAAGCTCTGATATTATTCGCACAATCTGAGGTGAAAATTTAGAAAGTAGTTTTTTAAATAAAATTAATTAATTAGTTAAATATTTCAAAAATTAAAGACGATAACGGTTAGGTTTGGCCGTTTGGGTAAAGACAGTTTTGATGCATTTTCTGACTTTTGACTGGCCTAGCCAGCCTGTATACCAGTATACCTTTTCTTTTACATTTTTAAATTTTATTTTACAATACATAAAGCCTATTTTGAGATATTTTTTTCAAATTACACAAGTTTAAAGTAGGTGTAGTTTTAATAAATAATGAACCAAAATTGTGATTTCTGTTTTCCGATGCATGCGGATAAAAACAACAGTGAAATGTCACAATTCAAAATCATATATCTACAGGATGGGAAACTTCACTTTATGATATAGAATGGTTCAGAATAATTTGATTTGTTAATTAATATTCGGTTTTATAACATGTTACAAAGAAACGGCCACCAGATTAAAGTGAGTGGTCGGAATTCAAAAAAAATTAAGTTGATGACGTGGCGAAAACGACAGAGAGAAGTTGGCCAGTTGGAAAGTGACATCATCTATTACCATTTTTAATTAAAAAAACGTTTAAAACTGGAGGCAAAAATCCAGGCTGTAATCCGCAACAAACAACTAACTGTCCTCCATTCAACAAACTGCCACGTGTCAGTTCAAACTCTTTTGAAAAGCTTGTGTAACTGTCTGTAACGTTAGTAACGCACTTAGTCCCCAACGTCATCTGCACCTTCCCCCAACCTTCTCTTGAACGGTTTCATAACTATTCTTTATTTTTTTTTTTGAAAAGGATAACTATTCTTTATTAATACAACTATTTTAAAACATATCGTTTTCGTTTCTTTATGTCAAATTAGTTATAAAACAATAAAAACGACTTAATGTCAATCATAAATGTACCTTTAACCATTTATGATAAAATAATTTATTTCCTTTAATAAATACTTCCTCCATTTTATATTAAGTATCGTTTTAGAGAATTTTTTTCGTTACAAAATAAGTGTCGTTTTAGAGTTTCAATGCAAAATTTATTAACTTCATTCTCCATTCTATTTTTCTATTGGTTGAATTGTATCAGTAATGATGTTTTTATATTAAAATATGCAAAATTAAATGATTTCTTAATCCGTGTGTACAAGTCTAAAACGACACTTATAATGAAACAGAGGGAGTACCTTTGATTTATATTCAAGAACCTGAATATACAGGAGGATTCAACTAAATTTTTGATGTTTTTCCTAGATTATTAATGTATAAATAAAGTTTTAATCGAACGTGAGAAATATTTTTTTATTTACATCTATAATAAAGACAACTTTTTCGAGAAAAAGTTGTCCATAAACATTTATTTGATTTTAAAGGTTTTGCACGTTGATTAAGAAACTACAAATTTTTACTTTATCTTTCTCGTTTGTCTAAAAACAACAATGATTAAAATAATTTCAACCAATAAACAATTATACTAAAGAATATAAATAATTAAAATATTAAAATACATTTAATTTTTATCTAAAATCTTGAAAGTATCACTTAAAATGGAACAAAATTTTTTCTTTAAAACTCCACTTAAAGTGGGACGGAGGGAGTATATTTTTTATATTTCTATAATGTATTTTCACTTATCTTTTTCAATTCTTAATTTTAGTAATCACTTTCTTAATGGTTGGTCCTTTCTTGATCAATCTCGATATAAGAGAAACTAACATAAAATGATTTATATGTTACGAATTTTTTTCTTGAATCAATATGTTACATTGTTACGAAATATATACTAGTATTATTTTTCGACGAAATGTATATTATTGGGTTCGGTATTATATAATTGCACGTACATTTGATGTGTACGCCTGGTTACTGCTAGATTTGAAGGATGCACGTGAACATCTGGTGACCATGTTATCTAAAATATCTGAGATGTTGAATTATTCCTATAATTGTTGTGTGGATTGAAATTTCTCTTAACTAAAATATTGGTAACAGGTTGTTGTCAAAAGGAACAAGACGGTGCACGATGCGAGACCTAATAAATAAATTATATTATTTTCTGTTTGTTGTTACGATCCATGCTTGGATTGTCGGGTTTGTTAAGCTAATTTTCAATTGTTTTTGCTTTCAAAAAGAATAAATTTAATTATATTTTTGGACTCTGTAGGATTTACTTTTGCTAAACATAAGATTCAATATATTTTATATAGCAATACGGTTTAATTAGCAAAAATATAATACAAACATACGGTCGCAAAATGAGTCGGTGTGTGAATGAAGAAAAATAAATGTATGTTGATTGAGTTAATTGTCGTTAGTATTAATAGACTAATCCCAACTCCCTGTCCCTGTAGATTGGTTGTTGTTAATGTTTTTGAGGACCTCAATATGAATGAACATTTTATAATCTTGTCACATAGGCATAAATATGCTGCGCCCGCATACGCAGCGGGAAATTTTTACAAGTTTGCAATCTGTAAATTATTTCCAAATTAATTAAAAGTAACATCACTCATTATTATAAAATGAGTAAATTGCAGCGGGATATATATAGAGCACTAGGTGTTTTTTTGAAATCTAGTGATCATCTAAAAACTCATTTACAAAAGAATTAAAGAATCAAAAAGAAATGGGATATTGGTCTATAGTCCAACTCAAAACAGATTTGTAAAAATATCTGAACTTTACTTTAAACTTCCACTACTTCAAACCACCTTCTCATCAATTCTTCGAATCTGTGTTGTGGCTTATATCTAAGTGAAAATATTATTTTCTAACAGCTTCACCAATGAGCCGAATGAATTGTATGTACTACATCATGATTACCAGTGAGATGCCTTTGAAAATTGCGCTCCCTCCAAATATAGATACAGTTGTCCGAAAGACCAGTCGAAGGAGTATCTATGTGACAATGCCTTCAATCCTAAATGAAAGTGAGAGTGTCTTGCCAGTCTGGATTGATGCATGATCCAATGAGCGCGCTAGCCACTCTGTCCCAAACTGAATACGAGTGAAGGCAAGCAAAAAACAGATGTGGTCTCCAGTCTTTTCCCGCTCTCTATACAAGACACAATCCTGCCTAATCCCCACGTTTTCATTTTATCTCTGGTTGATAACCTATTTTGAACAGCCAGCCACCATATAAAGACGCAAGAAGGCACGCCTTTTGAGAACAAGACACTACTGCACACGGCTACCTCTACCTTCCTACTACGAATTTGGTCCCAGGTATATCCTCCTGAAAAGTGATCCTCGTAAATTTCGATGGATTGGCGCCACATTTACTACACTATATGCAGAAATAAAAAATTTAAAATTTAAATATATTTTAAAATATTTTTGTTAATAATATTAGCTTTTAGAAAATTTAGTTTTGAATTAAAATGATATTATATCTAAAATTAAGATAAACAAAATTCTTTTATTAAAATTTTTATTTAATAATAAATTTATATATATTTAAAATTATTATCTTGGAAAGATTTTTTTCTATTTATTTTGGTTGAAATATATTAAATCCTATAAACTTAAGAGAAAATTTGTTTAGGTTTATAACTATCAAAACTTAAAATAAATAATATTAAAACTGTAAATGTTAGAAAGAAACTAATGGTATTAGGATTAGAAATTACAACTTTTAAAAAAATTGCATAGAATTTTGAAAATTTGTTTTAGTAACAAAATTCTATAATTATAAAAATACAATTAAATAATATTTCTATTTTTTTAAATATTATTATATTTTTATATCTGTCTTTACTATTATATTAAGTAATATTATATTATTAATGATTTATGAGTTATTTATCATATTTAAAAAATACCAAAATAAAAATTAATATTAAATATAAATGTAAATATTCATGTAACAGTTAGTTTCAAGCCATGTCATCATTAATATAACATGTCATCATTGTTAATATAAATATCATCATTTTTTAAAAATCACTGTAGTGATGACACATTCACAAATAATATATAGGGCATGTCTTTCTCAGAATTAACTTCAAATTATGTGATCATTGTTAGTATGTCATGTCATCATTTCTTTTTCAAAATAAATATGGTGATGAGTCATGGAAAATCACTTCACAAATATTTTACAGAGTACTTGAATATCACATGTTAGTTTTTGGTTTTTGGTTAACCAAAATTTTTAAAAAATAAATAAATTTGAAATAAACCGAATAACTTTTTAATTCAGTTTGGGTATTGATTATCAGTTAATTTTGGTTCTAAATTTTAAAACCAAAATTAACCGATTTTATTTTTAAATAATTTTGTTAAAAACAGATTTTTGATTAAATTTGGTAACTTGGTTCAGTTGAATTCAGTATTGGTTAACATCGGTCTAGGTTAATTGTAAACTGGTTTAGTTTTGGTATAACTTATTTTATGTATTTTGTAAAAAAAAATAGTTTAGTTGCTTTTATAGCAAATGAAAAATTATGTAAAGTATTTTGAAAATTGTTTCTAGTATAAAAATTATGTTCAGTTCGTTAGTTTTGTGATGTAAAAAAACTGCTTATTAAATTTTTGAGTATAAAGTAAGTGTCAAAAAATTATAAATTAAACAGAAATCCAAAACAGTTTAAATATTTTATAGCATATGCAAATTCTGTAACGTATTTTCGGGAAATTTTCCCTTTAATCTTTTATTGGTTATTTATCAAGTGTTTGTAGACAATTATTACATCTTCTAGCAATTTTATCACCAATCAATCGGAACCTTGTAACAGGGGTGTAGAGTTTTGATGAAATTTCTATTCTTGTGTATCATCAAGATCCATGTTTCTTTGATTAATTTGGAGTATCTCATGTCTATGAAAAGGTCTATATTAAATTTCAAAAAGAAGTACAGTCTTTGAATAAATATTCTCGCCAAGTATGTAAATAAGTTCGAAAGTATGAGTCCATATTCGTATAATTATTCAGAAACAATATAACTTAATTTTGTATAGTATATAGATCGAACATAAAACGTATTAACGTTTCATCTCTGTCCATTTATCATTCGACTACGCTTTCCCGGATAAAATCCATGTTTTCCACCGTTTTAAACACAAGATTCAAGAATCCGTAAAGATCTTTTTTCATGAACTAATTTTTTGATTTGTCTTCTTCAATAATACTACAAATTAACACATGATGAATAAATGTCCCACCTTTGTTTTTTTGCCATCGTCTACAAGCTAGAATTTGATTCTCCCCTCCATCAGTGTTTAATGACCACTGTACAATGGACAATGCACAAAAGACGACTAAAATATACTAAGCTTTTTACTTTTACTAATCAAGATGATTCATTTTTATGAAAGAACAAAGATATTCGCTTATTTACTTTTTTTTTTCGCTTATTTACTTTAGTTTATCCAAAAATAGTAAAACATTAGGTAAAGAGAAAATGCAAATGGTCGTTTACATATCTTAAGAAAAAGGAACACAAATTACACAAGACCTAGATTTCTACAAGATTTATGTCTTAACAAAGTCAAGAAACAACAAAACTTAAGTCGCATCGTTAAATAACGACAAAACTTTCCTCTCAAGTTGTTTTGCATCATTAAAGGTATGCTAAAAGAGAGGGAAAATAGAGGCAATAACAATTTATTGGACGTAAGGGAGGTGGAAACATCCGCTCTAGTCATCATTCATATAAAAGAAGTTGTCAATCTTGATCAAGTCTCGGATGAATTGCACCGTTAGTCTTCATTCCACATAATGTATGTGATGAATGCAGTACGATCTCAATGAAAATACAACGATTAGAACAAAAGTATGATTTTCCTTCACTTGCACTTGCACACACACATATATCCTTTTGTAGTCTTGAGAAAGTTACTCTTTTTGGCATCACTAAGTTTGTGTTCCTTTGCTATAACAAAATTAATTATATGATAACTGATCGATTTGTTATCTATTATTGATAATTGATTTTTTTTTTGTTTTGTTAAAAACTCTAAATATCCATGACACTAAGATAATTGCTCAAACAGAATTATCAGCGACAGAAGGTGCTCTAGCGGTTCTGTAAACAAAACAAGGCGCAGACATCAACTAAGAAAAATAGCCATGATGATTCAAAGCAAAGAAAACAATAAGGATGTGACTGAAAAACAATTATAGTGATAATCTTCTAGCGATAATCATTTTTTTCTTTCTTTCAGTTCCACTTATATTTGCAATTAGATGAAAACAACTTTTATCTCTCTTAGAGCATTTTCAAGAAGACCTTAAATTTTTGAATTTTAATGTTCTTGATTCTCTGATAGATCCTAAAACCTCAAATTTCAACAGTTTGAATAATAAAATCTCAAATTTGAGGTTTTACTATTGAACCCTCAAAAAACTATTTATTTTTAAATTTAATTTTTATAATTTTGCAACTTACATGTAATTATATTAAAATTAATTTTATCACTTTAATCCTTATAACTATATTTCACTCAAATATTCAAACATATTATATATACATATTAATACATAAAACGTAAATATGTTAAACAAAATAACAACTATTATAAAATAGTATTATTTAAAATATAATTATTTTCACACAACAATTACATTACATTAAAAAAAATATTACAAATTAAGATTAAAATTACAAGCACAAATATTTTATAATAAAAATTACACACATAAACACTACACAAATTAGAAACCATATCGATATTAATAATCAAGTAGATTTGGTCACGAACATCCAAAATCACTAAAATATTGTCCATAAAAACTTACTTTAGTAGGACATTAATATTTTGAAGTGCTCTAATTTATTTTCAAAGTTTTTCTTTATATATTAGATAATATTTGTTTAATTTTCCAATGTAGAATATATATTAATATACCATATTGTCCCCTTCAAAGTAAAGATCACATTCATCTTATATTTCACAATTGATTTTCAGGATCTTCTCGCTTGATTTCATCCACGTACCTTCTATTCACCTCGAAGGGCACAATTCATATCTCGAAAGGTATTTTGGCATTTTTGCAGATTTTTTTTGCCAAACCATTATGATACCAATTGTTGAAATTTAGTGAGCTCATATCCAACTATATATTATCTTATTAGTACGATATTGTCCATTTTGGACCTAAGAGATCGGCCCACATGAATTTATTTTTGGATTCATTCCCCAAAGGTTACATACTAATTAGAGTTGAACATCTCTTTTTATATTAGACACTTCTTGTTTAAATTTCTAATGTGAGAATTTATTTGATATGTCACATTTTCCCTCTCAAACTAAGGACCACATTCATCTCGTGTCCTACAACGACATTGTATTAATTACTTTTGCGCTCCTTCCCAAACGACATTGTATTAATTAGAATTTGACATCTCTTTATATATTAGATACTCCTTGTCTAAACTTTCAATGCGGGACTTTGTTTGATATATCACATTTTCCCCCTCAAACTAAGGACTACACTCATTTCGTGTCCCACAGCTAAACTTCCAAGTTTTCTGACTTGATCTATTTATATGATCCGTCCAGATGATCCATTCAGAATTTATGGGACTGTTTATTTGTTTGTCTGTCCAAAAGGTTTATCTAAATGGAGTTATATTTGTTTATTTATCTTCATTTCCATCCAAATGAGTTTAATAAACAAATTACTAAAATATCCTTGTTTTAATTTTATTAACTTTTGTTATTTATTCAAATATATTTACATTGAAATTATTTTAAAATTAGCATCTTGACATTCATAATTTATTATTTCATATAAATTTATAAATTTTTATTTAGATTTGTATTAAAAATTTACTACCATAATAACTTCTAAGTTTGATAAATTGCACATTTTGTGGAAAACACGATTTTTTGTTTTTGAGGGAAATTACGATTTTCAATTTTTGGCGGAAAAACGTGATGTCCGGTTACTGGAGGAAAAACGTGATTTCCCATTTTGGCAGAAAATGAAATTTTGGTTTTAAGAGAACACAAATTTTTAATATTTTGGAGGGAAAATGATTCTTTTCCAGTTTTGGCAAAAAACGAGATTTTCGGTTTTGGTAAGAAGGGGATTTTTTGGTTTTGATGAAAAAATGATATTTTTAGTTTTAGCGGGAAAACAATATTTTTTGTTTTGATGAGAAAACATGATTTCGTTTTTTTGGCGGGAAATGTGAATTTTGGGTTTTGTCGAGAAAAACATGATTTTTCGATATTTGTGGGAAATGAGATTTTTTCGTTTTAGGGAAACGAGATTTTTCTTGTTTGACAGGAAAACGAGATTTTTGGTTTTTGAAAAAAAATGATATTTTCATGTTTTGACGGAAAATAAGATTTTCCAGTTTTAACGGAAACATGATATTTTTTTTTTTTGGTTTTGGCGGAAAAATGAAATCTTTTGGTTGTTTGGAAATGAGATTTTCAGTTTTGGCGAAAATATATGATTTTTTGTTCTGGGAGAAAAATATGATTTTTCAGTTTTGACGAAAAAATGAGATTTTGGTTTTTGTGAGAAAAATGTGATTCTATCGATTTTACGATTTTAGCGGTAAAATATTTTTTCGTGGTTTCTGTGAAAAATGTGTTTTTGTTGTTTTCTCGTTTTTTCATGAGTAACTGTTACGTTTATAATTTGTCAATTATATCAAAGATATAATAGATGTTATACTATTTTGATAAATTATTTCCATCTAAAGGGTTCATTCTGAATGATTTTCAAAATTAAGTCTAAATTTTTAAAACCCATTCAAACGAATTATAAGATAATTTTTAGACTTTTTAAATTTAAATAAACAACACTTTCATCTCCATCTAGATGAATCTGGACGGTGAAACAAGCATCCCCAATACCATAGCTCTCCGGATAAATCATGTCCGAACAGTACTACAACTTTATAATACCTCCAGTTTGTATATTTTAATTTACATGTATATTTTAATTTACATTAAAAGCTTAAAGAAATGATACCAAATAAAAGTAATTGCATAGTTAGCCAAAGATAGCATAATAAAGTTCAAATCGTAACAGAAATCTCTCTCTTCGTTATTTGCTCTGACCTCTCTCTAGAGCTTCGATACCGGAATAGTGTTTCCGACCGGCGGTTCGGGCTCCTTTAGCCACTGCCGGTCCGGCTACTCGGTTTTTTCTTTGTTTTTTTGTTTTGCATGTTTATAAAGAGAGTAACTTTTCCCAATTTTCCTGGTGGTTTCGGTTTAATCTTCGGCGGTGCCTCGTAGTAGGGGACCGGCCGACTTCGACTCTGGGGAGTAGCGGCTCCGCCGGCTCTGACTCCGGAAGGCGGTGGCTTCTGCAGCACTGTTCTTGCCGGCTCTGTGTGAAAAGGGTTCGTTTCGGGACCGCTTTCTGTTTTTTGGATTATCTCGAGTGGTGGGTTTTCGCCAGCGGTGATATGAGTGAACCGGAGGAGATATCGGGATTGTCTTCTATGAAACTCTCTGGTGAGTTGAAGTTTGGCGATGCTGTGTGGGTGCGGTGGCTGTTCTCCGGCGTGCTCCGGCGAATTACTAGTCGATTTGTTTGTTCCGGTGGAAGCCTCGGCTTTTGGATCACGATGGGTGGTTTCGATGATGCGTGTCTCGTTCGGTGGGGAGATCTACACGCGTGGAAGTCTTGGAGTTGGTGGACCTGGACGTATGGCTACAGTGAAGCGGCGTCAGGTTTTAGGGTTGGGCTTGACCCGTTTATGTTTGCCCTTATGTCTGGCTTTGGGTTGTTATTCTCGGACCTATATGGTCTTTGTGTTTGGTTGGACTTGGCACGGTTTGGACTCATGTGTTTTTTAATAATATAATAGACGGAAAAAAAAAGATACCAAATAAAAGTAACTTTAATATTTAAATAAAAATCGAAAAGGCCTCTCTGTTAGTTAAGAAGCGGATTCGGTTACTATAGAAAGACCAAAGTATCCCTGGACAGTTCACGTTTTGACTGTCGTCGATACGACACCATTTCCAATTTTGCTGCTTATTCGCCAACTAAAGACTTTACGTAGAAAACAACAACTATGTCTATGTGTTAGGCTTGCTTTTGAGACACGCACGTGTGTCCTACTAACGTGCACGTGCGTATCTAAACCTGTCTGTTTTAACCGGTCAGAGTCCAGTAAGCATATAGAAACGAATTGGACTGAATAAGGCCAACTCCATCTACTTTCGCTAACTTTTGGCCCAAAATGTGATGCTAAATCACGTCATCTTAAAAATCTCTAGAAACCAAAGGTCAAATACTACTAATATTTTTCTTTTTGAATTTAGTAATTACAGGGAATTTCTATTCATTATAGAACCTCATATGTTGCTTAGCTATGGACCTATGGTTATCAGCGGCCAATCCAAATGTTTTTCCGATGGGTGCACAAATACTAGAATAGGAGTAAACTTACATATCAGAATATTATGGGTGTATGTACTCATTTTTACCTAGCTTTATCACTGATAGCTATAGCATTTTGATTCGGTAACTAGGAGTAAAATTCAATTAACATTTAGACCCAAAAAAATTAATTATTGAATTACGTTGTTATAGATTTAGGTCAGTGGTTGCGGGCATTTGTGGATGGGGATTGTAGTTTTAAACATTTTTAAGAGATTTGTATAACTGTTATTAGAAATTAGTGCATTTGTAAGATATTTATGATTGATTATCTGCCAAATACCGTAGCGGTTAAATATTAAATTAACAATATTTAACATTTTGTATAATTATATAAATACGAAAAGCTATAATAATATAATAAATATTAAAAATAAATTTATAAAATTAGTCTATTAACTTTTTAAAAATATAGAAAATATTTTTGTTTTAAAGTTTTATAATATAAATTAATATATATAATTTGAACTTAAAAATTTTATTGAAATTTTTTATATTTATATTGTTTTAAAATAAAAATTTATCTTCTCGTAAAGGTCTGCAATCACAATTGTTAGTTGAAATCACCTTTTGATTTTAAAAAATTTAAAAATGTTTGAGCGTAGTTTAACGTTTTCTATAATTTTTGTAAAACGTCTAAAACTACTACCAACCACAAAAATTGTGTTTATGGTTGATAGTTGTAAAACCGATCATGCTCTCGATGAGTGTCATACACAACGTTTTATTTCTGGACAATATTTAAGCACTACTACTTAAAAGTCATAAAGTCTCTACCTAAAATTCATAATAACATTTAAATTTAGTATTTATATATTATGATGATTTTTTATGTTACAAAATCTTATATAATTTAATATACTATTTTGTAAATTATGATATTTTTTATAAATAATAAGTTCATTTTCATAGTTTACAAATAATGAAAAAATATCTATTAGATATCTAAGGAGTCAGAAGTTTAATTCATGTCAGGAAAGAATCTTCTCTATTTAAAGATTTAATTTAAAATTGTTTGGACGTTGTTAGAGGAGATGATTAAGCATCCGGACCCAAAACTAGATATTAAAATATAATATTTTATTTATTATATTATCTATATTTTTATTTTGTAAACCTCTAGGGCTGTTTCTAATATTTAGTTTTATCAAACATTATGCGTTGAGTCATTTCCATGGGTAGTGTTGAATGCTTTTTTGACCACTGGGTTTAGCATATCATCTCAAAAGACTGATAGTAAATAGTAATGAGTAGCGAGACCCAATGTTGAATTTTCCATGGACTCATAAAGTCATAATCATTAGTGATGACAGCTTTGGTTCTGTAACGAATGTAATAATGCGATGTTTCCACTTTGTTGCTTATCTATGTAAATAAGCTCTAGTGGAATAGCTTAGTTGTGTTTTAAGTTGTCAACACCTAATATTTGATACACCTGATTATTTTGGAACGTTATAAAACTCTTCTTATCTGCATGCTTGACTTATGTCATGCCTTACAGCCTTAGGGCCTAACATTTTATGATTATTTCTTTAGAATATAATGGCTTTTTCGTCCTTGAAAGTTTATGGTTTGGTTGGTTTTGGTACATTCACTCCTTTTCAACCAAAACCCTATATATTCCAGTGTTTTCAAAACCGGATCGGACCGGCCGGTCGAACCGGTCCGACCGTGACTCGCTGAAAAAAACGAGTCCGGTTCGATTTAAAACCCAGATTTGATAAAAACCAGTAAAACCGGCTGAAACCCGGTAAAACCGGTGATCCGGTTTAATTTTAAAACCCGGTTCTTGAAAATTAATATATAATTAAGTATTTTTAATTATTACTAATTAAAATTTAATATTTTATAATTAGTGTTCAACTATCACTATTTAATTGTTCTAAGAAAAAATATGAAAAATATATTTTTGACTCTCATATACTATTTTTATTTTACTATATTCTTAAAATTTGAAATGTTAGTTGTAAAAATAAATAAATATGATTGTTTTAGCTGTAAATCATTTGTTTTTTTTTAATTTTTAGTTTACATACTAATCAGATTTATGTTTGTTGTTTATTTTGAGTTAATAAAAAAAGAATAGAGAAAGTATTATATGTAGAAGTAAAGTTTATATAGTAAAATATATAATTATATATATTTTTATATAAATAAAAAACCCGGTTCGACCGTTTGAACCGGTCTAACCAGTCAACCAGTAGCTTCACCGAGTCGGTGTCCGGTCCGGTTTTCAAAACATTGATATATTCTTGTTATTTTTTTCTGTTTTCAATTTTTTGAACCTCTTCAATGCTATCTGGTCCTCTGTTACAAGACTCTTCATAGAAGGTATTTTTATTTAATGTTATGACATGACATAGCAATGGGGCACGTAGAAAGTAATATGTGTACGTATGTTGTCTTCCCATCTCTCCACACAATTTGAATTTCACCGCAACTGAAAAGAAACAAGTACTTAGACCAACCCAATTGTTTGATCTCACTTCATATCCTTTCAAATCAAACCCTGTGAAAATGGGGCCAACAAATAAATTATTTGGACGACAACAATGCTTATAAAGATAACAATTTATTTGATTCTTCAAAACTATTATTTGTCCAACCAACTCTTTTAGTCCTCTATTCAATTCAGTGGGCAAATTTTCTCAAACATGCACTGAGTAAATAACCAATGATGTCATGAGATATTTCAGACAAGGACAAAGCAGTGTAATGGTAAAATCTTGGTCCTTCTAAAAGATCCTCACAATAAAAAGACAGGTTTCTAGTCTTCGATTTGTAATCTTTCTATGACAATTGCAAAGGATGATGGTAGGTGAAACTAGATCATCACTCAATCATGAAACAAGTATGCAGATCACAAGAAAAAAAAAATTATGTTTTTAAATGATCGAATACTGAATAGTACACCATTTTGAAACCGTCCATTAACACAAGAACCAAGCAAAACGCATGATGTTTCTAAATCTGGCAGATTTTTTTTTTTGATCGTTTGATTGAAATTATTAGCGAGGACTAGTAGTGAACACATCGAGAAACACTCTGTTTATTGAAGACAACTTCATCTGCTGCTCTTGCACTCTTCTCCTCTTGAACAGAGGCTCTGGAGGAGACGGTGATGCAGACACAACCCATGACTCGTTCGAGCTATCAGAGCTGAATGATGCATCGAATACACCGGTTGGACTAGCGGGTTGCATCCTTTTCTTGCTTGGAATGTGGTCAAACACCAACTCGCAGCATTTATTTACTTTCTCCTGTTCAAAATAAAATATCAATGGAATCAGTTATTGATCCTAATAACTAAGCTACATTGGCATTTATTGAGTAACAATAACACATACCGAATCAACTTTGAGTAGTGTCATGAGCTGAGATTCGTATTCAGATTCGTCACACGCCTTGGAACCTCTAAAGACAGAGACCATTATCGCCGTGGCTAACACAGACGGGCTATAACTTAAAAACCTCGAATCTGAAAACCAAGAACGACAATGTTTAGCACCAAGAATCCACGAGATCTAATGAAACTCATGTATAGAAGCATTACCAGGAACAACGGAGAGCAACAGAGATTCACATCTACTCAAGAACTCCAGTTGCTGGTGAGATTTAAAGATGAATCGACGGATAATGTGATCGAAGAACGAGATCGGAGTCACGGGATGCATCCTCCATTGAAGAGTAGAGAGAACGAGAAGCTCCATTCGCTGTATGGTTTTAGCCTCAAAGACATAGCTTGCCTCTTCCACCTTTGACACACAAAACAAAAGCGACATTACATTACTCACACGAAAACAAGGTTAAATCTGAGAAAAGAAGTGAAACTTACTTGGAGATCTACGAGCAGAGGAACTCGGACCTCCTCAACTTTCGCAGCTAAAGCCAAACAAGCCAAAGCCGTGAGCTGAGACATCCATGGATACTCTGTCTGAAAATTCCTGCTCGTGATAAACCTATCGAAGTAGTTAACAGCGAGAAGAGCCGTCACGGAACTAAACCCGTGATGAGATTTCACCCTGAGGATCCAATCAACAGCCTTTTCACGACACAAGGCGAGAAACTCGTCGTCTAAGACACCACCCTCTTCGGTAAGAGACGGTCTCAACTCGTTTTCCTTGGAGATCAGACTCGACAACTCGTCGTCGTCCTCCCGATCGAGAAAACCCAGATGGAAAAATGGAAACTTTCCGTCAGATTTGTCGTCTTCCTCCTCCTCGAACCCGGAAGTGTCTTCCTCGCAGAAGAGGGTACAATACGGTGCGTTTTGAATCTCTTCGTCGTCTTCTAAAGCCATCTTGCTCTTTGGAGAATGATGAGATTGGAGTTTCATTCTTCTGCCATTACAGCTCCCCTCCTTTTGTCTATATTCTGTGTGAGAGAAGGGGTTGGGGGAGAGACAAGGAGTGAAAGACAAATGCTCTAACAAAGTCTGTAGGGTTTTATCTCACGCCTGTTCTGTTTTTCTATTTATTTATCTTTTTCCTTTTTCTTTTTTTGTTATTTTTTATTTAATTAATTTAATATTGTATTATCTCTCTCTCTCTCTTTTCTTGTCTTTTATTATTCGGATGTTTGGCCCCGCGAGAAAATTGATGAAACCGTACTTTATTTTGTTTTATCCTCAGAAATGGAAATAACTTCCCCTGTTTTTTTCTTAATAAATTAAATTAAGTTCAGATTAATTAGAGAAATGATTTGTTTTAAAAGAGGTTGTAGCTACTTAGCTTGCGATACGTGTTATTACAAAAATCTTTGCACTCACGCTCTTGTCGAGTTTGTATTACATGTTCGTACTCCCTGTCGGTACGTGATAACAGGACTTTTGAAGAGTCCCTAACCAAATGTTGTAGTGTAAAAGATTGTCGAACCAATCCTAAGTGATTCTAAAGCAAAGGGAATGCAAGACCATACTTAATCTAAGTGCAATCAGGTTTTCAATGATGATATGAACTAGAACTATGCTAAAGTGCAATAAAGAAACAAGCTTTCAATCAATCTAGGACAATAGGACTCATGGGGCTAGGCATTTGATTTCAAGTGATTAAGATTCAATCTAAGGGTGGCAAACTTTCAATCAATAACTTCCTTAAGTCTAGAACACTGAAATAAGCAAGCTCTATGGTCAAGAAGGATGCTCATTTGCTTTGATCAACTAGACACCAAAGGTCTTTGAACCTAAAAGATCTAAGCAATCATTAAGGATGAGTCTATTAACTATCTAAACTCCCTTAACACAATGGTCTTTGTGTAAGGTAAGTTTAGAGCAAGCTCTACTTGGTTCAGACATTTCATCAAACACCTTGTGGGTGGGAAATGTCTAGAGCTCTAGATTAAAGAGGCCAACTTTAATCTAGCATTAAGAGAAATAGACAAGCAAGGAAACAAGAGATCTAACACTAAACACCCTTAGATCTTCACTTAATCACTCTAATCACCCTAGCCCATGAATCCAAAAGGTAACTACTCACTAATAGACATGAATAACCCAAAACCCATGGATGATTGAAGGTTAATCATGCTTAGTGGTCAAGATTGATTAATAATCACAAGAGATAGAGATGAAAAGAAGCTCAAGATTAAGTCTTTCACCAAAATAGCTAATGTGATTACAAAGAAAAACAAGATATCCCTCAAAATTAGGTCTAAAGGGTATTTATAAAAGTCTAAAAACGAGTTGGGTCAACCCAACAATCCTGGGTCAACCCAATAAAAAAAACAGTCTTTTTCGCCCGTAGCGACCTTGCTTCCCGCTACAGAGGTCGCTACAGAACTCTTCAACTCTTCAGGATCTGTAGCGACTTTGCAAGTCGCTATGGTGGTCGCTACGCTCACTCGGGTGGCCTCCTAGCGACGTGATCATGTCGCTACGCAGAGGTCGCTACGAACACTTAGTCATTTCTTGGGTTCTGGCTTCTCCCATCATAGCGACTTGGTAAGTCGCTACGCATGTCGCTATGATGGCTCGGGTTGCGTCTTAGCGACCATGCGAGGTCGCTATGCTGATGTCGCTACAGGGTTGATATGCCTCCAGTAGATTGATCATAACTCTTTCAATACATATCCAAATGACTTGAAACCACCTCCATTAGAAAGCTAACTCAATTTACTTTGTCTTCCCAAAATTTGAGCTTCAAAAGATATCTTTAAGGCCTTCATCCATGTTCATATTTCACCCTTTTGACTGAAAACCCCTCAAATGTCTTCAAAGTCACCAATAAGCATCTCCAATATCTGATTGAGACAAATGTAATGCAATGCAACCTAAATGCACTCTAAATGCATGCAAAGGAACAATATAAGGACTAGAATGAAGCTTAAAAACATGTAAATACACAAGATATCAACTCCCCCACACTAGTCCTTTACTTGTCCACAAGTAAACTTTCAAAAAACTAATGTAGAGAGGTTTGAAGGTGGGAGCACATAAGCAAAAGAAACACTTAGAGCACTCAACTTGACATCCTAAAGAAACATAGCAAATAGCATGAGCAAACTCTCTTATTATACTCTAGCTTCTCTAGGCCTATCAATACTCTTATACCTTTACACAAGATGCAATACTCATCAACCAACAAGTCTTCTTAACCAGCCCTCACATTGATTCACACACACACACACAAGGTGAATTCTCACAAATGGGCACATGATCTCAATCATTTGGCTAGGTGATCAAATGGTCTAATATGGATGAAAAGAAGGGTTCAATGCATCATTTTAAGGTGGTAATCACTCAAGAATCAAGGAGCTTGATCATTATGCAAAATTTATCTAAGACTAGGAGCAATTCAAGCATACATGGATTCATCCTCATCATTCTACCCATTCCTAAGTAATTACAAATTCTACACCCCTTTCATTCATCCCATACCCCAAAATAACAAACACTCACATCACTCACCCAATGAACAACTCTTATGATTTAATCACTAAGGACCTCTTATTCACTTTTCTAAGCTCTAAACTCTTTTTATTTTCCCTTCCCCGCTATCTTTTTGAATCTTTTTTTTTCTTTTCTTTTTTTTTTTCTTTTTTTTTTGTTCTTTTTTTTTTCTTTTTAATATAGGGGGAAGTCTCAAACAATACAAACAAGAGCTTTTTTTTTTTCTTTCTATTCTAGGTCCTTAGGGCTTTTCTTTCTCATAACACTCTATTGCTCATCTTTTTCACACTCCAAACCGAAGACATTAAACCTTTAAGAAACATACACCCACTCACCATCCTAGAAGCTAGCTCAAATGATGACCATATGCTAGCAAGAGATGAGAACAAATCCATGTCGCTCCCAATACTCTCAAGATTTTGCACATGACAAACTATCAAAAGAGGCCTCACTCATGCAAATCAATGTAGGCTTCAAAGAATGGTAAGGGTTTTAGGGTAAGGGAGTGCCATTTGGGTTAACAAAGAGTGGTTCAATGGAAAAGATAACCCAAATGTGTATGAGATCCATGATCAAGTATGCAAATGCCCATATGCAAGAGAGATTAAGTTCATTTAACTCAAGATTCAGGTTGGAGCTGGTTTTGAGAACAATGCCAATATCAAGCAAGCAAACATGTTTCAAGAAGAGTTTTCAAGGCACGAAGCATGCAAGGCTTTCAAGAGATGCTTAAGCTACTTGATATGTTTAGCTAGGGTGTCAAATTCAGTGCAAACAAGTGCTCTTTACAAGGCATTATCAACAGCTGCTCCATATGCAAGTGAATGCAACATATATGATCTAGACTCAATCCTAAGAATGCAAGTGATGCAACTACATGATTCTATATGCACTTTTCAAAAAAAAAAAAAAATTATTTTTTATGGTTTTTCTATGCATTTTGAATGTACAATGCAATGCATGAGATGCATAATCAACAAAGCAAACATGATCAAATACTTGGTACCTCCCCCACACTTAAATCACACAGTCTCTGTGTGAGTAAGAGAGAAAGAGATACCGAAAATATGATAAAGGGAATGGTATGTACAAAGAAGGGTTGGAGTGATACCTCAAGTGGAGAGTGAAGTGTGGTAATGGGTGTCTAGAGCTTGAGCTTTGAGCTGGCCTGAAACTTCTGCCACACTTATTGAAAACATAAAGAAATGAAATAGCAAATTTATATACAAGGATAACCATGGGAATTCCTCCCAAGTGAGCTTGTTTTGAGTCACTAGCTTGACTACCTTTTCTCTTGTACTAGTGAGGAGGAGGATCCTTTCCTCCTTCAAGAGTGATGGTGAGGACCTGAGAGAGTAGCTCTTGGAGCTTGATGGGATCATTTTGAAGCTGAGGAGTGAAGATGGCTCTTGCACTTGAGAATGGCTTGAACCTTCCCTTGCACTTGATCTTGTACTCAATGGCTCCATCCTTGAGTTTCATTGGGTGGATAGTGAGGGTGTGAGGAGTCTTCTCAAGAGGTGGAGGGTGAGATTCCTTCACAATCTTCTTCTTGCCATGGGAGGCCTTTGTGGCTTCACTCACATACTCCTTTTGAGCACTGTCCAAGTGCTCATCACACTTCTCCTTAGGGGATTCTTCACCAAGAACCTCTTTCTCAATACCACTCAGCTCAGCCGTTGTCTTCTCAATGGAGGATGCTCCACAAGTTATTGTGCCACAATACTCAGGTTTCAACTTAGGTGATTGAAGAGGGTAGGAGACAGCTTTGTTCACATTTAGGAGTGTGACTTTGTTGTTGGCAAAGTCTATGCAAGCTCCCACTGTTGTGAGGAATGGAGTGCCAAGGATCAATGGGACTATCTTCCCAGTTGCCATCTTCAAAACAGTGAGGTCTATAGGGATGGTGCATGCTCCAAGCTTCAAAGGGAAATCCTTGATGATACCAATTGGGGTTGTAGAAGAGGAATCCCCAAATTGGAGCTGAGATGTGTCTTGTAGCATGTGCTCAATCCCTAGACTCTTCATCACCTCAAGTGAGATCACATTCACACTTGCACCAGAATCCACTAGAGCATCATCAAAGTTAAGCTTTCCAAGGGAGCAAGGCAAAGTGAACATCCCTTGGTGTCCTAGTTTAGGGAGGGACTTGGGTGGGATTGGTGGATCAAGCTTGAGTGTAGAGATGTCCAGGAGCTCTGCTACTTCAGCTTGGTGGTCTAGAATGTCTTTGATGAGCATCATCTGGACATGAGCAGCTTGCATGTTGTGAATCTCTGGAAGCCTTACTCCAATATCACTCAAGTCTTTTCTGAATTTGGAGACCACCTTCTTTTGAGCTTTGGTGAGGAATCTCTCTGGAAAAGGGAGCTTGTCATAGGGGGATAGCTCAACCTCAATGTCTTCTTGCTTCACCTCTTTCAGCTTCTGGTCAGCTCTCCTCTCAACTGGTTTCTCAACCCTAGGCTCAGCTCTCTGCAGATTCGTTGTTTGAACTTTTCTTTCAGCTTGTACATGAACCCTTTCTATAGCTTTATCCACCATCTGTGCTTCAGCTGTTGCTACAACCAATTGCTCAACTTTCCCAAGCTCAGTCCCAAACACTAGCTTCTCAATCTCATCTACCTCTTTCTCATAATCACTCAGCTCAATCTTTGAAGAAGTAGTAGATATAATAACATTGCAAGACTCCTTGGGATTCTTTTCTGGTTTTCCTGGTAGAGTTCCTTGTTGGCGATTGGAGTTGGAACTCATAGAGGCAAACTGATTCTCCAAAGCTTTGACGTGAGAGGCAAGTTGCATGTACTTGTTGTTGAGGTCAGAATAAGTTCCATCAATCTTGGCATGAACAGCCTTGAACTCATCTCCAATGTCCTTAGCAAATTTCCCTTGAGCTTCTAGGATTTGTTTGAACATAGATTCCGTAGTTGAACTTGGAACTTGAGCTTGAGAAGAGCTTCCTCTAGCTTGAGTAGGCTGGTTGCTTTGATAACCACCTTGTTGGTTGTTGTAGAGGGGCTTTTGCTGGTAGTTGTTTTGGTATTGAAAGTTGGGCTCTTTCCTATACCAAGTTCCATTGTTGTTGATAAAGCACACCTCTTCATGTCCTTCCAAGCCATCAATCTTCTTGATCTCAACAACCTGCTTTTGTTGCTGTTCCCCAACTGATTTCATCTGATCCAGCTTAGCTTTGTTGGCAAGAAGTAGGTCCAGCTTCTCTTCCAAAGACTTGAGCTCTTTCTTGGTCTGCTGATCATCACTTCTGTTGACTCTATCATGATCCTCACTGTATACTGAGTCACTCTTGGCCATGTTCTCTATCAGCTCCTCTGCATCCACCTCGTTTCTGCCCAAGAAGAATCCATTGCTGGCTGTATCAAGTCTGTTTCTACACTGTGGTATAGCTCCCCTGTAGAAGGTACTCAACAAGCTTTCTTTGGAGAAGCCATGGTGTGGGCAATGAGCTTGGTAGCCTTTGAACCTCTCCCATGCTTCACTGAAACTTTCTAAGTTCCTCTGCTGAAACCCAGAGATCTCATTCCTGATCTTAGCTGTCCTGGAGATGGAGAAGAACTTGTCTAGAAAGGCTTCCTTGCACTCATCCCAAGTAGTGATAGAGTCGCTTGGGAGAGACTTCTCCCACTGTCTTGCCTTGTCTCCCAGAGAGAAAGGAAAGAGCCTGAGCTTCAAAGCATCTTCTGACACTCCATTGGTCTTGGACAAACCACAGTAGCTATCAAACTTGTCCAAGTGGTCAAAAGGATCTTCAGTAGAAAGACCATGATACTTGTTGTTCTCAATGGTGTTGAGCAGTCCTGACTTGATCTCAAAGTTGTTGTTCTCTACAGCAGGTGCTCTGATTCCCAACATATGACCATGAATGTGAGGGCGATCATAGGTTCCAATAGCGCGAGCTTGGCGCTGTGGGTGTTGTGGTCGAAGGTTGGCAGCTCCTTGACCATTTCCCTCTTGGGAAGCTTCCAAGGGGATCTCTCTATCTTGATTCGGGTTCTGATGGTGAGCCATATCAAAACCCAATCTGTTGAAATGAGCCTGTTGCTCCTCTTCTCTCCTTCTTCTTGTATTCTCTCTTTCCAAAGCCCGGATATCTGATACCAGAGGAGTGAGGTTTGTAGTCCCTCTACTTCTCAAGTTCATACACCTGAAATGAAAAAGAAAGAGGAAAAAGCAGAGCCAATATCACAATAATAATAAAAATGACTTAGTCTCAAGCAAATGACTAAATCCCAATGTCAAAATCACAATAGAACTTGGCAACGGCGCCAATTTGATAACAGGACTTTTGAAGAGTCCCTAACCAAATGTTGTAGTGTAAAAGATTGTCGAACCAATCCTAAGTGATTCTAAAGCAAAGGGAATGCAAGACCATGCTTAATCTAAGTGCAATCAGGTTTTCAATGATGATATGAACTAGAACTATGCTAAAGTGCAATAAAGAAACAAGCTTTCAATCAATCTAGGACAATAGGACTCATGGGGCTAGGCATTTGATTTCAAGTGATTAAGATTCAATCTAAGGGTGGCAAACTTTCAATCAATAACTTCCTTAAGTCTAGAACACTGAAATAAGCAAGCTCTATGGTCAAGAAGGATGCTCATTTGCTTTGATCAACTAGACACCAAAGGTCTTTGAACCTAAAAGATCTAAGCAATCATTAAGGATGAGTCTATTAACTATCTAAACTCCCTTAACACAATGGTCTTTGTGTAAGGTAAGTTTAGAGCAAGCTCTACTTGGTTCAGACATTTCATCAAACACCTTGTGGGTGGGAAATGTCTAGAGCTCTAGATTAAAGAGGCCAACTTTAATCTAGCATTAAGAGAAGTAGACAAGCAAGGAAACAAGAGATCTAACACTAAACACCCTTAGATCTTCACTTAATCACTCTAATCACCCTAGCCCATGAATCCAAAAGGTAACTACTCACTAATAGACATGAATAACCCAAAACCCATGGATGATTGAAGGTTAATCATGCTTAGTGGTCAAGATTGATTAATAATCACAAGAGATAGAGATGAAAAGAAGCTCAAGATTAAGTCTTTCACCAAAATAGCTAATGTGATTACAAAGAAAAACAAGATATCCCTCAAAATTAGGTCTAAAGGGTATTTATAAAAGTCTAAAAACGAGTTGGGTCAACCCAACAATCCTGGGTCAACCCAATAAAAAAAACAGTCTTTTTCGCCCGTAGCGACCTTGCTTCCCGCTACAGAGGTCGCTACAGAACTCTTCAACTCTTCAGGATCTGTAGCGACTTTGCAAGTCGCTATGGTGGTCGCTACGCTCACTCGGGTGGCCTCCTAGCGACGTGATCATGTCGCTACGCAGAGGTCGCTACGAACACTTAGTCATTTCTTGGGTTCTGGCTTCTCCCATCATAGCGACTTGGTAAGTCGCTACGCATGTCGCTATGATGGCTCGGGTTGCGTCTTAGCGACCATGCGAGGTCGCTATGCTGATGTCGCTACAGGGTTGATATGCCTCCAGTAGATTGATCATAACTCTTTCAATACATATCCAAATGACTTGAAACCACCTCCATTAGAAAGCTAACTCAATTTACTTTGTCTTCCCAAAATTTGAGCTTCAAAAGATATCTTTAAGGCCTTCATCCATGTTCATATTTCACCCTTTTGACTGAAAACCCCTCAAATGTCTTCAAAGTCACCAATAAGCATCTCCAATATCTGATTGAGACAAATGTAATGCAATGCAACCTAAATGCACTCTAAATGCATGCAAAGGAACAATATAAGGACTAGAATGAAGCTTAAAAACATGTAAATACACAAGATATCAGTACGATGCGGATCATAGTTGCTCTCCCCTGGAGAGTGGAATATACGCGCTCATGAGGTGGTGCTGGGGACCTTTCAGTGGTGTATAAAAATTGTTGACCATTAACTATGATGTTTGCCACTTTTAGGTAATTTCTGTTTTTTTAACTCTTACTCTTTCCTATTCATTTTAATTGTCGTTTCAAAATTTTATAATTTATTTCATTTTAAATATTGTTTTATATAGTGTATTTATGCATAAATTATCATATTTTTCAATTTTATCTATATTTTCTTATTCCAGTAACTATCAAATACATTAGGGTTAATACATTTATTGGAAGTAAAGCAACATTTTTGTCAAAAAAAAAAAGTAAAGCAACATATTTAGTTATTTTTAATATGTGCAAAAATATTAAACAATGTACAGTATGAAATGGAAAAAACATAAAATAAAATAGTTCTAATATTCTTAAATTTTCTAACTATATAAATATAAATAAAAGACAAGTCTCGCAAATAGCATTTTTAGTTTTTATTCTACAATAAATTTTTAAATATATATATATATAGCATTTATTAGTTTCCATCCTAAATGTTAATCCTAATCTCATCTTCTATATATTAAACTCTAAATTTCAATAAAAATAAAAATAAAAATAAATGTATACGCATAGTTTTTGTATTTACAACATTATTTTGGAAAGTTAAATCAGTCTGTCAAGTAAAATTGGTGCAAACATTAATTACAAACTAATCAATATTTAGGTCTTTTCTTTTCCTCTATATTCTTCTATTAGAATTTGGAAGCGACGTCCAGAACTTAAGAAATCATATAAAATCATTGTTTAAGATCCGATATGAACCGCGGTTGAATCCCTAAACTCGGTGATGTAAGATAAATTTAGTTTAAACTTTGTAAAAAATAATATTTAAAATTTAATAAAACCCATAAAAACTTACTAAATCTGAAATTTGATTACCGGTTGAACTAATAAATAATTTTTATTTATTATTTTTTATAGTTTTTATTCAAAAAGATGAAGTGAACAATGATAGGCAAAACCAAAGTTAGTTGATTTAGTTTGGTGTTATTTTATTTTTGTTATCAATAACTTATTAACGATATTTTACTTTTGGTTTATTTTAAATCTGAAGTTTAATTTTATTATTCGCATTAGATATTTAAATATTTATGAATTTTTAAGTTTTGATATTTTTTGTTAGATGGCAAAACTCTTAATTTATTACAAAAAAAATTAGATAGTCTAAGCTATTTTTTGATATTTCGTTTGTCAATTGAAGATAAAATATAAAAACTGAAGTTAAATATTTTCTAAATATCTAAACTATTATTTTTTATGTTTTATAAAATATTTAGAAAAATTTTAAATTTAATTTCTATATATATTTTGATAACTAATATATTACTAAATGATAATACTAATTTATTTATTAACATGTAGTTCAGACGCGGTTGATCTGAAGATCCAGTGATCCGGTGATCTGGAACGTCATTGGGTTTAGTGTTCTTGAGATTTAAAAACATTGTATAAAATACTCGTGGGGTCACATATGTCAGAGGAAAATCGACGTGGACGAATAAGAAGATTTATATGGTCAACGAGCTGACATAAACCTTTGAAAAGCAAAAGACAAACAGTATTTAAATACTATAAAACGCTCGCGCTTTTATATTATTGTTTAGTGTATTAAACTTGTTTTATGATTTTCTTTGTGTATCCTATAAAGGTCCTTTCAAAATATAATATCTTGATCGGGATGAACTCAGTTTGAATTCTCACTGCTTTATGCTAATAAGTCTAATACTAAAGACATGCCAAGAAAGCCTTGAAATGTTAAATGTATCGGTTGTGCAATTAGAAAAAGCTGTACCAAACTTTAACGTTCAATACATAAATGCAACTCAGAAAATCTTTAACAGAGAAACTCATTTAAACAAAAGTGATTAGTTTTACACTGAAAAGTCATTTCCTACTAAGCACTAATACTCGATTTTATAAGATTTTTACACAAAAACATCTCTAACCCAACATTAAAATTATACTATTTGAGTAGAACACTTCACGTCAAATTTGATATGACATTATTCACTATACTAAATACTATTCAACATACTAAACACTATTCATTTATTTTTTAGTAAAATATATAACTAAATAAATGATTATAAAAATAAATATATATTAACATTGTATTAAATATTTATGATAAATTATTATATATAGTTCATTTAAATTATTTATTAAATATTAGTAGATGTTGAAATTGTAAATATTTTATTTCAAAATATTTTTATTGTAATGTTTTAAAGCAATATAATTACATAATAATAGTTATTTATTTTTAAATGTTAATAATAACAAAAGTTGTGATTTAGTAATATAGTAATATAAAAATAGTTTAATGTGAAATTTAGTGTTACGGTTGAAGATGAACAAAAAATTCGGTGTTAAAACTGCAACAAAATAGTGTGATGATGATTTAGTACATATTTATCGTGTAATAAATTAAAATAATGCATGTTTAAATATTAATACTATTGAAATTTTGATTAGTATGCTCGAGAATGATGAAACATACGCAATTCTACGAATACTTTATCAAACTCTTATATATTTTTACTTATAAAATATAAATAACTCAATTGTACAGACTATTTATAATCTAAAATAAACCATAAATTTTTAATCTAAATTTATATTATGAATGAGATTAATTGTAATTTGATTTTATAATATAACAAAATATTACAATTAATAGTTGTAATAAGAAATCAATCTTTTAATATAATATCAAATCTAGTTTTCTTATAATAATTAGCTCAACTATAAATATATTTTAATCTAATGATATGTCAGCTACTATATAAAATACAGTGAAGTATTTTTTTTTATGTTTCGAGAAATTATTCAATTGTCTAAATAATTTATTTCATATTTTTATTACAGATATTTTAAATCATTCTAAAACTTAATTGACTACATAACCTTACTATCTGAACCTAAATACTAGTATTGAACCAAGAAAATCACTAATTAAACTCAAATCTTTGGTTTAAAATTATTATAATAATAAAAGTATTGTGCTAAACAAAATACATTTTGAAGCTGAAATATTGTAAATGAGACTGTTATGATTATTTAGGGGCACAAATCATTTTTTACAGGTATTTTTGGTCTGGCTGGTTTCGTCCGAATAATCAATTATTCAATCTGATATGATCTGATCTACATGTATATGGATATGAGGTATATGGATATGAGGTGTCTGGATATCTGAAAAAAAAAACATTTTTAATTGATATTTGTTTTAACCATATAAGTAGAAACTAGATTTTGCATTTTATTTTATTTTTCTTTAAATTTTAATTTTTATATTTGTTTTAGTTATTTTGTATTTTTCTTTTTATGTTTTTTTAAAAATTATTTATAAGAGATTTTAATAATTGTATTAAAATAGTTGGATCACACATATATCAATAGATCATATTGCTATTTTAATAGAATAGATATAGTCATATAGATTATGATCCGTCCTTTGAAATGGAGAATATATTTTATGTTTAAATATTTTTTTGAGAAAGTTAATTTTTATATTTAGGTTTTTTGTAATCATATTTATGTAAAATATTTTTATTATTGATACGCGAATATTATTTTCACAACTATGACTACAAAGAAAAATACAAATATGATTAAAAAGGATAAATATAAAAAGTAACTATACACTTATGTCATCTGCATTTTAGAAATTACTTTTAAAATTTACTTTTAAAGTTTGTAATATATTATATTTTCTTAATAGTGAATCGACCATAAAATCAAAATCTCATACTCTATTAGACATGACCTATATACTCGAACTGTTCTTAAATTGTTATATTGGAAAATCAATATCAAATCCAACCCACGCCGAAAACCAAATTTTTTTTTTGAAAAATGTTTGAAAGAATAATTGTTAATATATATGGTTTAATATGGTCTTCACTAACTTTGAGTAAAACATTTAATAAATATTTTTGTTCGAATAACCTATTTAAAATCCGTTAAACTAAAACCCGTAAAATATATATTTTTACAAATAATACTTTCATTATAATATCAAATTAAATAGTTTTAATAATCTTAAATTTACTTCCAAAATTATATTTTGTAGATTTTAGTTGGACTAAATTTTTTGTATCTTAACTGATTTTGTTAAATTCTTAAATTTTGTATTTAGAATATGTTGATATATGGAAATATAGTTTCAGATTGAAGCATGCTTTTGATTTTGACGAAAACTGCATTATTAGAAGGATCAAAGAATAAATAGCTATGATATTATATTATTAATTTAAATAGGCAAATGTAAGATTTTCAACCAATATGATTTAAATATACCTTTGTACATGAGAAAAAAAATACCTTTGTACATGAAGATCCGAGTAACAGTCTTTATTCTTTCAAACCGTGTAATCGTTCCTATGTATATGAGAGAAGATCCGAAAATGTTGGAACTAAAAGAGAAATTACAAAATATTTATATTATTAATTGGTAGTTACATATAAATGAAAGACAGTTTATATATCTAACAATTATTTATATCATTAGTTGGACATGACTTTTATCAATAGGTCATGGTTCTAAATTAATAGAATAGATATAATTTTTTTCAATTCGAAAAATATTTTATTAGTTATTATTTTTATGGTTGTAGTACTTATGTTGTAACTAATATTGTTTCACTGTCTTTGCAATATTATTCAGAAATATTAAAGACTCAACTGAATAGAAAGCCACTTAGTACCAGAGGTAACCAGCTTTTTCAGAAAACCATATTAGTTTACCCAATTCGTTAATAGTTTTATTAATTTTAGTTGTTTACATATAAAGTATGGAATTTGGTTGTAGGAGGTTATATCATGACAGAAGTATTAAAGGATTGTTCAGTCCAAGTTATTGTTGTTCAATTCAGCAACAAAAACAACATCTCAAGATAAGTAACTCTCTTTTATTTTAGAGATTATTATTTTACGAATAAAATGTATGAGATATGATCAAGCGAACATAACTTGAGATTTATGAAGATATTACTAATATGATGAAGCCGATATTAAAATAGAATATATTTGTAGCTGTGAAATAACTTTTATTCCATGTTTCTAAGATAGAAAAGAGAGTTTCTAATAGATTGAGACCGAAAACATATTTCTTTTTTGAAGTCCTATTTTATAAACTCAAGTTTCTTCCTTTCGTTGCCCCTACCTGGGTACATTAAATAGATTCAGCCTCACCACAATCCAAAACCTGTCCCAGCACATCTAAAAAAACGTTTAAATAGGTTATTATTGATAACAGGTATATATATTAAATAATACATTAAGACTTTTATAATTACCAACTAAGAAACTGTCATTGCATGATCCAGTCAAACCAGTTTGAAAGTCGACCAAACTAAGATACAAATCATAACGCATGTGATTAGATCGAGTAATAGCTGTATTTTGAATAAAAATCATGTTGTATGTATGGTATATTGATCAATAAGATCTTGTTGCAGGAGTCAGATTAAATTTTTTGGATGTTTCTCCATACTCCAACCGGAAGAAACCATTTACTCTCAATGTAAATATTTTGCATGAACTTTATGACCCGTTTACATGTTACAAATAGAAAAGAAAATAGTTAGAACAAAATAGCAATTCTATACCGATAACTAAACGATAATAAATAAATATATAATTGAGATATATAGGTGGACAATTCTGAAGCCTTACATTCTCATTAGCTAAGATGGTTTCCATGGCTTGTCCTGATAAAGAAGTGTATAGTCTTCAAGTGTGTAGCACCTTCACATTCAGTCAAGGCTTCGAATTGTTAATCGCAGTATTCTTCATATTAGAAGCCATAAAGTTTTTTTTATGGTAGTGGTTTGATTAAGAGAGCACTTCGCATACATCTTTATATAGGTGTTTAGGGCCAGAATAAAAGCCTAGCATATTCGGAATCATATCTGAACAAAATTTGAAGTTACTAAAATACAGTTACTATTCCTATTATTATGGATCTAGTTTAATCATGATGAGTCAAATTCGCTTACCATATTTTCAAAAATCGTATTATCTATATTTATATAATCCAATATTTTTTTAAATGATCATATGATTGTTGCCAAGGTTATTTATTCAATTAATTATAGTGTAAAGGATAACAAACATGTCTTTTTGTGTGTTTCCATAAATTATGCATAGAAAATCGTCTAGTTTGTACTATTGAATGATATTTAATTGGTGACCATGTTTAGGGATTCTGTTATTATCCATATCAAGCAAATTGAGCAAATATATATATATATATATATTTAAATTTTTAATGTTTAACACAATGTAATCAAAATAATAAAGATTATACAGAAGATGCTATTTTTATATCCAAGTGTTAACAAATTTTAATTAATTTTATTAAATAGTCACGTTGTATATTAAAAACAGATGATATGTAGTTTGTAATTTTGGAATAAGCTATCAGATAATTGACGGATGGAATAATCAATTGTTAGTGTCGAAGCTTGCACAGAACCGAATTCTGGTATCTATTAGATTATAGCCAAATTAAATAACCTAATCAAAACCAAGGAAACAAACTAAAACACAAAGGTCACCGATTG
The DNA here is from genome assembly GCF_000801105.2 of Raphanus sativus. Classification (NCBI taxonomy): domain Eukaryota; kingdom Viridiplantae; phylum Streptophyta; class Magnoliopsida; order Brassicales; family Brassicaceae; genus Raphanus; species Raphanus sativus. The sequence goes on along the minus strand of NC_079516.1, from coordinate 39,720,235 downwards.
TTTTTAGTCGCAGTGGTATACACTTACAAATTACAAAAACCGGCTTTAACCAAACGTTTCAAATATTTGATATATATTAATTCATATAGCCAGGATGGGAAAGATATATTTAAAGTATAATTAGAGATGGTAAATTATCTAAAGAAGTGGAACAACATTACACGGATTTAGGAGATGTTATCTGCATTTTACAAAAGAAAAATGTATTAATTAAAATCATAGGTTAAAAATAATACAGTGGCAGAGAATGGTAAATACTGTTGAAGCAGAAAGACACCTAAAAAGGGTCTTCTGTTTTAATAGTATTGATAATAGTACTAATAATAATAAAATCCGAAATTTGAAATAATAATACTTTACAATATAAAAATGTTTACTTTGTAAAACTCTGATAACTCAATTAATCAATTTAATAAATGAATTATTTTAAAATTTACATAACATATAATATTTTATAATTTAAATATAATTCTTTAAAATAAATGTATGTTTATGTATATAACAGATTGAATCATATATTCATTCCTAAAATATATTAGTATTTATGATTTGTTTTGTTTTATACGACTATTATATATTTGTATTTATTTTTATTTGTATATTTATTAATATAAGAAAATATTAGTTTGAATCGAAAGAGATTAAGAATCAATCAAATTTTATAGATATTTTCTCAAAAACAAAATTATGGATATTTTTCATTGTTCTAGTTGTTCCGCGTTCCTACCACCCTACAGACGGTTAAAAAAGCAAGATTTTTGTTTTATTTTTAACACATATATTCTTTTTTTTTAAAGAGTTGTAACACATATATTCATGATCTTTATCGATAGCTAAAGAAAGCTATTTGGGGTAAAAGAAATTAAAATGAAAAAGCAAAAAGACAAATAAATAAGGAAATGGGAGAAAGTAAATCACGAGAGGAAGTAAAGCCATTGGTAACAAGCAGCGTCTGCGATTTGTACAAAGTTTAATAGTTTTATCGATAGCTAAAGAAAGCTATTTGGGGTAAAAGAAATTAAAATGAAAAAGCAAAAGACAAATAAATAAGGAAATGGGAGAAAGTAAATCACGAGAGGAAGTAAAGCCATTGGTAACAAGCAGCGTCTGCGATTTGTACAAAGTTTAATAGTGACTTCTCGCTAGTCGGTACCACATTTCTTACCATTCAGAAAATAATTTCTCTGTCATTTCTTTTAAATGCATTCTGTTTTAGAGCATTTCCAATATACATTTATACTCGATCTGTTTCATTTTAGTTATCGTTTTAGGTTTATGCATACATATTAAAAAAATATTTAGTTTAGATATTTCCAAAATTAAAACTTCATTATCTATATACCTAACTATATTTCAACCAACATAAAAATAAACTAGAAATTATTGTTAATAAATTTTGCATTAAAATTCTAAACCAACATTTAATTTTGAAACGAAAATTTTATTTTATAACGACAATTTAAACTGAAAGAGAGAGATAGAGTACTTGTCTCTATAATAATATATTAGAGACAAAACTACTCTCTTTCTTCCTATGATATAAAATTGCAATTTTATTCTAGTTATAAAGTAAAAATATTTTACTTTATATCTAGAGATTACTATTATAGAAAAATACATTGAAGCATGTTTCATCTCTATTATAGAGTTCTCATATTTTAAAATAAAAATAACAAAATAGATTGGAAATAGTCTTAGTAGTATAATTAGAACAATTCAATGTAGGCAAGACTATTTCCCTTAAAGAGTTTCATTGTATTGATACATTAATATATAGTACAACAGGTGAGTGATTCTAGGAGAATATACTGAGAACAATATCCTACAATATCTAAACTATACAAGATACGTTCTTATCATCTAATACCCTCCCTCAATCGCAGCGGTGGCTCTGTCACACCAAGACTGGAACGGAAGTCTGTAAACAGCGTCGACGATAAGCCTTTGGTGAAGATGTCAGCGTATTGCAGTGCCGCTGGTATATGGAATACTCGAACCTGACCAAGTTGGACATTTTCTCTAACAAAGTGAATGTCAATCTCTATGTGCTTTGTTCGTTGATGTTTCACAGGATTTGTAGAAAGATATACAGCACTCACATTGTCGCAGTAAACAAGTGTAGCTTGTGTTGGAGGTGTGCCCATTTCGAGTAGTAGATTTCGGAGATAACAGCTCTCAGCAACAGCATTGGCGACTCCTTTGTACTCTGCTTCGGCACTGGAACGTGAGACAGTTGGTTGGCATTTAGCTGACCAAGATATTAGATTGTCACCCAAGTAAACACAGAAACCGCTTGTAGATCGTCGTGTGCTCGGACAACCACTCCATCTGCATCCGTATAGGCTGTCATGTTCATCTTTTGTGACTTCAGTAGCTGTAAACCCATGTGTTTCGTGCCCTGCAAGTATCCGATAACTCTTTTCATTGCGTTTAGGTGAGGTTCTCTTGGATCATGCATAAAGAGACAGAGTTGTTGAACCGCGTAGGAGATATCAGGGCGTGTGAAGGTCAGATACTGAAGAGCACCAGCAAGGCTTCTATACTCCGTTGGATTCGAAACAGGTTTTCCCTCGTCTGCTGCAAGCTTCGATTTTGTATCTACTGGCGTGGAGCAAGGTTTGGAAGCTGACATGCCTGCTCTCTTGATGATGTCCTCTGCGTAATGAGATTGGTTCATGAAGAGCCCTTTCTCGTTGAAAGTGACTGAGACGCCAAGGAAGGAGCTGACGCGACCACAATCAGTCATTGGAAACTCGTTCTTGAGAGCTTGTATGATTGTATTCTTTAGCGTCTCTGTAGAGGCTGTAAGGATGATGTCGTCTACGTATAAAATTAGATAAGCCACCAGTCCATGTTTCCTGTAAACAAATAAACTTGTATCTGATTTGGTTTGAATAAAACCATTGTTAGTGATAAAGTTTACAAATCTAGCATTCCAAGCGCGAGGAGCCTGCTTCAGGCCGTAGATTGCGCGTTTCAGTTTGCAGACATGATTGGGTTTTGTCTGATCAACAAACCCTGGTGGTTGAAACATGTAAACTTCTTCATCCAAATTGCCATGGAGGAACGCGTTTTGGACGTCCAGTTGATTGACTTGCCAGTCATTTGCTAGAGTGACATGGAAGAGTGTACGGATTGTTGCTGGACGCACTACAGGACTGAAAGTCTCGTCAAAGTCCACGCCTTGTTCTTGTGACTTCCCGTTTGCAACGAGTCGTGACTTGTGCTTTTCAAACCTGCCTTCTGCATCAAACTTATGTTTGTGTAACAACATGCAACGCACAATATTAGTGTCAGGAGGTCGCGGGACCAAATCAAAAGTCTCCCTTTTAACAATAGCATCGTACTCTACTGTCATAGAGGGTTCCAATTTGGATCCTCAAGAGCTTGAAGGTAGCTTTTTGGTAGAGGTGAGATAGCTTGTGTGTGAAGAGAAAGAATCTGTTTAGGCTTAGATATCCCATGTTTGGAACGTGTAGACATGGGGTGCCTTTGAACCTCCCTCGTCACTTGGATCAGAGGAGTTGGCGCCTCTATTATGGGCAGGTCTGCAACAAGAGGAGAAGGAGTTGCAGCCGGGGCTTGAAGAATGGACTTGAACATGGTGGATGGCTCGACGTCTGTCTCTAAGAAGTCGTAGTGAGATTCTTTTGGTTTAGTAGAAGTCTCATACGGAAAGCATCCTTCATCAAATGTAACATGGCGTGAAAGGATGATTTTCTTAGTAGACAAGTCATAGCATCGATAACCACGGTGATCATGAGGATAGCCAAGAAAAATGCTTTTGGTGGAGCGAGGAGAAAGCTTAGAGAGGTGAGAGTGATTAACATTTGCTCTGATACCATGTAAGCAAGACTATTTCCCTTGAAGAGTTTCATTGTATTGATACGTTAATATATAGTACAACAGGTGAGTGATTCTAGGAGAATATACTGAGAACAATATCCTACAATATCTAAACTATACAAGATACGTTCTTATCATCTAATATTCAACTTGTTTCCAACTTAAAAAAATCAGTTTGTAGTTTGAGACCTTGTGGTCAAGTGGTAAAGAGACATGTTTTGGAAGTCAATACATTTCAGGTTCGATACATTTGATGCGTCAAAAACAAAGCCAATTTTTTTCCAGACATCCTCACATATATGCATTTATTTCGGTTCATTTGAATACTCTGAATAAAAATGTGTCCATGGATTATACATTCATTTGAGGATAGTCTGAATCTTTCCAACAGATCTGTGATACCTTTAAATTAATTAATTTTTTGTATGTTTTATTATGCTTTTCATTGACAGGTGCCGTAGGGCTGGGCAAAAAATCCGAACCCGAAAAACTAAACCGAACCCGATCCGAAAAAGTAGCACCGAACCCGAACCAAAATTGATTAAATATCCGAACGGGTTCAAAATTTCGGTATTTAAAGAACCGAAACCGAACCCGATCCGAACCGAAATATTTTGGGTACCCGAATGTATCCGAAATAAATTTATATACTTAAATATATACATTATTTTATATATAATGTATATTAAAAATATTAAAAATATATAAGATACCTTTAAGTTTTCCAAATACTCGGAAAATATATGCAAATAGTCAAAAATAAATGTTTAAAATAGCTAAAGTATACTGAAAACACCAAAATAGTTAAATATCTATTGATTCTTTATCCAAATATTCAAAAAAAAAACCAATTTATATGTTAAATTAAGGTATTTTGACATATATGTTATGAAAATGTATATGTAATTATTATCTTTCTTATAGATTTTGAAAATTTAAAGTATATAATGAATTTTGAAAATTTAAAAACATTTTAAATGGGTTATCCGAACCCGAACCGAACCCGCAAAGATCCGAACCGAACCCGAACCGAAATTTAGAAATATCCGAATGGGGCTGAAATCTTTGACCCCGAAAACCCGAAACCCGAATGGACTGAACCGAAACCCGAATGGGTACCCGAACGCCCAGCCCTAACAGGTGGTGTAGTTTTTTTGTTAAAACTTTGAGATTTCTGAATTTATAACTTTAAAAATATCTATTTTGAAAATTTACATATACCGAAGTTTGAATTCGAAACACAAAAGAATACATATCTACAGTATCACTAGTCAATTAACAATTTATTGATAACTCGTATACTTGCCAAGTAATTATACATTTATACTATATGTATGTTTAACGAAACATATATATTTAGGAAATTTAAGTTACATTTTTAGTTTAAATTCTTTAATATTAATAATTTTTAAATTTAAAATTTAACTGGGAAAAAATGTAAATTAATTATTATAAAATTGATTTATAATTTAAATACAAATACATTTTGATACAACTGCTAGTAAAAAAGAGTATCTGATATTTAAAAGAATGAATTCGTATGTGTTTTAACAATTTCTGAACAATATCACTATTTATATTTTTTTGTCTGAATTTGATTGATATAACTTAAAATATACAAGGATGAAATTCAATAGCCCGTATATACATATTACTATCCCCGGAGACATAGCCCATACAAGGGGATTTCAAGCCCAAACAGAAGGCAACACATACAACAACTACAACAATCACTTAAATAAACCTTACACTCATACATCGGAATCTGTAGACAATCCTTGAAAAGGAGAATAAAAGTAAGTCAACCAATCCTAGAACTGCCGACACTCTTGCCAAGAACCAATGAATCACAAGAGAGAGTAAGCGATGTAGTGGCCAACACAACAACACAAGAACAAACATACTTTGAACTCACGGTTCACGGTACCAAGCTAGAACCAAAACATCCAGCACTAAAATCCACAAAAAGAAGAGACCAACACCTGAAACTAAAGCCTCCTCCAACGAAGCCTTCAGTGGAAGGCTTAAAACACCAACCTCCTTATACTGCTTCACCAGAAGCCACCGAGGAACGAGGTAATCAGACGAACAACCAAAACACACACTTATTAAAAGGTCGCAAAAAAAGACCCCTTCAAGACAGAGATAGAGAGGTGACAAGAAACTTGAAACTTCTGAAGCACAATAGGCTTGTTCTGCTCACCACACACAACCAAGCACAATGATGAAACACAGACCAAGCTGAAGCAATCAGACAAGGCTAACCCAAAACAACAGCATCTGAACCGGATTCTAAGAGAACGACAACTCCAGATCTAAAGATCTAAAAGAAATCAAAACTCTAAAAATCTAAATCTGCTAAGAGGAAAAGAAGAGATGGTCATTAAAAGAGAGAAGATAGACCAAACTACAAATAGGAAACTAGAGATCCGGCTCTGATTATGTGTCAGCCACCAGAGCCGAAAGAGCAGCGGCGACAAAGCTAGATAGAAATTTGTTTTTCTTTTCTATTTCTACTTTTTGTTATGCTTTTTATATATCCATGTACATGTTTTATTATATATCAGTACTTATTATACAATTAGTCTTATTTTATATTTGGTGTCAAAAAAAACTTACATTTTACACTTTTAAGAGAGAACTAATCTTTCATTTGCTATGTTGTGTTGAGAGTATTAATGGTATCTTTTATGAAGAAAAAAATATTTTTGAAGAAGATCTTATATAATAAAAGATATATGAATTCAAGAGGAGACATGATCATAATAAGAGGTTTTATGAACACACAACCGATAGAGACTTGGAAATGTTCTAATCACCCGAATTCAAAACTTACTGTTTTAGATATATCTGTTTGTTTGACTAGGCGATATGAGTATTTAATTTTCATTGCGAATAACCATGTTTGGTGTTGGTAGGCAACCCTAAAAGATTAATACATTGGATCTCTGTTTGCCGGATACTCATGAGTAGGGCTGGGCGTTCGGGTATCCATTCGGGTTTCGGTTCAGTCCATTCGGGTTTTGGGTTTTCTGGGTCAAAGATTTCAGTCCCATTCGGATATTTCTAAATTTCGGTTCGGGTTCAATTCGGATCTTTGCGGGTTCGGTTCGGGTTCGGATAACCCATTTAAAATGTTTTTAAATTTTCAAAATTCATTATATACTTTAAATTTTCAAAATCTATAAGAAAGATAATATATTACATATAAATTTTCATAACATATATGTCAAAATACCTTAATTTAACATATAAATTGGTTTTCTTTGAATATTTGGATAAAAAATCAATAAATATTTAATTATTTTGGTGTTTTCAGTATACTTTAGCTATTTTAAACATTAACTTTTGACTATTTGCATATATTTTCCGATTATTTTGGAAAACTTAAAGGTATGTTATATATTTTTAATATTTTTAATATACATTATATATAAAATTGATGTATATATTTAAGTATATAAATTTATTTCGGATGTATTCGGGTACCCAAAATATTTCGGTTCGGATCGGGTTCGGTTTCGGTTCTTTAAATACCGAAATTTTGAACCCGTTTAGATATTTAATCAATTTCGGTTCGGGTTCGGTGCTACTTTTTCGGATCGGGTTCGGTTCGGTTTTTCGGGTTCGGATTTTTTGCCCAGCCCTACTCATGAGCTATAAAAAAAAAGAACTTTTATGAAGAATAAATTTGTGCTTATGATAAATGGTGTAAAAACATAAAGAATGAAATAAAACAGGTTGTAATATACAAGTACAGGAGACAGGATTATAATAATAATGGTCCACGAAATCGGACGATAACCTTTTTATTTAATGGTAACAAGCTGGAAGACCAGTGAGAAGAGTCTTTTGATCTTATCATTTTTATGAGAGTTGATTGGATGAGGATGTGGGTAATAGTTGTGTTTTGTCGTGTTGATTAGATCGAAGAAGGTTTTTGGATCATAAGTAATAATGGCGCCTTGTCTGCCAGAAACCAATGCCGTACGCTAACTTTCGATGTCCATCTTGCTACTCTAACTCCCTTTTATCAATACTATTAAAACAGAAGGCCCTTTTTTTAGGTACCCTTCTGTTTCAACAATAATTACAGATCTATGCCATTAGAATATATAAAACCTAAGTTTTTTTATTTTAGATATTATCCACGCCTTTTAATTCAACAGAAATTTTATTTTATCCTTTTTCTTTTAGTTTACTTAATTAACATGTCTACGTATTTACACCAACACTATACCACGTTAACAATTTTGATAACCATAGAATACACATATCAAAGTTATTCCTTCGATTTTAGCCATCAAGGAAGGTTAAATACACTTTTTCGATCATGTATATGTTTAAAAAATTGTATACTGAAATTTAGATCATGTTCCATCAACACTGACTCTTGAACATTTAAATTCATTTGTTGTCTCCTCACTAATTTTGGATTATGCAGGTTTCAATGTTAAAACTATACATTAACATCAATATTTCATCCATTTGTATTACAATCGATGATAAACTCACAGTATAGAATATTTGGGTTCATATGGAAGCTTCAATTTTTGTTATCGTAAACTCCAAGTATTCCATTTGCATCAAGCTACAAACGAATCCCCAAACCCAAATAATTATTTTTTATTTATCAATTGAATTTTAAACTTTTTTACAAATGTCAATCATATGGTTTGAGAATTAAATGGGATTAAATATTTTTATATAAAAAATGCTGGTATATTATTAAAAATATGCCGGTATATTAAAAAAATTGAATAACAATTCCCCAAATTTTGAGAATTAAACGGGATCAACAACTCTGCAATATACAGTACTTGAACAATATATTGTAGTTGCAAATCTTTTTTAAGATCAATAACCAAAAGAATCATAACAATTAAAACAAAGCTGTAATTTTGGAAGTTGTATACATAACAATAGATACCCGACCAATCGTTGTAGTTCCATATCTTGAACATATCAATATTTTACTTGATAATCTTTTTTCAAATCTTTTAATTTTTTCAACAAAATATAATTTGCCATAACTTGAATAAACTTGATAGTCAAGATATGAGATTTTCCTAAACTCACGGCCTATATTTCTAACTAAATTGAATAGAAATATCGTAAACCCTCAACATTTAGGTTTCTTATATATATTGGCCATCTAGCCTCAAAGCAAACACACTATTTTCTATTCTTCCTCATATAATGTTTTCCAAGCAAAGAATTGTTTACCTTGATAAGATCATGCCATGGAAAACAACGTGTGTTATCCAAGCCAAAGTCGTACAAACCTGGAAACCATCCAATCACGGGTTTGGTGAGATTTTAGAAATCATATTTGTAGACAAAAAGGTAAATACTTAGAATTTAGAAATCATATTTGTTTTCAAAGAGATTTTTCAGAATCTCTGAGTTTGTTGTTAATTTAATACTACAATTTGTTTTATCTCAAAGACTTTTGTTTTCTTTCACCATTTGCGTGCGTGTTTACGCTCCAACAATGTAAACTTTAGGAAAAATCCAGTATTGAATGCACTGTTAAAACAAGCAAAATGAGATATGATAATCAGTTAATAGCAGACTCCGTTCCAGTCCTAATGCAGTACTAATACTTCAGTTCCATTCCTAACTCTTATTAATACGAATTGAGTAGAAATCTATTACCTGATTTATGTTAGATACAGTTCCATTCCTAATCTCCTTATTTGTTTTCCTTACATATGTAATCTGTAAAAAAAAATAAACATTAGATTTCCGTAGTATATATTCTTAACAATGAATAGATATTATATAGTATGATGGTATTCATCCAAACACTTATCTTAAAATGAATTTTTGTTGTGCACAGAGTGGATGACAACACTTTTTAATACCTGAAAATGCTCACAACATAAAATCAAATATTTTTTGGGACTTATAAAGGACAATATATTTTATATTAATTGTAATAGTAAATAATTGACAGTAAAATATATTATGCTTCAATCCAAAAATATTTTTAAAATTTATAAGTTCTTTTAATAAAACATTCTTATATTTTAGATATTTAAATAATTATATATCGTATAAGAATCCACAATTTTAATTAATGTATTAATTAATAGTATAGATTGTATACCTTTCGAGTATTGGTGGCCATATTCATTTGTACGGCTTAAACTTTCAAGAAGAAATTATTTACTAAGAAGTCATCGCAACAAGTTTCCATCTCATCGGAATAAGCAAGAAAGTGATCGGATCCAACATGCAAGACAGATTTAAAAAAAAGTTAGATGTGATTTATGTTTGATCTTCATAAAAACACTTTCAAAGAGAACGAGATAGCTATGGCAGATCAATAAGATTAAACAGATGTAACTGAGGATTTACCATGAATGATCGGATGAAGTCCTTATATAGATAATATATTTATAGCAAAGATTAATTTTACTAATTACTAAATTTTAAATTATCTAAGATATTTATATTAGCTATTTATATATTATACAAACTAAATGTTAAATAATAAAAATTTGGTATAAATAAGTTTCTAGAGAAAAAAGATCGATAAAAAAAAGGTATGAACGATTTACTGGCAATCGAAGACAAACCTTTAGAGATTACTCCGATGAATACTAAATCGAACGACCTTACTTGAACAGGTTCTTTTAAGCCATCGGACAGGACATGCAAAATAAATCAAAAATAATATTGGTTAAGTAGAATCATGGTTGACAACTATATCTATCAACTATGAAGAAAATACAGGAAAGGAGCAAACCTTGGAGATGACGAAAAAGTTTTCTTTTTTTTTCTCTTTGGATTCAAATAAAAATTTTCAGATTTCCGCATAGAAAGACGGAGACTTTAACAAAACTACGGTAAGACTTTTCGTCAAAAAAAAAACTACGGTAAGACTTGTGTCTTTTAAGCTGGCCTGGTCATCTGCGTGAAAATATATTAAGGTAATCACTAAAATGTCGAATCGTGGAATTCCCATTTCTTCTGCTTCAATCGCCATTTGAGTCTAATTTTTCAGAAATTGTAAAGTTGTTTGAAACATGGCAAAAAAAACTGGACTCTATTGAAAACTGAACCAAACAATCGACTGGGCTTCGACCATATCAGAAAATTCGGGCTTTGCTAAACATTTTGGATTCAAAATACAATTTTGATACTTTTTATTCAATTTTTTATAAATATAGTTTGGCCTATTAACTAGCCCCGTTTAATTATATAATAAATTTTAATAATTTAAATGAAAATTATAAACATTATAAAGTACTTTTATCAATAAAAGTTACAATTTATTACTTTTAATTTAATGGTTAACATAAATATATGTTATCATATTTCTAGCAAAAGAATAATAATCATTTTCAAGTTACACTTTTTTGTCAACGTTTCAAGTTACACTTAAAAATATAAATATTAGGATAATTCTCTAAAATAGGTATTTTTAGTTTTTGTCACAAATATAGCCTCTAAAGATCATAATGACCAAAATATTCCATTAAAAAAAGACAATAATATTTTTGATATATAAATATAAATATAAAGTAAAATATTTTTAACTAATCTATATCTTAAAGTTTAGAGTTAAAGGGTGAGATTTTGGGATTGAGATTTAGAATTTTGATAAAACAAAAATATTTTCATAAAATATAAAAATAAAAATATCAATACAAATAAAAATAAAAAAGATAAAACCAAAAATATATCCGCCTTTTAAAGGCGGGTAGATTTTGGTATATATCAATATGTCATGTACCGGTTTTAATAGTATAGATTAAAACCTCTTATTAAATATTTAAGAGAAATATTATACATAGAAAACACAAATATAACTAAAAACACAGATAAAAAAAAGAAATTAGGAAAAAACGTAAAACAAAAATATATCCGCTTTTTATGGCGGGTCATGTTTTTTTATTATAAAAATTTAAAATCTAACTTCCTAATTATAGTACAAAAAATTTTAATAATATAACTAAAATAAAATAAAATATAAAAAGTTATATAATGATTCAACCAATGGTTCAACTGGTAGCCATATTCTAGGTTTAAGCGGGGTTTCATGGATTTTATCAAATTATTAAATAATGATTTTTTTTTTGAAAATTCAAATTAAATACCGGATTTACCGGTTAAACCGCGGGTCTGGATCGAGTTTCTAAACACTGGGTAAAAATTTATGGTTATATAATTATGTAACATCATAAATTCAATTCATTTATCAAAATCTCTTACTAATAATTTTTTAAAAATGTATACACAAATACGATTACAAAAAACACAAATATAAAAAATTAAATTTCTGAAAAAAGTCAAAAACAAAATGTATACCCGCCCTTTGAAGGGCGGGTCAAAATCTAGTTACTTCTTTAATAGTTCTGTATAATGACTATAAATTATAGCTATGCACAGTATTAATAATTAATTTCTAATAAACTTATTTGATTGTTAGGTGTCACATATTTACTGTTAGATGAATTTCCTTGCTTTGTAGTGTTTTCTGCATTTCTATTACTTACGAAATTGCATGCTTTTGGCCTAGTTTCTTTCTTTTTTTGTTTAACAAAGATTTCCACGTAAAATGCTGAATAAGAAATTATCGGCTTTTGATCAAAAAAAAGAAGAAATTATCGGCTATGATCATGAAGATCATACAGTTTGCAAAGCAGAGAAACAATATCAAGCAGGTCTGTTTCTATGTAGTTGACCACCTAAAATTTTTAAAATATTGTTAATTATTACGATACCAAATTTTGATGTTTACAACTTATAATTAAATTTATACTCTTAGTGTTTCATGAGCTTTGACTCACACTTGTGTTAGCAAGTAGATCCTCCGCTTTCACTACAATGTTTTCTCCAACCTTTTACCATTGTCTATTGCATTTCTTACACCTTTTGAATTGGTTTGGTTAAAATAACAACATATAGCTTAAGGATTGTTCATACAGTTTCACTTCCATGTTCAAATGCGTGTAATTACAGGTCGATAGAACATGTACATTGTTTTATTTTTGCTTCGGGAATGCACTCATTTTCTGGTTTTAGTTTATTCAGTTGCGTATCATTTGTTTTCTTCTTCTTCGTCCCGAATCCACAAATATTTCTGGTTTTAGTTTATTCACTTTTTGTTTACGTATCATTTTGGTATTTTGTGTATTATCTAGTAATAAATTGGTGGTCTTTATTTGATTAGTAATTCATAATGTTGAAACGAGTTGTGATGTATATTTCTTGATAAAATAATAATCACCAAAACCGTACCTCTTTTTTTTTTGCCAAAATTTGAATTCCATAAAATAGGAAGAGCCTGTAACTTGGTACGAAAAGAATAAAAACACATAGATTTTACAAGAGAAATGAGATTTCACTTCGATAGATTAGTCATTGGCTAGCCAGTGTTGCATACGGCCACTGCTCTGTTTTCTATTCCTCTTGGACATAATAGCATCCCTTATGAACCTGTCTAACAGCTTGGAGATGGTCCCTGGTGGTGTAGAGATGTTGTCGTGTAGGCGTTTGTTCGTCTCGGACCATATGCAGTAGGCTGCAGCTTGACAAACTAGACGCTTTAGGAGCTTCGGACAGGAGGAGGAGTCCGAGAATGATTGCTAATCCGAAAAAGCACTCCAAGTGTGGAAAGCCAAAAACTATATCCCATACGAGAGACAACATAGCGTGGAGGTGTTCAAGGCCCATGATGCAAGCCGATCTTTAGTAGGAAGGCATGTCTTGGGATAGCTCCTTTGAACCATTCGTCGAGTGTCCGAAGTTGCAGGGGAGCACGTTGGCGAAGAACTTCCCATGAGTGCTTTGTCGAGAAACTGTCCAAGGAGGTGTCGTTGACCCGCCAAGTGTAATTGTCCTCCGAGGCCTGCAAGCTTGGGAGCGTGACGGTTGTGAGGTGAATTTGCAGGGCTTCAGCAGCTGGTGATCTAGCGCCCCGAAATAACACAGCCTGAAGAGTTGAAAACAAGGAACAGAGTGAAGCCATGGTTTATCGATACACCATTCACAAATTTTGAGAGTTCAATCACTTCATACTTGTTGATAGGTTGAACCTACGTAGATTACACGTAGTTGGCAACTTGGCAACTTTAATACTCTCGTTGATTCTCCAATGTTGTTGATGCCTACCTTTTGAATGCATTTTACCAACATGTGAGAGCTTAACAAGTGCTCCAAAACCATCCCTGAACTTATCTCAATGGTCAGGTATTCTAGATATTCCACACGTTGCAGCTCCTTCAGTAAGCTCATATCTAGCGTCTTGCTGGATCCTTGTAGTACCTGATATGCTCTCAAGCTTCTGTGTGGATTCCAAATTCAAACGGATTAGCTTTTTCAACTCTTGTGAACCAACATACAATCGCTTTATGCCTGTTCGTGACAAATCAAGATACCGCAATGATACCAACCTAAACAGCGGCAACTCGGAGAGGCCTACTGTAACACTCAGTTGTGATATAGGGAAAACTTTGAAAGCTTTATCTGATATACTTCTTATGACACTTTGAAAGCTTTATATCATTTATGAGGAGATTTTGCAAAGTAGACTTTTCTATAAGTTTTTTCTGAAATTTTAAATTTTTGTACTTCTCGGTGGAAAAGACGTCTAAAAAGCTTTATAAGCAAAACATATCAATTTTTTTTTTAAAAAATTCATATCTAGATCTATATAAGGTTAGAGTTTGTGTTTATCTTCTCTAAGCATCCATCCATAACTTCTTAATGAAAGATATCTGTTGATATTTGATCAGAAATAGTAAATTTGAGTAATTCTAATAAAAATCAAAATTTGAAATCAATTGTTGAATTTTTGAGATGTAGTGAATGAGAAAATGAAAAATGATTGATTTATTTGTAAGAAATGGGATAAGAAAATGTAGATGTCAATTTTGTTTTAGTATATTTAGAGTTTGGTTTTGGTTCTTAATGATAGTTGATGATATTGATAAAACTAAAATTGCGTAAATAAATGATGAAAGTGAAAGAATTTAAGTAAAAACAAAAGCAGTATATTTTTAGCAATGGTATTTTCGTGTTTATTTTGGGTGAATAAGAAATGATTTTATAAAGTTAGTTTTGTATTTGAACAAAACTTCTAAGGTCATTTCTAAAATTTAAAAAAACTATTTTTTTTTCTTAAAAAAGTTATTAAAAATGTGCTGACATAAAACCCTAAAAAAATAAACTTTATTTGTGCTTCTCGTCCCAAACAATTAGTTAGTGCCAATTTGTCACTCCAGTCGCTGGAAACTAGTAAGAGTCGCCACTCAGAGAGGGAAGTATGGAGCTTAAACTAGCCACGTCCGAGAAACAAGTTCTCGTCTTTTCACTCATCTGATTTCTCAGGCCGAGTTCCTTTATCTTTCTCGAATGATTAGGTTCGTTTCTTTGTCTCTGAGATCGAACCTGTTTTTGTTTTTTTACCGAGTTAGGTGCTTGAAGAGTTAGTGAAGCTAGCACAGAGCCTAGGCCTGCGCGGCGAAAATGGAGCATGGAAGGAGTTTTTAGATGCTAAAGACAAGAAGACTGGATCACCAAATGACCCTTCGAAGCGTTCCCGTGACGAACTTGTCTCCTTTCTCACAACCTTCAACAAGACACAAGATTTGCAGGTGAGTCCAACAGAATGTGTTCAACTATTTTTTTTTTTTAATTTATAAATTTATTAATCTCTTGTTTTGGCTTAGGTTCTGAAATATCACGCCAATTGTCTTCTAATTGAGAAGTTGGAGGAGGAATCTCCTGATGATGAATCTCCTGAACAGGTGGAAAACCAAACTAAAAAGACATGTTTTTTTTTTTTTTTTTTTTTTTTTCTAATTTCTAAAGGATGTATGTGTAAAAGCACGATTTAGTAGAGAGAAGAGAGAGAAGAGAGAGAAGATCGCTTGTGGAGGTAGCTCCGGCGTCCGGCTGCGCGTCTGAGCGCGTGCCGGCGCCGGTGGCTCCTTTCTTTGTCTGTTAAGCTTAGATTTCTTTCAGTTAGCTTCGATCTGTGGCTGAGTTCCGATATACTAGTGATTCTGGGGTAGGGTTTTGCCCCGATAAGAGCTCTGCTTGTGGAGAGTCTCGGACGGCGGCGGCAACGCTGCTTCCTCTGGATTCACGGTGAGGATGGAGGCCGGTGATTCGAGGAGTCAATCGTTCCTTTGAGTTCATGTTTTGTTACGGGATGGGGAGGCTTGGTTAGCTCCGCCGTCGCCGTTCAAGCTTCCGGGGTTAGAGGCTTTCTCAGTTCTATGCCGCCGGCTAGGTCGCTGGGAGATGGGGGCTTCTACAGATCCATCATCGTCGGCTTTGTTGCGCCCTTAGTTTTGGGCTTTTAGCTCCCTAGATCTTTCTTAGGGTCTCGTTTATTTTCTTTTTTTTTGTTCTTGCGTGTTGGGTTGAGTCTTGGTGTTTGAGGGTTCGGAGCTGGCGGAGAGCTTGCGAGCAAAAGTTTGTCTCCGGTGTGTGGTCTAATGGTGCGGATGAGATCTTGCGCGGGCGATTGATGCTCTCCAGGAAAAAATCATTGGAGGTAAAGACTTTTGCGGTTAAGGTGGCTTGGAGTCCATGGATCCCGGTGTGTTCCGGCGAGTTGATGGAGTGATTATCAAGCGGTTTCTAGTGGTTGTGGTTTTGTCCCTGTCGGATGAGATCTATAGAAGATGAAACTCTCCGAAGGGAAGCTAAGTGGAGAAGTGGGATGTGGTTGCGGCGGAGGCTATGTCGGTATCAGGAGCTCCGACGCACCGTGGGTCGAGATGGTGTTGCTCCAGCGGCTTTTCTCGACGGTAGAGCTCAAGTCGAGGCAGTGACGACACGTGTTGTCGTTTTGTTGTGGATCTCCACACGTGTCCAAGTGGGCGCGTGTATGATTGTCTCCTTGACGCGCTGGCGAGTTTTTGCTGGTCGGTTTCAATGGCTGGGCTTGTGACCCGTTTAGGTTTTTGGTTAAACCTGTAGACGGGTGTTTTCTTTTGGGCATGTGTAGGCTGTAGTTTGGGCTTGAAGTTGTAATCTGGGTTTGGCCCGTTCTCTTATAATATAATCTTCTTGAAAAAAAAAAAAAAAAGGATGTATGTGTACAAGTTTGATGCGAATATATGTTTGATAGTGCAGAGTCTAGTTCGATTGACTCTTGACCATCCTGCTTACTCTCTTGACTATTCATTCCAGCCACATACCGAGGTTTTTTGTTTCCTCTCTTGAACAAACTACTCTTACAAGCTTCCTTGCGGTTTCTTTTAAGAGTTTTGGGATTTGCTAAAAAAACAGGACTGGTTTGTATCCGATGTCGGAATGAAGACGTCCAAGGTGATGGAATCAACCGAAATGGTGGCTGTTGACTGTGAGATGGTTCTTTGCGACGATGGAACTGAGGGTTTGGTCAGAGTTGGTGCTGTCGACCGCCATTTTAAGGTATTAATCTATAGATTTACATGTGTCCTTTTGACTCGGGGTGATCAAATTGCTGTTTGATTGTTTTAATGGTGTTAGGTGATTCTTGACGAGTTTGTGAAACCGGACAAACCTATAGTTGACTATAGGACCGACATTACGGGGATTACTGCTCAAGTTATCGAAAAAGCTACCCTCTCCCTCGTTGATATTCAGGTGTACATATACAACAACTGCAGAGTCCGTTCATTTTGTTTTCTTTTTTCTGATTTTGTTAAACGTTGCAGGAGACTTTGCAGCCATTTCTTTCAAACGGTGCGATTCTGGTTGGTCACAGTTTGAACAAAGACTTGGAAGGTAAGTTTCCCAGTAGAGTTGTGTGTTGGTTTTATAATAATAGCTACAAAATGTTAAATTGATAATTTTTGATGCCAGTGTTGAAGATAGATCATCCCAAAGTAATCGACACCTCACTTGTATTCAAGTATTCAAATGCAAGAAGGCCCAAAAGAGCTTCACTTAACAACCTTTGCAAGGTAAAAAACTCTCTCTCTCAATTGGGATAATATACACAATATCACCAAAAGATTAACTTTTTTTTTTCTTGAAACTGTTTTTTATATCAGTCTATTTTGGGTTATGAAGTCCGAAAGGCAGGAGTCTCTCATGATTGTGTACACGACGCAACTGCTGCGATGAAACTTGCACTTGCTGTTATTGAGAAAAGGGCTAACACAACTATCCCACCATCTAAAGAGGTTTTGAAGATTTGTACCAAGTTTTCATTAAACTTCAATGACTACAAATATGTTTGCAACTTTTTTCCCATAGATGTTGGAGGTTGAGAGAGCAAAGCTTTTTATACATAAAATCCCTCACAATGTGACATCTAAAGAGCTGGAGCAAGTTCTTTCTGGAGAGTTTACACTTGATGTTAAGGTAACCAAGCCATTATATAATTACACTTTTTCTCCTAGGATCACTAACGCCTAACCTCGTTTTGATCTAATTCTTCTTTTGGCAGCCAGCAAAGACATCGAGAGGTTGCTATTGTGCGTTTGCTGTTTTCCATAGCTCAAAAGAAGCAGATCAAGCGTTTCAAAACGTTGATGGAGACCAAGGACAGGTAGTTTTAGAATCTCTGCTTCTTGTAAACTCTCTCATTGAGACTGATAATATATGTTTATGTTTTTTTTGCTGCAGGATTCATTTGGTTTGCCACAAAAACTGGTTATATTTAAGCTGACTTCTGGTTCAAGAGTTAGTATATATGTCCGTAAAATGGTTCAAGATGGTTCCGCTTAGAGAGATCTCTGTCACTGCAAAGACAGTTCTCCCAGAAGCAAAAAAAAAATGTTAAGCAGTGCAGGAGTAAGCTAACTATTTGTTATTTTGATTAAGATTCTCTAATAGAAAACAGTGGCAAACAATGTTCATCTTGCATCTGACGAGAGTTTTCCTAAGAAACAAGATGGAAGAAAAACTTTTCGAGATTTGATATTCTTTGATCATTGAAGAGCTAAAAATGGAGTTCCAAGTTCAGATGTAGGAGTAAGATCATTTGCCTACTATAAACACACCAATTGGGAAACAATGAAAAAATGTTCTCTTATCCTATTTTATAAATTGCAATTTGATTAGAAGATTGGTGGGTGTTCAAAAAAAGAAAAAGTTTAGAAGATTGGTGCCTTTATGTGTGTTCCTCTTTCTTTATTTTTGATATGCAGTCCTAACAAATTTCAAAGACAAAGTTAGGTTTACTTGAGAGACAAGCAATCATACACCAATAATCTATTTATGAATTTTAGATATCAGAACAAAAATTTACACCATAGCTTTTCAAAACCCGAGTGTTACAGTATCAAGGTTCTTAGGTTATTATAAAGAGAATACATATAAAGAAACACAAAAAAAATCATTTTTTCTATCAAAATAATGGAAGTTAGCTAGGTGGCTTATAATAAGCATAAGCAGCAAAAAAACTTTGAGATAATGTGAGGACAAGTAGAATAACTGCAGCGCAGAACGAGACAATAGCCCATGGATTATTGAAATACTTATGTCTCAAGGTAGCCCTCCAAGCATTCCACTTCTGATTGTAGTAACGGTTAACCTCAACAGATAAACGAGATAGATAACTATCTTCTGTGTCAAAAACAACTTCTTCACATAGCCGGTTGAACAAATTCGCCACTTCAGAATCGCTCCCTAGCCAATGTTCGATAATACCGCAGTAGTGTAAGTAGCTAACATCTTCATGAGAATCTATTAGATTGTCCATGAAGATTATGTAGGATGTTATGTCATTCCTCGAGTCAATATGGCACTGTTCAAAAGCTATAAGGTTCAAGAAAAGAGATTTGGTACCTACAAAACAAAAATGCAAGGAAATAAGGAATCATGTGAATTTTCTTGTTTTTTTTTTTTTAATATTTGTTACATCATCTAGATTTCTTGTTGGTGTAAACAAATCAAACTCTTTTCCATTGCTTACATCATTTTGAATAAGTCAATATATAAGGAATAATCTATGACACTTAACCTTACTTTAGCCGTTTGGTTTATGATGAATAAATAAGGGAAGAAACTAAAGTGACTACATTACTTTTATCACATTATTTTATATGATCCTAACTAATATGAGGCAGGGATTTTAAAAACAGATACGTACTATGCAGTGTGGAAAACGTGAACGTACCGTCATGAATAAGTAGCCTCGGTATCTCTAGATAACCGTTATTGAATTGAATATCCCAAAACCGGTCGGTTTTCCTTCTCCTAAACTTAATACCGGCCTCTCTCAGTTCCGTTACGCAATGTATCAGCTGTTGTCTGCGCTTGTCCGCCACGCGCGTATTCCGAGAAGACCATCTCTTTCTTGATAACCTTGGCTCTGGTTTAGGACTAGACCGGAGCAGGCTCCGACGGAAAACATCAAGACAGTGCAACTCGCCCATGTCGGCGAATGGGTCAAAGGCTTTATCTCTTGCCAGATAGTTCTCGAGTTTTGACTGGTCGGTTTTGGTCATTGGCTCATCCGTTGGCATTAGTGGATCAAAGAACCGTACTGCTAATTGAGCCACTAAACCGGTTTGGTTGCGTGTACCAAGCTGTAGCTCTAATAACCGGTTTAGTACAAACAACGGAAGTTGATTTTCCAGCATTATCATATCACGTTGAATCGAATGCATCGATCCTCTCATTGCAAAAACCGGATCATTACGTGCATATCTACACAAATACCAAAAACAATTATTCAAAATCAAAATGATTGAGACCGGTTTAGCAATTAGTTGAGATAACCGGAAGCTTACCCGAGTTCGGTGAATCCTTCAACGGCTCCTCTGAAGAGCTCAAGCACAAAACAACCATCAAGAACAAGCATTTCGATAAACTCGTTACTGTTCAAACCAAAAGGACCTTCATAGCAAGCTCGAGCCTTCTCCTCGAGCTCTCTCATGGCGTCGATATACATTTTAATGTTTTGGTTCGTACGTTTCAAGATTTTGTTGACGGCACGCCATTTGTGACGGTCCATAGGCCGGAGCCGTTTTTTACCGTGGTGATACGGACCAAGCGAGACGGTCTGAGGGAAATACGATTTGTTGTCGTTTTCTTGCAAGTAATACGGAACTCTGTAGATGCAGAGTTTGCCCCAGATCGTCGTGTCGTCGTCTCTATGTGCTTGCTCTAGTTTGTCTGTGATTGAGATCACCCAGTCATCTCGTGGCTCTTTTGGACTCTCTTTAGTTACCTCGATCTTACTGACTTCGGACAGAGTTTGGTCGTGGTTATGATTGCTTTGTTCTTGATCTTGATCGGATCTGGTGAGTACAGGTAAATTAGGGAGGTTTTGATCTAAATTAACCGGTTCGGATCCTTGTCCTTGGTTCTCGGCTTCGAGTTTTTCGCGGATCTTGAGGGTGAGCAAGTACCAGCTCAACATGTCTTTGTAAAAGACAGCCACCATTTTTTTGGTTGGTTGAAGGTTTTTCTCCCACACGAATAAGAGAGAGGAAGAGAGAAGTTGTAGTTGTTAAATGTAAGAAGCAACTATATGTTAAAATGATTTGAAGCTGTAATTGGTTACTTATTGTACTCATGGACCCAACTGATCTGTAATGACAACAACCATAATTAAATGTATCTAAACACACACACACATTAATAATTTTGGGAAACCAACAAATTAATTTATATTTCTTTTGTCTATTTGTCAAACCAGATAAATTAATTGGAACTCTCCGGCGTGAAGAGAATTGTTCGCTTCTCTCAGTTATGAATAATCAATAGATTGAAAACCATCTATTGATGCAAAACAATATATGTATGTATAGAACGGGCCTTGTGGTCAAGTGGCAGTGGACGGGCCTGGGACGCCAACACGTTTCAGGTTCGATCCTCCTGCTATGCGAAACTAAGTCACATTGTTCTGTTCACCTAACGCGGATATGAGTCCATGCTTTAGGACCCATTTGAATGCCCAGGAGAAGGAGTCCATCCGCGGGCTTGCGACTCCCCCGGGGGTTAGGTCTGGTTCCAATAGTGACCCGGGTTTAACCCTTTTCTGTTACAAAAAAAAAAATATATGTATGTATATGTATGTATATGACTTCGTACAACTATGTCAAAGGTTATAGGTAATGTGAAATGCATTATTTACCAATCAGAGAAATTTTAAAGATAAATTCACCAAAAAGGAAAAACGATTCTTGAGGTCCTCTTGTTCCTCCTGGTGTCTACTTCAAGTTCATTTTTTCTGTAAAATTTAAATCTTATACAATTTTATTTTTTGAAAGATACTATAAGGATTACAAATAGCGGATAAAAGAAGTAAAACTATTTTACCATTTCAAATAATATGTTTTGGCGGGCTTTTTGATCCATTATAATATGTTTTCTTATATTGCTTTCAAATTCAAGGTATTGTTAGGATTACGAAGATGATATAAAGAAAAAGAAATAGTGAGACCAAGCATAACGGAGCATGTTCATTACACAGCTCGAGAGGAACATGGCACGACCTCACCATTTTTCGTGTAGATCTATTATTGGCCTGGACTGGACACGTCCTATCTGTTTTTTCGTTAGCTATATAGTCAAACTCTTATATGATTTGATTTTACTTTAAATAAATTGTTGTAGTCCTGTATGGAGGATGCTAGCTAGTCCACGAGTGGTCCGATATTTTGACAACTTAACCTGGTACATAGCTCGACAACTGTTTACGCTCTAATCTGGACATGGATATATCACTTTCCAGGTCTCTTATCAAGTCTTGCAGTTGTTCTTTTTAATGTTGGAGAGTCAAATGAACATCGCTTAACATTCGTAGGAGATTTATCTTCTAGTAAACGACCCACCTAGATTAATGTACTGAAAAAATAACAAATTAAAAAAGTGTTTACTGATGATTTTGGTATAAAAGGTGTATATTATTAATTCTTTCGGCTTTTATAACTGTGATGAACAAGAAGCATAAAAATATAAGTGAACACGAGAATAGTTTTATCCTTTTTTTGTTATTATTCCATTAGTCTTTTTCATCATATTCACTTTTTAATGCAACCTTGGTAAGAGCGTCCGCAACAGGGGAACAAGCCAAATCCTTAGCGCTGCATCATATGTAAAAAGGATAAAATAATATTTTTTTGCTTAATAAACCTAAGGATTGATCCGTAAATAAGAGGTTTAAGGACCTGATCCTTAAGCTACGTGGCAAAATTTGAATGGATGGGAACAGTTTTGTGTTTCGTTTGTGTCGTCTTCCGTCTTCTTCGTCTTCCAACTCTCTCTGCTTCGAAACCAAAAACCTCTCCTCTCTCTCTGCTTCGAATCGAATCATGCGAAGATTCAATTCGGTTTGCTTCCTTCTTCTTCATCACTCTCTCGATTCTGCCCTCGAATTGCGACCAGGTAATCGATTAATCTAGAGTCATAGTTTCTCGTCGGAGATCATGATTTTGTGCTTGGTTTCAATTGAGTCAAAGCTGATAATTATGATCGTAAAACTTGCCCCTCTTCGAGATATTATGATCGTGAATCTACTTCTCTTATCAGTTCTCTTACCAAAAAAGCAACCTTTTTCATGCTCTGAGTTGTCTCAAGTTCCTTTATGTTTCTGTATAAGATTCAAACTGTTTTGGAGATTAGTGTTGTGAGGTTTGTTCCAAAGGCTTGGCCTTTCGAATTGGTCAAGCTTTGACAATCTTCTTTCATATCAAGCTTAAACCTTTAACAGAGTCTTTCTGCCTCTCTCTCTGTGTTAACAGGTTGAGTTCTTAGCTAGAGGAAATATATAAACAGATGGCGACACTTCAGGACATTGGTGTATCAGCTGGGATAAACAGATGGCGACACTTCAGGACATTGGATTTATTGGTTTTGGACACATATAGTGATTATTACATGCTTCCTCGGTTCTTACTTTGTCTGCAAAACACTATGTAGCTCGTCTGCAATGCAAACAAGCTCTCGCTGATTTCGTAGAAAAGAAGAAGAAGAAGCTGCAAAACTGGCTTGGCAAGGCATGAGAAGAGATGTTAATGTGTTGATCTTTCTCGACATCAAGAAAGCTCTTGAAGGTTTAGTACTACAACTCATGTTTTCTTTTGTATCATCAACACTACTACTGTCTATTACTCCTATATATTCATAAGAACTCTTAACTGAATGCCACCATTGCACACACTTTTTTCTATTAGAATCCTTAGCTATTCAAAAAACAAAAAAAATTACTTTATTAATCCTAAGGACTCTAACCACGAGTCCACCGTTGCGGTTGGTCTAACTCCATTATCTATCACACTTTTTCTTGGCTCTGTAGTGATTGAACAAAATGAACAATTTCTAGGACATCGCTTCCAAAAGAACATAGTCTAAAATCAGTTGTTTTTCAGTAGGAAAATACAACATATTAAAACAAGAAAACGAAAACAAAAACGGAAGTTAAGAAGATGGCTTATAATAAGCATAGACAGCAAAAAAGCTTTGAACTAATGTGAGAATCAACAGAACAAGTGCAGCAGAGAAAGAGAAATATGCCCAAGGGTTATTGAAATACTTGTGTCGTAATGTAGCCTTCAAAGAATTCCACTTACGACTATAGTAACGGTTCACTTCACCGGAAAGTTTAGATAGATAACTATCTCTTGGGTCAAAGACAACTTCTTTACATAGCCGGTTAAACAAATCCGCAACTTCAAAATCACTCCCTAGCCAATGTTCGATGATACCACAATGGTGCAAGTAACTAACATCTTCAGCAGAGTTTATTAGATTATCCATGAAGATTACGTAGGATGTTATGTCGTTGCTCGAGTTGGCATGGCACTGCTCAAAAGCTATAAGATTTGAGAAGAGAGACTTGGTACCTACAAAAAGATGAGACATTATGTTTCTATTAGGTTTAAGGAGTGAGTTTGATAGACATTCTAACATCGCTTATATCCAAGGAAAACCTGGAAAAAGCGATGTTAGAATGTTCCCATCAGAAGAGAAGTTTATATCTAACATAGTATATAATGGGTATGTTCCTCTCTACACATTACCAATTATTTTTGAGTTGGAAGTCCATCACTAATCAAATGAATACAAGTGCAGGAATATAATTTTGACATAACATTTTTCCAGAGCTAGGACACATATATTAACAAAGACCAATCAGTTTAAACGAGAAGTAAGTTCTAAAATGTAATATTTCTAAGATAATGGATAAGAAACGAAAACTGCAAAACATTTACTTGTAGGGAAGGCACACAAAGCTAAGAAAGAAGAAAAAAGGTTAAGTACTCACTATCATGGATTAGCAGTTTGGGTATCTTTAGATAACCCTTTTTGAATTCAATATCCCAAAGCTTGTCGGTTTTCTTTCTCCTGAACTTAACACCTGCTCCCTTTAGTTCTGTCACGCAATGTATCAACTGTTGTTTTCGAGATGACATAGACTTTTTAAGACTTTTCCCATCCGGTGTCCTAGTAGACTTGAAAAGACTTCGATGAAAAACATCCAAACAATGCAACTCCCCGTTGTCACCTACTAAGTCAACGGACTCTACCTTGTCCATTTTAGTCAGCTCCTCGCCCGTTGGCATTAGTTGAGCGAAGAACTTAACCGCTAGTTGTGCCACTAATCCAGGTTGGTACACTGTGTCGGGTTGTAGCTCTAACAACTTGTCTAAAACAAACAAAGGAAGTTGATTTTCTAGCATTACCATGTCACGTTGAATGGAATGCATTAATCCTCCCATCGCGAAAACCGGGTCATTGGGTGCATATCTAGTCAACATCAAACAACATAATCCACAATTTAGGTTAATCTTTTTATTTCAAGGGAAGTCGCTTAGCTGGTAAGATAATTTTTTTAACTAACTAACTAACTACAAACCCTCTCATAAATGAAATTCATATCATAAAAAGAAACATGGTTCATATAAGCCAGATCTGGAATGAAACTGGTTTAGAGATAACCGGGTAATATTAGAAAATTGATCCAGTCTTACCCGATTTCGGTGAATCCTTCTTTGGTTCCCCTGAAGAGCTCAAGGACAAAACAACCATCAAGAAAAAGCACTTCAGTGAACTCATTACTACTCATACAAATGGGACCTTGGTAGCAAGCTCGAGCCGTCTCCTCGAGATTTTTCATGGCATCAACATATGTTTCGATACCTTTCTTGGTATGTTCCAAGACCATATTGACCGCACGCCACTTGTGACACTCCATGGGAAGGAGATGTTCTTTGCCATGGTGATAGGGACCAAGCGATACAGTTTGAGGAAAGTAGGACTTCTTGTCATCTTCTTGCAGGTAATGTGGAACTCGGTAGATACAGAGCTTGTCCCAGGTAGATGCGGTGACGTCTCCACGTGCTTTATTCACCTTGTCTTTGATCGAGATCACCCATTCATCTCGTGTCTCTCTTGGCTTCTCTTCAGTCACTTTGCTTTTACCGGGCTCCGGGTAAGTGTCCTCGTGGCTCGGCAACTTTTGGCTTTGAACCCTTCTTTCAGCGAAATGAGAGAGGCTCCTGACTCTGAACCCTCTGGATCTTTTGTTGGTGGAATTTGACTGATATACAACCATTGTTTCTCTTGGTTGAAGCTTGGGAAATCAAAAGAGTGAGAGAGAGAGACAGTAATTGTCAGATGTTAAAGCAACTATGTAGTATTGGTTAAAGTTGTGATTGTCATAAATGCCTCCAATATAAATATATAGTCAACTAGTGAGATCTGAAACATCAAAACTAGAATTTAAAAGAAAAGACAGTATTACTCTTATAAAATGACTAATACCTACGCTTCTTTGACTTATTTTCCTAATTTTCAAATCGTCTTTCACCACTATGACAAAGAAAATGACAAACAGGAATGATGTTTAGACACGTACACCAATGTCCAGTTAATATTGATGTATGTGGAACAGTAAAATACGCGTCTGAACTCTATACCAGTGGTGGAGCTAAAGATATATTTTAGGAAGATCAATGTTAATCTAATTTATAATAACCAAAAATAATTAATTTATAACTACATAATAATATTAAATGAATTTCTAAAATAACATTGTCACTTATATTTAAATATATTAGTTTAGCTAGTAGCTATTTTCAATAAATAAAAGAGAGTGGAAAATAATATTTGTTTGTTGTGAATTCATGGATTATAATTATTCTTTATAATGATAAATTAAAATTGGTTTTAACAAAAATATATTTATGTTTATAACTTTTTACTTTTTATAAATTAGATTCTTTCAGAAAATATATCATTTTTTATCATCAACTTACATACAGACATAACTAAAACTACGCGAACTAATCTGATAACTCTGCATCCATGTGAACAACAAAGAATGATTGATTTCACGTACTTCGTGGTAGACTATCTACTCTTATATTTTGTGTTTTTGATATATGAATAATCACGAAGTGATTAAAGACCTCCCTTAGAATCCGAATATCTTCTAAGTAATTTGTGTATGCAAACATCACATAAAATTATCGTAGATTTCTCATGTTTTTTTAATGTCGAGATGAAAGTTTTTAATTTAGATTCTTCATGCTTTCTAATGACGAGATGAAAATCTTTAATTTGGCATGTAAAGGTAAAAGACTAGTCCTTATGTTTCTCGCCTTCATCAAACCATCAAAATCTTTTAAAGTGTTATATTATCCTTGTCCTGAGAAAATATCTTGAGTTTTCCATGATTCATCTGTAAAAAACCATCATTCCTAAATCTAAAGCAATGATATCAAGACCGTTTCTCCGTATTGTTATTTGCAGTGTAATGATATATGTGCCTTAAGCTATATCATAGTTTTTGTTTCTGCGGGTTAATGATATCTTTCGAGTCCACATCTATATTACTAAAAACCATATTATTTCTGACATTCTATAGATACAGAGAATCCAAGTAAATTAAGAATTATTCTCAAAATAATTGATCCATATTTGCAAAATAATAGATCGGAAGAGAAAATAATACTTGAAAGATCTCAAACTTTGACCGGTAGAAAACATTCAAAAATACATGATTTATTAAACTTTTAACAAAATGAAAAGATAAATGAAGTTCAATATACAAGAAGTAGAAGAAAGCTAGAAACCTTATAAATATAAACATATCAAAAGAAAAGAACAATCAATGACTGAGAATTATCAAAATGAAGTGCAAAAAAATGTTTAAACTTAATTCACAAGGGTCAATTTACTTACATAAATCAAATTTTCTATGAAATGGAAATTATAAGCATGCAAACAAAAAAGAAAGAATTCAAGTCACATATGTCCCTTGACCTACTTGATTAGAAAGTGTTTCCGCCACATTTATACAAGGATGGTGAGGTCGTGGCGTCGTGCCATGTGCCGAGTTTTCGATGATTACGAATTATTACTTCTTAGTTTGATAACGGGCTGCGCCTAATATATAAGTGTATATATTACGGAGAACATCAGCTAATTCTCTGAAATAACGAGAGAAAAAAAATTTAACTCGTTATTTGTTGAAGTTTTACATATAAAGGGACTATTGAAATTTTACATATCTTATCATTAAAATATTCAAAATCACAGAAAAGATCTCTATAATATTATTTGAGAAGTCAGTTTCCTATGTGTCGCGCTCACGTTAACTCTCGCGATGGTTGATTACAATCACACCCTTAATGAATTAAAAATATTAGATATAATTACTATATTAAAATCGATTTTCCTTTTTTAAAAATAATTCCTGTTAATTAGAAATTTCCTTTTTAGTTAACATATATAGTTAAAACATCTTAAAATTAAAAAACGAATTTAAAATAAGAGAATATATTTATATATAATGCGATTTCATAAAAAAAAGGAAAGTTAACAAAAATAATTTTGATATTTAGTAAAATAGATATTTCTTTTAAAACATAACCTTAACCAATATAAAATATTTCCAAAGTAATAAAAATATTTTCCTTATGTCTATATATTTTCTCAAATAATTACATAAGAAATTGATTAGATAAACCAATATACCTATAGTTAAATAATAATATTTTAATTAGTATTATTGAAATGGTTTATTCATTATTATAATATTTATTGAATATTAATATTTTATAATTAAAAACCTAAAAATGTCTATAAATTTTTTCTTACTTATGTAAAATAATTTCTCAATGAAAATTTATAAGAACTGATATTTATTTTTAAAACGTTAATTGGTATTTTTATGACAACTAATTTTATCACAAGCATATTTTGAACAAGAAATTACAAAAAAAAAATTAAATAATATAATCCTAAAATTTTTAATAACCTAAAATATTATATTTTTCCACAATTAAAAATTTATGTTTTACTTAATATATAGTTTGCTTTTTTTTCCTTTTTCCCTTATATTTGTACAATCCAATATACTTATAATAAAAGTACATAAGAAAATCTGAATTATTATATTGAAGAATATATTTAAGATTATTGAAAATAATTTTCAGTTTACTTTTATAAATCTAAGTTATAATATTACGTAGAACTTACAAAATATTTTAATTATTATAAATACCAATATGCGTTTATGAGATTAAATTTTTTATCCGTTATTTTCTTTTATGGAACTTTCTACTGATTATTTCTTTATTTTTAAAATATTTTAAGAAAATAAAAAATAACAAATTTTTATAAATATTACAAAAATATATTTACACATTTAAGATGAAAAAATGAATTGATGCGATAAACAATCTAATTGGATGAATAAAACTAAAAATAGTTATACTTTAATATAAAAGAATATATGTCACCTTATCCACAAAATGAGTAATTAACATATTATTTTATAGTAATGTTTATTTATTTTATACATATATATTAATGGATGCTTCAAACTATACCAATAAATAAAAATAAATTACTAACTAATTGTTACAGTTTATTTATTTTTTAAAACATATATATATATATGAGATTTCAAAATATTATTGTTATATTTATTTATGTATTCTGAATAGACCAACACTTAAGTTTTTTATTTGATTTTCAAAAATATATATAATATTATTACTAAAATATATATACATATCTAAGGGAAAAATCAATCCAAATTAAATCACAAATTATTCATAATTTTAATATATTTTGAACAAAAAATACCATAGTTGAATTTGAAGAATTTGATGATATCTAATACATTAAAGTTATAATCAAACTAATAATATATTACATATCCAAAATCACA
Organism: Raphanus sativus; assembly: GCF_000801105.2. NCBI lineage: Eukaryota > Viridiplantae > Streptophyta > Magnoliopsida > Brassicales > Brassicaceae > Raphanus > Raphanus sativus. The sequence continues at coordinate 39,690,297 of NC_079516.1, read as the reverse complement.
CATCTAATTAAAACAATATGATATGATTTATATAAATTATAGAAAAATCGAAACTAAAATTAAACTATTAATAAAATATTACAATATATTTACTTTATAAATATTTATACCCGTGCATGAGTACGGGAAAATCACCTAGTTATAATAAGTTTCCTAACCTCCAATAGGGGTTTACGTCTCACTATCTCGTGATTTGTTTGTGCACTGAAGCTTTGATTGCCAACATCAAAAATGCAGAACTAAGAAAATAATTAACGGAAATGAAGGTATCTCGAACTTACCCATCAATATGTCATCCACTCTTCGCAGATGATAATCTATTCTTTTATAGAGCATAAAAAAAAAGAATGCTAAATCATTCTTAGGATATTAAAAAATATGAAATAATATCAGAACAACAAATAAATTTTTTAAAATTATCCATTCAATTTGGAGATCGAATCGAAGAAGCTAGTAGACATGATTTGAGGTATATATTGGGGATATAGAATATAGGATGCATGAGATCCTATATAGAACTTCCAGAGAGTTTAGGAGAATTCAAAATACAAGTTTTTGGTTTTGTTTATGATCGTCTGAACAACATGATAAATGATTGGATTTTTAAATTCTTCACTAAAAGAGGAAAGAAAGAGATTCTCAAGTGAGTGATTACGGTCTTACCAAATCACACGTGATATCTTATTATAGATTACCAAAGACAACCGCAAAAAAATTGACGATTGCGATAATACAGTTATGGTGGAGTCCAATGAAAAACACAAAAGTCATGCATTAAAAATCATGGGATAAAGTGTGTGTTAACAAAGACAAAGGAGGTATGGATTTTAAAGACTTCGCTGATTTTAATACAGCAATATTTGGAAAACAATTATGGCGTCTAATAGAGAAACCAAATACGCTATTTTCTCGAGTCTTCAAAGGACGGTATTTGATATGCTATATATTTTATTCTGTTTTACCTATAAATTTAATATTTTTTAAAAATATTTTATATGCACTTTGGAGTCTAAGATTGTAAATATTCCTTATTATTTTTAAGGTTTTATATATGTAGTCAAAATATATTTTTTGTAAAAGTTAACAGAAATAAAGAAAATATATAGATTTTATAATCACTGAATATATAACTTCAACCACTCATAAAAGAACTTACATAATTTAAATGGTTACACAATACTCAATAAATATAAAAATTGCATTGAAATACTTTTTTTTGATCAAATAAAAATTAAAAATTGCATTGAAATACTAAAATATTTATACTTTGGAACAAAAAACTTTTAAAACTACTTATATTATTATATGTTATGACATAGATGAAATACTGTTTAAATTTTTTCTAACATATTAACAAAATAATCAAATTTTTATATCACGCCTTTAGTTAAAACTTTAATTTATCATTATTAATACTTCAAAACTTTAATTTGTTAAAATATTAGCATATTGCGAAAAAAATATTAGCATTTCCCCGTCGGATTCTTGTCGGAAAAGTTGTCCAAGCAGTCAAGGATAGAATAGAAGGTAATCAAAGACAAGATAGAGGCTCCCACATAATCCATTTAGTTGACTTACGAGTCGACTGGGTATGCTCAAACGAATTTGAACAAAACCTTTTATGTTGATTAATAATACAGACGTGAGGAAGCCCTTATTATAATTTACAAGCCAAACCTGATGGTGAAGTACTGATGATCGTGTACAATGAAGGTGAGGAAGAGAGATCTATGTTCCATTACATTGCAAAGTTGGTCTGGACTTTGCTCACCAGATGCTCTCCGTAGACAGCTCTTTTGAAAACTTGTGATTCTCCTCTCACTGCCGGGAACTTATTTTTACAAACATCCAATGGCTCCACCACCGCGTCAAAATTAGTCTGCTTAAGACAAGGTTTACAAACATGAAATTTTCAATTTCAACGTGGAGTAACCGAAGGAAACACACACAAAAGAGTGTTAGAAAGTTTAGCAACCTCATAGAAGAATGCAACGCAGACACGGTATAGAGGAGAGTTATTGATCACTCTATGAAGAGTGGATTCATATACTCCATTTGAAAGTATCTGCTTATATATATGATTCCACATCAAAATGGTATATTCAAGAAAGAGCAGTCAGAATTAGGAAGAACAAGAACCTTTAACATGTCGCCGATGTTGCACACAAATGAACCAGGGATGGGAATGGCTGATATCCAGTCACCTCCCAAATTTCTCACCTATTTCAAAAGTTCAAGATTTTTTAGAGAGAGAAGAATCATAAACATAAAAATTAGAGAAGATAACAATTAAGAAAACCTGGAGAGCAGTTTTGTCATCATCTTGATTTACAAGAGTTAACAAGCCTGAATAAAAAAATGTTTCAAAAATATGAAGTTTTTTTTAAGTCTTCAGAAACATGAAGATAGGAATCAGAAATTCAACTTGATTTTAACTTCAGGGTTAAACTTAGTTACCATAGTCAGTGTGAGCTCCACTGGAAAAAGAAATTCAGAAAAATGAGTTACTCAAGAGATGATAAGCGAAAAGAGAATTGTAGGAAACAGAAGTAAGTTTACCATCCAACATCGTTTTCGAGCTTGCCATTGGTGAAGGGAGCACCAGGATAGCCAATAAGACGCATCACCCAAAAAGGCTCTCCAGCAATCTTTCCTTCAAACTCATAAGGTGATCCTCCAAGAGCTAATGCAATTCCCCTCAATATGTTTCTTGAAAGATCTGAAAAGGAAATAAGAAAACTTATGTGAAAAAGCCTTGTTGGAAACAGAACAAAATGGTAAAAACACCTGTACAGAGCCTTAGATACTCCTCCATCAACTCTTTGAACTCATGAGGATTCTCTGGCCTTCAAGAAATGCCAAAAACAATAGAGAAATGGTCAGGACACAGGAGAGACGAAGCAGCTTCAAGAAAATAAGATATACCACTGGTTTGGCCCTTCCATGGCTTTGCCTATATTACCATACTTCCCTTGCTTAAACTCTCTGTAACACTATTATTCCATAAGACAATAAAAACACACATCAGAAGAATCACATGGAAACATGGCTAGTCCCTAGTTGAATAGTATACACAAACACACTTACGTCAATAGCTTCGTGAATATCTGGTTTTCCCTTGGTTACATTTTCTCCAATTCTCTGATATCCTCTGTTTTTATTGATACTCGGAAACAAAATTAAACAATATTCAATTCTGAAAAAAAAAAGAAAAAAGAGTTTGTAGTTTACACGCAAACCTGTATCCAGCAGCAGGAGTCATCTTGATCTTAAGTTTCTCTTCGTAAGGAAGCATGAAGAACTCACGTGTGATCTCTCTGACTTTCTTGATAAGATCCTCCGAGACTCCATGTCCTATCTGCTCTCCAATTACCAAAAAAAAAATGTACAGATCTTTTTCAAAACCAAGAGAAAAAAAAAAGGAACTTAATATTCTTACCACGTAGAAGAATCCAGCGTCCCGACAAGCTCGGTCCAGTTGTTGGACAACCTCAATGACTCCAGGATCCTCTGCCATGTCGGGATCATCACACTTGAGCAGTAGAGGAGAGATGTCTGCAAGAACATCGATGTTTTGAGTGAAGATTTGAGTCAGAGTAAAGGTGAATAGATTCAGGGTTGTTTTCGTACTAACCGATGACTGGTAAGGATTTGAAGTCTGTGGCCATTCTTGTTTCCTTCTCTCTCTCTCTCTCTCTCTCTCTCTCTCTCCGCGGAATCTTCTTCGGTAAATAGAGAGAGAATCTATCTGATCTAGTTATGATGACTTATGAGTGTACGTGGCTTACGAGGACATCTTTTGTTAGCGAGGACTTTATGCTTTCCCTATATAGGTTACCACATTATTTTAAGACTGGTTGGATTCTTGATTTTCTAAGATTCGAATCTCGTGATTGCTCCTTTTAGACATATGCATTTATCTGGGATCCAAAAGCTTAAACTGGAACCGATAAAAATGAATTGAAATCGAACCTAAACTGTATGGGATTTATGTGGGTATAAAATTGTTTTACCCAAAAAACTGGATCCATAAGAAGCTTTCTATTCGATAATTCAAATCACTAGACTGTTGTTAAAAATAAAAAAAAATCAAAACACTAGACTTTTAATTATTCCTCTATGTTTTTATATATATTTTAGTTACAGTGAATTTCTATTTACTTCATATTTAAAATTAGACAATATTTGATTTTAGTTATTTCTGATTTATTTTTACTTATTTTGCATATGAGTAAAATAAACTTAAAAAAAAGCATATGATACTCGAAACTAGAACCGAATTTAAGGGTCCAACTCTTTTCCCCGCTATCACTCGAAAATGCAGTTTCTACGATTAATATCAGTTGTTAGCATTTTGAATCAATCACAAAAAATGATATAGATCGCTTTAAACCATTGCAAAACTTTTAAAATCAAAAGTTTGTTCAAGTTATCCTTTGCGGTTGGTGATGGCTGTTGAGGATGGATAAATAAATATTAAAAAGTTCTAAATTTTCTTAAAGTTTTAAATTAAAATTTAAAATTAAAACATTATAAATAAAATATAAATTTTATATTTTAATTTAAATTCACTGTGTCACAATTTATTTTATTAAAGTTTAAATCAAAAATATTCAATATAACTTTTAAACATTAATATAATATATAACGAAACAAAATATTATTTCGAAACTTCGTATATACTTCAAAACAAACTGTACTGAAATTATAACTTTCTTCTAAATTAAATAAATAAATGTAATGTTTGTTAATTATATTTTATCAATAGTTATTATATTTTTTCATAATAATATGTTTTTGATGTTTTTAATGTTATAATATATTAATACAGATTTTTTTATTAAACCGATGCAGTATTTTATAATCAACCAGTCACAAGTATATCGAAAACGCATCAATTTCGAACCGGATACCAGTCGTATAAATCGCTTAACAATTTTAAAAACTGCAGCTGCTCACATTAACAAAGTTTCGTAACCGCAGCCTCAATCGTTGATTTAAATCAGTCTGACCTTAAAATCGAGTAGAACCGATATAGAATCGAAGTAATTATATGGTTTTTAAGTAGAGAAAAAAGAGTTGGAACAAGGTCTTCTCATAATGGTGCCGGATATGGTCAAATATCAAAATCACCAACAAATATACCGTGTCAAAATGAATGTAGTCTTTTAAAAGTTATCAAGTTTGAAAAGCTCTTTCAGACTTTCAACTCAATATCTTAAAAATGATTAATTATAACTCTTTCAGATATGATGGTTCAGTTTTTTTTTAAATACTGAGATACTTCATTAAACTGGGGGACCAAAAGGTCAAAGTTACGGGAGTAAAACCCCAACGAAAAGCAAAAGAGCCAGTACCAGTAGGCACCAGAAACAAAACGAACAAAGATTGAGCACAACATAGGCTCTCCTGGCAGAAGCTGAGAAAAAAAGACATGAATGAGAGAGAATAAGCACAGACAAGTTAAACGGTTCTTGCTTCTAGCTGAATCATCTGAAAAAGCCAGATAGGCTCACCAGAACCATCATATGACTGAGGGTATAGAAAATCAGTTTGTGTTAATTTGGTTTGTTTAATATACGATCATCTGTCGACTTTACTTGAAATACATCTAACCGAGGGTATAGAGAATCGATTGGATTAAATTAAAATCTTAACACAGATGATAAGATCCAAGATTTACAAATGAGAAGAAAACTTTTTATTTTTACAACACCCCGCATAACAACAATGCATGACGTCTCTCAAATTTTTAGGACAAGGAAGAAACAGAGCGTTTCTTACGATCACTACAAAACCGCGTGCTGTTCTTATCCATCTTATCCAACACGTAGTGCGCAAGCAACTCATTAGACTCGACAAGATTCTCCCGACACAAGAACTCATCTCCACAGAGCCTCTCAACGTCTCTGTAATAGTCATGCACGAACACATGCGTCTTCGGACTCCCGCCCTTTTTGCTCCGAGCAAGAACCGCCGCCGTGAAGATCGACGACATCCTCCCGGGTCCTTCGTGCGCGTCGCCACGTGGCCCGTCCACAAAGATCACATCCCAGTCAACGTCGTAGACGTGATTAGGCAAGTCGTTTAAACCTAGCTTGCAGTCGGAGAAGAGGAGATTCTGCACGGGACGGCACTCGTTACCGGCGGCTTCTTTCGCCGCCGCGACTAGCTCTCCGGCCTCGTGAGCTCTGGTCGTGTACTGAACGTCGAAAACGTCGATCTCCGGGTGGATCTCTTCGAAGTAAGCCGCGTAGTATCTGTTCTCCTCTACGAAGACGGTGCGTCCGTTGTGGTTTAGCGCTTTCCAGAGGAGAGTCTCGTGCGTGAGGCCGAAGACGAGGAGGTTGCACGGCGGAGCGCAGCGGCGGAGGACGTCGGAGATTGACTTCATCTCGCCGTAAGACATGTGGAAGCTGTCGTTGGACCTTGAAGCGTAGTGGAGCAACGCGTTGATGGTCGTTGTGGGGAGGTTGGAGTTGGTGGTGGTGGTTGTTGGAGAAGGTGAAACTCCGGCGGCGGATGTGACGACGGCGGCTACGGCGGCGGCGACGGATGTGTTTTTGGAAGGGATTATTGTGTCTCTGGTGTAGAGGAGAGTGAGGAGGAAGATGATGGTGAAGAAAGAGACGAAAGCGAGGAGCCATAAGCGAGTCGTGCTTGATTGTTTTTGGATGTAAGGATGGAGGAGGATGAGCTTCGTGTTCGTGTTCCCTGACCCGTTCTTCATTCTTGTATTCTCTTTCCTCTTCTGAAGATTTTTGAGTGAGAGAGAGAGAGAGAGGAAGAGGATGAAAGATGGTTTAAGATTTATCAAAGGGAGAAAGATGATTTAAAAGGAAGTGAGTAGTGAGTAGATTTCGTAAAATGTGAACTATAAGCAAAAGAGTTGTATTAACGTAGTAGACCAAAGTGAAAAACGTTATGATAAGTTCTGATTAACATTCTAGAAGTTTATTCACCAAATACCCAACCGTAAAAACTTTATATATATATATATATATATCCAAATTCTCTACTTTCTTAATTACTCGATTATGACTGAAATATTCGAAGGTGTGAATTTCAAATTTTGCATCTTTTCTTGAATAAATTTATTTGCATACTAATTTCCAAATTCAAAAAGTTGAAGAAAAAAAATCAACAAGCCAGAATTATTGATTAAAATGCCGTTAAGCCGCTTTTAAATGGGACAAGTATTCTTAGCAAATATTTAATTAAAATGTAAATGTTATCTAACGTCTAGGAAAAACACGAAAAACGATTCAACTTCTTTTAATTTAATGAATCTCATTTTAAAGAAAAATCAAGAGAGTTGTAACTTATAAATTAATACCAGATTCACCTTAAACTTTTAATCGTAATAAAAATAGTATGGATCGTAGAGTATACAGATTTTTAGAGGTTTTGTCGTGTTCATATTTGACTAAATGAAAATTTTGTTTTGATTAAATTCAAGATTCTTTTTTTAATAGCGTTAAAAACAAGATTCTACCCAAAGGCGTGCATGTATTATTAATTTCCATTATATATTTATACAACTTATAATGAGGGTGTGTGAGGTTGGTGTATGTATAAGTGTAAGAGTTTCGGTCATTGCAAGAGACATCAGATCTAATTACAGACCAAACGTCTCGGTCTCCCATTGCTTTTGTTTAGCTCTTAAGGAAACAGCCCATAACTACGAGATAAAAACACGCACACAAAACATGAAAACTCTAGAATATTTAATATGAACATAAAAATCCATTTTACGTTTGCTTTGATTATGTCGTTAGCAACTCACATAGTAGTACAACCTTACCAGACAAATGGATTGAAAAAAGGGTGCGTTCTTTTGGTTGTGACTCGAATTTAGAAACTCCTGTAAAGAGTATCAGCATACGTTGAGAAACTCTTACCTAAGAAGAATGTTTCGAAAAGACTAATCGTAGGGCATCTCCAATTCAACTCTATTTTTTACTTTAAAATAGAGTTTAGAGTAAAAATGCTCTAATGGTACTCTATTTCTCACTCTATAATAGAGTGAAAATATGTTTACTCTAAATATAGAGTAAGTTGTTTTTTTTTGTTTATCATTCTATTTTCTACTCTAAAATAGAGTAGTATTGGAGCAAAATTCATCTTTATTATAGAGACTCTATTTTAGAATAAAAAATAGAGTGAATCTTTGGAGTTGTTCTAAGTAAGTTTTAGAAAACGCAGCTTGACAGAAAATCTGTGGACTTTCTAGAGTTTGATAATAGAAGACCACCCCACGTTATACAAAGTACGGAAGTGTTGATAAAAATAAACAAATATTTGATGCCTCGTACGCTTGTGATCCAAGGCACCTCTAGAGATCAAGATTAACCTAACTGTGTCTCCTACCTTTGCTATAAATGGAACATTTTTTTGTCGTTTTATCAGTGAGAGAAATAGTTATTGATGAAAAGAAAACATAACAAGTCTAAGAACTTAGGCTTTTGCATTGGTTTTCTCAAGATATGACTTGTAATCTCAACTCTATTGAATTTTGAGATCATTTAAGCGACATGCAATGTATCAAACTGGTTAGTAGTACTCACATAAAAGCATCTCCAATGGTACACAAAAAAAATCTCTATATTTCACTCTAAAATAGAGTAACTATATTATAGAGTTGGATTTGATCCAATGTTCACTCTGTAATAGAGTTACTCTATAATATAGTGGATTATAGAGTAATGTTGCTTTTTCACTCTATATTTGGAGTTAAAAAGCAACATTACTCTATAATCCACTCTATTATAGAGTAACTCTATTATAGAGTGAACCATTGGAGCAAATCTAACTCTATAATAGAGTTACACTATTTTAGAGTGGAAACTATAGAGTACCATTAGAGATGCTCTAAGTCTTGTGTTTTTTTCTTTTCAGTCACAAGTGCATTCTTTTTTGTTTATTTGAGCGGAGCGTTCCATTATAGGCTGTTGCACTAGTACTACTAAGCAATTCATGTATTATTGATACGAGACAACTTCCATAATTTTGCCGGAATCATATGTGAGTCCATAGTTTTTATATGGGGTTCAAATCTCTAATACCTGAAAGATCCGGATTTGGCGAAAACAGATCTGATGTAGTGGAAACTTCTAAGGGATGGAATTAGATCCGCTTATTCCAAAATCATCATAAACTGAATGCAACCATAGAGTCTAAAAGACTATATATAAGAATGACATAAAACCCTAAAATATTAAGATAATTATCAAAACCCTTAATTAAATAAATAATAATATATTTGGAAATATTCCAAATATTTATTTGCATCATTCTCTCCGGGTTGGAGAAAATTCGTCCTCGAATCTTGATCGTAGTCTTCGAATCCAAAATGTTTTCCAATAAAAATTCTTCCTCGAATCTTCAATATCGTGTTTTGCACGAGTTTTGCACGGATCTGTTTGTAACTTGAATCTTCATAAATCCGTTTTTGCACAAATTTTGCACAAATGTTGCACGCATCAGAATCAGATTATCAAGATTCTTCACAAAATCTTCATAAATATTATTTCGCCCTAATTTTACACGGCTCCGATTTTCAAAGGATCCGTCTTTGAAGACAGAATCAATAACTTGAACATCATCTTCATACACATCATAGATCGGATTACCTAAAATCTCTCGATAGATCTCATGGTTCTCTTCTCTCTCAACAAAAAGATTTTCGCCCCGGATAGGATAGATGCTAATACTCACCATGACATCCAGAATCGTTCTTCGATTGAGAAACCAAAGAGACGCGGCTCTGATACCAACTGATGTATCGGAAGCTTCTAAGGGATAGAACTAGATCCGCTTATTCCAAGAATAATCTAAGGTTTGTGAATACTCTTCACAGTGCTTAATTAAAAGCTCTTGGGGTTTGTGAATACTCTTCACAGTGGTTTATAAAAACCTCTTTAGGGTTTGAGAATACTCTTCTCAGTGGTTTATCAACCTCTTCTGGAAAACTTCTTTTATTAAATCATCATAAACTGAATGCAAAGTTTAAAAGATTATATATAAGAAAACCATAAAATCCTAAAATATTAAGATAATTATCAAAACCCTTAATTAAATAAATAATAATATATTTAGAAATATTCCAAATATTTATCTGCATCAAAACTCGAACAGAATATCCAAACACCCATGAATATACGGAATCTTCTTTACAAAGTTGTCTTCGCTCTTGCACGACCACCAAAACAAAGTGCTAAAATAAAATTTGGAACAAAGTGCAACAGCAATACTTTACTAACATACACTTTTAGGTTGCATGTTCTAGTCAACTTTATATAAAGTATAAGTTGTTAGGTGTTGGGACAAAGTGAAAAGTTAAAATGAACAAAATTTGTCTATACAAACGGGTGGACTTAATTACAGTTTTGAAAATGATAAATTAAGAAATAGTCAAATAACAGAATGATGATAATATAAAGATCTAAAATTTTGGATGGTGACACATCAACGATATCAAAACAAACCCACTAAGATAAACTGATTTGATAGTGGTTGAAATTTCAACTTGAATCATTATTATTCATTTATTTTTGATATTTAGCGGTGGTGGCTTAGAGCATGTCCAATGGTTAGAGCCCATTATAGGTTATAATGATTAGTTTAATTGTTAATTTTGTAATTTGTGAAGTTTAGAACAGTAATTTGTGAAGTTTAGAACTCTTGTTAATGAAATTAAATTTTGTCATGATCCAATGGTAAAACCTCTTTGAGGTTCTTAAATATTTTTTTTAGTTTTAGAAGTTGAAACTTGAACCTCTTAAACCTTACTTCTTGCATCATATACTCATATAATTCCTAATTAACAATCAGATTTTTTTTGAGAAAAGGCATTCAAATAACAATCAATCAGATTTAAGACTACATATTATAAATCATGTAGCATAAATGATTTAGAATTCCTAACAAATCCTCTATATGTTAATCCCGGAACATTACAACATGCTTTTGTAAACATGTGTTATTACGTAGTATACAAAAAAATATTCTTAATTCTTTTTTAAATAAAAACTACAAAATTATCAAATATGATTAACATATATGACAATTAATGATTATGAATCATACATATTTAATAATAGTTTTTATATCCTTTCTATTTTTTAAAATTTATATTATTAAAATAAATTAAACAATCACATTAAGTATATAATAAAAATTAGATTTTTTTCTTATATGTTATATTTATTTTTTTAAACGGTTATAAATTACTAAAAATAATAAAAGTGACACATTGAAAATTTTGTGATCAGTTGTTCATTTGTTTTTTGTTCAAACAAGATACAAATGACCATAAATTGTATAAATATAAAGTCTTATTAATAGATATTTATATTATATTTATCAATTAAATTAAATTATCTACTATATAAAAATATATAAATATGTTAATTTTAAAATTTGCATTGAAAATTTATTGACATCTTAATGTTTTAATTTTAAAATTTGTGATTGAAAAATCTCACATTAAATTTGTTGTGATCAACGGTTTAAATTTCCGTTACAACAAATATACAAATGTTAATAAAATCATATGAGTAGGAAATGTTAGTAATAAATATTTGTATTAAAATTCACTATATATATGTCAATATCATTAAAAATTTAATTATATACCATATAAAGTAAATAAAATGATTGTTTTTATTATAAATAAACAAAAGGTATGAGTTTTGATTATGTGCTTATTCCAATGTATATATTTTTTATGTATACAACTCATTTTTTAAATAGGTGGTTTCTAATATGTTATTTGATCCTGACAATCCTAGAAATATATTTTTTCAAATCGAAGTGATTTTTAATATTGGAAACACTGTATATATATGTTATTTCATTTAGATTAGAAAATAATTTAGTCTTGATTTTTATTCTTAAAAGGCTTCTAATGAAATATCATAACAATATTCCAATTACCTTTTTTGAGTTTGTTCGAAGAATGAACACTTGATCATTCGCCTAATATTTGTTTCTCTCTAATACTCTATCTAGCTATTATAATTTTAAGAGTGAAAATTTTGAACTATTTATAACAAGTTTTCTGGTTTATCATGTTCTTAGTTTATATGATAGTTTACATATATTAGCATGGTAAAGTATTGGGCAAATGTCTAAAATAGCACTTTTTATGTTTTTTGTCACAAAAATAGCACTAAAAAAATAAAATGATCAAAATAGCACCTTTTTGTTTTGAAAATTTTCATTTTTATTTTTTATTTTTAAAAATTTGAATACATTATTAAAACCCAACCCCTTGACTCTAAACCCTAAGTTTTAGATTAATTAATCCAAAGGTTATAAATGAATATTTACCCTTCAATAAAATTTATTTTGGTCATTTTCTTCTTTGTGATGCTATTTTTGTGACAAAAATTTGGTTTAGTCCTATTTTTGTCTTTTTCTCTAAAGTATTATATATATATATATATTTTATCGGTATACTCTTAAGTAACTAATAAACCTGAAAAGTGTAGGTTAATAAAATAGGTAATTTATTTTGGAGCAATTCTCTCAAATAGCACTTTTGAAGTTTTTGTCACAAAATAGTATTTAAAAAATAAAATGACCAAAATAGCACATTTTTCTTTTGAAAATTTTAATATTTAATTTTTATTTTTAAAAAATTGAACACATTCTTAAAACCCCACCATTTAACTGTAAACCCTCAGTCTTAGATTAATTAACCCAAGAGTTATAAATGCATATTTACCCTTCAATAAAACTTCTTTTGGTCATTTTTCTCTTTGTGATGCTATTTTTGCGACAAAAATTTGGTTTCACGCTATACTTGTCTTTTTCTCTTTATTTTGTTGTTCTAGAATTAGATGGTTTTTAGACCAAACCAGTAAATATATACGAGACATACATTTATATTTTAAATCTGTACTTATATTCTATAACAATTTTATATAGAATATTTGAACACTAACCCTTGAACGCAGTTTACTAGTGGTGATTTTCTTCAAAAGATTTATTGTTAGATATATATTTGAAGTGGAACTAATTTTTATAAATGTCAAATATTTTTAAATCGACACTTATGTAATTCACCAAAATCAGAAAATAAATTAAAAAAAAAACTCATATCAGTGAAGAATGAAAGCACTTATGGAAAGTCAATATTAAACAAATCGGGAGCAGAAAACCTATCTGATTTTAGTGATTTGTGTCAGCCGCCTTTTATGTATATAAAGTCTTTAAAATTAGTATTAATAAACTGTAATACATTAATTCTTCGGTAACAATGATCGATTTAAAAGATCAATATTTGTATTTATCATTTTACGATAGTAAAGATTGCATTGTTTCAAAATATTAAAACCATTGAACAAACATTTGTATAAAAAATTTGCTCCGTGCATGCACGCGATTATCATCTAGTTTGTATTATTGCAAGGAGACTATTGTAATGACTCATGGGGCCGTAGTGCTTTTGATCAATTATGCTTCTTTTGAGGATTAATTTCTGAGAAGGAAAGAGAATATTTGAGAGTGTAAAGAACAATGACTGCTGCAACCCAAACGACCAACTCTAAATCTATCAACAAAAAGAGAAACAAAAGGCTCATGTATAGACAGATGTATCACGAGTCAACCCCAAGTACACCCTTAAGAAAATTGCGAAACTCAGTGTCGGCGGCTCCACGAGTAATAATCACCATCATCATGATGAGTCTTAGACATGAAGAGCATACTGGTCTCATCGTTATGCTTAATCCACTCAGAGAGCTTCCATGGTTTCTGCCATTTCCATTTAAACTGAAGCAGCCATTGATGATGACTTCTCTTCCACTTCCACAGCTTCCCACCACTCTGTCCCATTTTCTTCATTGCCTTCATCTTTCTCTTCTCTTCCAACAGAGCCGCTGATTCTCTCACGGACACATTGACTGTACCTGGCGCAGCGTATTTGAGATGCTTTGTTGCTCGATGATATGAAGGTGGAGACGATTGGTTGCTCGCATTACTATCCCCATATTGCTTTGATGAGCTTCTTGAAGTTACCTGCGAGAAGTGAAAAAAATTGCATGTTGTTTTCAAGGAGAGATTCTCACATAAGAGGTTTGGATTTCAATTTAGTAAAAAAAAAGAAAGTTTAGAAGTAAAAACCGATGATGATGGGGATGATGAAGCCAGCGCAATGGACAATGTATGCTCCCTTGTCTTTTTCTCTTTAAGTATCTCTCGGTTCTGGACTTCAGATAGTTGTAATAAGCAGAGGAGATCATTTAGTTGCTCCGTCTTCTCTTTGATGTCCATGTCTTTCTCCCAGATTTTGCATCTGTGTGATTTTCATACAAAATCAAAACAAACACCCTCTCGTCCCAAAGTCTTGTCTTTAATCAGATTAGAGAGTAGTTACCTTGCTTCGGCAGTGGAATTAAACACATATTGAAGCAAACACTTGGCATCGGTCATGGACTTGATGGAGTTCCACCGAGTCTTAGTGTGTAGGTTATGCTCTCTTTCCTCTGCTTCTGAGAGCTGAGAGGCCATGGCTGTGAGAGCATTTGAGGAAACATCCAACATGCTCTCAAGAGAAGCTATTCTCTCCAATCTGGGTTTTGTTGATAAAAATCTGACGCATAGAGAAAAAGATAACACGTCAGAAAAAGGATTAAGAAACTTGGTTTAAGGCAAATGTCAATACAGAGTCACTTCATCCAAAGTTGTACCTGAACTGTCCATTTTTCTCTTGATGGGGAGTTGGGGCAAAGTTCATTTCTCTTTTTAAGGAGGTTAACTCTTCAGCCAATGCAGCTCGTCTGTACACAACCACAGTAGATTACTGATTAGAAAAATTTCTGGGAGAAAGAAGTTTGTACCTAACAACATGACTGAAACAGAATTTAAAAAAAAAACGCACACTTGGATTTGCTTTTCGTATTGGGAACGAACTTGATGTACTTTTGTCATAACCTCTAGCTCGTTATCAATCCATTTCTGAAGATTTTTTCCGTTCACCTGGAAATTATATGAAAAGGAAATAGTTGACACTTGTACGAGATGGTGGGATGGGATCCATATCTAAATTAGGAGATTTTATTACCTGTCTAGTTGGTGGTTGACCATTGGCCGCCACTGAGAAAGAAAGTAAAGGATTATGAAAAGACAAACACAAACCAGCTAAAATGTTTCTCTGGAAAATACATTACCTGATGACTTGCGAGATTCCAGCAGCTCTTTAAGTCTTTTGGTAGCCATTGCTGCCTCCTCTGTTTTTCTATGAAGAACCTGGAAGACATTAAGATGCATTTCTCATGAGATTATTTTCTTTTGGCACTCGAATTAATTAATTCTTCAAAGTGTTTTTCTCAAGTACTCCTACCATTTTTTGACGTCGATTGAGGGCTTCGAGTTTGAGTCTTTCATGCTCTGTCTTCCTTCCTTCTTTCTTGAGCTACCGGAAGGATGATAAAAAAAAAAGCGAAACTTGAGATTAGTTCAAATTAATAATTAGAAGGACTAATATAGATGAAATGAATGCAGATAAAGTACCTGCAATAATTCTTTTTCTTGAGAAGCTTTCCATTGTCGGAATTGATCAGCTTCTTGCTTCATCTTATGTTGTAATTGAACCTAGACAAACAAAAGAAAAGGAATAAAATTAACATGTAGATCAAGAAGGAAAAAAAATATGACAACAGAAACAAGACGAAACCTTCTGAGCCTTAATGCATTGTATTTCAGCTTGTAAACGCTTTGCTGCATCTTCACTTTTCTGTTTTTGTTTCAAGGCCTCAACTTGATTTTCTTGTTTCTTCTTAAGATTTGAAATCTGTGTCTCGAGTGCTTTTAGTTTTTGTGCATGGCTGTCTCTTGCAACTTGTGCTTGTCTATCAGAACTAGCAGCAAGTTTCTCAACTTCAGCCAACAATAGATCTCTCTCAACCTGTACACGTTACTCGTGACTCGGTATTGAAACTTCAAGTAAGAATATCAAAACGAGAAAAGTTAGTAATGCTATATTTCACCTGTACAGTTCTCTTCTCTTTCTCAAGTTCCATCATTTTCTTCTCAAAGTGTTGTCTGATAATTTCAGTTCCAGCCCCACATATTTTCATCTCGGACTGCAAATATAAAAACTATAACATGATTAAAACAATCCAGTCGTTATAAAGATGAATAGAAATATTCAATGGAGTAATGACTAGACCTCTTTCTCCTCCAGACGTTTGCTCAGTTCACTTAATTCGTTGCCCATGTTATTCTGCCTAAGTGCATGCTCCCACTCTTTAGCTGCTCCATCTATATCTTCAGAGATTCCACCTTGTGAATCAGAAAATATTACAAGATGAAGTGAGGGTATGATAATGCAGAGTGCATTTCATGAAAAGAAATTCCAGAGAAGCCTGTGTTCCAAACCTGATGTTGCTTCACTCATTTCATAATCTGAATCTATACTTTCGAATCCCCTTTTGAGACAATCATCTTTTGTAGAACTCACACCATCTTCCTGAGTATATGATCAAGTGAACACCTCTTTTAAGAAAACTGCCAGATAAATCTAATCTTAATTCCCTAATGCATACAGCAATTACCTGTGTAGTCATATTGCAATTGTCAAGTGTAGCTCTCTTGCTGCGATAGATGTGAAGTTCTCGAGAAAGCTCATCATTGGCAGATTCTAGCTTCATGATCTTCTCTCTCATTACCTTAAAATGGAAGGTATATACGATTAGTAGTGAGAAGTTTATAATACCATCTGACTAATTTCAGCAGAAGATAGATATATGTACCTGCACTTCCTTTGATGGGGTTTCCCCACGAGCACATAGTGCAGCTTGTAGATTTTGTAGCTGTTGACGCATCTTTTGCATCTCATTACATATTAAGTCTTTGTTGGCCTGTACAACAAGATAAATAAAGGAGTCTGTCCTGTTAGAGCTCCCAAGTGAATATTCTTACTTCTTTTTTTTCCATATATAACTTCTTATATTGTATTAGCTGATAGTGGTGTTCTATCTGCAGAATTGAAAGCTCATCTAAGGTAATTCCTCGGTACTTACAACAGGCTTATTCTGAATATTCCGAGCACGATTTGCATATTTGAGTGTGTTAAGAGTTTCTTCAGCATTGATGTCAGCGGGACTGATGCAAGCTATAAGAATAATGCAAACAGAGAGAGACGGTTTAAATTTGTGGATATGAGACATCCGGGGGATTAACGCATACAACTTACAAGTTTACCTATCATGACTGTTTTACTATTTCCACCAAGAGAATCCTGCAATAATGTTAGGAAATTTTATGAAAAATTTATCACATGAATCATATAATGTATGATTATAAACTGGGAAATATTCATTCGTTATGTATCATATTTAGGAGGCCGTAAAGATAATGCTGTTAAACTTTTGATGTATTCTGATGTTGAATAGCTTCACGTATTAGGATCTAGAAGAGCAGAGTTAGAGATGAACCTGCAATAACCGAGTAAGTTTACTATCACGGTAGGGAACATGAGCACCTTCTTTTCGCTTTTTCTCATCTCCAAGTGCACTGATGACATTACCAAGTGCTAGGAGTCCTCTATTGATGTGAATTCCTGTTTTATAAAAAAAGAAGTTGGAGTTAAGATGCAAGTCAACTTGCTCTGAAGGATGTAAGATGGGAAGCCAGTTGTCGTCCTGACCTTCTTTCAATCGAGCACCGCCTGAACCTGTCCGTTTAGCTCTTTCAGATCCAGCAAGATCTACGAGATGAAGCTTGGCACAAGAATACTCCTCACCCATATCCTCATCTACGGTGTCTTCAACCACTGAGATGGGAGTGATTTTGCGTGTCTGTTCTAAGGTGATTGTGAAGATGGCATGTGAACGGCTTTTGATATCACACATAAAAACTACATTAGGATGCATTCTGAGACTTCGATACAATCATATAAGCACTATGCTAAAGTTTAAGTCTTATTAAGGAAATAATTTATAGGAAGAGGAACTGTTTATGATGTCTCCTTGTACCATTCAAAACATCTACGTCTAATAACACTAACCCTCATTAACAATAAATGAATCTAAAGTGGAAAGTTTAATGCGAAAGCCAGGGTAAAGAAGAGATTACTCTAACCTAGACTGATTATTCATATTAGTGCTCCCAGTGGCCCTGGATAGAGACCCTTGCTCTAAACAGGAAGCCATTTCATCCTTAGTAGCTATGGGAACTTCAGTTGCGCCAGAGAGTGTAATGACCCCGTTTGGCGACTCGCGAATCTGTACAGGGGACTTACCCTTTCCAGGGGCTCCTCCATTGACACTATCCAGCAAATCCAGAACTTCTTCCTTGAGAATCTACATATGAGGAAGAAAAAAAAGGCATGATGAGGTCTATCTACAGTTATTCATGAAATGATATTGACAAAAAAAACTGATTACCTCGATAAAAGAGACATGTAACTGGAACTCCATTTGTTGCTTAACAGACTCGATTTTGTTGAAGAGAGCAGTCATGACTTGAGGAATCAACCCATTGCTTGTACCGTCTTTAAAAGCAGTCCCCATGGTGTATGTTTTCCCAGATCCTGTCTGCATCATTTATCCCCGGTGAATCTTGTTCCAATTTAAAGAGAGTAATTAATATAAATATATACCTGACCATAAGCGAGAACAGTAGCATTGTATCCATGGAACAAACCATGAACAAGAGGAGCAACACATTCCATAAACATGGAGGAAGAAGGAGAAGCATTACTTCCTCCACCATAAACGTGATCAAATGTGAAGGAATGTGTTCCCATTTGCACCTGCACCAACAGTAATTAGAATCACATGAAAAATTGGTATATTTAATACAGTAACAACGACATATCTATTATTATTTAATATATATATATATGGTAAAAAGAAAAAGAAAAATAAATTGACACTGTTTTATAAGAGGAAGAAAAAAATAAATGAATGGTGTCAGAGTTGGAACTGGGATGCGATCGTGGATCCATCCAGGGAACAACGACGACGCGTTTAACATATCATCGAAACGAAACTGACTTTTAAAATTAAAATCTCGAATTTGACGATGAAAGGAAAAAAAAAAACTCTCTCTCACTCACCTGTGGCGTTACCGGAGAAACCGAAACGCATTCCCTGCAGCCCTGACTTATCTCGTCTCCGATCAAAGGACGAACGTTAACCGCCACTTTCACGCTACATCTCTCCGGCGACGAAGAAGATGAATGTAACTCCATCGAGAAAATCTATAATTCAGAATCAGAGTCTCTCGAATCTCGATATCTTCTCGTCGTCTTGATTCGCGGAATGTGAACGAACGAGTCCACCGAGTCGCTTCCCTCGGGAGAAGGAGAAGAAAAAGTGAGGAATGAAGAAGCAAGCTTAACTCCACTCCCCTCTCTCTCTCTGTATACGAGGTATCTTTGCCTTTCCCGTTTTTACCCTCCGATAAACCTCGAATTTACTATCCTACCCTCCACGTCACCTAAACCACTGGTCCGTAAAAATACGCGATTTATTATATTCAGATCCATCTCTACACTCTTTAATCTTTTTCTAATAAAACGTTGGTTGTTACGTGCTCCACAAAAAAAAATAAAAGGATAATTATTATTTTATGGTTGGTTTGCCGTAAATAAGACAGATAAGCTTGTACAAGTCGATGGTTCCAAAGCTGACCATTTAAAGAAAATATTGTTGTTTCCATCGGCTCCTTACCCAAAAGACAAAATAAATATATAAATGAAGAAGAGTCAAGACATGCGTTTCTCTGGTCCTTTCTTCTGCGCGGGAAAATCCCAACAGTTAATATATACTAGATTAGGACCCGCCCTAAAGGGCGGAAATTGATTTGTCAATTTTCAGTTAATAATATATGGTATATATAATATGTGTATATAATATTATATATATTTTGTGTAACATTTATATATATATATATACATATTAGACATATATATTAAATATTTTATTAAATATATATATAATTTAATAGTGTTATAATTTGTGTTGTACTTGTTATTAGTTTGTATTTAATCTTCTTTCATTTTTAGTATAATAATTTGTCTTGTCACACTTTTTACCTTTTAACTTATACACATAGTTATGCCCTTTTTCAAAAAAAAAAAACTTATACACATAGTCTCGTAAAATGTAATATATAAAAAAACATATTTAAAAAATCTACTGACCATATGCCACCATTATTTGGTTGTTTGAACAAAAAAAAATCATGTTCTTGCATAACTGTGTATGTTGTGATATAATGTAGGTGAAGAGTAAATATATGGAAGTAAAGTTAGTGATACGAATATGAGCCTATGTTGGTCTATGCCACAATTATTTGGTTTTTGGAAGATCAATGAGCATAAGCATACACGGTTTTTGTATGCTTACGTTGTAAATGAGTCGGATATTTTTCTCTTATGTCTGGAATGATATGGAACTCGTTGATTTAAGAGTGGTTCAGTTTTATATGATCTAATTATATTAAGAGATTAATCAAAAATATTATAAAAGTGTTACTGGTTAGGTTTAACTAATCTATGTTGGTTAAGATTTGGTTTAATTTAAGTTGGTAGGTTACATTGTATAGGAGTCATGATATATTTTAGCAACAACTATGAAAGAGTCCAAAATTTAAATGAGAACTTCAAATAGTAGATAATCCCTAAATTAATAGATTAGATGTATGTTTATAGGAAAAAAACAAATTTTTATTTTTTCCCCTAGGGACTAGTACGCTCCTTTTTGGGCCTTTGTTGAGCCCTATCTCACATGTTTCTCTGCATGGCCTCATTAGTTAGATTGTAACAGTCCTTTTATCCACTTTTATTTTATTGCACGAATCATACATTTATGTATGTTTCATTGTTTATACAGAGAAGACATGAACAAGACGAGAAGAAGAAAACAAAATTACCTATAGTATTAGATTCTAACAAGTATGACATTAGTTATATATATAGCCCGCATAATACTCTCAAAAACAGATTTATTGGAGATATTAGATATAAGTATAAAGTTGTATAGCACTTTGACCCAAAAAAAAAAGTTGTATAGCCCTTTTCTGGTTGAAGTTATGATTAATCATGATAGCTTTGAGACATGGCTATTATGTTTCACGTCCCCTCCACTAAATTTGCCTTTACCCTACTTATTATAGATGAATTAGTCAAGAATGTGCAATTTTTTTTATATGGGAGTTCTTCGTAATTTGGTAAAATGAATGGAGGTTCGTTAGGAAATAAGTTTGATGTAGTGGGTTGTTGTGCTTCTTTTACGGAAACTTTTATATATATCTCTCTCTGTATAATTATTTTGTATTACATGATTCGATGCTAAAATAGATTATTTGCACCAAACTTTGATGTAGCTTCTAATGTTGGCTTTCGTTATTAGATGCTTATTATTCAAGTTTGGAGTTTATCTAACGAAATTAAGAATGCTGCTGGTACATTTTAAAAAGCATTTGCATGTACCTACCTAATTTCTATTAATTTTCTACATAACACAATTTACATGGCGATTAATGAATTTAAATTTCATTCCCCTAGTGAGTCTCTTAATCCAAAGTTTTAAACATGTTTCTGATCATATCTAGAGACTAGAGATGCGATTGGTAAGCTATTTAGCTCCATATATCTCCAAGTGTCTCGTTCTGATATGATACCTATGGTAGTACGATTTTTTTTTCTATGGTAGTACGATTAAACTCATGCACAAGAAAGCTAAACTATTAGGTTGATGTAGACTGTACATATAGATACGGTATACGTGTACACTGTATATAGATTCGGCAGTGGTCAGCTGGTCATGATTTAAAATTACTGGGTTTCTGGATGTTGCGTCAACTGGACTATATATGCATGCTAATCTTGATTTGTCCAGCTATTACTATAGTTTGAAACCGATCATGGACAAAATCAACCAAGGTACTAATGGGCTCTATAGAGCTCATTTTATTTTCATATGTATACCTTAAGAGGCCGACATGAGAGCACTGTTTCTATATGTTGAATATTTATTATTTTTGTAAGCCGCTGGTTACTTCTATCTTCACATTTTCAGCAACCAGGGTTTTTTTTTTTGTCGGCTGTCCATCTTTATTAGATCAAGTGGTGGTTAGACGAGCCGGTTCTCCGAGGACCCTTTCCGTCTGACCGAATCTGATCTATGTGGGTAAATGTATAGCCTCTATTTATTGCCTCCTTAGCTAAAGCGTCTGTACGTCCATTCCGATCCCGTGGAATATGAGAAACTCTCACATCCTCAAAACCCTCTTGGAGACTCCGAAACAAGTCGGTCTCTCTCACAAAAGCCGGCCAATCCTTCGGGTTTGTGACCATATCTACTAGGTCCGTACAATCTGTCTCGAACCTCATCGTGGTTATCTTCATGTGCCTAATACATGAAGTTGCCCATAGTAGACCTTCCATCTCAGCATGCAAAGCTGAGAGGGTCCTACTACATGCTCGCAATCCAAAGAAATCAGAGCCCATGTGATCCTTAAAACTCCACCCTAAGCCACTGACGCTGCCATTAGCGATCCATGAAACATCGATTTGGCATGTCGGGATTCGGGGTGTCCAAGGGGGCGATGTTTCCATCTCCATAGTGAGGGAGTCATCGAGTTCCTCCTCTACTTCCTCCTTTTCGTTAGCCTTCCTCCAACACTCAGCCTCCAGTGAGGCGTGTTGAAGAGTATCCATCGGGGATACGACTTTCCCATTAAAGAGCTTGTCGTTCCTCGCCTTCCAAATGTACCAACAGATCCATGGGAAGGTATCGAATTGTGGACTCATGGGAGCCACTTCTTTTCTCCTCCAAAACAGAAAGTTCATGTTTTGGTAGATAGATGTACTCGGGAAGTAACCCGGAAAAGACAGATAGTCTGATAAAGCCCAAACCTGAAGGGCCGGAGGGCATTCAAAAAGAAGATGATTAATCGACTCCACTGGGGCAGCACATCTAGGACAACTCCTATCGGTACCCAGGTGTCTATAAGTAAGTCTCTCCGCCGTTGCCACGCAACCCGAGATAGCCTGCCATAGAAAATGCTTCATTTTGGTCGGAGCCTTAATCTTCCATGCCTGTCGTTGTAGGCATGTGAAGCTCGGTTTCTCAACTCCTGTATGTGTGCGACTCCGTTTGGTCGATCGTAGTAGATCATAACCGGTTTTGACTGAATATACTCCTGATTTTGTGTGGTTTCAACCATATCCATCTGGAGCCAAGGACCTAGAAGGTTTGAGCCCAAGTATCAAGGGGATATCATCTGGATGAAAGAAATCTCGTAAAAGTTGTATATCCCACTCCTTGGTATCATCCTTAATAAAAGACTGAACAAGAAGTTGGGGAAGCCGGTAAACAATATGGTCGGCTGGTCGAGGTGGTCGTGCCAATGAATCTGGAATCCAATGCTCAGTCCAAACTCTCGTCTCTCTACCCGAGCCAATAGTTTTCCGTAGGCCCGAGAGAAGTAGCGGTCTAGCTGCCATGATACTACGCCACCCATAAGATGGTGAGTATATTTTCCGGTCTAAGGGGGAGGTATTGTTATAATACCTTCCTTTTAAGACACGCGCTAATAAAAAATCCGGGTAATGAATTAATCTCCATAATTGTTTTGCAAGAAGCGCTATGTTGAAGTCATGGAGATCTCGAAAACCTAGTCCCCCTAAATCTTTGGGGGTACAGATCTCGTCCCATGAAATCCAATGCAAACCTCTGCTGTTTTGCGATGAGCTCCACCAGAAATTTGAAGTCGTACTCCTTAGTTTATCAATAATGCCTTGTGGGAGCAAAAAGCTTGACATAACATAAGTCGGAACTGCTTGAGCCACCGATTTAATCTGAACTTCTTTTCCTCCTTTGGAAAGGAGTCTCGATGACCAATTGTTGACTCGACCATTGAAACGGTCTTGTACGAAGGAGAACACTTTCATCTTCGAACCACATATTTGTTCTGGTAGTCCAAGGTACATCCCCATGCCTCCTTCCGAAGAGAATCCTAGTACTTCTTTTATATCTTTCTTCCGGAAAGATTCCACTTTGTTTCCAAAAAACATCGAGGATTTTGATGCATTAAGTCTTTGTCCTGAGGCTTTACCATATATGTCTAATATGTCCATAATCTCTTTGCATTGGTTTAACTCTGCCTTGCAAACGAAAAGGCTATCGTCGGCAAAAAGAAGATGAAAGATCCTTGGGCTTGCCCTAGCGACTCGGAGTCCCACAATCTTCTTCTCCATCTCTGCTCCGTTAAGGAGCGAAATCAGCGACTCCGTACATAGTATAAACATGAAGGGGGAAAGAGGGTCTCCTTGTCTCAAGCCCCTCCTTGGGAAGATTCGTCCTCTCGGTTGCCCATTGACTAAGACTTGATACGAGACCAACGTGACACAACACATAATAAGGTCAACTAGTCTTTCATCAAAGCCCATCTTCAGCAATAGAGCAGCTATGAAGCTCCATTCCACTCTATCATATGCTTTGCTCATGTCTGTTTTAATAGCCATGAAATCTTCTCGGCATCTCTGGTTTGTCCTCAAGGCATGAAAGCTTTCTTGTGCTATCGGGATGTTGTCAGTAATCAATCGTTTGGCTACAAAGGCCGATTGTGTCTCTGAGATCAAGCGCGGAATCACTCTCTTCAATCTCTTGCATAGTAGCTTAGATATAATCTTATAGCTGACGTTGCAAAGACTAATGGGTCGAAACTCAGTCATATCTCGAGGTTTCTTCTTTTTCGGAATGAGATAGATATTCGTTTGGTTCAAGGCAGGGTCGAAGCTGCCTGTCGCAAAGAAATCTTGTACAAGTTTGATAATATCCTGGCGCATCTCCCGCCAGAATCTCTGGAACAATTTACTAGTCATGCCGTCAGGTCCCCGTGCTTTATCTGGGTTAATATCGAAAAGAGCTTTCTTAATCTCTTGTTCCGACGGATTCTCTAAGAGAAGCCTATTGTCGGCCAGGGATACTTTCTCGGAAACAAAGCGTAGGGAATTATCTAGTTCTGTTGGGGAAGAAGTAGAGAAAAGATCCCGAAAGTATTGAACAGCCACGTTCTCCACCTCGGTTTCCTTCTCGACTAACTTGCCATGCTTGTCTTTTATGCTGATGATCCGATTCTGAGCTCTCTTTTATTTTGTAATGCCATGGTGGAATTTTGTGTTTCTATCCCCATATTTGTGCCATTGGTCCCTACTCTTTTGTTCCCAATAAGAGTTCTCTTCTCTAAAGGCCATAATTAATTGTCTTCTTAGATCTTCCAACTCTTCTGTTGTAGAGTTTTCATCATCTTCGGAAAGATCTATTTTAATTTTTAATTCTTCAATCAAGACGGCAGAGTTTGTAGGATTATTCTTTTTCAAGAACTGATTTTATTTCGGCATGAGGTAACTTTTTGATGAAAACTCCGAATTGGAGTTGCATCAAATTGTCTCCACCCCCAGGTTACTGCTTTTTTAAAGCTTGGTTTACCAATCCACCTCTTGTCAAATCTGAAATTTTTCCTTGTTCTCCGAGAGATAGATTGAATGCGTGCTAGGACCGGTCTATGATCTGAGCCCCATAATCTTAAGAATTCTACGACTAAATGGCCAAATAAAGCGTGCCATTCTTCATTTGTCACTGCTCTATCAAGTTTGCATTTAACTTTTCCGGTGCATCTTCTTCCCACCCACGAGAAAAAATTTCCCTTATAAGGGAAGTCTAACATTCCATAATTTTTTAGCATGGTACGGAAAGGGAGAAAAGAGCTCTCTAAACGACGTCTTCCTCCCCTCTTTTCATGGTTTCCAGTGATCTCATTAAAATCTCCAATCATAAACCAAGCTTTACTTCGTGTTGTGCTCATGCGTGACAATCGTTCCCAAACTAAGTCCCGATGTCTAACCACAGGGTCACCATACACGAATGTCATAAAAATATCATGTCCCTCAAATCGAGTTTCAATATCAATCATATGTTTATCCGCATATAAGATAGTAACAGTCGGATCATCCATATAAAAAAGGGCTAAACCTCCGCTTCGACCAACCGGATCAACGGTACAAACCTGGTCATATCCAAAAGAAACTTGCACATCTTGCAAAAAAATTCCGATTGTTTTTTGTCTCTAAAAGAAATAGAAATTTAGGTAAAACAGAGTGATAAAGTTCATTCAGATGCTCCTTTGTAAGGTCGGCACCCGCGCCTCGACAGTTCCACGCTACTGTGTTCATTTGGGGATCTTTGGTGGTTTAGTTCTCACTTTTGCTGATTTGGTTTTGTTTTTCACGAGTGTAGCATCCTTGTCTTCAAAAGAAATATCATGTGCTTGGGCCATAGAAGAAGAACCTGGAGCCCAGTTTTTGTTTCTTTAGGTGAAGTCCGGCCCAACAATATGTTTCTTTTTTTTGAAGAGAAACCCATTATCGAAAGTAGTTTAAAGAGTATTTCGTTTAAAATAGTTTAAAGAGTAAACTTTTTATATAGTTTTGTAAGATATTCGTTTAAAGAGTAAACTTTTTATTTTATCATAAAGTATATCAAATATATAATTTAAAATGCAGTTTAACATTGTTAAATTTGACTATAATAACATGTAATGTAAATGAACCAAAGCAAGATAAATTCATGATTAAAAGAGATTACTGAGATAAAAAAAGATGATTCGAATATAAGATCGCTTAACAGGAATATTAATGCCTATGTAAAACATGTTTATGTCTCTTCTTTTATTTCTTTTTTGTGTAACTCTTCTTTTATTTATTTATTTACTCGTTTATAAATAAATAAAAAGGAATTTGCGGTAGATAACCATAGAAACAAAATATATTAGATAAATGGATATAACACTGTTGAAAGTTCAATATCCCGAGATTAAGAGCAGCCGCATCCGTGTTATCGTGATGGCTCGATTTCCAAGTTCACTTTTTATTATTTTATTAATTTTTCTTTTCATCTAATTTTGAAAAAAAAAAAAAAATTAATCGTGGGCCACCACGTGTCGTGGGGCCCACAATACAGTAACGAGACTCATGAAAGAGAAATCCTTATGTTAGGACTTTATGGATCTGTAATGGCACGAAAACCAAATAGAACAATATTTTATTATTTTTAAAAAAAAAATATGTGCTAAGGATTTGTCTAAAAGTCTCCATTGCACATGGTCTAACTAACCATGAGTCCATGACTATTCATGGGGGCAAAACATTATACACCATAGTCCTACTGAAAACTTTTTAAAATATTTTTTATATGAGGGTTTTCGAAACGAGGTTTACAATAACCATGTCGTCATTTTAATCATTTTAATAGTTTCTATTATTGTTTTGCAAGTTTTATTAATGTTTTTCAGTTCGAGAACTGTTGAGCTTTTGGATTATAATCTAAACTTTTGGATACATCAGATATATATGTTTATTATTTAACTAAAGCAAAACTTTTACATAAATTCAAAATATGCACCAAAAATTCTAATGTATAAGAAATATATAAAACTCACTATTGACTATTATTAATAATTCTAATATTAATAATAGATGCAATTTTTAGAAACTGGTAAAATAAATATCCCAAAAATGATTTTAGATTGAAAATAAATCTATTCTATTAAACATAAAGGTGACATATTGATAAATGTTATGTCCAACTATTTATTCCATTTATTTAAGAAAACCATAATGTTAGGGCGGTTATCAACAAGTAAAAAAAATATCTCTACGTTAATGTACGTTATATAACCCTAATTTCTGTAAATATACACTAACCACTACGTTAGATAACTCTACGTTATATAACCGTATATAGATTATTTTTTTTTAACATATAAAAAAAATTCAGAAAACGTTACATATTTCAGAAACAAAAGAGAAATAAAAAATTACAACCCAACATTATATCCACAGGTCAAAATGTCAAACATGCAAATACGATAATAAAGAAACGGACATAAATACATGATTACAAAGAATTGGACGTATGCCGGATCAACTTTTTAAATTGTTATTATTTTATAAATTAGATTTTGATTAAAATTTATACACAAATATGATTACAAAGAAAAACCCAACATTATATCCGCAGGTCAAAATGTCAAACATGCAAATACGATAATAAAGAAACTGACATAAATACATATGATTACAAAGAATTGGACGTATGCCGGATCAACTTTTAAATGGTTATTATTTTATAAATTAGATTTTGATTAAAATTTATACACAAATATGATTACAAAGAAAAACACAAATATGATCACAAATATAAAAATTAAATTTCTAAAAAAAATTAAACAAAAATTATATCCGCCCTTAAAAGGACGGATCAGAATCTAGTTTATTATAAATGTGTACTTCAAATATTTATAAATTTATTATATATATATATATATATTTAGTTATTTATTTTATTCATTATTTTAAAACAAAGCAGATCCAATATATCCCATATTTATTAATTTAGAAACATTGAAAAAGTTGTAACTTGTAGTTTTTAATAATTATAAAATAGATTTACTGAGTTTTCACATAATTAAGTTCAGAAGTGTCGATTTGCAATATGAAATGGTAACATTTTTTTAAATTCAGCCCATTGTTTTTCTTAAATGAGCCTATAACAGTTTTTAATAATTAACAAAATGGGTCATGTACATAGTAAAATGTGTTTTTGGTTTAAAAATTATTGCATACCCAAAATCAATATGAACCATCATCATTTCGTTTTAAATTTTAACAGAATTAAGAATATAGTGTTGGACAAAAAATTTGAATCTAAAAAACCAAACCAAAGCCGATGCAAAGTATAGTATCGAACTTTAACTAAAATTGGTTAGATATCCGAATGAGTTCAAAACTTTAGTATCTATAGAACCAAAACCGAATCTGATCCAAACCGAAATATTTTGGGTATCCGAGTATATCTTAACCAGATTTATATACTTAATATATACTCCCTCCGTATCATTTTAAGAGGTGTTTAGAGGAATTTTTTTGTTTCAAAATAGTTGATGTTCTCACTATTCTAGATAGAATTTAACAACATTTGAATTTTCTGACCAATTATAAAATACTGAGTTTTTTTTCTTATTGGTCGAAGTAGTTTCATTAATAAATTGTATAGAAGTGTGTATTTTCTTAATCCTTATGCAAAAACCTTAAAACCACTTAAAATGATACATAGTGAGTATTAATTATTTGCAAATTTAATATCTATATATATATAAGACATTTTAAAATTATCCAAAATACTTAGAAATTTATATAAATAGTTATAAATACATTTTTAAAATAGCTAAATGATACTTAAATATCTAAAATACTTTTAAAATATCTATTGATTTCTTATCCAAATATTTAAGCTAAACCAAATTTTATGTTAAGTTTAAGTATTTTGGCATACATTATTTAAAGTTATATATTATATATTATTTTTAGATTTTGAAAAAAAATAAACTATATATGAACTTTAACTTTTGAAAAAAAAATGTTATTCGAACATAAATTCAAACCAAATCTGCAAAGATCCGAATCGAACTAAGTGATACTCGAATGACCAATGCTAATCAAATGTTAAAAAAAATATTAATAATAAAATATATTTATAGTATTTGAATGTATAATGTATTTTTAGAAAAATTCACCAAGAAATGATCATCTAATTAGTTCGTAGATATTGGAAAATCTGGATTAGGATAGATCCGAGAAACCAAAAATTCAGGTTAGAATATTCTAAAAATTCAGAATAGTTTACATGTACTACCATCTTTATAGCCGTCCCTCGAAGCTTTGAGGGATACCAGAATCATAGCAAAAAAAATACTTAGTAAATAAGTCGGAAATGAGCCGCCCTCGTGTATAATAAATAAGCAGAGCAATTAAGCAGAAGGAACGTTAAGTCCCGAAATGGACCCCTCCTCCCTACAATAATGAAGTAAGAAAATATCGAAAATGTCCCTACATTCATAATAAAATTAAAATTTCCAAAGGGAATCACGTGGAAAGCAAGGGACAAAATGGACAATGTGATACGTGTCGTCACTTACTTAAATATAAAGTCAATTCCTAACCGTATAAGCCACCGACTACCGACCATGGGTCCCTCCATCTGTCCTCATCCTCTTCTTCTTATTATCCCTCCCACTCTATGGAGACGTGTGTGTATACGTACCCACTCATATAAATATTATTACAATAATATTACGTCTACCGGAAAAACATATTTTACGTAATAGCCGACATCCGATGTTTGTCTTTTCTGTTTTATTTTTGTCAACGTCTTTTTTGTTAATCCTAAAATATCTGGTTGAGTATGGTTT
This sequence comes from Raphanus sativus, assembly GCF_000801105.2. Lineage (NCBI taxonomy): Eukaryota > Viridiplantae > Streptophyta > Magnoliopsida > Brassicales > Brassicaceae > Raphanus > Raphanus sativus. The sequence continues at coordinate 39,660,024 of NC_079516.1, read as the reverse complement.
TAAGTTTTAACGTAAAAAGTCATGCGTGCATCTTTGATTTTAGGCGATGACGGTTATGTACAACGAATACAAATATAGTTTTGTGAAAAGGATTATGGTTCGGTGAACAAGTTTGAAAGAGAAAAGAGGATTTGATCTTGTTTTCGTTAATGTTCTCATATTTTACTTCTATGCATGTATTATTAATTTAGTATACAATTTATTTATTTTTGTAAAATGTTTTAAAGACTACAAAGTAATCAGCTACAAATAAATATGTTTTATAACAATAACTATTTTATTATTTCGAAGCTCGTTTATAGTATGTAAAATAAGGCTTTTAATGAAAAAAAATTGGTACAGAAACAAAATCATATTTTCATAGAAAAAATATCTTTTTTCATATAAACATAACCTTTTGGCATGCATGGCTGAATGCTATCATGTTTCGATAACAAAACTGGTATGGTACGTAAACGAACAAAATAATCAAACGCTTAGTAGTGTTGATTATGCAAACATTATACATCGACATACGTTATTTGTAACAATTATTACTGGAATTAAAATTGGATCATAATGAATTCAAGTATTCAACGATTAAGAATCTTTTAATGAGTTTGATGACTATACGCCTCATCTAAGGTCTCATCCGATCTTTATACTATCTTTATATCATAAATTAAGTTTCATATAATATTAATAAAATTCAAAAATTTACCAACAAAAAAAGAACAAAAACTTTTTTTCTGTTAAAAAAAAAGAACAAAAACTTCCGCTATAAATAACGAGAGTCGTCTTGTAGTTTGGAATTTTCTCCAACTGCAAGTCTGCAAAAACTTCTCCCTCTCTCATCTTGCCTAACCCCACCAAAATCCGGTACTAACATGCTACAACACGGAGCCGCCGCCATGGAGGCCGGAGTAGTAGCAGCTGACGTGGCCGGTGGGAGGAAGAGAGACAGACCGTTCAAAGGGATTAGGATGAGAAAATGGGGAAAATGGGTGGCGGAGATCCGAGAGCCCAACAAACGCTCAAGGCTATGGCTCGGCTCTTACTCTACCCCTGAGGCGGCGGCGCGTGCATACGACACGGCCGTTTTCTACCTGAGAGGACCTACCGCGACGCTCAATTTCCCGGAGCTTATGCAGAGCACCGAGAGATCCTCCGTCCAGGACATGTCGGCGGCGGCGATCAGGAAAAAGGCCACGGAGGTCGGAGCTGAGGTTGACGCGTACGGGATGGCGGTGATGAACAGCAAACGCCGCCGCGTTTTTGGTCAAAAGGGTGACTATGCTGGCGGGTTACTGGAGCGGGTTGACTTGAACAAGTTGCCTTACCCGGAAAATCAGGATAACGATGTGGTGGGGAAATAAACTATTTTTAAAAAATATATATTTGAAAGAAGCTATCTTACAACGCTGCCTGTTGCTATCGTACGCGGTGACCCGGGGATGCTGTTTCGTCCTTATTAGCATTGAAATTTCAACTCAAAGTGAAATTCTGTACATTATTCTTGATTTAGTGGTTGATATGAGTCATATGACTCTTCTTGTAACATGTATCGTTTGTTTGATAAACACTAAAGTACCAATTTAATGAATGTCTAATCCTTATATCATAATCACATAACGCTATTAATAAGTTCATTATTTCATTAAGTCTTCCTTGTCAATCTTTTGGCCTAACTTCCTATTTTTAACAATATTAACCACACATTGTTCTATGATTCATTAATGAACTGACTTTTTATGCTACATGAGACAAAATAATCTACTTGTGGATATAGTATAAAGAAGCAGACGATCATATTTTCACACCTGTTTTTTACAAAGTATTAGGGTCCATGTATTACCAAAGTATGGTTTAGGTCTGAAACGTAGATTCTACAAGTAGATTATTTAATGTTACAAGATCACTACAACTTACACAAATGACTGATAATGATTTGGAAGTAACAATTATAACAGGTGATAGATTTGGTTCAAAAGTCTTTATTCTTAAATATATATCTTGGCAGCTTGCTTTGTGTGGAGAATGGAGCTTTAAAGATATGGCCTTGAGTTTTTTTTTCATGTGTGGACTATTTTTCTGTATCATGTCAAAACATAAAACGGACATTTTGGACATGTTTTCGTAGACAAACACTAAAAACTAAAAAAGTATCAATTCTTAGTACATCATTGTAAATGTTACTCCCTCCATTCATGGAAGTAGGATTTTCTAGATTTTATTCTTGTTCCATAAAATAAATTTTCTATATTTTTAAGGTACTTTTGTATATTTTGAGAAATATTAATTGTGAATATTTAAACTGCTTAAATTTTACTGGTGAATAGTTATTCGAAAGCGTATAAAAATAAATAGTAAACTACAATGTAAATATTTATTATATTTTTAATAAACGTGAAAATTCTAGAATTCTAGAAAAGAGGGAGTACCAATTAACTTTTGTAACTATGTGCAGTGACTTAAAAAAAACCATTAATTTTTTCTTTAAACCATTAATTTCAATCCTTACGTACTTTGGATAAGATTTGCTCTGTGTTTTCTTTTGGCATGTGACCAGTGTTTTAGATAGGCCGAGTTTTACTCTACCTTCACAGTTTTACTATTGACAGGTTTTGATGTACAAACACTAACAAATAAAAAGTTCAACTTTGTAAAAGTGATAAATTCACTTTAAAAAGTGTAGAATGACTTTAAAAAATCCCAATAACTTCAATTATTACTTACTTCGGTTAGTCTTTTTGCTCTATCTTGTGGCAGGTGGATATTATCTTAGATAGGTTGAGTTTCAGTTACCGTCACACTAGAAAAGAAAAATGGGAAGACCAGTAGTTTTAGGGCCTGACTGGTTCAAACGCAGCGGTTGCGGTTGCGGGTGCGGGAGTTTGTGGATGCGGGTGGTTGCGGTTTCAAGTGTTACATGGCGTTTTGTATGACTGGCGTAACGTTTAAAAATTGTTGCGTTTGCGGGATGTTTGTGACTGGTTGATTATGAGACATTGTAGCGGTTTAATAATAAATTATCAATATAAACATATTATAATATTATAAAATATAAAAAATATACTATTGTGATAAAATATAATAATTGTTAATATAATATGATTAATAATAATATTAAGTTTATTTTAAAGTTTTAAGTAGTTGAAAGTTATAATTTTAATATATTTTATGAAGATTTATATTAAAAAGTTTAAAGAATATTTTGTTTCTTTTTTATATATGTGTATATCTTTATATATGTATGTATATTAACTTTTAAAAATTATGATGAATAGCTACTTTAAAGTTTTTATAAAAAAATACTATATTGTTGTGAATTTAAATTGATATATAAAATGTATATATTTTTATTTATAATATTTTCATTTTTTATTTTTGATTTTAAATTTTAAAATATTTAGAAAAAAAAGTAATATTTTTTATCCAACCGCAACCGCAAACGATAGCTGGAACCAACTTTTGATTTTAAGAGGTTCGAAGCGGTTTGAAGCGATTTATAGCGGTTTGTATGATTGTTTTGAAACGCTGTCAACCGCTACAAACCGCAAAAACTGTGTTTGCGGGTGGTAGCAGAAAAACCAGTCAACCCCTTAATCTCTTCAAGCATTGTTCAACCAGGAAACAGTGGCCAATCTGGTCGGACTAAGATCCAACTTACTCCATTTGATCTCAGTCTTCTTCAAGTCGATTATCCTCAAAAGAGGTTTTGTCTTTTCCCAAACCCGACCAAGATTTCCATCCCATATCTCGACTTAAGTCCTCACTCTCTCTTGCCTTAGATATCTAATTCCCTCTCGCCAGTCGTCTTGCCAAAGTACATAATCTCCAAGACAATACAATGTCATTTTACATAGACTGTGATGGCTCTGGACGCTAGGTTTCTCCATGCTGAAGCTAAATCTCTCTCGGTGAGTGACCTTCTTCCACACCATGGCGTTGTTTCTAATTTCATAAACCGCTTCTTTCCCGCTGATGGTTTCAAGAATTGTGGTGGCATCACAGAGCCGTTGCTTGCAGTACAAGTCACCGAGATGAATGACGGCAGTCTTTCTCGGTTACTGTGACAACCACATGGCAGCAGACGGTGTTTCGATGTGGAACTTCCTCCACACTTGGTCCATGATTTGCTCGAGTGGTTCAAGCTCCGGTCATCAGCCTCTTGTTCTCAAAAGATGGTTCCTCGACGGGGTTAATTACCCTATCCATATTCTCAGAGACAGAGAAGCCACCACCACCACCAAGACGTGAACTTTCTTCAGGCATGATCAAATGTGTCACTATATACACGTGAAAAGACAAACCGGAACAAACCAGGTCTAATCTGTACAATTGACTAAACCGTAATCTAATTACAAAATCAATTTAAACCATATAAACCAATAGCCGGTAACAAGAGATCGAGTCTTTCACTTCACAAACAAGAACATTTTCAGATCTCAAATGTTCTTTTTTGTGAAAGAGCTGATTGGTCGCGGCTTGGGTTGGGCTGCTCTGCAAATAAGTAAGTTAGTGAGCTCACAAACGAATGAAAACTGTAATAATTTTGCAGAAGATTGGGCTAGAAATGTGAAAAACCTAAAGACGAGTTGGGAGTAGAGTATTGTCTGGTGGTATGTACTTGTCTCAAGCTCTCCCCGATTCGATGTGTACAGGAACGATTTTGGTTGGGGGAAACCAACTGCGGTTCGAGCTGGAACGGGCAATAATATTAGTGGCAGACTTGTATTTTTTTCCAGGGATTGATGCAGGAAGTTTTGATATTCAAGCGACTCTGTGGTGTGATGTACTGGTGAATCTATTAGCTCATGTGGAACTTTTTAGAGCATGTGACTACCATGGTCTAATGTACTAGTGAATCTACTAGGCGACCATATGGTCTGATGTAAGATTTGTTTAGTTAGGAAAAAACAGTCGAGTGGGACACACTTTTCCTTCAAATGCATTATATTGATCTAAAGCACAAATAACTTCAACACAGAATGTGTATAAAGCAGAAGCAAAACGCACCTATGATTGAGTTCAGCGACCAAACGATCAAAAGATTATAGAACCTGCCTCTAATCCTAGAATGGTACATCATCTTCTTGATTAAATGCTTGATAACTCCTCTATATTTTGGTTACCTGATGATCAAAGCCATAAAATAAACCACCATCAAGCTATGCATGTGAGATATCACAATCCTTTCGTTGCTTCTTTCACTAAAGAGTCGAAGAAACAACAAAGTCTCAGTTTTCCATAACGATCTTCATGTGGTATTGAACTTATCATTACGGTCCGCTTGCCACCAGTTTATAAAGCAACTTGCTCACTAGTTCATTATCAGCAATTTCAGTGGACAACACCCAAGATGACACGAAGATGAATCTTTATCTTGGCATGTTGTCACAATAGGTCCATACTTTGATGATAACTAGATTCCCATTTATCTTATGTGTCACATTCCATAAGATATTGTGGTAGGGTTTGGTAATAACTACATTGAGATAGTTACAATCATCAGAAGTCTCAAAACACCGGTAGCAATTTATTTTTTCCTACACTTTTTGATGTATGGATTATGATGACAAGATATCAATGGCACGTAAGACTACAATGAATTGTTCATATCAACGAACACATTACATGTATATAAAATATGAATAAAAGTCATTCAATTTGGATCTAACTAGGTTTATAAAAAAAATAACCTAGCCTTTGATAACAACTCTTGTTTTTTTTTTGATCAACAGATAACAACTCTGTTTCTCCCCTGTTTTCTTCTCACTTTCGTCACCGTACGGTGACCCAGTCTTCGGCGACGGACCAATCAGGTACCGTTTCACAAACCAGCCTATCAAACCTCTCCACCGGAGAATCCAACGGCTGATATTGCATCTCAGACTCGGACGACATAGATTCCCAGTCAGGAAATCCGAACGGGCATCTCGGCGACGTCGATACTTCTTCCTCCACCTTCAAAGAGACTTCGTCTCGTTGACCATCATCATAATCGTCTTCACAATCAACGGCCACGAACGGATGATTCAAAAGCATCTCAGCCGTCCATCTTTTCTCGGGATCTCTAACGAAACACTTCGACAGGAAGTCTTTTCCTTCTTCCGACAACTCCTCTGGAACCTTCGGCAACTCCTCGCCGACACCGATCCGCAACAAAAACGACATGAAGTGCGACCCTTCCCCAACACTCCACGCCGTTTCGCCGCTGAACATCTCAACAACGGCGCATCCCAACGCCCACACGTCAGCAGCCGCTCCGTACTCGCTATCGTTAACGGATTCGGGCGCCATGTATAACGGCGTCCCTCGTATCTCCGCGCCTTCTTTTGACGCCGTTAAATCTCTCGCCAGACCGAAGTCCGCGATCTTAACGGCGCCGTCTCCGAATAACAGAATATTCCCGAGTTTTACATCGCAGTGAGCGAACCCTCTCGAGTGGACGTGACGTAACCCTCTGAGCACTGATCCTGTGTATCGGCGCACGGTGGTCTCCGGTAGACCCTCGCCGTTCAGTTTCTTCAGTCGAGTCGCTAAGCTTCCTCTCGAAGCGTACTCGAGGAGCAAGTTGTGAAGCTTCTCGCCTTTCTCCACCGTTTGATCTTCGCCGAAACATCGTACGATCTCAGGGCAGTCGCCGAGTGAATCCAACACCGACTTCTCGTTCGCGATTCCGCCGTGAGAGTTGGAAGATTTGACTGCCATGAGCGACGGGAACTCGCCGGAGTCTTTGGTGTTAGACGGCGTGGCTAGACTGACGGTGGAAAACGTGCCGTATCCGATTGTTTCTCCACGAACCCACTCCATTGAGAAGAAGCCACAGAGACTAAAGAGAGAATGGTCTTGTAAGGGTTTGTGAGATAGTTGTGAATTTGTGAAGAAAAGTTTCCTTTTTTATAGATACGCGACTTTGGTTTAGGGTAGAAGTTTCCTTTTTTCGTTAGGATTCAAGATTGGAGAAATATTGATATTTGAAGCTCTTGGTAAGATACAGAGCACGTAGCTCGCGACGGTTAGGTTGTGGCTTATGGCGCGACTTCCTCGTTATATATACTCGATTTTTATATTTTTTATATATCGATTTAATTTTCTTTACCAATATGGGATAATTAATGCACGTGATGAGAGAGGGTATTTGATATTTCCTAGTTGGGTTAATGAAAATGAAATTAAATAACAAAATCGTTTTTTAATTCGGAAAATAAATACTCCCTCCGTTTCTTAAAGAGTGTCGTCGTGATATTTTTTCACACAGATTAAGAAAGTTGTTGAAATATATGTAAGTTGTAATTAATTATATCTCTTTGACCAATAGTATTTTAGATAAATAAAATTATTTATAAAATCAATGTAATTTGCAATTAATTTTCAGTTGAAAGTTAGTATAATTTATATTGGAATTGTAAAGTGACACTTTTTGTGTACCAAAAAAATGAGCTCAGAATGACACTTATTATGAAACAATGAACTCAGAGTGACACTTATTATAAAATAGAGGGAGTATTAGCTAACGATTTATGGTAAGTTTTTGATGGTAAGTTTTTCGTTAGGTCTTGACCGTCAAGTTACTAACCAATCTACCACGATCGATATTGCTTTCAAGGGCCTTTGATAGTATCACATTACAAAAATATTTGTAATGTTTTTGTGTCAATCCAAGAATCAAATTCTTCTCCATTTGGTACACTTTCTTCTCGTATTTAAACTACGGTTTTCATGGATGAATGAAAGACTGAAAAACTAAAAGACTTACCTATCAATTCTCATAGATGGATAGGAAGATAGTTATTCAATCGGCAATTTACCATCAATAGAAGTAAAAAACAATGTGTATCACAACAAATGCATTATCGCTCCAACAGTGATCGTGCGAAGGATATACAGAGAAATGAAGAATACAATGATGGCAAGGAGGGATAGGAAGGAATTTCATTCTCTGTTGTCAGATTAGATTTATCTAATCGTTTAGGTTCATAAACATTACTCATCTTCAAAAAAAAAAACCATTACTCTATCTTGAATTTTCCTTCTTTTTGCCAAGGTAGACTAGCTCTTAGATTAACTTATTGTAAATCTGAACATCATTAAGATTTTAGCATTTTTAGCAAAAAAATAAATCCTTATAGGTGCACTTTGCATGTTTGTTTCCAAATAACATAATGTGTCTCTAAACTATAATAGATGAAAAAATGCTGAATACGATGAAGTTGTCACATGTGAATTGTACTAGTGAATTCTTCTTGCTTTTATCAATTCCAATAGCAATTCAACAGATTTTGATGCATGATATACGACCTTATCCGACAACTCTTCCAATCATTAGTCTTCTTGCTAATATTTTAATAGACACAAAAACTTTACGGTATGTTTAACTTTTATCGTAATAAAATGCTTAATATAGAAGTTTTCACATCAACTTGCTTGCCCGGCCAAGTCGTAATGGGCATGCTTGCCTGAAAACCACAGAAATGTAATACTCTATCATTGTAATATAAATACTCTTTTATCCCTTCTCGTCTATGGTTTCTAAATACTTTATTATATAAATATCTACTTTTTTTTTGAAACCTATAAATATCTACTTGAAGATGTTATAAAAAGATATATATCTACTTGAAGCTGTTATAGTTGTAATAATTCAGTTTGTAACCAGAATTCTGTATTATACATTTATAGAAAACAGAACACTATAAGTAAATTTGCTTGTCATAGTAATTTAGGATTCGAAACAGAGACGTTATAGTTCTTGTGACGAGCAATTTAACTAACGACCCATAAGGACCATAAGTTACATAACCAATCTTTTAATAAAAAATACACACCGAAACGTTACTAATTACTCCCTCTGTTTTTTAAAGATAGATGTTTTAGAAAAATAAATTGTTTCACAAAGATGTATTTTTTATGTTTTCTATACAAAAATTGCAAATTTCAATAAAATTGATTGAATTTATTGAAAGACTATTGGTTAAAATGCATTGGAATTTGATAATTTCTAAAAAATAATGTATAGTTAATGTGTTTTCTTAATATGTGTGAAAACACCAAAACATATATCTTTAAAAAACAGAGGGAGTAGTAATTACTAAACCAAAACCCACTAGATAATAACATTACTTTTCTTGTTTTCTTTATTAGAAAGCTGAAAGATTGTCATGAAACAAAATTGCGGCGCACCTCAGACTCTACAACATAAAAGTATTGACTGATAAATAATAAATCTAAAGCATCCAAGAAACAGAAAGATGTGCTTCACAGTGAAGTTTTTTTTCTTTACTTTCTTTATTGTCGGAGTCAGACTGAACGAAGTCTTTGATTCTTAACAGAGCAATAGACTTTCACAAGTTGCGGCTCTTAAGTTTTCATTTCATAACTTCTATAATAATATTATTAAAAACAAATATCAAGATTTTTCAATTTAATAATAGTTTTAAGAGAAAAACAGGAATTAACAGAAGGGCCCCTTAACGGAACCTGACGGTGACGAACGCACAAAACTCCAGACGTATAGTATATCGTTAGCCGTCACTCCGTCACCGTCGCATGTTCGCATGTTCTTCCCACCAATCCTTCGTTCCCTTTATTTACTCCTTTCTCATAGCACTTCCATTGCACAACTCTTAATAGAATTTGTTAGCAATAGAGTCCCACCAATCCTCTTTTTCTTTAAAACTCTCACTCTCTCGCTTCTTAAACCTCTTATTTAAAATGTAATTCTTACACTGTTTCACGGGTTCCATACACACGTGTTTACCTGCGATTGATCGATCTTTTAAAAAAAAAATCGATTAAAATTAAAAAAAAAAGGTTATGAACCCTAAATTTGGGGTTCAGGGATGGAGATGGTCTTAGATTTTCTTGGATATTTATTTATTTATTTATTTGTTCTTCTGCAAATATCTTCCTCGATAATATATGGATAAAGACCTTTGCCACTTGCGAGTTGCGACTCTTCTTTTTTCTTCTTTTGGTTTTGGTACCATGAACCAATCACATACTCCGATTTTTCTCTTCTTTTCCTTTTTATTTTCTTTCGGCTACTTTCATCGTAGTTTATACTTTTCCTACCTGCTTAGAATTATTTCTGTTGTACAACAAAGAAGATTCTTTTGTATCCAATTCATTACAGTCTTCAACCGTCGCTTGATATCAACGCATATGATATCGCTATTCCAAGTCGTTTTTAAACTAGGCCGTGATCTCTGTCTAAAAGAATGTGCCCTACGCCTACCACACAACTTGCTCGTTTTATTAAATAGCACATTTACAAAGAACAAATTAACAAACTTTTTTTATATATAGAAGTATTCAAGAAATATGGAATTTCAAAAATAGCACCGGAAGTACATAGTTTAAATTAAATCTATCTGCTAACTACTTATAAAATCAAACTATAGAAGTCTATATGTTGATATCAATGGAATACTGCATTATAGTACTTAATATGATTATGATAATTAATAAAATAGAAATGAAGTTTAATAGATGTAGACGTCACATTATCTCAAAAGATATCAAAATAATTGTTTTTACATTGATTCAACAACAATATTGTGCAAGTAATGGCACCATGTGTAAGAGATCAAGTATCTCTCGAGAATATATTCTATGATAGTACTTAAGGAATGTATAGTTATTGGTTACCCTAAGTACTTTGTATATATAATTCCTATTGTACATTGTAAAGAGATAAGTGAAATACATTTCATAACATGGTATCAAGAGCCTAAGATTACCCTAAAAAAAAATTTTTTTTTCTCTCGTACGCCGCCATCATCTTCTTCCCCCTACCTCTTCTTCCCACATCTTTACCTCTCTTTTCCTAATCACCATGGCTGCTAATGCTAACTTCGATGAAGTTGATACCACCAAGCCTCTTCTCAACGTGAACATGGTTAACGTCAACAAACTCACATCCACCAACTACATGACTTGGAGTCTCCAAGTTCATGCCCTCCTTGACGGCTACGATCTCGCTGGATATGTTGACGGATCCACACCAGCACCAGATCAAACACTCACAGTGGATGATCAAATCTCGGTGAACCCAGAATTCACCAAATGGAGGCGTCAGGATCGCTTAATCTATAGCGGTCTCATCGGCACCTTATCTCCAACGATTCAAGCGCTTGTCACCAACACAAAGACCTCTCATGAAGTCTGGAAGTCCCTCAGTTCCACCTATGCAACTCCGACCCGTGGTCACATCCAGCAGCTCCGTCTGCAACTCAAGAACTTCACCAAAGGAGACAAGAGCATTGATGAGTATATGAGAGGCTTAACTAGCCGTTTCGATCAACTTGCTCTCCTAGGCAAACCTCTGGATCACGAAGACATGATAGAGTATGTCATTGATGGCTTACCTGAGGAGTACAAGACTGTTGCAGAGCAGATTGAAGGCAGAGACACTACTCCATCCATCATTGAGATCCACGAGAAGCTGATCAACAAGGAAGCTAAGCTACTGGCGACCTCCACTCCGTCTGTCCCCTCTGTTCCAGTAACGGCGAACATGGCCACTACTCGCTCAAAGCCATATCAGCAACGTGGCAACCACGCCAACTGGAACAACACTAACAAACCGAGCCAGTCCTATCCTCCAAAGCCAGAGCACAAGCAATCAAAAGGCTACCAAGGTCGTTGCCAAATCTGCAGTGTATTTGGTCACAGTGCAAGGAGATGCCCCCAATTGCCTCAGATGCCTCAGCAACAATACTCTCAAGCCAGCTCCGGACCTTTTCGCCCATGGCAACCACGTGCAAACCTTGCTGTCTCGGCTCAACATCCATCTACCGCCTGGCTCATGGACTCCGGTGCAACACATCACCTTACAAGTGATCTCCACAATATGTCGATTCATCAACCATATCATGGAGATGACTCGGTGTTGATTGGTGATGGTACTGGTCTTGCAATAACACATACTGGTTCCATTTCTATGCCTTCAGCTACAAGAAATTTATCTCTGAATAATGTTCTTTGTGTGCCAAACATCAAAAAGAATCTCATTTCAGTTTATCGCCTTTGTAATGCTAACAAAGTTTCTGTTGAATTTTTCCCTGCTTCTTTTCAGGTGAAGGATCTCAACTCGGGGGTCCCGTTAATCCAAGGCAAGACCAAGGATGAGCTTTATGAGAAGCTTTATGAGATGACCAGCCAACCCTTCAACCCTTCACGCATTTTTTACCTCTTCAGTACCCAAAAATAAACTGTCCGATTGGCATCACCGCCTAGGACACCCTTCTGCTTCTATTCTCAAAACCATTGTTTCAACTTTTTCTTTACCTTGCTCTCAATCTGTATCAGAATCTACTTTGTGCTCAGATTGTGCTATTAATAAAACTCACAAATTACCTTTCCATCAAAGTACTCTCCAATCCTCTCGACCCCTTCAAATTATTTTTACTGATTTATGGAGTTCTCCAGTTATTTCAGTTGATGGTTTCAAATACTATTTCCTCCTTGTTGACCACTACAGCCGTTACACATGGTTATACCCTCTTAAGCTGAAGTCTCAAGTCCGGGAAACCTTTAAAGCGTTCAAAGCCCTCGTAGAGAATCAATTCTCAACGAAAATTGGAACATTGTACTCGGACAATGGAGGAGAATTTATAGCCCTTCGCCAACAACTCTCTGAAGCCGGCATCTCTCACCTCACATCTCCTCCCCATACTCCCGAGCACAATGGAGTATCGGAACGCAAACACAGACATGTTGTTGAAACCGGCCTCACCTTGCTTACACATGCCCACATGCCAAAATCATATTGGACCTATGCCCTCTCCACCGCCACCTATCTCATAAACCGCCTTCCCACTGCCGTCCTTGACATGGATACACCACTTCACAAACTCTTCCGAACCCACCCAAACTACAACAAAACCCGTGTTTTTGGCAGCCTCTGCTTCCCATGGTTACGCCCGTATACAAGTCACAAACTTGAAGATCGCTCAACTCCATGTGTTTTTATTGGATACTCTCAGACACAAAGTGCATATCTGTGTCTACAACGCAACACCGGTCGCATCTATGTGTCTCGTCATGTTCGATTTGATGAACACGTCTTCCCTTTCAAAACAAAATCAACTCCTCAACCTACCCAAGAAAGCCCTGAACCCACGCCAACATACCCATCCCCACCAGTTACAGCTATTCCTATCATTACCACCCCACCTAACCCACACCAACCTGCTCCACAACCACCACTCATGGAGCAAACGGGTACCTCGAGCTCAGATTCTCACCCGACAGAACAGGTTAATTCTTCATCTCCTTTGCTTAGTGTTACTAATAGTGATACAGACAATGCAGCGATTATTCCTGACTCTACCTCTGGTCATGATGTCAACTCTACTGCGTCTCACACAGACCCCCCGACGACGAGTAGTGCTGCGGGTCAATCTCCGGCTGTCTCCTCTGCGCCAGCTCCGGCTGTCTCCTCTGCGCCAGCTCCTTCTCAACCAGTTAACAATCATCCTATGCTCACGCGAAGGAAGAACCAGATAAATAAACCAAACCCGAGATACAACTACTCTGCTACTCTATCATCATCTTTCCCAACTGAACCGCGTACAGTCGCTCAAGCTCTTAGAGATAAGCGATGGAGGGGATCCATGTCTACTGAAATAGATGCCTTTGTGCGAAATGGTACGTTTGATCTTGTGCCACGGCAACCTCAGTACAATGTTGTGGGCTGCAGATGGCTATACACAAACAAGTACCACGCCAACGGCACACATCGCTGCTGTAAGTCACGTCTCGTTGCAAAGGGCTATAACCAACAGTTGGGAAGAGATTATGTTCACACCTTCAGCCCTGTGATCAAATCGACAACGTTACGTCTCGTGCTGGATATTGCAGTCAGTAACTCATGGCCTATAAAACAGCTGGATGTCAATAACGCCTTCCTCCAAGGAACTCTCACCGATGAAGTCTATATGGATCAACCCCCTGGTTTCATTGACTCTGACAAACCAGATCATGTATGGCGTCTGCGCAAAGCTGTTTATGGTCTTAAACAAGCACCCAGAGCTTGGTACATTGAGCTACGGGACTTTCTACTCAGCTTGGGTTTCCAATACTCTCTTGCGGATACATCATTGTTTGTCCTCAACACAGGAACTCAGACCTTATATGTCCTCATATATGTCGACGACATACTGGTCACTGGAAATACAACTGCAGGAATTGAACGCTTCTTGACGCTTATGGCAGAACGGTTTTCGATCAAAGATCCAGAAGACTTAAATTACTTTCTTGGTATCGAGGCTCATCGCTCTGCTAAGGGTCTCCATCTCAACCAACGAAAGTACATATTGGATCTACTTCATCGCTATGATATGACGAATGCGAAACCCGTAACATCTCCTATGGCCTCCTCCCCAAAGCTTCACCTCCACTCTGGTACTACACTCTCTGATCCAACGAAGTATCGCCAGCTTATTGGCAGTCTTCAATATCTCCAATTCACGCGGCTCGACATTGCTTTTGCTGTGAACAAACTCTCGCAGTTTATGCATGCTCCAACCGAAGATCACTTTCAAGCGGCTAAAAGAATACTCAGATATCTAGCTGGTACTCCGACTCATGGCATTTTCTTCTCAGCGACAAACAAATTGGTCCTCCAAGCTTACTCTGACTCCGACTGGGCAGGAGACTCAGATGACTATGTCTCTACCAACTCTTATATTATCTATCTTGGCAAACATCCTGTCTCCTGGTCATCACGCAAACAGAATGGCGTCGCCAGGTCCTCTACGGAGGCTGAATATCGGGCTGTAGCCAATGCCACTGCTGAGATAAACTGGATCTGTAGCCTTCTTTCCGAACTTGGCATATCACTACCCTCTGCACCGACAATCTTCTGTGATAACGTTGGTGCCACATTTCTCTGTGCAAACCCAGTTTTCCATTCAAGGATGAAACACATTGCAATTGACTATCACTTTGTCCGCAACCAAGTTCAACAAGGAGCACTGACGGTTGCACATGTTCATACTCGTGATCAACTGGCTGATGCATTGACTAAACCTCTGCCTCGAGCCAGATTCTTGGAGTTAAGAGACAAGATTGGAGTAGTTTCACCAGCTCCATCTTGAGGGGGCGTGTAAGAGATCAAGTATCTCTCGAGAATATATTCTATGATAGTACTTAAGGAATGTATAGTTATTGGTTACCCTAAGTACTTTGTATATATAATTCCTATTGTACATTGTAAAGAGATAAGTGAAATACATTTCATAACACCATGTGCACCACTTGATTCTGAAGAAACGGTAAACCAAATGCGCATAATTGATCGTTTATTAAAAAAATAAACAACTCATTTCAACTTGTCGCGTGAGTGGAATAGATTTTTTCAAAGCTACAGAGGGTCCCTCTCAAGATAAGCATAAATTAAAGGTCCTGCGGATATCCCTTGGAATCCTAATGCATGACCACCCAAATTAACCTGAATTAGTTCTGTTTTATCGGAAAGATCGAATAGGGCTCGAGAACACTGCACGCATCCACTTCATTGACTGAACTTGCAAGTCTAGAATAAGGTCGTAGTCAGCCAAACTTGAGTTGGGCGGCTGAGCCCAAGTACATGAACATCAATTTAAACATGTTTTTTAGTTGTCCATAAATACATTGAGGCAAAGGCCAACAAATTGTTGTATTTTCGAAGTTGCCACACGAGAAGCCTTCGCTAGACTATTTAGATAGAACATATTTTCAGTGATTGAATATGGCCAGTTTAGTTATCAATCAACAGAGTCCGTGAAAAAATAAGAGACATGTGTATTGATTTTAGGCCTAATTAGGTTTTTGATATAAGATAATAGTGCCGAGCATCGGAACATATTGCGTTATAACGTTATAAACGTGACAAATTCATGCGACACAGATCGAACCGCAAATAAATTAAAGAAAAATTATAGAAATGTGACAAACATAAAAATAGTCATTTAATTTAACTCTTGAAATATATGC
This sequence comes from Raphanus sativus, assembly GCF_000801105.2. Classification (NCBI taxonomy): domain Eukaryota; kingdom Viridiplantae; phylum Streptophyta; class Magnoliopsida; order Brassicales; family Brassicaceae; genus Raphanus; species Raphanus sativus. Next base: position 39,644,061 of record NC_079516.1, on the reverse strand, counting down.
AAATATATATATATATATATATATATGTTTTCAAAATATGCATATCTGCAATACGTATTTAACCCTTGTTGAGGAAAAAGGTATATGCAATGCGCATATAAAATCCCGAACTGTGTAAAGCAGACATTTGATGATTTAAATGTATCATTTTCTCCACAAATATGAGATGTTGTTTGGCCAACTGAGTCTGAAATAACAAACGCAAGTCTTAAATACTATGTACGTACGAAAAACTACCACCCGTCTCTTCATCTCTTGCATCTTGTGATAGAAGAACAACTTTGATTGAACGGATGAACAAAGCCTCTATGAACCAGTTATTAGTAAGATCTTCCTGATCTATGTGATAGTGCTAGCGCGGTGAAGAGTGAAGTGGGAGTGTGACCAAAGGAAGATTGAATGGAGTTTTAGTTTCCAACTCGATCGACTCTATTTTCTACTTTGAATATCATTTTGAAGTAAAATATATTTTAATCTGCTCTATTTTTAATTATAAAATAGAGTAATGGAAATGGAATAATCCTATCAATCACTTCATTTCAGAGTTGACTTTTTTATTTATAAAATAGTTTTTCAAATTTTGATTTTTTTTATTTTATACTTAAATATTTTAAAATAATATAATAACATAAAAACAAATGTGATTTCCATAAGAAATTATTTGATAATTTACATAAAAATGCATAAACAATAAAAATACCAAAACTAAACATAAAATTATAAAATAAATATAACATAAAATAGATGATATAATAATTTGGTAAATCATTTATGGAACCACCAAGATCGGTGAAATATTGTTCAAACAATGAGAATGATCAATTTTAAAATTTTCTTGTTTGATTCCAAAAATAAAGATAATAAAGCTCATAATTTCATTATGAAATGTATTAGTCCACAATTTGTAGAAAATATTCTAATGCTCATTATTGAACCAAAATATCCTCTCTTATATATATACATATATAATTTTAGTGGAAGTTTTGTAAACAAAAGATATTTAGGGTTAGTTGATAATTTTTATAAGTAGAAGGTATTACTAACAATTGTTAATTAAATAAAAGTGAAATCATTTAATTTTTTTTTAGAGTAAACAATGGAGCAATAGATTGAAGTAAAACTCAACTCTATTTTGGTGTTGTATAATTTTAAGAGTAATATATTAGAGATGCTCCAAGAGCATAATGATCTCTAATCTTTTACTCCAAATGGTCAATATGTAGTGGAATAAATATGATTAAACGAAAGAATAGAACATAGTTGAACAGAATGTGAAAAAAAAATATGTTTGTTCATATTGAATATTCAGGTATGTCAAACGAGTTTTCTCGACGTCTAGTCTAAAGATTATGGAAAAGTCAAGTAATGAATTACCTTTTCAATAATGTGGTTAAGTGTAACATTTGTGGAAAGAACAGGAGGAAGAACGAACACTGGAGCTACAAAAGAATCTTTTAGTGTCAATCAGAAAGAAATTGGTCAAGATTAAATAATAATGTTTTATAGGGCAGTAAAAGGATTGACTAGATTGGACTAGACGAGATTTTGTTGATGTTGAAGCTAATGTGTTGAAGGGTGAACTTCTACCCTCTTGAAGCCAAAGCTTAGGAACTACTGTTATCTATTCAAGTGGCGTGTGTACAAAGATATAAACAAATAAATATGGAGACTGATCGCACGGAGCTTATAATGGCAATCAACAAGAAGGACTGAGATGTTGAGTTTTCATTTTCAAAGTGTATACATAGAAGGAAATCATATTGCAGCAATTCAAAATTCATCCACAGAAAAAGAAAAAAAAAATTCATCCACGCACTCGCACACTGTTATATTATATAGTTCAGTTTATGATATAGTAATGGTATTACTACAAGCCACAAGCTACATATTAATAAATGACGATCTGATATATACGTGTGTGCCAGTTGCAATAAGAAATTATATAGACCCATCTGGAATCATTACAGGCAGCTTCAAGAATTTCATGGTAGTTAATCTGGTTTGCAGTTGTGCAAGGCCTATGATATTGGCTTCGAGCTTAAAGGGGCCTGTGTTCGTGAATTGGGTTTTATTTGGACTTACCTTTTTTTTTTTCTTTGACGGCTTGGACTTACCTTTTGTGGCACAATAATACAACTCTCTTGTTCCAAACTTTGGTTTTGTAAACTTTTAGCAATGTTTCATTTTTGTAAACTAATTATGTCTCAAAGCTGGAACATGTCTCATTGTCTAGTAGCAATCAAAGACTAATTCTTTTAGCAATGAAACATGACTATCAGAAACTATAATTATTTTTACAGCACAAGCCTGACTGAATTAACCCCGGAGATTATAGAAACAGGAAATAAAATAACGTCTAATATATAAAATTCCACTCCTCCCCAGAATGTTTTTCCTCTTCATATTAATAATATAATATGAAACACATTAACAGAAGATCATCTAAGAATATGTGCATTTCCAAGCATCTGGTGATGATCAGATCGCATAGTCCCGCATCCTTTTCCACCAACAACCGGCGGTGCTGCTGTCATTCCTCCGCCGTTAACCACCGCATGCTTCTCCTCCAGCGACTGCACCTGCTTCTTGAGAAACTTAACGTAATGGATAGCCTCATCGAGCATCGACGCAGTATCCATCTTGGTTCCGCCGGGTACAAGGCGTTGAAGTATCCTAATGCGCTCGCTGATTCTCTCCCTCCTATGCCGAGCCGCCACGCTCTGTGGATCTTTAGAGATCCTCACGTTCTTCCTCTTAGGTGGCTTCACCGATTCTGGATCAATATGTATCGGTTGCATCACGGCTATTCGAAAGATCATCTCTCGCATCGCCGCCATGTCAGCGTTGTCGCCGCCTCCTCCTCTTTGTTCCGGGAGAAATGATGACGTGGAAGGGGCATACCGGAAATTTAAACCGGGTTGGTGGTGGTGAGTGATGGTTGGGTTAAGTACTGGGAGATGGGTATGGTTGAAGAAGAAAGGGTGATAAGTACTGTTGGACTCGGAGGGCATCATGATGTTATGGGAACTAGTGTTAGGGTTTGGGTTAGAGAAGTGATCAGGAAGCTTCTCCATCTGTTGCATCATCATGTTCATTAGTATGTCAGCGTTATCCATTCTCTTCTTCTTTTTCTAGGGGAGAGAGATATGGAGAAGCTGCTGAGATAACGTATGGAGGAAGAAGGAGAAAGATCTGACAAAGATATGAAAATATTGTCTCTGAAGCACAGAAGAGGTGTGATGATATATGGGAGAGAGATGGGGAGCTGTGTGAAAATGCAAACTGTTACTGGCAATAAGAGATTCAGTAATGTAACAGGAAGTGAAGGATTTATATAGAATTAATTTTGTAATTGTGACCCATCCTTGTTCTTTAACTTATTATAAAACACAATGCTAAGATATATGAATTATATATGTGACAATAAGAATTGTTTCCATTAATATTCTTTTTTCACCCTTTTAAAAATTTATATGCATAAATATATCTATGCATACCGTAAATGTACTAGTTAACTAGGTGTTGAAAAATGTCTTCTGGCTTTAACATGTTGATGTTCCATCTTTCCATGCATATAATATGTCTTTTGCGCATGGTCCACTTTTGAACTATAGATAATGTGTAGTTTTTTTTCTTTTAACAATAGATATACGTGTAGTTTAGAAGATAACAAAGAAAATATTTACGGAATAAGTTTCAATACATATAAGTACAGACTTACTGTTAGTGTTATCTTTTTAATATTATCACTTTGTCCCGAATCATTGCACCTCGAATGTATTCTAGTTTTTTCTTCTTTATTATCATGTATTCTATCGAATTTGAAGTTGAATGCATATATCACAAATCACAAAACCAAAAACTAAAATCCAGTATTCATTTAGCTGGTGAAGAGTTTTTTTTTGCATTTACTATATTGTAGTCATATTGAGCGTCAAATCACGAAAGGATTATCCTTTATTTGGATCGACGGTCATGATCCATTTTATAAAAACATGTGTCATAAATCGGTTGGATAACAGACCCATGAGCCGTGAAAACAAGGCTCTTCTGGAGTCTGGACAAATCAACGACAAGGTGCATGAACCGTTCTCACCATCCAGGCAGTCACCATGAAGTTTCCTATTTTTCACAATTATAATTTGTTTTTGTTTTTGAAAATAATGCATTTTTCGATCTCTCAAAATTATACTACTTACTTTGAAAGTTTGAACTATAATGAGAAAGAGAGTAGTCTTTTCCCACTTTTTTTTATCTAAACTTCTTGCTATTTATTATGTTTTGTTTATAATCCACTTGAAATATGTCAGAAACGATTGATCAAATGCATTTGTTTCGCCAGAATCTGCTCATGCGACTTTTAATACATTGAATTCAATATTTCTGACCTTGTCGTATAATTTGCATCCAATAATCTGAGTGAAATTTTTGAGATGCATTGTCTTGTTACTTCGTATTGATGCTATCACTTACAAACAGCTGAACAAGACGTGAAAATGATCAAATCATCACAATGCATATAGTATACGCCTTGTTATATAGGAGTATATATAATGCAAGAATGTTGTCTATAATGGACTTGATGTTATAATCGAATCTCAGTTGGCATATGGCACGCTTATCAAGACTGATCGCACAGGACTTATTGCGAACGTTAAATTCTTTTTCCTTTTTTAAATCTAAAAGAAAAATATGTACGTGATCACTTTTGTTGACAAAAGAAAAAGATAAGAAAGGTATATTAGTAAATCCTGTTGGAAGCACTTCAATACGAAATCTAATAGATGACTTTCTTTATAAAGGTACAAGTCCAAAAGATATCCAAACCTCACGATCTTCACTCAAGATTATTGCATCGCTATATTTTAGTCAAAATCACAAAGCAATTCATGTCCAAATTAGTTACAAAAAAAAAAAATTCATGTACAAATATAAAATAGCTTCTTTTTTTTTTGTTTCAAAACTATAAAATAGTTTCTTTGATGTCACATTTGATACATCATATAGAATATGTGAAGGTTGAATATTATTGATAATGATGATTACAATATATACTAGAGTGCAATGAGTAAGTATGGAAAGTCATAAACAGAGGATCCTAAAATGTATATGTACGATATCTTCTCTATATGCCCCCGCAAGATGGAGGGAGATGTGTCACTCCAATCTTGTTACAAGCTGTGATGAACGCAGGTCTCGACAATGGTTTGGTTAAGGCATCAGCTAGCTGATCTTTGGAGGAAACATGAGCAACCCGCAATGATCCTGACTGAACTTGTCCTCTTATGAAGTGATAGTCCAAAGCTAAATGCTTCATGCGAGAGTGAAAGACTGGATTGGAACTTAAGTACGTTGCACCCACATTATCACAATAGATGACTGGTGCTGTAGGCAAAGTAATCTTCAGGTCAGTCAATATGTTGCAGATCCAACGAACCTCTGATGCAGCATTCGCCACCGCTCTGTATTCAGCTTCCGTAGAGGAACGAGCAACACTATTCTGCTTCTTTGTTGACCATGAGATGGGTTGTTTACCAAGATAGATTACATAAGCATTCGTGGAAACATAGTCGTCAACATCTCCTGTCCAGTCTGCATCGGAGAATGCATGAAGAACCAGAGGATTATGAGGCTGCAGTAGAACTCCATGGGTAGTAGTACCAACAAGATAGCGAAGTACTCGCTTGGCAGCATTCCAATGATCCTCCGACGGTCTATGCATAAACTGTGATAGTCTGTTGACCGCAAAGGCAATGTCCGGACGCGTGAAAGAGAGATATTGAAGACTGCCCACCACCATCCTGTACTCTGTTGGATTCTGAAGAGGTGTACCCGATTTTAACGAAAGCTTGGGCACAGTTTGCATAGGAGTAGCGACAGACTTGGCTTCAAGCATGTTAGTCTTGGCTAGGAGATCAAGAATATACTTGCGTTGCATAAGATGAAGACCATGCTTAGTGCGAGTTACTTCAATGCCAAGAAAGTAGCTAACCTCACCCTGATCCTTTAGAGAAAATTGAGAGCCCAACGCTTCTATCACTCCAGAAATTGCAGCAGGATTATTACCCGTGACAAGAATGTCATCAACATACACTAAGACATAGATGAGAGTAGTGCCACTGAAGAATACAAACAAAGAAGCATCTGCAAAGCTATTTTCAAAACCAGTGTGAATAAGAAAATTCTTCAGTGCCATATACCATGCTCTTGGAGCCTGTTTAAGGCCATAGATAGCCTTCTTCAATCGACACACATGATGAGGATGATCACGATCTACAAAACCAGGAGGCTGTTCCATGAAAACCTCCTCTTCCAAGGGACCATGAAGGAACGCTTGATTGACATCAAGTTGCCTAACTGGCCATGAGTTTGTAACCGCTTGACCGAGCACCAACCGGATTGTAACTGCCTTGATCATAGGACTAAAAGTTTCCTTATAATCAAGTCCATACTGCTGATGATTTCCTTTAGCAACTAACCTTGATTTTCTTTTATCCAGTTTCCCAGTTGGAAGTAGCTTGTTCTTGTAAATCCAGCGACAGCCTATAACATTTTGAGTCGGCGACGGAGGTACAAGATCCCAAGTGTCCTTCTCCATCTGACCTGTGATTTCTTCAGACATAGAATTACGCCAATATTCATCACGCATAGCTTCTCTGAAAGACATTGGTTCAGGCGTAATAAGAGCCTTATGAATAGCACTGAGGTTGAACTTTTTAGTGGGTTTTGAGATCTGATTTTTAGCTCTAGTTCTCATTTGATGGGTGTTTTGCGGTAGTTGTGCTACAGGAGCAATATCAGGGACTGGTGGACTTGGAACATGCCCAGTAGGGCTTTGGGTGGTAGTAGTTTGGACATTGGTTGAGCCAGTGGGGCTTTGTGGTGACTGTGTTGCAGGATATGGGTTTGTTGGTTGGCCAGTGGGGCTGAGAGAAGGAGAAGAAGGAGTAGAAGCAGTAGAGATAGAAGGAGAGTGTAAAGGAGAAGACAATACCTGAGATGGGGCTGGAGATGGAGCAGACGTGTGTGAGGACGAAGCCAAGTGAGGACCTGAGCTTGAGGGCGCAGTAGGCGAAACCAGAGGAACTGTAACAAATGGAGGCTCCATTGTTTGATGAACCTCTGCAGTTGTAGAAGAACCAGACTTGACAGCAGAAGCTACCAATGTTGGGAACGGGTAAGTATACTCATCAAACTGAACATGTCTCGACGTATACACTCTGCCGGTTGTAGGATCCAAACATAAGTATGCGCTCTGAGTAAGAGAGTAGCCCATGAACACACAAGGTTTAGACCTGTCTTCTAGTTTGTGAGCAGTATACGGCCTAAGCCACGGAAAACAGAGACAGCCAAAACTCCTAAGCTTCTGATAATTCGGAATCCCTCCAAGTAACTTCTGATAAGGTGATTGATTGGCCAGCACCGGAGTAGGGAGACGATTGATCAGGTATACTGCAGTAGCAAACGCAAACGTCCAGTACTCTTTTGGAATCGATGCAGCGGAGAGAAGTGAAAGACCAGTTTCAACGACGTGACGATGCTTACGTTCAGAAAGGCCGTTGTGCTCTGGAGTGTGCGGAGGCGAGGTAAGATGTGAGATACCGTGCTCCTGAAGGTAACTCCGTAGCGCGATGTACTCTCCTCCGTTATCGGAGTACAACGAGCCGATCTTCTGTTGAAAATGATTCTCCACAAGTGGTTTAAACGCCATGAAAATTTCTTTAACTTGTGATTTCTTTTGCATAGGATACAGCCAGGTATATCTACTGAAGTGATCCACAAATATGACATAGTATTTGCTGTTATCTTTGGCAAGAATCGGGGACGACCAGACATCCGAGAAAACATAGTGAAGGGGACGATAAGAGGTGATATAGGTTTGATGAAAAGGCATTTTGTGACTCTTATTGATGTGACAATCAGAACAAAACAAAGGATTCTGAGGTGTCGAAGACATAGAGGTAACATGTAAAGAGTTTTTAGAAATAATAGATTGCAACAGAGGAGTAGATGGATGGCCTAGACGAGAGTGCCACAAAGCCAGAGTCGTCCTTGTTCTGGTTGAAGCGGAGAAGACTTGAGCTTTCTCTGCATTGATAGGCCATTCATACAGTTCACCCCTGGTTCTGCCTTGAAGAAGAGGCGCCCCCGTGCTCAGGTCCTTCACCTGAAATGATGCCGGGAAGAATTCAACAGAAACTTGATTAGTGTTGCATAATCTATAAACTGATATCAAGTTCTTTTGAATATCCGGGACACATAAGATCTTATCAAGCGCTATGTTACGAGTTTTAGAGGGCAAAAGAGTGAAACCAGTATGCGATATGGTCAGGGGAGATCCATCACCGATGAGGACATCATCACCTCCTTGGTAAGGTTGATGCAGAGCAAGGTTACGAAGATCATTGGTCATATGGTGTGTCGCACCACTGTCGAGCAACCAGTTGTTAGCTGTGTATGGCGAGACCGCTGCTGCATTGGCTCGAGGTTGCCATGGAGCTGTTGGAGTCGCCGGAAAGGGAGACACTTGCTGCTGCATCGCTTGGAGTTGTGGACAGCGTCGAGCGCTATGACCTTGAGTGTTGCAGATTTGGCAACGACCAAGATATGGACGTGGCTGACGGTTACCAGAGCGATTGTATTGCTTCTGGTTACTATCATTCCAGTTGCTGTGTTGCTTCTGGTTATTGTCATTCCAGTTGCTGTGTTGTTTGGAACCATAACGCTGGTTCTGGTGCTGTTGACGCGATGAGTTGTTGTTGTTGTTATACGCAACATTGGCAGATACAGGTAGATGAGGTGCAGGAGCAGCAGCAAGAAGCTTGAGTTCATGATTGAGTAATCGCTCATGAAGCTCAGTCAAGGAAGGTGGCGTATCCCGACCTTCAACTTGATCGACAATGGACTTGTACTCCTCAGGAAGCCCTTCTAGAATGAACTCAATCTGATCTTCAATCTCCAGAGGCTTACCAAGGATAGCCAACTGATCAAAGCGGGTAGTGAACCCTTGAAAATACTCATCAACAGTGCTAGTACCTTTCGTCAGAACCTTAATCTGATTACGCAGTTGTTTGAAGTGAGCTCTGCTCGGCTTGGCGTACGTAGAGGCTAGGATCTCCCAGATCTGAGCAGAAGATGTGGCTCGCGACACCATAGGCTGAACAGGAGGAGAGATAGCTCCAAGCAAAGCACTAAATATGAGCTTATCTTGTCTCTTCCAAATGGCGAACTCGGGATTAACTGCAAACTCTTCATTAACAGACACAGTTGCAGATGGGATGACAGAGGATCCATCAAGAAAGCCTCCTAAATCATAGCCATCAATGAGAGCATGAATCTGAAGACTCCACATAAGATAGTTTGTGGAAGTGAGCTTAGGGACATTGGATGTGTTGATATTGAACAACGGTTTTGTGGGTGTTTGGATGACTTCAGTAGCATTTGTGTTTGAGATATTACCAGTGGCCATTGCAGGCGGCGGTAGAGAGCAAAAGAAAAGAGAAAACTTGATAGAAAAAAAAAAGAAAAATTAGGGTATCGTGTGCTCTGATATCATATAGAATGTGAAGGTTGAATATTATTGATAATGATGATTACAATATATACTAGAGTGCAATGAGCAAGTATGGAAAGTCATAAACAGAGGATCCTAAAATGTATATGTACGATATCTTCTCTATACATCAAACAATTACTTTTGTGTTCTTTGTTAATTGAATTAACGTTTAGTATTTTTCCTATCATTAGACCAAAATAGACCGACACATTGAGTTGCTTCGGACTTGGTTTTAACCTCTTATGTTGACACTGAAACATGTAAAGAAACGTAGAAAACCAATTAACGATGACGTTTCGCTGCAGTCACTTTTCAATCAAGAAACCAGCTTTGAAAGTAACAAATATAGATGCTATTCTCCCCTTTCTCACCTTTTTACTTCCACAAAGTTATTGTAAGAATTAAACACACCGGATCTTAAATTCTTAACTAAGATTCGAAGTCTTGTTCGTACTTTTTTTCTGTCTTTTGAGGACTTTAATTATACACAAGGTGGATACAGATGCCATACCACCAGGTCCACTACTGAATTTTTTCTACTACAGATTTTCTATAATACCCCCCCCCTTTTTTGCCCACACACTCTTAGACAATCTCTAATAGTTTATTTAATTTTTAGAATTGGATTTTTCTCCGATGGTTCTATATTTTGGAGTGAAAGATAAAATGATGAACAAAACTTAAATGAGTTGATTTATTTATAGAATAAATATATTTTTACTTTATTATAGAGTGAAAGAGTATCATTAAAACATTTTTATTCTAAATTATATTTCTACATCAAGGTGATGTTCTTTTTTTTTTTTTTGTCAAACCATCAAGGTGATGTTCATAAGCAAACAATTAGACGTGTAAAAGAAGAAACTAAATTACCGTGTTAAGATAAAGACTATATAGTTCTCGCTTTTATAGTCGGATCGATGTAATTTTCAAAGATATTGTCGTCGTATTATTTTGTTGAGTATGGGCACTGTCTGAATATAACAAATATTGAGATCTTCCAATCAAATAGCATATAACTCTAAATTTTCTAATAATTAAATAACATTAATATTGGGGTAGGTTGCCTCCTAAGGCAAGGTAGTGATACAGCTGTGTTCATGTCCTAAGCATCATATATTCCCGTTGCTCCTTATTAACACCACAACGTAGTATAACACCTAGTACTATTCTAATTAAATCACATTTTCGAAACTAAATTAAGATAGTCTGTAGTTAAAATGTTTATAGTTAAAATGAATAGTAGTACTAGTTGTAGACTAGATATTTTATTATTGCCAATAGACAAATTATAAGTAATATACACAAGCAATCGCGCAAAGGTTCCAGCTTCAAACATTACCACTGATAATTTCTGATCTTTATAATCTACAGTATATCTATTTATATTCGATCATTACAATAATTTTGACAATAGCTTTTACAGTATTATTATAGCACATCTTATATATTAGCACATCTTAAATTTCTTGAACAAATGCTCTGTATTCTCCTGACAATATTTTTTATATTCTTCATTTACTTATTATTATATTGTTCATATGGAAAAATATATGTGAATTAACTTACTTTCCTCGCATTATCTTTTCATCAGTGCGCTAAAATTATGTCCCTTCAATCTCTTTTTAGGATCCTTTTTGTAGATCTAACTCTCAGGACAATGTAACTTAATTTTTATAGTAGGAGAATCAAACTTGAAATATGTTTGCATCCAGAACCCATTTACTACCACTAGACCACAAGATCATGTTCTCTCTTTTTAAGATAAATCATCATGTTCTGTATGACATGATTAATTCGTTCATGCAGCCTACTTTAGTTATTGCAACTAGTACTATATCAATGTTAATGTATCGATTTCACTACTTAAGATCTGACTGGTTGAAAAGTAGTGATTGTGGTTACGAGAATTTGCAGGATATCAAATCTTATATTAGTTAATGTGATCAGTTGAATATAGACACATTTTAATATGTCAACGGGTTTACCGATTTAGTTGTATCACTAGAGTTATTACTGGTTTGATTGTATCACTAGAGTTATGAAATAGTGAGAATTGAATGTTTGTTATGTATATATAATTTTAATTGTTATTATAGAGAGGTCAAAAGACATAATTACAATTAATAAAAATCTTAATCGATATTTAATTTGATCCACAATTTCTGTAATATTCCACATAGAATAAAAGGTATTTCTATAGCGTATTTATCTTTTAATAGAAACTAGAGCTTGACATGTACGCTCGTATGAGTTTGGTTTTGACATTTTTATAAATTGTTTAGTTACATTGTAAATATATAAGTTATTTAGATATTTTTAGGTTCATACAAATTTAAATCGAACATTGTCCCAAATTTTTTAATGCACGAACATAGTTTAATTTTAAAATCTAAAAACATGATACTCGTAAAAATCAATCTGTAACGTATATATGAATGCCTATGTGTAACTGATTATGTAAACAAATAAAATAATTTTGTTAACCGGTTTGAATTCTTGTCACTAATAGAGTAATTTTATTTAAAGATGTAAAATTATTATGGTTAATACGTAAAATAAATATTGAATTATTATGGTAAATATAATTAATGAAGTAGTTTGTAAGAGTGAAAATGAATGTACTCGTTAGAATTAGTTGAAAAAGAATGTAAATCTGTAAAAAATTATCTAAAGTTAGGTAAGTATTATTCTGTACTTCAGTTTTAATAGAATAGATTGATAAACGTGTTTCAGTTCGAATTCAGTTTTTTTTTTTTGGCAGAACAGATCAAGATCAAGCCGGATAGATTCGACCTGCTTCGTAGCACTAGTGGCTAGAAATAGAAGAAAGTTATAGTATTTGATTACTCAACTAAATCAAACAAAGAAATGTTAAACCAAAAAAAAACAAAGAAATGAACAAAGAAAAATCTCACATAAAGCAGACGAAGTCAAAACCTATAAGACGTGAGCCTCCGGAATCAAGAGACATACGAACTAAAACAATTTTAGTTCACGAAAGAATTCAGCCAAACAAACAAAGTAAAGCTAAGGCAATAGACATGCTGAATAAGGAAATACTGCAATTAGTTCTCAAAAAAAAGAAAAAAAAAAATTCAGCCAAACAAATAGATGATGTTATATATTTTCCGACAGAAAAATTAACCAATTTGTGCCGAGTGAAAACATTATGGGATGGAGACGAGAGATCACACACTCTTATTTTATTTATTTTCTTGTCTTTTGTAGGTTTTTGGGTATCTGGTACATTCTTTGACTCTTGTTTTTTTATCACCCATCCATGTCCCTTGTGCTATATTAAATGCAGATTTACATTTGGGTGCACCTCACAAGACATGATAAAGATATAATTTATAGGATAATATATTGATTTTATTATTGAATATATATATATATATATACCAAACATCATAAATTAATAAATTTTGCCAATCTCAAATTAGACTAGTATAAAAATAACATAATTTAATAAAATAATAAGATAATAATTATTTTTAAACCTTTATATAAACATATAGTTCCAATATAAACATAAATAATTAATTACCATATATACAATTTATATAAATATAAACAAGATATTGTATAGTTTATTTTTCACAATGATTTATTTTTAATTTTTTCTTATTCCAAATGCATTAATATTATTTTGTCATTTTACATTTAAAATATATTTACATATACATTACATATTTTTATACACCAATAATTGAATAAAAAATAGTTTTTTATATATTTCTATACTATAAAATCTAATAGTCTTATTTTATATGAAACCATACTTTAAGTATATAAATCTAAAAAGAAAAATTTCTGTAAATTAATAATTATATAAATCAATATCATAGTCTTGAAATTATTAATTTATAGATTTTCTGATATATATCTCGATGATTTGAAATGTTCATGCAATATAGATTTTATACATGAAAGTCATGTATGAAATTTCAAATGTGACGTAAAATTTGTTGTAAAAAGTTCTTTGTTTTTTTTGATTAATCTAGCGGTATCTCGGACCTATGAAAATGTCCAGACTAATCTCCAAAAAAAAGTGTAACCTACAGATAAACCTTCTTTCCAGATATGTAAATGGTTTTAAAGCATGTATTCATATCCGTGTGATGTCTATAAATCATGAATTAATTCCTTCTAACATGGTTCAAACTCCCAATTTAGATGTAGGAAGGAACCCATCCTTACATTTGGGTCATGATGTTCAAAACAAGTTCTTTCATTTTTTGCCAGTAACTGATTTGTAATGTTGCTAATTCTTAAGTAATTGTAAGCAACGTAAATTAAACAAAAAAAAAAACCATCAATACCATTGATCTTATAGATGTGGAAAATCGATTTGATCCATAAAATATGTCAAACGATTGCTTTACATATAAATATTCAAAACTAGTGAAGCCCGGTTAGAAGATGGACGGACGTGCACATTACATACCAAGTTAAAAGGGTCAAGGATGAAATGGGCTTTAAAGTTTATGTGACCCATTCAGAATACAATCATAATAGGATAATACATGCTTATTGCGATAGGGTGAAGGGTTAATTTATATGAAAATTATTTTAAAATATTGTAAATGAAAATAAGATTTATATTTTTAATCAAATTAACTTTTTTGGCACTTAAACAATTTTTTTAACTTTTTTGTTAAACATAATTTGTTTACTGATGAGCTGATCTCATTTTTAAAAATATTTTAGGTCAAAATTACTTATCACATAAGAACCTAACGTTTAGATCGAAGAATCTCAGACCTACTATTTGGTTACAATAAAACTATATCAGTTTGGTTTTATATCATGATTTAGAAATTTAAAATTTAATTATGATTATAAGAAGTTTACGTTCACGTGTCAATCCTATCTATCTTCAATATTTTTTTCTTTTTATATCATTTTTTTTCATTTTAGTTATTGCTCAATATAAATATTGATTCTAAAATTTATTTTCATTTGTTATTTTTTTTGGCCTGAGATTTAAAGATGTTTAGATTTAAAATTATTAAGAGATACATACTTAAGTTAAGATATGCGTCTTGTGTAGAATAAATACTTTATATTTATTATTTATTTTATGTTTTTCTGCTTATTTTGAAATAATAAAATAATAACTATATATTAAATAACTAAGAAATCAATTACTATTATATAATAAATTGGCATGCACATATAAATCAAGTATCATTCTTGTTTGTTCGCAATAATTTTAGGGTAAATATATCAAAACAATCAATCTTATCTATGTATATGATGTATAATTAAATTTAAATGATATTAACATATATATATATATATATATATATATAAAATATACTTCATATGGATAATTATTAAATGAGGTTTCTACTTATTTTTTTTATGATTATTTGCATATTTGTGTAACAAAATTTTATACCTACGAATTGTTTTTAATGTGGAATGTTTAGTGATTTCAATAATTTATAATCATTTAAAAAAACAGTGAAGATTTCAAAATTAAAATATTAAATTTTCAATATATGTTCAATGCAAATATAAAAATACAAGTACGTATTTTCATATGATATATAGTTTAATTTAAATGATATGAAATATATATATATATATATATATATATATTCCGAGGAACACAAACCCTATAATCAAATCTTTAAATCCTATTCCGAGGAATATGATTTCCTCGGTATTTCATCAGAAAACAAATTTGTGTTTTTCAGAATTTCTTCGGAAATTTTTCGGAATATTCCGAGGAACTCATTTTCCGTCAGAACGTCCGTCAGAATTACGCTTTTTCTTGTAGTGTTTATTATATGATTAATGTAATTGTGTAATTTATTTTTAATAATAAAGAATTAACAAAATATTATAAAGTATACAAATTTTTAGCAAAACTCCCTCTTTTTCTTTTTGTAAGATGTACAAATTAAAAAAATATTTTTAATGAAACTACTTGTTCATAACAAAAAAGTAAGTAAAAGTACTTACTATTTGCTATTCTGAACAAATAAGACAAAAAATACATCTTGACTTTAAAATTTTAATCAATTATTTTAATAATTTTGCATAGAAAGTTTCAAAACATCAAAAAATTGAAACAAAATTATTTTCTAAAACATCATAAAAAAATGAATAGGTATTTATTATTTAAATCATTAATTATCATATATATATATATATATATATATATATATAATAGACATGGAATAAGGAAAAGCCATCCACGTCACATGTTTATTGATCATATTTGGAATGAGCAGTCTATTACATATGTCCGAAATAGTACATGATTCTGACCACACCCACAACTCCTAATACTAACATTACACCAATTTCAATCCTTAAATACTAAACCCTAAAATCTAATCATTAAATTTAAACCCAAATATAAACTATAATATATATATTTATAATATGTTTTTGTTTAAAATCTGATAATAATATATAATACTATGTAATATTATACTATACTATATAAAATGGAAAGTAGAATAGGTTTGTAAATTAAATTTATTGTGTAGATATGGTTAACAAAATGATAAAATTGAGTTTGTGAATCATTTGTCTCGGTGTTTTTTTTTTTAAAGGCTTTCATATTAAAGACAAAGGAAACATAGAGTTTACAGAGGGAGATCACATCAGCATACTAAAACCGAAATAAAGCAAGGGAATTTAAAGAGAAAGAAGGGAGAAGGTCACAATGGTGTTGTAGACCATGGAAGTGATTTGAACAAAGCACAGCAGTAGAGATGCTGCACTTTCTATATCGCCGACCAGAATGCCACCAAACAAGAGCCAAGATCAGATCCACAGTTACACATAGCTGAAGATTTATCCTTTGCCTGCTTAATGACATCGCGAGATAACATCCAATAAGATTTTGTAAGACCATTATGGTATCGAGCATTGCGCTCTTGCCATAATGCCTATATAGACCCATGCCACAGCTGAAGCACAACAGCAAGTTGGACTTTGTTCAAGGTAGCAGAATCAAGCCATCGAAGAATAGTTTCCCACTGAAACGGAGGGTTACTGAAACCAAGCACCCCAATCGCAGCTTTCCAAACTAGAGAGGAGTAAGGGCAGACAAAGAACAAATGATCCCTCGACTCCGGGTTAGTTCCACATAGCAAACAGCAATTCTCCAAATCGAGACCCCAAGAGGTCAAACGGTCCTTAGTTGGATTACGGTTGAGAGTGAACAACCAAGAAGTAATCCTATATTTAGGAATAATTGCTTTATTCCATATGAATCTTGCCCAAGAAACCGAAGGCTTAGTCAGACGAATAGAATTCCAGACATCCTTAGTAGAGAATTTAGAGCAAACTCGGTCTCCAACTTTCCAGATAGCAGCGTCTGATCCAGGAGCAGGAGAGAATGAAGTGAGATAAACATGTAGATTAAGTTGTCTCTCAGACCTGGCCGGTCTTAAGTTCCAAACATAACCCTGAGTAATAGAAGAAACCAGAGAATCCAGCGGAATTCCCAAATCTATAGGTCCCGAAGGGCCTAAATAGTCAATCAAGACGCCAAATCAAGACGCCATAAGGGGTCCAAGGATCGAACCAGAAATAAGTCTCACCTCCTTCTCGCACTAGGATGCTAAGAAACGATAAAGCTTTATGACGAAGCTTTAATAGCCTGTCTCGGTGTGGTTAACGAATAAACCAATATCGGCAAAACTTCCTGTCATTAACCAAGAGAGTTGTTGCAGACAGGCTTCTGCTAGGGAAAACTACTCCAAAAATAATACTGATGGTCATGCGAAGGATCAAATATGAGAAATTAACAATTCACTTTTTACATAGTTACTAAAATAGGTTATTTTCAAAAACTATGTGTATTTTCTAAGCGCTACAATTTATTTGTGAGGAGTTAATATTATTAATATTTTTTGAATAAAAGATTATTATATAAAAGACAGACGACGCATAATATAGAAGGGCAATAAGCTATAGAGTGAATTATTAAACTTTTGAGCATCATACGTTGCAATTTCCAAAAGAACAATAATGAAACCAGAAATGTTAGAAATATACAAAGATTATTATTTGGAAAAATAATGATTGCAGCAACAGTCCTTTACTGGTAAAAGTTAGTTAGGATCACTGATCACAACGTACGCAAGCAAAGCATTTTAATTCCTCAGTGTACCTAGCTGTAAACTGTCTGATACATCTCATCCAACCTTAATTATTTTCTGGATTATTAAGTGTTTGGTATAGTACACATCTTTATATTTTGGCTCGAGTTCCTTAATAATATCTCAAATAATGGTCCAAACTAATTCAATTACATTATTTTGTTCTCTATTATTGTTTTCTTTAACACGATCGATTGTTTTCTAATCCTTTTCATATTCACATAAAACCAGATATAATTCAGAATCAAGTGCATAAACTTGAAACCAAATCCTCGAACTTAAAGATGAAACAACAATAATAATAAAATTCTATTTTTTTAGTGAAAAATAACAAAAATAATACTAGTAATAATGGTACGTTGTATTTATCGTTCAAGGTTAAGTAATCATTTCATAGTTTTTGGCTACGTCGTTCGATATCGTACAAAGGTAGGGTTAGAAAAGACAGCGTTGCGTTAAGAAAAACGACGTCGGCGTTGCCTTTGTTCGCGGGAAAGTCGTCACACGTGCGCGTTGGTGCTTCTTTTTAAAGATTTTGGAGATATTCCACAAATGAACCTCACCTCAAAAGAATTGATCTAAAAGCTCCACGTAAAATAAGTTATCTCTTTTTAGCCCCTACTTCCAAAGCAAAATGACAATTAATTTTAAGAATCCCTGTATTGTAATGTACACATTCAAGATATATTTATTACACTATTCGGCGTATTTTAAGAACCATGATTTTCTCTTTTTGCTTACTAACAAAATATAGGGTAAATGTATGACTGCAAATACTATTTAAAACCTTTTGAAAACTTTTAAAAACTACAGTATTACGGTATTTTTGATCTAAGAAAAATAAATTTCGTCGGGGAGTATTATCATGACCGAGAAACCGACTCGGCAAGTTTCCCTATTCTTTTAACGACCTCAGGAGACAGTTTCTTCACCGGTTTCCTCTCTTTCTCCGGTCGAAAATCAAAACCCAATGCGTCCGACACTTCCTCGGAGCTCCAACCAGCTTTACGGAGCGACTCCGAGAACCGACCCGCTTTCAGAAGCAAAGCATCTAAAACCGCTTGATTATCCAAAATCACCATTTCATCCTCAAAGAACCCAGATGCCGACACGTGGACGATATCATCTACGTCGGATTCGCTCCACCCGCCTCCTCTTAAAACCGACCCGATCCGGTTAACGTATTCGTCCACCCATTTCGGCGGCTCGGATCTCGGTAAGTCTAGGTATCTCTCCGGCGACGAAGAGTGTGACGACGACATCGAAGAAGCCGAGTTTCTCCTGCGACGATCCACCGCCGCGTCACTCCAAAACTCAACCCATCTCGGTGCACCCGACCCGCGAACCCGACCCGAGTCCAAACTCATTCTAGAGAAATTCGACGAGGAGGAAGACCCGGCGGTTATCTCGCTAACAGAACGCTGCTTAGTGAGAACAACCGGAGACAAACCGGATCCTCTGAAGACAGACTCACGCTCGAAGAAATCGGATAGATCCGACCCGCAACAAAAAATCCGGGTCTCGTCGATGTAGAAAACCGGGTTACCCGCTAAAGACGGTTTACAAGGAATAAAGCAGTGATCGAAGATGGGAATCATCAAAGGAGCTCTCTTGAGAGCGTTTCTCGCGACCCGCAAGGCCTTTTCCGGGTCAGACGGTCTCGGGCCCCAAGACTTGCTCCAGAGACTGTTCCTCGCGATCTGAAACGACACGGCGGCGACGGGAAGATCGATCATGGCTCGGAGATGGAGACGGGCTCCGGGAGAACGCCAGTCCGGGAAACCGGCTCCGACGGGTAAGCCGGCGGCGAGAACGGCGCGGAGATCCGGCGGGAAAGAGAACGAGAACTCGGCTTCGGCTCTGGCGAACTCTGCGTCGGTTAGACCCGGTTGGACGTGGATCCTCGAAGTGTGTAAGTGTGAGATGACTTGGTGGGCGAGAGACGAGAAAGATACGAGGCTGTTCCTCACCGTTGGAGTCGTTGGTGCGGAGGCGCGAGCTGAGAGACGACGGAGACCCGCCGCGTGAGCTGGCCGGAGACCGGTCATTCTCCGATCGACGTCGACCATTTTGGAAAAGAACAAAATTTTGTGGAGTGGGGAGTTTTATGGAAAGAAGTGAGCTTTATGAGTTATGGGGTTTCAGATGTGTCTGTCTGAAGGCAAACTGAAAAAGCTGAGAGACGAGAGAGAAAGAGAGAGAGGCTTTGTTTGCCAAAGTAAGGAGCTTCGTGTTATGTATTTATAGCAAGTTTTATTGGTGGGTCTTACGAGTTGTCCTTTCTATGAGTATTTATTTTTGGTTTGATTTAGTATTTTATAAAAATATTAAAATAATTCGAATCTCTAATGACTTCATCGACTAGTTAATTTGATGGTTTTTTTTTTTCTCTCTGGATAATATTAATAAAAGGCACAGGGCTCATAAACAATACAAAACCCAACAGGGCAACCCACTAAAAATCCTTTGGGCTAAAATGTACCAAAAAAGAACCCAACCAAAAGCCCATTACAGCAAACCGGGCTACTCCAGAAACACATGACGAGGCCCAATTAACCCTGCGGCCCAGCGGCCCACACCAAACAAACTGGATAGTTCGCATCGCCGCCGACACTACCCTCTGTCAATCTCTTTTCGCCGGATCTCCGATACATCGGATCCTCCACGACTACATAGCTCGTCTATGGCGCTCTGTCTTCACGCCGGCGAGGTCACCGTTACCAACGCGACCATCACCAACTCTGTACCACCGGACACCCGAGACAGAGCAACCTAGATCCTCCGCTATCCAACTCTTGAACTCGTCGTCGCCAGAGAACGACATCTTCAGCCGAAAGCTCTTCCTCAACGGCCCACAAACTCAACCCAAGAAACACACCGCACCTAATAACCTTCGATTTAAAACAAAAAAAACCCGAAAATTTAGGGTTCCATAACAGAAACAAGGAGCCAAGGAGCTTTGAGCGCCTCCTCCCTCCGTACACCAGAGGCCGGCGAAGAAGGATCTTCAGCCAAGGAGCTTTGAGTTAATTTGATGGTTAAAGTCAAGAATTTTTATCTTCGTTGAGATTCTTTAATTGTCTAAATCAGCATCAGATACCTTCCTGATTGGTTTACAGTTTTGTTGAGCTCTCTTTCATGGCTCTGATTTTCTTGGAAACACGTGGGACCCATGCGTAAATTATGGAAATAAAAACCAGATTATAACATTGATCACAGTATTTAAAATTTGCTAATAAATATTTCCTTGTTTTCGAGTAATCAACTGTTTTAAAACTTGATTGAGAATAAATGCCTAATTGAAATATGCTTAAAACGTCTTGATGGTTTCCTTGATAATATCTCAGGTAGACAAATGACTATCGGTCCGGTTTATAGTAGACCTCGATGGGTTTGATTAGAGGTGTGTTTGGGATTTAGAAGCATTGATTGTAGTTGTAGATAACAGAGATTGAAAACTGATTAGACGTACGCCAATATCATACCCACTCCGCCACGCTGCATCAAATCATGCTCCTCGCTTCATTAGGGACACCATCGATATTGATCACTGTATTTTTTTTATTTGGATTTATCCACTTAATCATAATTTTTGCAGTGGATATAACAGTAAACAGTTTGGGAAAAAGTAGCATATTAATCCCACAAACACTACCAATATATGTAGAATATTTCTAACGTATTGTGCTATTTTTACTTCTAAAATAAAAAAACTTATAATATAAGTAAAAGAAATTCTAAGTATTATTTTATAACAGTTATTTTTAAATACAGAGTAAAATATAAAGAAATACTATTTCTTTCTCTATACATAGTAATTTCTATTTTAGAGAAAGAAAATAGAGATCAATTAGAGTGATTTTAATTCTAAGTACTATTATAAATCCAAGTATAAATATGAATTAAAAATTCTCTTATAGTAAAATGGATTAGAGCGTTTTGTTTCTTTCTACATTTTTCTCCATTTAAAGTCCAAAGAAAGAAACCAGTACACATGCCTATGCATGAAAGTCCACCGCTTGTATTTTTATAATTTTTTTTTTTGTAACTGAGGCTTTCGTATTTTTATAATTTTTGCTAAAACTTTTTACTTATCTACCTATATAGTTGTGGTTCAATTTAATGCGATGCTGAATCTATGACCGCTGAAGCATAATCTTTGGGTGGTAAGCAATAAAAACGGTCACGCGATTCTAGGCCACGCTACTCGGGAGTCTCACATGCCGATACCAATATGGCATGGATTCTTTAAAAATGGTTCGTGGGGTGTATCGCAAAAGCATAAATTTAAAATAATAGTCTTAAAGTAGTACAATTTTCAACAGGTTTATTTAAATGCGTGGACATAATTTAAAATTACACCATGTATAAACACACTAGTTTGTGTTTTCATTTTCTAACGTCGTCGAAGCTGCCTAGTAGTAATGTAGTGTAGTAATTAAAGCATTAATATTTCAAATAAACGGTCACTTTGTCAGCTTAACCACATGTTAGGTATCGGGGAAAACAAATTCACATGTTAGGTATTGTTTTCTTTTCTTTTACCTTTTAAACCGTAGTTATGTTTGAGTCTTAGATTTTATGCGTTAGTTGTTCAAAAAAAAAACGTCCTTCCGAAATATAGTAAAATTTGCCATGGTTTATTTGTTATATTCAATATGTTAACGGGCCACTGGCATAGACTTCTACACACCGTACGTAACTCGTGCCTGATTAATGGAAAATTAAAGGAGTTTACTGCTATTTAAAGATATTAACTTGTAAATCACATTTGTATTGATGTTCACACTCGCAAATAATCAGATGATACAAAATCTTAATAACATAATTAAACTACTTAATCGGTAGTGGTGGCCTAGTAACGCTTGAAAAAATTAAAAACCCAATACGGCGAATCCGAATTCAAACTTCACCGGCCACACGGATATAAGCTATTGCTTTCGGCTCATTTGAATGTCCAGAAGAAGGTCTATCCGTGGGTTGTATCTCCACTCAGAATTAGGTATGTGTTTTTAATAGACCCGGATTTGACCATTTTAAGTTTCAAAAAAATAATTAAGCACTTCAGACCGGTCAAGAAAGAAACTTTAACTATACTCACCTTGTATGTAGTCCCATTTGAACTATAAAATAGCATACATACCAGCACCACTTGTTTGATTAGTTACCAGTGAATCAACACAAAAAATATTCTACATACTAATTAACATATACAGTATCATAACGTTGGTGAAAATACGTAATGATTCTTCAAGTTTGCACGTTTTTACCAACGGTACAATATTTCAAAGTCACAATTTTGCACCTTTTTTTTCTCCTTCACTCAGCAAATTTGCTCCTTCACTCAGCAAATTCAGTAATAAATTTTTAAATTGTAAAATATCAGTATATATATTTTCCTCAAGATGTTTTTACATTCGATTATTTCTACCATTTCCGTGTAGTGTTGTCTAAAAAGTTAAAAGATAAGAGCTCGAGCTAACTAGCTAAGTAACTTGTACACCACTCCACTGGCTCTGTCCAGTTATAATTGTGTCCGACCCGTTTCAAAAGTTGTAGCTATTTATCTTATTTTATATATCTCAACGTTTGGTGGCGTCATACCATTCACATGTATGATCCATCTACAGTACTAATTCTACAAAGTCGCTGAAACATTTCTAGTATAAATGCTATTTACTGCTTAAAAGCCAAGTTTTTTGTTCTTTGTTCTCATGTTCCATTGGTTATTGATTATTATCTTTGACGGAATCCATAACCTTATTGATTCTTATCTTTATAGTAGTCGCATGATTTATAAAATAACATTCTTCAAAATATAGAGTAAAAATATAAATTATTATATGTTTTCCGAAATATAAAAATAGTAATACTTATTTCAGAAGAAACAGAAATCCATTTAGTTTTACGTTTATTTGTTCAACAGATTAGCTAGAATCGTTTAACGATAAATACTATTCTATATGCAAAAATAGTAACGAACTGGATATGATTTAAATAAAATATACACAACAATATGGATTTGAACCTTATTAGATCTCGTAATCGATAAAAAAAATTGGAGCAGAGAAGAAGATGGATCAGATCTGTAATACAACTTATTAGAGATTTAGTGTTATCATCGATGACAAAGGCAACATAGTATTTTATTTATTAAATTGACCATCTCTCGTTGATACATGAACTATGAACTATATTACATAACGATGTGAAAGGTTGGACTTAGGTATGGGTAATAGTTAATGAAATGAAATGTTCTCATAAGGTGAAGAGTGTTCGTTGTCTGGGTGTGAAGCTTTTGGAACATTGACAAGTTAGATGTTTAATTGTAGCTGAAGCTGTGCGACATTTTGTAGGGTCGGTTTGTCCCAACCACATAATCTAACATCTTCTATTGATTTTGTAAGAGATATAAGGGAGGTGCCATTTTTTGCAACTAATTTACTGATTGTTTTATGAATATGTATGTGGTTGTGGATGATTGACTGAATTCATAACTCATAGGAGCCAGTTAGAAATATAGTATAATTTTTAACATTCCAGATCCAGTTTCATCCATTTTTTGTTTTCTTTTGCAGTTGAATATATGTTAAATATTTTATATCAAAAGAATATATATCAATATACGTTTGATTGGCTCTTATTCTTTCATATATAGCATATCTCTTCAAAGAGTTTTAGTTGTTTGTTTTCTTCTATCTATATAATTGATTTACTATGCAGAAGAGAAGCCTAGGCATACTTTATTGTTAATGACATAATTGAAATGAGGCATAGTATATCTGTTATTTTGCATGACAAATGATTAAAAATAATAAGGCTTGACTATTACAAATCCAAGTTTATATCAAACCGCTTATTTTGCATGACAAATTATAAGGTCAAACATATTCTACTATACGTGATGTTCCTTATATCGTCGACATATGTCGAAGAAATTTATGGCAATATCCTTGAATTTCAAGTGTTGTTGCAAACAGTCATTGTCGTTAGACAAAATTGGTCTGTTTCGTGTGGCTTCAACTCTATCAACCGTTGGTATGTCCCCACTCGATCACAACTTTCGATCAGTTAATTCGGTCCAACAGCTTTGGGTTGGTTCAATGTCTTCATGAGAACTACGAAAATGTCAAATCTCTTGTTGTGATGGGTTGGTTTTCATAATTGAACTTTCTTGTTGGTTAAAGTTAAGAAGCAGGGGCGGAACAAGAATTGTTTTAACCATGTGGCATAGAAACATTTTTTAACACCAACTATTAATAAAAAATGATAATTTAGGATGAGACACATGCGACACCTGAGGTGTGGCGTATAAGAATATCATTATAGTTATATTTTAAGCAATTTAAATACTCATATATCATTATAGTTAATAAGAACACATTTTGAGAATTTCTCCAAAAAAAAAAAAATATACAAATCATGATATGTCTTATAAAATTGGTAAAACCATTTGTACGATGATTAAGTGATTCTCCTGTGTTCATGCACGAATATGAATATTTATAAATTAAAATATATCATAATAATTAATTGATATTTATTTTTACTTTTAAATCAGTTTATAATTTATATGTATAATTTATATTAATAATATTATATTATTTTAATTCGATGTATGATTTTGGATATGTTATATTTAGTCCGTTTTTTTTTGTCATCAATTTATATAGATTCATATAGACTATGTAAACCAAACTGATAATTCTGCATCCATGTGAACGACGAAAGACGGTTGTTGTCTGACACTACGTGTTAGACTATCCGTTCTTGAATTCTCTGTCCGAGTTACATGAATGATCTTTGAATTCAGGAAGCTTCTTTTCAAGATCTTGATATATTCCAGATAACTTGTAAACGCTGGTCATTCTTCTGGTTACGACATCATTTTCACCAACTGATTAATAATCCGTTGCAAATGTAACATGAAACTGTCGTAAATTTCTCATACACTCCATTTCCCATATCAGTGATTCCACCTCCGAATGGAGAGGTGATAAGCTTGCCCTAATAATCTCCCCCCCCCCATTAGTCCATCAAAACCCTCTAGAGTGCTAAACTAACCTTATCCCGAAAAGAGATTCTTATCTTTCCACGAACCATCTGTGAAACACCATCTCTCTGGAATCCTTGGAAGGTTTCTAGCTTCTATTGGTTGTGTTAACTGTTGTAAATTCATATCTTGTGCCCTCTCCCACAATATTAATTCTGTTTTTGCTCGATTAAGTGTATCTCTGGGATCCACATCCAAATTACTAAACACTTTGTTATTCTTTGCTTTCCAGATATATATTATAAAATCCAAGCAAAAAGATGATCGTCCATCTAGTCCGTTTGGTTATTTTTGAATCAACAGCTGATTTGGTTACCACTTAGATATACTGGATTGAATCTATTTCTCGGAATTCAACTATTAGTTTTATTCTTTGTTCTAAATATATTAAAATTTTGATTAAGTTTCTTATATGAATTTAGGTTGATTGTTATCTTAGATATGTAAATATATATTTAATAATATTATGTATAATTTAATATATATATATTGTGCGTAGAATTACATAAAAGGAAATAGAAGTGTTTGACTCAAAGTTACACAAATAAAAATAATGATAATATTTTGAAGTTTCATGCATATATATAAATTTTACAAAAGAACTGAACTGTAACAATGGATTAATAGTTTATTTTTCTATATTAATTTGTTTTGAGTCATCCTATAATTTATATTATAAAAATAAATAAATTCTTGTTATAAAATTTTATGTTTTATTGTAGTTATTAGATCTTTGATTTTGGATAAGTTGGATTAGTCTAGTTACTCATTTTGTGATTATATTGAGTTAGATACATTCTTTCAAATTCAAAAGAAAGTATAATTATTTTTTATTCTAATTAAGTCAAATCAAATAAGTTTTATGTATGCTTAAATGTGTAAGTATATTCATAATAATTTTAATAATTTGATATATGTTTATTTTAAAAAATATTAGAAATAAATAGATGATCTCTTATTAAGCTATATTCTGTTTAATGGAACTGTACCAGAATCTCTTATTAAGTTATATTCGGTTTTTGAACGCCACAAAAAAAGTTTAAAAATAATCTCTAAGAAACTTACAATTAAATTAAAAGCAAACAAAAAAAAGTGAGCACTGAAGATAATAATAAAACTAGAACAAATGACAACATATTATACTTCCCAAAAAATCACTTCTCAATCACCAGGAGGAGCCGAGAAAATAGAAAAGGAGGGTAGTTTGGACGAACACTCATCCGAAGGTGGCTCTAGATCGATTTAACGGAGGTGGTTAGTAATGACCCCAAAATACCAAATATGGAAGACGCCGAATAAACATACCCATAACTAACGCGGTCATAAACTTTCTCATCTGACATGACGTCGCTGAAGATGAAGTGCAGACCCTGATTAAGTGCAAAAGGTACAAAAGCTCACTAACCGGCCACACGACCTTAAAGTATACAGCTGTGACATCAAGAACGAGAACTAAAGCTAGAACCGGAAATTAGTAAACATGAAAAAGAAACACAGAGAGAGTTGAAAACTCTCCATCAACAGGCTGAACAAACGGAGAGCCATGACTCTATCTCCACGCAAGAGTACCATAGCGGCAGATCGTCCTCAAAACCCTAGGCGGCGGTATTAACAAAGAAAAAGGAAATCACTAACTTTCGTCGCAACACACCAATGCAGTTGTCAAATATACCAAAGGACAGAGGTCCTCAGTGGTGAACATCGACACCACCTTTCACTCAAAAAGAGAAGAGAAATACTAAAAAAAACAAAGAAGAAAGTGACTGGAACAAGATCAATGAGCAGAAACAACGACAGTAACGACACATCACATAAATCTGGTAGATCTCGAATCTCAAATCTACTAGATCAAAGCGCAATCGACGCAACCATAATCGTTTGAGGTTTTCGAGAGACCTTCGAATCATCGCACCTCGTAATTTAAATTAGCGAAAATTTCATAGTTTAAGAAGAAAATAATATTGCTCAGTAAAACTAATTTGTTCCAAAATAAGATATTATACTTTTCACTTTTCAGAGCACGCCACCTATCCAATTTGGCTCATGGAACTCGTAATGGGTAAAGAAAGGGCTCCCACACCACCCCCACAATGAGTTCCACTTAACTATAACTATAAGTGGCTATGAACATAATGAGTCTGTTAAGTTTCGTTCACTGTCTAAATTGGACATTTTTGGTTCAACAACTTGTTCTGCTCCCGTTCCTGTATTTAGTTCAAGGGCTAAAGTTTTAAACTTTTATTTAAGCACCGTTAGTTGAACCGACTATTAACCGACTTTTACGGCAGATTTGATTATAGACATCAATGAACTACACGTTGTGAGATTCCTACTGTATTTACAGTTTTCAACATTTTTAAGCTGGATCTTGCGAATTCTAGATTGGATTCACTTATCAAAACGATTGAAGCCAAGAGGCCCGAGACAGCTCGAATAAAATCAACCCATGGAGCCTATATAGCTTCAGGTATCGTTTAGTTACTGGGCCATACGAATCTGATTTGGAATCCTAAACTAAATAAATTCTCCTCAGTTGGTATTAAGCCCGTTGGTATTATAACGACTCATATTATTTTCCTTCGAAAGGACGTTATATAATGATGATGTTATAATCTATAGGTCGTTTATTGAAAGGGAACCAAGTAGTATTTCAAATACATTAAAGTAATCCACAACAAAGATTTTCTGTAAGACTTTTCAATCGTGGAATGTCTTCATTATATAATAAAAAAGTAGAATATCAAAATTTTGTAAAGTATATACTATCAATCCAAATGACAACTTGTTTTACGCTTTATTAATTTTAGGTAAATCACACACACACATATATATATATATATATATAAATTAATAAAAATACAGTAAGAGCCAGGCCATCATGACTTGGGCCGGCCCAACTACTCAGAGTCGGCAACACTCTCACTCCTTTATAACTAATCCTCAACTAACTTTTCTGTTCTGTCTCACCCCCCATGACTTTCCACTTATTTACCAAAAAACCAACCATTGAGCCCGAACCTCGCCGTCCTCCGCCGCACACCCCCTCCTCGGGGGTAGTGCGCCGCCTCCACGTCCCACCGTCTACTTCCCTCTCTAAACAACACTCCTGGTCTCCGGATCTCATCCGCGAGGAAGCTTGGTCAAAGCGGCGAGACACCTCCCGCAACCGCCGCCGCGGAAAGAGCTTGACCGACGACGATCTCGACGAGCTCAAAGCAAGTATCGAGCTCGGATTCGGGTTCGGATCCCCCGAAGTCGCCGATCCGAGACTGTCCAACACGCTTCCCGCTCTTGAGCTCTACTACGCCGTTCAGAAGAGCTACAACGACGCCGTTTCTAACAAGTCGTCGTCGTCTTCGCTCTCCGACGGCGATACCAGCCCCCACACGTTATACAGAACCAGTATGTATATAAACCTTTATTGTATATTTATATATTATTAATTTGGCGTTAACTAATTAATTTATATTATTTGAATAGGCGATGATCCGCAGACGGTGAAGACGAAGCTAAAGCAGTGGGCGAGAGTGGTGGCTTGCACCGTTAACCAATCACCTCCGAGATGATAACTAACGGCGTTAATAATTAACGGCTGTTTGAAACGGCCAAAACAAACGTGGAGCCCATCCATCATTTGTAATATTACACACACCTGTAGTAAATTACCAATTTATTTTGGACCCAACCTGTCTGTATATTTACATTATTGCTCATTATACAATGACTTGATTGATTGCTTTAGTATGTCATATATGATTTTATATAGACACCATTATACAATTTGCGAAAGTATATTCCTTTGATTTTGTTGTGTTGACTTTTTGCAGTATAACTCTTAGTGTTCAACAGAGGAAAAGAAGAAGACGATGTAACAAACTCATACTTTTCTTATTGATTGTTGAATAAGAAATGATTACATAATATAGTATCCCGGTTATCGTAACAAACAAATAAACCGGTAAACCAACGAAATCAATTATAACTAAACCGGTTACTCTAATATTCCCCCTCAAGATGGCAAGTATAGAGACTTGAGAGCCATCTTGCCAACAAGCGAGTAGAACCTAGGAGAGAACAACGGTTTAGTAAAGACATCAGCTATCTGATCATGAGTACGAACATGAAGCATCTTGATGTAGCCAGCCTCAATGCGGTCTCGTATCTGATGACAATCACGTTCGATGTGTTTTGTGCGTTCGTGAAACACGGAGTTATGAGCAATATGTATAGCTGCAGTTGAGTCACAGTAATAAGGAACCGGTCCATCTTGAGGTGCCTGCAACTCAATCAGCAGATTATACAGCCAGATAACTTCACGCGAACCGAACTCCATAGCTCTATACTCTGATTCTGCAGAGGAATGAGAAGCGACCTGCTGTTTCTTAGATTTCCAGGAGATCAGAGTGTTGCCAAGGAACATGCAATAACCAGACGTAGAACGTCGTGTGTCAGCGCAAGAACCCCAGTCAGCATCTGTGTAACCTTTGAGGACAAGATCAGAGGTAGAGGAGTAGAAGAGACCCAATCCAATAGTGCCCTTTAAGTAGTGAAGCACTTTGTAGGCAGCTTGAAGATGAGAAGGCTTCGGAGCTGAAGTGAACTGACATAATTTGTTCACCGCAAAGGTAATGTCAGGGCGAGTAATCGTCAAATACATCATCTTGCCCACAAGTCTTCGATAAGCACAAGGATCATCAAGTAATGATACCGGGGAGTCTTGAATGAGCTTGACACCAGGATCCATGGGAATAAGAGAAGATTTGCAGGCCAGTAAGCCAGCTTCTTCCAAAAGACCCAATGTATACTTACGTTGACACATGGAAATGCCTTGAACAGATCGAGCAATTTCCAAACCCAAGAAGTATTTCAAAGGACCCAAGTCTCTGATTTTGAAAGCCTTTTGAAGATCTTCTTTTAACTGATCAACATCCTCTGTAACATTGCTCGCAATAATAATGTCATCTACATATACCAAAACAGCAATGCAGTGACCTTTGATATTGCGTATAAACAGAGTGTGATCAGAGTTTGACTTTTGAAAGCCTAACCCCAACAGAGTAGTACTGAACTTCAAGAACCATTGTCTAGAGGCCTGTTTCAAGCCGTATAACGATTTCTGAAGTTTGCAAACAGCATTCTCAGGTAGAGATTCCCCCTTTCTTGGTGTGTAGCCTGGAGGTAACTTCATGTATATCTCTTCATGAAGATCTCCATTTAAGAAAGCATTTGAGACGTCGAGTTGAGTGAGATGCCAATTCTTAGCAGCTGAAACAGCAACAAGTGTCTTAACGGTAGTCATCTTAGCTACTGGAGAGAATGTCTCAGCAAAGTCAATGCCTTCCTGTTGCGTGTAGCCTTTGGCAACCAAACGTGCCTTATAACGTTCAAGAGTACCATCAGCGTTGATCTTGATCTTGTAAACCCACTTACACCCGATAGCATGTTTTCCTGGTGGTAAGGAGCAAACAGTCCAAGTATCATTCTTTTCCAGAGCTATTAATTCCTCATTCATGGCATGTAACCATTCTTCAAAACGTTTAGCCTGAGTGAAAGAAGTAGGTTCTGGATAAAGAGCAACAGAGCAGATATAGGTTTTATACTCTGCCGAAAGATTATCATATGTCAAGTAAGCAGACAAAGGGTAAGGTATATCCTTGTTAAGCTCATTGACATTACAATAATAATCTTCAAGATGAGCAGGTAACTTGGAGATTCTTTTAGTCGACTCTGGCCTAGGATTGGAACCAGAAGACTCAGCTGCAGAAGCATCAGGGACGACTGCAGGAGGAGGAGTTTTAGTATCAGAAATTCCATTAATCCCTTCAGAAGTAAGAGTAGAATTGTCTGAGACTGGAGCAGAAGAAAATATGTCATGAAAACAGCTTGTTTTGCCTTTCGTATAAGGAAAGATATCCTCATGAAAAATGACATTTCTGGAGATAAAAATCTGATTTGTGTCCAAATCCATCAGTTTATATCCTTTGTAGCCTGCTGGATATCCAAGAAAAATACAAGAACGAGCTCTAGGCTGAAACTTTGTCCTCTGTTTCGGAGAAGTGGAGCAATATGTCAAACATCCAAAGACACGAAGGCCAGTATAATCAACTGGTTTAGATGTAAGAAGCTCTAGAGGACTCTTATCTTTTAGCAATGGAGAAGGGAGTCTGTTGATGAGAAAGACAGCAGTCAAGACACACTCTCCCCATAACTCCAATGGCACCTGAGACTGAAACATAAGAGCACGAGCCACATTTAAAATGTGTTGGTGCTTACGTTCCACTACAGAGTTCTGCTCTGGTGTCTCTGGACAAGAATGGAAAGAAACAATTCCTTTTTGTTTATATAACTCCTCAAACCGTAGCTCCGGAGCATTATCTGATCGAACCGCTTTGACTACAGCCTGATATTGTGTTTCTACCATTTTGATGAAGGCAGGAAATACAGATAAGACATCACTCTTGGCTTTAAGGAGATAAATCCAAGTGAGCCTAGTGTGGTCATCAACGATAGTGAGAAAATATCTGTAGCCTTCAATAGTAGGAGTAGAGAAGGGACCCCAGACATCAATGTGTAAGAGATCAAAGGGATGATCAGTCATGTTGTTATTTGATTTAAAAGGAAGTCTTTTCTGTTTGGCAAGAGGACAAATATCGCAATGATAAGCACCTTTATTCTTATGTTGTAAACCGAGTACATCAATGATAGAATCAGTTTTTAACATAGAGGGATGACCCAGTCTGTGATGCCATAAAGCAGAATCGAAAACAACATTTGAAACAGAAGCAAGCTGATCTTGAAGAGGTCTTGAAACCGCAATATCAGCAACGTCAAGCACATAGAGATTAGCTATCTGATCACCATTCCCAATCATCAGACCCTTGGTAAGATCCTGTATCATGCAACAGTCATGATCAAAAGCTATACGATAGCCTAAATCCTTGGTTGTCTGGCTTACACTGAGAAGATTAAGGCGAAAATCAGGAATAAACAGAACATTAGTCAAGACCATTGAATCACTCAGTCTGACTTTGCCTATTCCAGAGATTTTAACCCCAAAACCAGTAGGAAGAGTAACAGATGTGTTCACTGAATCAGATAACTCCTCAAATAAGTGTCGATCATGGGCAACATGGTGAGTAGCACCACTATCGACAACCCAAGATTCAGTACACAGAACATTTCCTGTCATTCTCAACATTCCAATAAAACCGAGAGTGGAAGAAGAGAAAACCATACCAGGTAAGGCTGTTATAGTACCACCAGATGTAGAAACACAGTTCACTTGAGCTGGAGGTGGCGAGAGCTGAGAGTTAAAGTAAGCAATGACGCCTTCTATCTGGTCCTTAGTAAGAGTACCAAAACCAGTAGCAGAGGAATTATCGTCTAAAGCAACTTGAGCAACAACTGGTTTAGCAGTCGGCTTCTTGTACTGAGTTTTATCAGACTGCTGCTTCCCTTTGTGTTTAAAATCCACCGGATAACCGTGTATTTTATAGCAAGTGTCCACGGTGTGGCCATTATAGCCACAGTGAGAACAGACTGGTCTGCCTTGTTTGGGAGCAGGTGAAGCAGAGGGAGCAGAGACCTGAAACGTTGTGGCATTGTGAACTGGAATGATGTTCCGTTGATTGTGATCTTGGTCAAGGAGATTATAAATCTCAGAGAGCTCAGGAATGTTCTTCTTCATGATGATCTGACTGCGTATAACTGCATAAGATTCGTTTAAACCAGCCAAGAACTTGATTACTTTAGCATGATCTGCTTTAGTATTCATGGCTTTGCAACAATCACAATTACGGCAAGTAGTAATACAGTTAGCACCATCCAATTCATCCCACAGAGTTTTTAAAGTAGTATAATATGTAGCAAGATCCATAGATCCTTGTTGAAGGGACCAGATCTGCTGAGAGAGCTGATACGAACGAGGAAGGTTCGTGATGTGGAAGCGAGTTTGCAAGTCCTTCCAGATCTCTGAAGCGTCATTGAAACGGAGGATGCTTTTGTAGATCTGCTTGGAAACGGTGTTGAGAAGCCAGGATTTAACCATGGAGTTGCAGCGAGACCAAATCCTGAAATGAACATGAGATTCCAGAGGTCTAGCTACAGATCCATCGATAAACGCTAGCTTGTTTTTCGCATCCAAAGCAATATTCATCGCAATACTCCAGTTATCATAATTTGTGCCATCAAGTACTTCAGAAATTATCGAAAGACCTGGATTATCGCCACTCGTGAGGTGATACGGCGAATGGATACTGTTCGGAGAGAGTTCATCAGTATCGGAGTCCACCGGTGACGAATCTTCAGGAATGGAAGATCGTCGAGCTGAAGCGGTAGTCGATCTACCAAGACGACGAGTAGAACGGCGAGTTACCACCATTTTAGGAGCTCGAATCGAAGATAAGAAGATATGTGGTGGAATAGCCACAAAATCAACGAGACGAGAAAGAGGATTCGATCGGGAGAGTCACCGATGAATCTAGGTCAAAGAAAAGAAGAAAAGAAACGGATCGATTGAGGATTTGAGCCTCAATGCTCTGATACCATCTTAGTGTTCAACAGAGGAAAAGAAGAAGACGATGTAACAAACTCATAGTTTTCTTATTGATTGTTGAATAAGAAATGATTACATATATAGTATCCCGGTTATCGTAACAAACAAATAAACCGGTAAACCAACGAAATCAATTATAACTAAACCGGTTACTCTAATAATAACTTTTTCTAGCAATGCATTATGCATGCTCGAATCCTAATAATAAATGATTGAACATTAGTCAAAAAGGCGTGATGTGATGCAAATTTACTAGTATGGAAATTATAGAAAAGTGTGTATGTGAAACGATTTTTTCTGATTTTTTATTTACTTTATATTCCTTCTGTTTTTAGTGTATTATGTTTTGAAAAGCTTTTGATGTTTTGATGCGTAAGATATTTTCATTTTTAGATTACTTTTAGTTTTATCAAAGACTGTTTAGCTAATAGTATTTTAATTTTAATTTTGTAATTAATTAGATAGTTTTAAATTTATATTTTTAATAATATAAATAAAATAATTCTTTTTAATAATTGTGCATATGTCTAATACATCTAGAAACAATGGAACATTAAAAAAGAGATACAAAATTACAAACTCTCTCACAGGTTTACAGACCTAGGTTTACAGACCTGGTTTCAAAACAAATACAAATGATCTACAATCATCAAAAAAAAAACAATGGGATGAAAACTAAAAAGAAATACATCAGCCAAGTAAATAAAAGAGTGAACGTTGAAGGAAGATTACGTTGCACATGAGAGATAGAGAGTATCAAGCTTAGCTATAAGCGTGACAGAAATATCAGAGATATAGGCAGAAAGGTGATCTGCTGGCCGCGAGGTACAATTCGGAGTTTTGCTTTTCCCAAAGAATGTATATGCAAGCTTGGATTATAATAAGAGTTTCATGATGAGCAGCAAGTTCTTGTTTTGTTTGTGGTCTTTACTTCATCTAATGCAATTCATCTCATGTTAGTGAAAAAAGACCACACTTATGTATATATACAAGTATTTTTTTTTCTTTTGTCAGAACTTAAAAACATACTCAGACAGACTTCGTAAACCGACTTCGTAGTTCTGCTTTCTGTGATTCAATTTGATAGCTTTACATTCATATGGATAACGATGACTGTTTCCATTTCAGATGATTAGTAATTTTCTATATAGTATCTGATAATTATTTTTCTTTTCAGGGGAAGATATCTGTTGATGATATCTTCTGAAAACTTCACAGATGCGAGTGATCATTGAAGAAGCCGACCGTGACCGTAAGTTCCCTAAACTTTCTCTTTGTGCAATGCTTGGGTATGATATATGATTATCACCAAACTGCAGGTGATGGTGAAGTTAATATAGAAAAGATCATGAAGATGATGAAGAGAACAACTTGTTAAAGACACTCTGATGAGGTCTCTGTTTTAGTTCCTTTTTAACACAATATCTTCTATAATATTTTGGTTTTTAATATATGTTTAATGAGAAGTTTGCTCTTTGTATGAAAGTCTCTTCTGATAAAAGTTTTTTGAAGTGTCAAAGAGTCAAAGTTAACATATAGTCTGATCACTCGGTAAATAGTTTTCACTTGACTACATTCACGCAAACTAGCAAAAGACATTACAACAATAATAAGAGTTTGCTGCTTTATAAAAAGAATATAAGACAATGTTGACAAGAGATATATAATGGGGAAAACACTGGAACCGTGAATTAGGTATTTCACCCAAAACATAAATTCAAAACTAATCGTACCAAAGTTCCATATAGTGAAACCCCAAACGAGCAAATAAGACAAATCTATTTTATCCAATGAGAAATACAAAAAAAAGGACATCTCCTTATGAAGCCAAAGCTGCTTATGTTATTTGACTTGTGTTCATATAATCTTAAACGGACATGGATAATGGTAATGACAGAATCATATTGAAGGCGAAGTGGTTGTGGTGGAAGAGGCAGAGGCAGATGCGTTGTTGCTGTTACTACTACTCTGCTTAGCCACATAAATCTGCTTCACCTTTGTGTTGTTATGGTATCCTCTCTCTCTAGTTATGGCCTGATTTCTCCCATGGAAGCCTGACCTCCTGTTATGCTGGTGTTGATTGTGGTGGCTGGATCCACCAACATGCTGAGACTGCGTGTTCTTCTCTTGGGAGGATTGTTGTTGTTGCTGTGGTGGTGGTGGCGGCTGCTTGAAGGCAGGACCAGCTGGATTCTGAGTGGTGTTGCTGTTGGGATCGGACAAGGTGGTGATGGGTTTTGGTTGTGAAGCAGAACCGTAAGAGTTTGAGGAGTCCACTGCATCTGCCACCGTGGGTGTTTGGATGTTTGGATATCTGTTGGATGGAGGAGGAAGCATGTTGTTGTTGTTGTTACTAAACTGAGATGGTGAGCCATCTACTGTTTCCTGTTGATTCTGGATTTGCATTGTTGGAGGACCCGGAAATGGCATATAAGGCCACCGTGCTCTAACAGGCATCTCCTGAGAAGAAGAAGACTGACAACACCGATATAAATAAGATATGGTTTCAACTACTTAAGCATTGCTGAGATGACTAAGAGAGAGTGTGGATCAAAATACCTGGAAAGGGGATGGTTCAAACATGGCAAGAGGAGAAGGCATAGCCAGGTGTTGAAGAGATGCAGGCACAACGTTACATTGCATGGGAGACACATTTGGATTGTTTACATCACCATCTCCTCCAACTGTGGAAGAAGACACCATAGGGTTGTGCTTCCAATCCGGTTGTTTCCCAGATGGGATGTAAGTTGTCCCCATGAAACTCAACCCTCCAAACTGTCCAACAGGTGCGAAGTGGTTATAAACAAACATGTGAGGAGGCCCCTGAACACCAGGCATAGCACCAGGTGGGGTTAGGAAAGGACCAGTGAAACCGGCAGGAGCGTAGAAGGAATCTACTCCGGAATGACCCTGCTGCTGCTGCCACGTCGCAGGTGGACCGGAAGGTCCTTTCTGAGACTGTGGTTGGTTTGCTCCGGAGTCATGGTGTGGGCCAAAAGCATAGATAGGTCCTCTTAACATAGGGTTCATATCATAGAAAGGGAAATGAGGAGGGGCTTGAGGAAAGTGAGTGATCATTTGGTTTGAGTTGTGTGGACTTGGCACCGGTGGCCACAGAGAGATTGGGGTGTCCACTGAAAGATCTGCTGGGAGAGAAACAACGAGAGACTCTTCAGCTTTTGATAGACTAGGATGCGCCACAACAGTGCCTGCCAAAAGCGTTAAGCAATTATGTCAGACAACAAATAACCATTTGGGAAAAATGCACAAAGACAACAGAAAGTAAGTAACTATCACCACTTGTTCCTCCATAAATTTTGGTTTCAGCAGGTGTTACGGAACCAGTATTCCCACTGGTTTCATCACTAGTTATGGCTGCAACGGCAATCGCTGACGCAGCAGCTTCTGCTTCACAAAGCTCCATGCCAGAGGATGATGGGGTTCTATCCTTTTCAAAATATAAAGAACTATTGTTCTCACCACATGGAGGAATAACAGAGGAAGATGTAACTGCCCCTGATACACAGAAGCATAAGAGAGGAGGCATCATTATTTATATGCAAAGAAGAGCCACTCAGAAGTGACAACCAGGTGTGTTTCTAAACCATCAGCTCACCAAATTGG
The DNA here is from genome assembly GCF_000801105.2 of Raphanus sativus. Lineage (NCBI taxonomy): Eukaryota > Viridiplantae > Streptophyta > Magnoliopsida > Brassicales > Brassicaceae > Raphanus > Raphanus sativus. The sequence continues at coordinate 39,606,142 of NC_079516.1, read as the reverse complement.
ATTTTGCCTTCTGCAAGCAATGAATTTACTGGGCTTGGAAAAGTATTGTTCTTCGGCGGCGCGACAGAGTTTGATTTAGGATTTGGCTCGCTGATTCGGTTGACACCATTCTCAACAGAAACACATGAAAGAAGAGATGCAGGTTTCATGGCTTCATCAAGCTGACTCTGGGTTAGGGCCATTACCTACATACCAAAACAAAAAAAAACAAAAGTTATTTGCATATGCATAAAATGTGACTACTAGAGCAACATTCAAAAAAATCTAATAGCTTCAAGTTTTCAGTAAACCATACTATCAACTGATACAAAGGAAGTGTGAGATGTGGCATGCAACACATTCATTTGAGAAGTGCAGAAAGATCTGTTTTATGCTTCCGTTAAGTACCTTAGTTAAGCTTATGCAAGGTAAGATGCGTGCATGCTAAATCAGAAACCTTTAAGACAGTGAAGAAGCTCACACAACTAACTACAGGACTAGCCTCGATTCACAAAACAGATTCATCAATACAAATTACTACATTATTTTAAAACATGGCGATCAAAAGAAGTCGTCATCATCAAACCATATCAAAAATTCAGATACCATTATCTCAATCAACGATTTAGCTTACCGGCTGATCGGTGAGTTGGTTGGTCCAAGTCCCCACAGACGTTTGAATATTTTCCACCACAGCATTATTTTTGTTGCTGAATACAAAACTTGACGCTGGATTCTGATCAGGGATATCTCTGTGAACACAGAACACGAACTTACATTTGATCAGTGAAACACAAACGCATTTCAATTTGATCAAAATAGAAGAAAGTACCTGCTGCTCCCGGATTTTTCATCACCATGAGAATCTGGTTTAGGAGAAGGTGTGCCAATTGGGGCTAACAGCTGTCTGTTGGAGACAGAACTAATCTGCTTAGTGTTGGCAACTCGGCCAGCTGGTGGACTTCTGTTGGACCTGGCTGCAGCACTACTGTTCTGTAAAGTTGACCGAGGTCTCCTGGATGCCTGCAATAAAATAATTTCCCTTTTAGTGAAATAACAGTTTACAAGTAGAGAGTAGTAGAGTACTTTAGATTGCAACCAGAACCTTTGACGCCTGGGACTTTTCCTTGATTTCTTTCTCTCTCTGTTCACGACGATCATTAAGCATTTGTCTTTTCGATCTTACTTCAATAAAATCATCATCATTATCACTAGGACCTTCAGCTTTCTGAACAGAATTCGAACCAGACACTGAGCTATCTGAGGAATATTTCTGGGACTTGGACACAACATACTTTCTGCTCCCACTTCTTGTGGAGTTTTGTGACTTTCCATTGCCATTTCGATTCTCCTCAGAAGGCCAGTTTGGTTCCCGAACCCTAAACTCAACCCTTTGACGTTGATATCTTCTATAACCACCAGCATCTCCCCGAGAGACCTCAGAATTTCTAACTACTTGGCCTCCTCCTGATTGTCTATCACCAAAATTTGATCTTCCGTGACTCATTTTTCGAGAGACTGGTTCGGACTTACCAGAGAACTCTCCTTGCTTATGAGGTGGTGGCACAGCAACCTCTACGCTCCCTGGGGAGATATTGGCATTTTTTGGTTTGTTGTCCCCATCAGAAACATCCACTGGTCTTCTAAGAACACTTATCTGAGGGTTTAAGGCAGGGGCTGCTGCATTTCTAGCTACCTGATTACCTTGACCAAGCAGGCCAGTCGCAATGGATCCAGGGTTTTGAAGTGGTGGTGGTGGTGGTGGCAGTACCCCTTGGGTTATTAGGGATGTATATCCTACTTGACCGAACTGAATGAATGGTGACTGGGGCTGTTGGATATGAGTAAGCGAGGAGCCAAATTGAGGATCAATAGGAAGAGGCATTTGGATGGAACCAATCTGTATGGCAGGGTAAGGAGAAGGTATCAGGGATGGACCAGAAAACAATCCAAACTGGAACTGAACACGCTCCTCCATCTGCGCTGAAGTAGAAGAAGTTACATGTGTCTGGTGCAGACCAATGCTGTAAGGTGGTGCGACAAGATGAGTAGAAACGGTTGGGTAACTCGTTGAGTTGTTCTGCATTGTGGTTTCAGTACCCTGAAAGCTCGTAGATGCGTTATCAGAAATTTCAACAGGTTTGGCGACTTGTTGTTCATCACAGCTTGTCTCAACGGAAGGCCTTTCACCATCTGCGTAGCCGACAGGGTTTTGAGTAAGTGGAAATGCTTCTTTCTGTTGACATTTCTCCAAGTCATCGCTGGGTATCTCAACCTCGACTCCTTCGTTAAAGCCTAAGACTAGGTTAGAGTCTTTCTCTTGGAGATGCAATTCTTCCAACTCTTGGGTAAGATCAAGGTTCTCATCAACCCCGTGTACTTTATCCTCCTCCTGGTACCCATCTTCATCTTCGTCGTATTCTTCTTGTTCCTGCAACCGTTCATTGTTGTCAAGAGTCCACTCTTCATTATCCCAACAAGACACAGGGCACGTAGCAGCCATCAAGCTATCCTTTCCAGCCTCTAGTAAACCACCACCGTCTCCCTTTCTGGAAGATACCAACACAGATGAATTCCCCGATTCATCCAAATCATCATGGGAGATATGAACAAGGGAATCAGGTGTGCTGGTGATGGAAAGCGAAGACTGAGAGTCGCATCTTCCAGTCACCTTGCTATCGAAACGATGATCATCCATACCACTTCCTGACATCACATGATGATCTTGAAGATCACCGATATAGCTAGCTAGAACAGAAGTTGAGGGGCCAGGATGATGCTGCTCAACCTCGCTTCTGAAGGGCAACTTCTGCCTAGACTCCTGCGGAGGAGGAAGAACACGTGGCTGCCTAACTGAATACTTTGGTCTCCCAAAAGGGTAATAATCATCCTCCTCATGATTCGGATACAACTTTTCAGGATAAGGGTAAGCACCGCGGCGTTGTCCACGGCTCTGGTTCTGTCCCCACCCGGGATTATTACCATATTGCTGCTGCTCTCCAAAACTGTCACGAGGTTCTGCTTGTTCCATCCCATAGTTTCTACCATATGACCTCCCATCTCCAGGAGTTCTCCAGCTCTGATCAACTGAATGCTCGGGGAATCCAGGTTTGAAGTAGGAATTGGCACTACTGATGTATCCAGTTGTCCCAAAGAACTCCTTGGGAAAACCTTCACCTACATCTCTCTGAGGGCTATGTGGAACATTCTCCATGTTCTGTGGAATAAACCTCGAGTTGCCTCCTCCACTCTCAACAACGTCTTCCTTTCTCCAAAAGGGCTTATGCCTATCCTGGAACCCAAAAGAAGAACCGTCTCTAGAAGCTGATGATGTAGTGATTCTATCCACCATCCTCTCGCTGTCTTCCCAATCAACATCTGAAGACTCTTTTTCTTTAATGACATCCTCCGAAACAGTCGAAGAGTTGCTGCAGCCTTTGGCAGCTTCAGCCTGTCTCCTGGAGATCTTCTCTTCCAGCTCGAGAAGCTTTTGCTTGGCGGCTTGCTTCCTCCTCTCTTCCTCCAAGATCAACTTATGCTTCTCCTCTTCTTTCGACTTCCTCAACTCTTCCGCCCTCCTTGCAGCCTCTAACCTCTCCTGCTCGTTTCTAACAGCAGCTTCTCTGGCCTCTTCTTCTAACCTGCTCTGCTGCTCGTCTTGCTCCCGAGCCAGCCGCAGCCTCTCTTCCTCTTCTGTTCGAACTAGCTCAATCACCCTCTCCTGCTCCTCGATGATCCTCCGGCGTTCCTCTTCCTGCATCTTCTGAACTCGCTCGAGTTCAGCCTCGAATGACTCCCGGACAGGATCGTGGAACTCCTGCGTCTGCTTCAAAGCCTCTTTCTTCTTCTTAGCAACACCAAGCACTGGGAATGGATCATGGACATCAAAACCAGAGTCGCCAAAATGATCTTCCACATGAGGTTTGTCATTCTTGAATAAGGGCCGTTTATCCCTATTCTGATGATCGATATTATTATTATTCCATGGTTGCCTTCCTCCGTGCTGATATGGACCCTCTCTAGCTCCAGAGTTATTCCAAACATTATCTCTTGATCCTGACAAGACGTAGTTACTTTTCTTAAGACCTTCCCTGCCTCTACTATTCGGCCTTGCTCCATAAATACCTCTGCTGTTGTTATTATTATTATTATTGTTTGCAACTTCGTTTTGGAGAGGTGAGGAGGCTCTCCAAGCATTGGCCTCCCTTACTACAACTGGTTCATTCTTCGAATAGCCATAATCTCTATCTCTGAAGGAATGACTAGTGTCACGCTCATCATCAGCCCAATCAGACCGTGGGGTCATACGAACAATAGGCAACGGACCTGGAAGAAGGTAATCTTTTTTCTTCACCTGTTGTTCTGAAAAACTAGGTCTCTCGCTGCTCAACTCTTCGTTACCAAACCGGTGGTTCTGAGGTCTCACATCTACAAGTGAAGAAGTCGTCACAGCTCTGGTCTCTTTGGAAAAATCATCTCGCTTCTGTTTCTGATTCTGATTCAGATTCGGACCATCTTTATGGTGTTTCTGATCAGACACACCAGAAGTAGAAGAAGAAGCCTTAAGAGACGGAAAGTCTTCACCCCTCAATGTGGAAACTTTCTCAACAGCCTGTATCAACGGTTCATTAAGCTTCCCTTGGACGACACGAACATCAACACCAGAAGCAGGCTTACTCCATCCCATCCCTGAGGAAGCAGGTCTAGCTCCACTCCCGGAGACTCCACCGCCTGAGAGAAAGCTGGAGCCAGACGAATCAACACGCTCATGCTCCTTGCGGAGTGAAGGGAGGTTCAACGGAGGTGGAACGGAGAGCTTCTGGCCAGCGTTTTGAGAGCTTCTTGGCCGTGAAATAACCACCATACTTCCTCTCCCATAAGAAGAAGACTTGTTGTTGTTGTTCAGGTATCCACCATGATTGGCCATATCCCGCTTCCGCCGATCACTGAACATCGCTCATAAAATCTGATTCTATCGCCTCAGATCTACTACAACAACAAACACAAATCGAATAAGAATAATAATAAAAAAGACACAGACAAATCAGATTCGATTTGAAGGAAGGAAGGAGGGAAGATCAAACCAGATGGATCATGCGATTGGATTAGTATCTGTGGGGCTTCGTTGCGAATAGATCAGAAATTGAGAGGCGAAGTTGTGATTCGCAGGCGACGGGGGGTAGGTTTTTGGGGCAAAACGAAGAAGACCCCTCACGTTTATGTTTTATTTTGACACACTGCTTGTTGTTTTTCTACTTCCCAACCGGAACACGTTCTGTTTTCTCTTTTAACTCTTTTGTCCGAATCTGTGTGTGCCACTTAAAGTCAAAAGCAGCCACGTTTCTACTAAATTTTTTATTACAAGACTGAAGAAAAAAAGCCACACCATCTTACACTCCAAATCTAAATTAGAATGAAATCATCATATTATTTATTTACACGGTTGCATTACATTTTCCTATTTTTTTCCCAACACTAGTTAACGGTTGATTCCGATTCAAAAAATTCCAGATACATAAAAGTAATGTCACATTTTCTAAGTGCGGTTCAAAATATAGTTATCATCTTAAAATAATGGCGATGTCAAAAAAAAAAAAGTTAAAATAATGGTGCAACACCTTCCAATAGACGGCAGAAAGTCAAGTTTTGCCACGCCTTAAGTAAATAAAATAAATTTTTCCTTACAATTTTCTTTTGAAGTACGAAATACAATTAAAACTATTAAATATTATTGTTGTTGAAGTTAAAAGTAGAAGTTACGAGTCTTTTTTTTTGCCACAACATGTAACTTTGGCAACTGTGAGACATAGGATAAATTATCCACCTGATTGGCGAATCCATGAACTGAAACAACGAGAGTTCTCGCTACAAAATTATCGCTAGAATATACGTTTCAGTTATCGCCAAAACACATTAATGCTGCACTGTATCCTAGAGTTTTTCTTAGAGTAAGCAAAAACATAAAATAGAGGTACACGTAAGGAGCTACGAACATACGCCAGCTATTCTGTTGGACAAGGTGGTTCCCAGTGACAGAGACGGCTGTAATCCATGCCATTTGTTTCCTCGAGGATAAAGAGCGTTCCTGCATCGGCTTTACGCCTTTTGATACAAGGTTTATCAGGGATTTCGTATGTTTCAACCAGCAAACGGTATTCCCCTTCATCTATTAGCAATCCTGGCCATTCATGGCTTTCTAGTTTATTGATGTCCTGAGTCGGAATCAAGAAGAAAATATCCAAACGTCCGGACGCCAAATAGTGCAGCAGCTCGACGTAGTAGGGGTCACGTCTGAATTGATCAGAGACTAGGAACAAACTTTCTGTAAATGGTTTACAAGGACATTCTTTTGCCCAAAAAAGAATGTCATTTGCCATTCTAATACGTCTCGAGGCTTTATCCCCTGCGGGAAGAAAGTAGATTCTGGAGGCCCAAGTCTTGTCACCCAGTAAGGGATCCCTCCAAGAACCTTTCCTGTCATCATCAAGATAAGCCCAGATAGTAATCTTATCTCTAAACTCCCTTTCCAGAAGAGCTGATGAGATGGAGTGAAAGATCTCATCAGGAGTGAAACATGGCGGGAATGGGCAATCCTCCGCATCCCAGAAGACGGGTGTCATAGCCCCTTTGAGGGGTATGGGTCTGATAGGCTCGAGGAAATCTAAGATCTTGTAGGGATTACAGCAATATTCATTGGATCTGTGATTAACGCACTCTGAAGCAAAAAAGCAGTCATATCCATAGTAGTCACTTTGTTAACAGCAGCCGAATTTATGTAAGTCCGGGTAAGTAACAGATTCCGGCCTTGCGTAACTCCTGGTATACGTCGTACTCGAGTCGCTTACAATGCACATTGGTTTCCTTTTCTCCATGAAAGCCAAATCGATCAAGAGCTTTTACGATATTAATACTGATAGAACCAAGATCATCGATACCAACAGGATATTGGATAGTCATCCATCCATGTCCCAGTAGACCTCTGTATCATACAACTCGCCGCCTTCCCCATGGTTCCATGATGAGGATGATGATCGGAGACTTTCTCCAGAGCCTTTGAATATGTGTTCCGGATCAGAGACGGTTTCCTCTTTTTTTTCTTCTTCTTCTTCTTATGATTGCTGCTACCCTCGCTCGCTGGCTGATAAATCTATCTATCTATAAGCTCTCTTCCTCCCATGTTTTCTAACCCTTGGATTAGAGATGTCAAACAGGTTGATCTGTCCCGTCCCGTCCCGTACCACAGCGGGCTCATCTCTTTGCGGGTCACGGCGGGTCAGGCCCGCGCGGGCTGCGGTCTCCAAAAGGTCGTCCCAAGCCCGTACCGCAAATTGCACACTCCTTTACAGGATGTACCGCGGGACATACGTTAATGTAATGTATCCGATCATGCTTGACACTGCAGGCCGCTCCAGAACACTTCCTGATGCTGCATGCTGCTCTAAGATGCCTCAGGCTGCTCCCCTACATAACCAAGTTCACATAATTAATATACATGAAATGTCTACAATGCAAATTCTTCAAAATTTGTAATATATTATGCATATTTTCTCTATTAAAAGTGCATATAGAACAAGAGATGATTATATATATATATATATATGAAGTCATAACCAAACAAAAAGTGCATGTAAAAATGAGATGTTAATGTATATTCTATTCTATTGATGTAACAAGATAACAATGATAAGTAACGAGAGAACATGAAGAATAAAATACATATCGAAGAAGGCTCTAATCACTAACTCTTTCAGCTGAACGACATCATTGTTATAGAATTAAATAGATTAGTCGATCAAGGCTCTAACCATAGCTTATTCTCGTTACCGCTTTGATCAGAGCTTAGTCTTGTTCATGTTATCTTAACCAAATAAAATAGTTATAGTTAATTTTGTCACACTCAAACATATTTACATACCAATTAAAGATAATTTCAGAATATGTTTTTCATTAGCTTATAACTCCTAAGTTCATTACCAATTTTTTAGTTTTAATGAATAAAAACTAAATATAATCAAACACCAAAACTAAGCTACTAATCCCAAAATTAATTAAAAAACACCAAATCAAAACACTAATGGTGCTCAAAACATCATCGTCGGAGCTCGAATCATCATTGCTGAAGCTTTTTTATTTTTTCAGAGGAAAGTCATATAAATTATCTTTTTTTACTCTTTTTATTTTTTTTGAGGTAAAACAAGAATTGAAGAGGGAAAAAATGCGGGTCTTTGTAATCCCGCAGACCCGCATCGTCCCGTCCCGCAAAAGACCCAGTCCCGCAAAGACCCGTCCCGCAAAGCCCGCTAATTTGCGGGTCTGTAAAATCTCGGCCCAATCCCGTCCCGCGACAGTTCTTTACGGGTCAGACCCGCGGTCCAGGTCCATGATTGACATCTCTACCTTGGATCTTAAATAAGCGTGTTTCCTATTTTCCAATTCACCATCAATATTTCCTTTTACTAAAAAGGATACATCGTCAAATATGTTTCCTATATAAATGCAAACACACTTAACAATTAACATCACAAACCTAAAAGAAAATTCCGAGTTATTCACATCAAAGAACCCTCTTCAATAATGGACGGCTTACCTAGGGATCTCTTGGACAAGATTCTCTTCAGGGTAGATCTGAGATCTCTCTCGATGATGCGTTGCACACATAGAACCCTCGAAACCCATATAAACGACCCGTATTTTGAATCTGAATACTCTTCTAGGGTCGGATCCGATTTGCTTCATATCTCTGCGTATGGCTCATGTTATCTCTCCTACAACCCTAACGGCGATTCTAGGTCACTCAAAATCAAAGATACCTTAAGGGATAGCCATATCTTGGCATCTTGCTCTGGCCTTCTTCTACTCGTCATTGATAATCTTCTGTGCGTCTTGAATCCACTTACCAAGAAGTTTCAGTTCTTTACTCAGTCTAGGTTCATGCGTTTCACTCCTGGGGTACTTTGCAGTGAAAATAAAAGGCACATCGGGTTCGCTGTTGATCAAGTTGATCGAACCACCCAGAGTTTCAAAGTCGTCCACATGATCGATATGGGAAGAACGTATAAGTTTGAGATCAACGGTGGACACTCATGGAGACGTTTGGAAACTACGCTTACTTGCGACTCAAGTCTGATGAAACCCCCTGTTTACGTAGACGGGTCTCTTCACTGGCTGAGAAACGACGGTAGCATTGTGACTTTCAGTCTCGAAACGGAAGAAGCACGACTTATCCCGGTTAAATTCCCCCCGGGACTGACTTTAAAAACACTCTTTGCTGCTGGCGATAATGGCATAACTTTGATATCGGCAACTGAGGAAGTCATTTACTTTTATGCCCTTAAGAATATCCTCAGTGATCAACGACCCAAGTGGGTCCTCGTGAAGCAGATCCACAACGGAGTGATGGACAAAAAGAAAATTTATTATTGGAACGTTGTGGCTTACAACGGCAAGTGTTTAGTGTTGAGTGAGTGTAGTAGAGATCTCAACCGAGTGGTTCATGTGTACCACTTGAGTGCTAACAAGTGGGTAAACATGGGTTCGGTTCCGGGATGGTGCGACGCGAATCAGGATTTTTTTCAGTTTACACGGTCTGTGTTTTCTGTAGTGGGACAAGAAAAAATATCGGCTTGGGGTAATAGATGGATATCCTCTCTAAGCTCGATTATAGAACTGATCGATGGAAGCTCATCAGAAAAAGTTGGAAATCACCTTAGGAAAAGATCGGCCGAACACAACTTTTTGTATGAGCAAAGTACCAACAGGAAAAGAAGAGTGGTTTAAACAAATTCGAACCAAAGTGAGGAACATGTTGTGTCTTTTTAGGTAATTTGATTAATGAACATGGTACTGTTTTAATGTTCTACTCTCTCTTTTTAGCTAATGTAATAATGTTTGGTAATAGAATTTAAAAGTTATCAGTACTCAGTTTGCTTAAAATCACTCAACCAACCAAAAACTTCAGCATAAAGGATGGGCAAGATAAAATCGATCTAGAAGATTTTTTTTTTCTTTTTTTTCCAATTATCTTGTTAGAACAGAATGGAACATATACCACTGAAATAGTGATTGTAAATTTCTCCTAGCCAAAATATCAGCACAATATTGGTTACCAGACCGATTGATATCTACAAGAACCTAATGAACTAGACCATATTTCCAAGTATGAGCAAAGTGCCAACAAGAAAATAAAGAGTGGCGTAAACAAATCCGTAGTATTTGAGGAACATGTTGCGTCTTAATTTGGTTAATGAACACTGCTTTATGTTTTCTTCTCTCTTACTGTTATGACTGTGTGCTTCTTTCAAAATTGAAAGTTCTTATTTATCAGTTTGCTTAGAAGCACTCAACCAACCAAAAACTTCAACACTACAATACTTAACGGTTGTTCAATTTTCCCATCATATAAAATGGTTCAAATCGTGTTTTGTAAATATAATTATGCTAGTACCTTGTTTTTTAATAGAATGCCTTTTTTTATTATTAAAAGGCTTACTCTCTTCAACTTAGGAGACGCTAAGATCTTGGTGGAAATAGAGCTTGACATGATTTTTTCTAAAGAAATTGCATTGGATGAAAAGCTTGTCAACAAATTTTTAGTTGATGTGGTCTATTCTTGGATTCCATCAACTTGTGAAAGATGTGGGAGTTTAGGTCAAAGCAAAAAAAAATGTCTACTTAAAGAAGACAAGATGGTTCCCGCAAATGAAAGAAGGTGAGATCAAGATGATGTGAATATCCCAGTAGTTGCAATCGATTCTTTATTGGAAAACAATGTTTCTCCTAAGGAGATACCATGGAGTCTGGTCCTCGCAAAAATGTGCTTATCCCTCAAGATTCTCCCTTCCAATTCGAAAGGATTGACGCTTCCCCAACAACTACAGGTTTTCAGTCCCATCAGGTAGCTACTTCTTATAAGGATAGTTCTATTGTTTTTGTTCGATCATCTCCGGATGCCAAGTCTTTTTCAGTCTCTACACTAGCATGTTCATCATCTTCTCACACTTCTACCTAAGTTATGAACGATGTTCCATCAGATATTATCATGAATGAGAGTGTTATACTCTCAGAAAATGATCCTAACATGACCCCTCCTTCAACCAAGTTCATCCAAGAACATAGTAATGTGGAGAGTAATTTCCATATTACTGAGCAAATGGACGAATTTGAAAGTGTGACAAGAGGGGTTAGGTTGTTCAAGCCTACCCAAAAGTACCAAAGCATGGAATGGATGACAGTGCATGGAAGAGGGAAGCGAGGTTGCAGGGCTCGAGGTTCCTAATCAATCGCTTAAATTTCCTTCGTAGTTTGGTAAAACTAAAGAGCTGTACTAAGTATTTCTTGGGTTTTATAGCTCTTTTAATGCTTACTCTATGTGTCCACTTTTTAAAATTTTGTGATCTAAAAGATCACATCTTGTACCTTTAGTAGAATGGAATAAATGATCATCTCCTACATTTTCTGAACATTCAAGAAAATTAATAGAAAGCATGGAGTTTTAAAACACTACACAACCAGAAGCAATTTATCGTGATGGTATACGTATGAGAAAAAGCAATTACAATCTTAAACAGATAACTACATGCATCATTCGGGTTCTAAGGAACATAAATGCAATGTCAACACTGGTCTAGTTTATCAGACAAAGGCACAATGCCAAGTTTTGCAGAGATTCCCAACACCTTAAAATATATATATAATAAACAAATTTCATTACAATTTCCTTTTCAAGTTACATTTACAATTAACAAACTATTAATTATTTCCTTTTTCTAAAAAGGATACATTGTCAAATCTGTTTCCTATATAAATGCAAACACACATAGCAATAGGGAAAATAATCACATCAAAAAAGAAACCTAATTAATTTCTCCGAGATAATGGACGGCTCTTACCTAGGGATCTCATGCACAAAATTCTCTTCATGATAGATCACAGATCCGTGGCGATGATGCGTTGCACAAATAGATCCCTCCAAACGCATACAAACGACCCGGATTTTGAATCTGAATACTCATCTCGGGTCGGGTCCGGTTTGGTACATATCTCTCCTTATAGCTCATATTATCTCTCCTACAACCCTAGCGGCGATTTTAGGTCACTCAAGATGACCGTATGGAAGACCCATATCTTGGGATCTTGCTCTGGCTTTCTTCTACTCTTGTTTGATGATGATCTTCTATGCGTTGTGAATCCACTTACCAAGAAGTTTCGGTTCGTTAATCAGTCTAGGTTAATGCGTTTATCCCGGGTGCTTAACTATGCTCATCATCGACAAAAGAGAAAGCACCTCGGTTTTGCAGTTGATCGAACCACCAAGAGATTCAAAATCGTCCACATGATCGATCTGGGAGAAACCTATAAGTTCGAGATCAACGCTGGAAACTCATGGAGACGTCCGAAAACGAAGCTTACTTGTTACTCAAGCGATCTAATGAAAACCCCTGTTTACTTGGACGGATCTCTTCATTGGCTAAGAAACGACGGTAGCATTGTGGCTTTCAATCTCGAAACAGAGCAAGCACGACTTATCCCGATCAAGTTCCCTCAGGTGAATAGTTTGAAAACGCTCTTCGCCGTAGGTAATAGACGACTAACTTTGATATCGGCAACGGAGAAAGACATTTATGTTTATGCCCTTGAGAGTATTCTCAATGATCCCAAGTGGGTCCTTGTGAACCAGATCATGAATGTAGTGGCGGACATAAAAAGGCCTAGCTATTGGAACTTAGAGGCTTACGAAGGCAAGTGTTTAGTGTTGAGGGAGAATTCGAAAAGGGAAGAAATAGGACTTTATTACAACCGAGTTGTTCATGTGTACGACTTGACAACTAACAAGCGGGTATTCATGGATTCGATTCCAGGGTGGTTTAATGTAAATCAAGTTTTTTTTCAGTTTACACCGTCGACGTCTTATGTAGTGGGGCTTGATGAGATTTTGCCTTGTGATGACACATGCATCTCCTCTCTAAGCACGATCATGGCAATGGTTGATGAGAGGTCATCAGAAAAGGTGGAAAATCAACTTAGGAAAAGATCAGCCGAACACAATCTTTTGCAACATCAAAGTGCTTACAAGAAAACAAGACTCGTTTAAGCAAATTCGTCAAAGTCAGAAACATGTTGTGTCCTTTCGCTAATTTGGTCAATGAATCTGGTACTGTTTTATGTTTCTCTCTTTCTTTAGCTAGTGTTATTATGTTTGGTATTAAAATTTGAAAGTTTATTTAACTATAGTCTGCTTAGATTTTCAGATTTTCATCCAATTTGAAAGTTGTTCAGATTTTCAACATATAAAGGTAGTCCAAATTGTGTGTTTCATGATGTGTGGCTCTTTTGCTAGTTATAACAGTGCCTTGGTTAAAATGATGACGTAAAGGAAAAAAATCAACAAGATTTTTCTTTCTTTTAAATTATCTTGTTAAGGTAAGAATGGAACATACACCACTGAAATAGCGATCCTAAAGTTCTCCTAGACAAAGTATCCGCACATTGGTTACCAGACTGATTGATATACAAAAACCTAGTGAACTTGAACATCCTTTTCTGACAATCATACTGTATGTGGTGTAAATTGAATAGAAAATGGATTTATATAAGCTATATACTTCGTATACTTCTTCTCTTCCGCCAGCTATTATTTCTATTCATCTCTTAAGAAAATAAATGGAGGGTACTTCTTCCTAAATAAACGGTTGTAAAATTGAACAAACTATATATAGAATCATACAACCATCCTTAAATTCCCGATAGGCACCCTCCTCTCCAATCTTTTGTTTCCTCTTCTTTCTTGAATCCAAATTTCCTCTTCTTGATTTCTTGAAATGCCTTCAAGCAAAGACACCAACAGCCAGAAATTTACAAAACTAAAGAAAGTAGAAACTCATGATCCAGACCCTGACCTTTACGACATAACATACGTCGATGTATCTCCCTCCGACGCCTGCTCTTCTCCTTTGTCCAAATCACCATGGTCCGTACAAGTCGACCACAACGTCATAGAACCACCGCTGCCGCCGCATTCTTCCGCATCGAAATCCACAGCGTCGCCGCACGCCAAAGAACCTAAAAACTACTCTCCCAACATCCTCATGGGATCTCTGGTCCGCGAAGAAGGACACATCTATTCTCTAGCCACCTCCGGCGATCTACTCTACACGGGATCCGACTCCAAGAACATTAGGGTTTGGAAAAACCACATCGAGTTCTCCACGTTCAAATCCAACAGCGGGCTGGTCAAAGCCATCGTTCTTGCATCGGACAAGATATTCACCGGGCACCAAGACGGGAAGATCCGCGTCTGGAAAGTCTCCTCTAGAGACTCGAGCGTGTTCCGTCGCGTCGGGACCATGCCGCTTCTCCGAGACTACATCAGAAACTCCATCGCCTCTTCTTCCTACTTCGGTTTCGCGAGACGGAACCGAACCGGAACCGGCGGCGCGCAGGGGTTCCGACATCTCGACGCGATCTCGTGTCTGTCGCTGAGCGAAGACAGGAGGCTGCTGTACTCCGGGTCGTGGGATAGAACGTTCAAAGTGTGGAGAGTCTCTGACCTGAGATGTTTGGAGTCGGTGAACGCTCACGACGACGCGGTGAACGCGGTCGTCGCGGGTTTCCACGGTTTGGTTTTCTCCGGTTCAGCGGACGGTTCGGTTAAAGTGTGGAGGAGAGAGGACCAAGCCAAGGAGACGAGACATTTCTTCTCCGAGACGTTGTTGAAACAAGACTACGCCGTGACGGCGATAGCGGTCGATCAGAGCGGGATGTTAATTTACTGCGGTTCATCTGACGGAACCGTTAACTTTTGGGAGCGGGATAATAATATGAAAAATGGCGGCGTTTTGAAAGGGCACAAGCTCGCTGTGCTCTGCCTCTTCGCGGCGGGGAATCTGGTGTTCAGTGGTTCGGCTGATCTTGGGATACGTGTTTGGAGGAGACCTGAACGCCGTGGTGGAGGAGAGCACGTGTGTGTTTCGGTTTTGACAGGACATGCAGGTCCGGTTAAGTGTTTGGCGGTGGAGAGAGATCAAGAATCAGTTTCGGGTGAGAGACGGTGGATTGTGTACAGTGGGAGTTTAGATAGGTCGGTGAAGATGTGGCGTGTTTCCGAGAATTCTCCGCCGTTGGAATGTATGACAGATTCGTCTGGTGGTTCTTCTAGGTTAACGGTGGCTCCTAGCTTCTCGGCTCAAGGGAAAATTATTAGCCACAACAAGAAATAGTTTTTACTTTTTTTTGTATTTATGCAAAAAAAAACACCAAATTGTTTAGATGTTTACTATGTAAACGGATTTTGATCTAACAGGTTATAAGAACACTGATTAGAAAGACTCAAATACAAACTTAAGAAACTCATTTATCTGTTGTTAGTATTTCACTGATTCAAATTTTCTTTTTTCTTATTTTAGTTTTTATGAAATTTTTTATGAGAAACTTCATGATTATTCGACCAAAAAAGTTTCTAATGAGTAATGAGATGCTCTAAGCATTTTGATATAGTCCCGGTTCGAGTTCAACCGGAATATTGTGAAATGTATACTTGTCTGCATGATTTGACTTAACCATATACTTTTTCTTAATATCATACGGTAAAATTATGTTTGTAAATTATTCATTTTTATTTTAACATAATTTATTAGTTGGTCAATTATTGGGTATAAATCATAATAGTATCTGCAGTGTTGAGATACTCTATTAATTTTCAAAAGTTTTATGAATTAAATTTTTTATTATAAAATAGTTTGTACCACTCATTAGTTGACAACTATCCATGATTTTCTATAGCTTTTACCAAAGTCTCTTCCTCCCCCCCCCCCCCCCCCAAAAGATGACCTCTTCCCTCTTTTCTCCTTTTCTATTTTTTGTATATTTGCTTATTGATAAAGAACTCTTGTACAAGATGTAAAATCTGATAAAACTTAAAAAACTAAAGTAAAATGGGTTAAAATTAGATATTAGTATTATCTTTTTTTTTTTCAATAGATATTAGATATTAGTATTACCAAGTTTTATAATTTTACCAATTTATATTCCAATTTCGTACAATTTGATATAACTATGTTTTTGGATTGTAGTTATGTTTTCTATGTTTTTATAATTTCTAGAGACTCCAAAACAAAGAAAAAAATGAGAAAAGGAATTTGAAGGCTGAAAGAAAGAAGAAATGTTTACTTTGAGAGACACAATACCACTTACCAATTACACTAAAGAACATTTCTTCTTTTGACACACTTTTTGCCTAGCGATATTACACTTATAACCTCCAACTACTCCTTATAGACTTCTCTCTCAATCGCTAACTAGATTCTTTGACTCCAACTTTACACTAACCAACCAACTTGCAAATTGAATTTTAAAATGAGATCTAATTAGATCTCGGTCTCCGGAAAGTGTAATATTGGAGTTATCCTTTTTTTTTTCTTTTTTTATTATCTTAGTGGTAAGACGAAGTGTTTCTTCTTCTTTCAAACATCCAAACCGTATTTCTCTTTCAAAACGGAACCCTAGTCTTAGAAAGCGACTTCTGGGCATCTGCTCTTGTAATTGACTCGAACCAAGTAGGCTTTTCTTCCCGTCGCCGCTAAGGTCTTTGTTCCTAAGACGCCGAAGACTCCGCCGTACACCCCGCTGACTCCGCCGTAGACCCTGCTGACTCCGCCGTCATGGAAGGTTAGTTTCCGTTATTCCGCCCACTCCGATTGACCTTAGTCTTTGTTTATGTTCTTGAGAGTAACCTTGATAATATTGTCTAACCCCTTTTAAACCGACAGAAGACGGAGCAGACCACCGCCTCCCGTCCACAGATCTCCCAACCACAACCCTTATGTCCATAACTGTCCTATCCACCAACCATCCGTCCACATTTTGCCTGTCCATAACCCCTTTGCACCAACTCAACCTACTCCCCCTTTCCTAGTCGTCCCTCAGTCATTTACGATGCTAGTGACCACCCCAATAGCCCTGAGATCCACCACATCCTATTTCATGGTAAAGAAATCTTTGAACCCATTAGCCCGGACCCTCCTGTTCTGAGCCAACCTAATTACGACTCTTCAGCAGGTCGAGCGGCAAAGAGACTTGTCTTCCCTTTGTCACCCCTCCCTTTCACACCTGAGACATCTCCCAATAAGAGTGGTGACAGTCGTCCAGGTTTCATAGCTCATTCGTCTGCAATAAACGCATTTCCTGCCAACGCTACATCTAACCCTCCTTCGGTTGCGAACAATATCATCCAAAATCCAGGTGTGAGAGTCACTGCCCTTATTTCTTGTTTTGTTTTTCACCATTGCAGTGTATTTATTGCATGCTTTCTGCTACAGATGAGACAAACGGAAGAAAGTCACAGTGATGTAGGTGAGCTCAGTGATGTAGTAAAGCTTTGCGACGGTTCACCTTGACGTGAGGAAAGGCACATGCCTTCACGTGAGAGAAACCACCTTGCAAAAAGAACTCTCACGCTGCAAATCAATCCCTGCCCAGGCTCCTATCAGCCCACTACCTCAAATACATTGGGATCTTTTCGAGAAGACTATAGACAAGTTTAAATCAGCGTATGGTATCTCTAACTTGCAATTCCCTTTTATCCCAAAATAGGACAAACCTATATTTTAAATATTTTCCTTATTGCCGATAGCTTCAACTTCTCCAACAACTTATTACTCCAAGTAGCCAAGCCCAAACAGTGGACAACAACTGTGGTAAGTTGTCATCACCTACATTTAAAGATGTCAGTTATTACATGTCTCTCTTATCTGATAGTTTGTTCACACTCAGTATGTTCCTTATTTTTTTTCCCAGCAAATGGATTTGCTAATGCACATGCTATCTGAAAGGCGTAGGCTCCTTCTTCAGGAACAGAAACTTGCTTTCACCACACCTCTGGTTCATGTCTCCAGTTGTCAAGGCATTACCGTTCCTTGTTAAGCAAGTTGCAAACTACCAGCAAACCCAGTTCCGCGTTGTTCAACCTTTCAGTTGGCATCGTATTCCAGAGCTCTACATCAATGATCAGGTGATAGTGGACCGGTTTCTGTAAAGTTCTTGGAGATGCATGCACACGGGGACCATGAACCTTACATGACAAGCATCAATGACACCATGATTGATGACCTCCGCAGACAGTACGCACTCGACATCTACAAGACCATCATCATGCCTGCTTATTACGCTCCACCAAAAGAATGATTCGGTTGCATTTGGGTCTCCTTCGAACTCTCTACTATCCACCTACTATGATCTAGTAATTTCCTATATTAGACGATTATTTTGGGGGGTTGCGTACGCCCATGTAATATGTAAAATCTCTATGTTAAACCTAACTAAAGGTTTGTAATATGGCACGATCAGACCCATGGTTTGTAATATGGAACTTACTCTACGGTTTGTAATATGTTAACGATCAGACCCATGAACATCTGACTAAAGCAACCACTTTGGGTGCATGCCAATAGATAGCATCATCCACATATGGATACATCCACTGTTTGGGAGACACTTCATTACATTTGTTTTCAACCTAACCACCACGTTTCAATCCATACCATGTAATCCATCAACCTCACCTTCTTCCATCAGCTTTCTATAACTTTTTCATACCGCATGTCCACTGCTGTTTTATCCACAGGAGATCGTCTATAAGCGCCAAACAACTGCTACTCAATAGAGAACACCTACTACTACCTCCTATACACACATTTATTGTCCTACTTGCTATTCACCTTATGAACATTACTACTCACCTTATGGACACGGGCCTGTAACCTCCTAACATCCCTCATCTCAACGCACCCCACACATATCTTCCAATATAATGACCACTAAGGTGCATCAACCAACGGCGTTTCATCCACCAGCGTAATCTTGTTTCATCCACGAAACCCCATCCACTATCTTAAAAAAGTTCGGTAGGAGATATGGTGGTGGAATAGGTGCCAGGAGTTGTGGGAAGGAGATTTATGGTTACCAAATTGGTGGTCAGGTGATTGGTGGGTGGATGAGAGGTGGTCAGGTGTTTGGTGGGTGTATGACTGGTGGTCAGGTGAGCAGTGGTCAGGCTATATGTGTTGTGTTAAACACCAATAACTAAGGTCAGTTCTAAGTGCTCTGCAAAAATATTTTTGATCAACTAAGACAAAACACTTCATCATTGCAAAATACAAGTACTAGTTGCCTCAAACGTCATGGCAATACACATTAAAACAAGATTAGTCTTCTTCCACACATACACTAATTTAAAATGATTTTAAAAGTATTTATTGCCTTCCTCTAGCTATTTTGTTAACTACTATTTTTAAGTTATATAAATGAGCATCATTTATGGTAAGCAGAAAGAAGGAAAAGAAACCTAGTTACAAAAGTAAATTGGTTTGGTTGGTTTCTTTAAAGCAGACAGCAAACTACATATCTCTTTGTTGGAGACATTTTCGTCACTCTATGATGCACAGTAAGAAGGAAAGTGTGCTCAAGAAACAAAGTGTCATTTTGTGAGCAAAAAAAAGACGAAGTGTCTCTGAACGTAACGTTCTCGGACTGGGAAAATCACAGAAAAAGAGATAAAAAAATTGAAAAGATGAACAGGAAGAAGAACAAGGAAAACTAGAGTTTTTTTCTTTGAGTTGAAGAATATCTCAACACTTGATTAGATCCCGTGCAACTGATCCTTTCCCATTCCTTAAAATATCGATTTAGAAACTATTTAGTTTTCTATAGCACAAACTATAGGATAAAACTTCGTCAAAAAAAAATTATAGGATAAAGCATTTGTACGGAATGTATAAAAATATTCAGTTAAATAAAGCAAAAAGTATAAAATAGGTTGCATGATGACTGAGACTTTTAGTCGAAGAAAATTATATATATACGTGGACAGTATTTTTCTTATATGTATAAAATTTCCGCATAAGTTTTACCAATTTGGCGAACCAATCCAACTTGTAAATTAACTTTATAAGTTTGAATATTGAGAGGATAATACTAGATAATATACAATAACAACAATCTTAACATCAAGTCGTTGTAGTATAGTGGTAAGTATTCCCGCCTGTCACGCGGGTGACCCGGGTTCGATCCCCGGCAACGGCGAACAAATTTTTTGACATATAATAAGGTATAGATGGAATCGTTTTAGAAAACTGGTCCACGTAATTTGTGAGCCCAATGATATAAGCCCAACTTGTGGTATTTTCTCTCTTATTTTTCCGTTTAGGAATAAGATTATTAAAAAAAAAATCAATTCGTGATAATTAATTTTGATGCACATGATGTAATAATGGAGCTAAGAGTTAGTTATCAAAAAAACGGTATACAATTTTCAAACAATAAAGAACCACAAAACTTGGTGTTTTCTCTGTTTTTGTAATGCTAAACATGTTGACCGTAAAACGAGTTTTTTTTTTGGGGCATAGAACTTTTTGTTTGCTAGACAACGTAACCCAGTTTTAAATCGAACACATGAGGTTGTTTTCATAAATCATAGCTTCTTAACCAGTCAAAAGAGTTTATATGAGTTATTTATATAAACACTTTTTTTGTGAAAGAACAACAGCAACACAATCAATATAGTACTAGAAACCAGCTCATGACAATGAACAAAGCTATTGCATGTATTAGTCCTTTTTCATATTATTCTACCTTGGATCAAGATCTTCGAAAATAGCTAATGGGGAAGCAATATTATATGGTGTCAATTAACGGATCTGGTAGTGGTGGACTTCTCAATGCTACTGGAAGTGTTTTTGTTTTCATGCACATATTATGTGATGTATATTTCGTACTACATTCGTTTGGTCGGCGGAAAAAGTTCACGTTGAAATCATCTTAAATATTTTTATAAATTTGTTAAAACAAGTTGGTTGCTTGATCATGTACCCAAATGTGCACTAGATTGTTTTATATAATTAACGTTTCAAAATTACGATTGTATAAGTGAGTCGGCTAGGAATGGATACAAGTTGATTACTACCATTACAAGAAAGGAGTTCAATAAACTTTTTACATCAGAAATAAATCAATACTCCACAGTTATTGGCTCAAATGGTGTTCTCAATAATTATCTAGTCCCATTTGTTGCGGCACAAGCAAGATTAACACAAACCTTCGGAACTTCTGTTGAGGATATAATTAGCCATCTCCGTGACCAACTCAAGGTAAGACAATTATGAAAATTATTCTACTGATCACTGTTAAATAAAATAGTTTAGTAGGATGGTAAGCACTCCATCCCGTGCTCTAAGTCTGCTGAGATTTCCAAGGTTCGACCATGATCTAAGCAGGCCGACCGGTTCAATTTTATGATCTTATTTTTTAAACATTCAGTTTGATTATTTTGAGATTCCTATGGTAGATTCTAAACACTTTTAAGTTAGAGTCAATAGGATAAACTGATTTCTTTATTTAAAAAAAAAAAAAAAAAATCAATATAAATTGAGAATTTGCTAATAAACTATTACAACTGTTCGATCCTAAATCAGTCAATCAACCACCCATTCATCTTTGACTTCAAGTTTTCACGGTTAAGCCATATCCTTTCCACAATCACTATTTTGTCCTCAAACCAACAAAACATAAGTATTTTATCGATAAATTAGTGAGCATTGTGCAACTTATGTTCGGATTCTTTCTAAGTTTATTCAAACTTTAGGTATATTTATACCCGTCCCGAGTATTCTCTTATAATTCTGGACTTTCAAAGTCATCTAGACGAGTTGGTAAGTATGGTCCGCGAATCTAGATCAATCTGACTAATTATTAAACTAACCCAAAACGCCCATACTGCGATCGGAACTATCGTCCATGATTCTTGTTCTATCACATCTGACCTTAAGCTAAGGACTGCATGAACAGACCAGCTTTCAGCCTTGGTCCAATACTCCTTGGTCCAATACTCGGCTCTAAGGTCATGTTCCCTTGATCGTCATGCAGAAGTAAGGAAAAAAAGCGATCAAGATAATGAGAGAATGATGTAACCGCTTTGGCCAATAAATCATAGACCCGATCAGATTCACTCGGAGGCCATGGATATGGCTTAACCGGTCCATCCACTCACCTTAGATGTGCGTTCCGGAGTTCCAGTTACAACACACTTCTATTTCTCCTTTAGAGCCATGTTCTGATCCATTTTCAAGCAACCTTGAATTTCCGATCAACTCTTCCTTATAATCGAATAAGTTTCTCTCTATGATTGCCTTCTTCTCTGTACGATTTGGGTAATTTTTTCTAAGGAAAAAATGTATGTCCAAAATAGATCATAAGACTCATCATTTATAGAAAACTCGGCCAAAAACTATCTTGGCGAAAAGGTATCTTTTTACCAACAATGGACACACATGTCCAGCATTTGTTCGGTATAAACCGTCCAACCACTTAGTACGCTCTCCCCATGTACCAAGGCTTTGTCGCCTAAGTCTGGAACGGTTCATGATTGCACGAAGTCCGACCATCGGACAATAACCACCCCAAACCCGACCAACCGGCCTAACCGTCGAGCACTACACCTAGCTGAGTTGGGCTTCCTGAAAGTTGATCCAGCTAGCTGAGCTAGGGCCATTAGCTGATCCAGATGACCTTGCTTGATTGAGCTCGGACTTAAGCTTGTCCAGCTCATCCTTCCTTCTTCTTGTATCCTTGGGTAAGTCTCAGTCATCACTCGAACTTAACCCTTGTTCATTCAGACTATGTAATGCTTGCCTTTATATCTTTTGACCAGATTGCATGTTTCCTCGTTCCATAGTCCATCCTGACAATTTTATCTAGAATAGAAGGTGCTACAGATGGAATGTTAGAGCTTATAAGCATTGGATGCTCGTAAATTTTGTGGTAGGTAATGTGGCTCGGATTGGGTTTAGACCGTACCAAAAATAAATCAATCAGG
The DNA here is from genome assembly GCF_000801105.2 of Raphanus sativus. Lineage (NCBI taxonomy): Eukaryota > Viridiplantae > Streptophyta > Magnoliopsida > Brassicales > Brassicaceae > Raphanus > Raphanus sativus. Next base: position 39,583,302 of record NC_079516.1, on the reverse strand, counting down.
TTAAGAATAAGCTGTGTGTTGATTTGGCAAACAAGCTGGCTCTTGCTGGTGGAACTGAAAGATTGTCTAAGACGCACACTTCGTTTACGCCAACGTCTATGCTCTAGTCATGGACCTCATTGTCAACTATAAAGAGTGGTAAGAATATATAGTAACGGCCCATGGGGTTTTGAGAACATCTAATGAGCACGTACATGTTTGGCTTTATATGAGGGGCATGAATTTTAGCCTTGTGAGTAGATTGAGTTTTGACTAGGGAATTTTAGTTTTAAAGTTTTCCGACCAAAAAAAAAGGAAAATCTTTTCGAAAAAAACTGAGATTTTGTGCGAGTTTTATTGATCACTGTGAAACTGCTGTATAGGGTTTTTAGGACGGCGAGAGAGGCGTGCTGTGGGACGGAAGGGAGATTGGCGGGGATATTGCCATGTGGTCCAATGTCGAGTCTTTGCAAGGACCGGTCAAAGCATGTGTTTTGGGACCCGTATCATCCTAGTGAAGCTGCTAATCTTACCAATGCTGACAAACTACTGTACGGTGACTCCAAATTCGTTACTCCCTTTTAATCTCCTCCACCTTCGTAACCATTGAGATTTTTTTAATGTAATTTTTTTCCAACATTGTGATATTCATCTTCTTTTGTTTCTTTTTGGTTATATATGGTTATATTGTTCATGTTTTGCTGTTTTAAAAATAAATAGATATTGTAGATGGAGTATATATAACTCATGTGGTTTAATTTATTTTTATGTACCAATATCTGCTACGATGGACACTATTACACTCGTCTAAATGATATATTTGAACTTTAGGCCTTGCGTATAGCGGGTGTAATCATGTTCCAATTTTTAATATTAGAATGAATCTATATTGAGAAATTCAGATTTATTAAAGAAAGAAAGAACAAATGGAATAGTTAGTTGTATACTTGTTTATATTTGGCAACTGAGGTAAAAGAGCTTTGGGTGGCTCTCTCAAGCGATCGCAGAAAAAAATTGATGCACATACGAAAAGATAAAAATCATACTCAGATCAAAAGTTGCTGAGAATTGGAATCAGAAAGCAGAGAGGATCAAGGAACAAAATGACAAGAAGAAGAGAAATGGAATAAGGGAGAGTGTCAGACGTATGATCTGAATTCTGAAAGGACCGGCCGGACCAGAATACCGACAATGAAGGGACGGCTGCAATACAAATAAGACACATCGTCCCATATGGCACACCACAAGCACACAAACCACACACCTCCGCTCTCTCTTTCCATTGTTTCGGGTGTGAAAGCGACTAGAGAGAGAGAGAAATAAGTCGTTGATTTTGATGGTGGTTCATGTGTGGGTCATATCATCTTCCTCCGGCTGCGCGTGCTTATCCACCTCTTTCGACCCGACGCGACAGCTTCACTCTGTCTCTTCTCTTTGACCGTTTTCGTTCAGACTGTCTCCCTCATGACGTTTTTATACGTATTTTTGTCAGGTCGTTTTGTAACTCATGTCCCTTTTATATACACATATACGGACCATACCAGTATGAAAACTTTACTTTAAAGAAAACGTCGAACTTTTCAGTTGTCTTTATCACATTTTATATTTTGTTGGGTAATTACGTTAACCTGCTGAAGTTCGTTATTGTCATGAAAAATAATACTAATAGTTAACGAGTATTATGTTGATAGTAATTTAATAGAGAAGGAAAAAAGAAGATAAGAAGTGAACGAGAAATGTTGTGGTTAAAAAAAAAAAGTGAACGAGGAATGCGGAGAGAGACAGAATGATGGGAATTGGGAAGGGTTGGGACAAGGCGTGACGATTTATCATCACACATTTTCCTCTGATTGCGGTCTCCCGAATCCGATTCCTTCCATTATATTTTTTATTAAAAAATCAATTTATGGTTGAAATATAAATGGTGAAAGTCTTATTTACTTATTTCAATATGAGTGATATATAGTCTTTTCTTAATTTAGGAAAAATGCATACTATAATTTGTCACACTTACAAGATGATATTGGCATAGTCTTGTTTTCTTTAGAAAATGTTATGTTTGTTTACGCACCACGTAGTATTTGTATTATTTTACTAAAATATTATTTTTTGTCCCATATATTAACTTTAGATCTCAGACCATCATTATTGGCAGCCCTTAGGGTCAGCTTTTAAAGGAGAGGGAGAGTGGACCGAGGCAAAGAATGAGGAAAAAGCTCCTAAATAAAAACTGGTCTTTGAGTGCCCTTAAGTTTTCATGACCAAAAAAAAAAAAAAGTTAAGGGCTTTTGTCTCTGTCCACCAATAATGATGCTCTCATACTCTTTTTTTTTTTTTTTAATATTAAATATATAAACCCGCTGAACCGGGAAATCAGTTTTGGTTACAAACCCGCTTTGAACAAAATAGCCTAATTAATCCTAAACAAAACTAGCTTCGCCCGCCCACTAAACCCGGCACAATCCGCTAGATAGTCTTCGGGGTCATCAGGAATCGGAAGTCGTTCTCAACCTTCGACAAAGCCACGGAAAAGTGAGGTTCTCCAAGTTTCTTTGGATGCCGGGATTTTCCGTATAGTCTCTGGAGTAGCTGTCTTCCGATGAACTCCACAAAGCTTATAACCTACACCGTCTGTGAAGCGCTCGACGAACAATAGAGGAGTGTTCCGGGAACTTACCACGAATGAACCTGGCTTGAACACAACGTCACGCAACGCTTGAAACGCCTCCTAAACCGAGCAAGCGCTCGCCATTGCCGCCACCATAACACAAAGGCGGGATGGATTCACCACCACTCCTGATCTAGAGTCTCAAAACCTGCAAGGAAGTCAAGCTCGCCACCACATTATTTCAAACGAAAATGGTGTGGTCCTGGGACGGCAAGCTAAGACCACAAGGAGACACCGAGCCAGTTAATGACCCTCCCGAGAACCGACTCGCCAAGTGCGCCCTTTGAGAACCAAAGGAACGAAACCACGCTGCTAGGTCCCAACTCCGGTGTCAATGGAGCGGGCATAAAAACATAAGACCAAAGGAGACAATCAAGAGCAAAAGCCGCAGCCTTTGCAAAAGAAACCAGAGCAGGAGCACGGACGAAGAACTCCGGACGTGAGGGATTTGCGTCAACAAGTCCACAAGAGCCATAGACGACTACTTGATTACAACCCTCCGACGAAATCACGCAAGTCTGAACTGAGAGGTCTGCCAACTCCGCCTGCACACGACCGCTCAAGACATGCTTCCGGCGAGATGAACAACCGGAACACACGTGACTAAGAGGCAGAGGAGAGAGCCCACGACGACACCGCAATGGACCGCAAAACCGCTCCCCTTAGTCTATTGACCACCAAGCCTACATCAGCACAAAGCCACAGTAGACAGAGAAGAAGACAAGCCGCATTCCTCATCACGGAGACAAATCCGAAGCAGATCTAGGAATTGAAAAAGACCTGCTTCAAAACCCAAAAGCCGACCCTTCCACAGAACCGACCGTAGTCGAAGCCACCAACTAGAACCTCGCCTCGAATCCACAAAGCAGCGACCACGCCGGAGTCGGAGCACCTCGCGAGCAGCGCACTTCACCAGAGAGAGCCTCTGTTGCAGATCGGAGAGCATATCGGTAAAAGACGATGGATCCGGAAGAAGAGCAAAAAGCAAACGAGGAAAAAGGGGAGAGGGCACCTCCGGCGTCGGCACGCGCGCGGACGCACCGCCGGACGCCGGAGTTAAAACAGAGGCGCTTGAAGTCGAGAGAGAAGAGAGAGAGAGAGGGAAGAGAGAGAGAGTGCTCTCATAATCTTATTGTCTTGTGCATAGATGTAGTCACGATATAGTCCTCTTGAACGATCAAACTCCAATACAAACGGTTAGTCGACTAACTTAGATTCTGATTCGCTGTCGAATCAAGAAACATCATAAGTTTACAATGTGAATTACACTACGTACGACGTTGCTGACGAAACACGAAAGCAGGGTCCACCGCCACTACCTATGTTGTTAATTAGAAATCCCGCAAACATTTGTAATAAACTTCGAATAAATAAGCGACTTTCAACTGTCTAAATAATTTGAATAACAATTTTGGGAAGAAAAATACGTCCAATAAAAAAAATCTCAAAATAAACAGACAAAATGTAGCACTTTTTCAAAAGGAAAAAACAAACAAAATGTTTTGGCTACTACAGTACTATTGTTTTTTCTTAGACAGCGAACAGTGAAACATGATCAGAATTTTGGATTTTAATTTCGAAAGCTGCGTGATCCCAACAAAGAATAATAATGTAAATCGTCTCATATAAACTATACAATAAATCAAGTTATCTGTTTTTCAAGTTCAAATCCAACGAAAGTTATAGAAAACGTTTCACTTGATTCCAACTTTCTGGAACATCCAAATCTAAGCAAAAAAATGTTCTGGAACACGAATTCAACTCCTTTCATATTGTCGAAGAATCGCGCTTATGATATTGTTTAGTTACATTAAATCAGCCACTCAAATAAAAAAAATTACATTCGCGTATATCTTTACACGTTTACAGATATTATTATTAACTGTAACATGGAAAAAATCAAATATCGAAATTGTGTATTATAACTTTTAAATATTCGAGCACAATATTTAACTACTAATTAAAAATTTATTCATTTAAATAATAATAAAACTTAAGAGATAATAATTGTTGAATTACCGGGAACTGGCTGTACATTGATACACTCAATAGTCTTCCTACCTATGTGTTGCCTACTGCGACCTAACACCACCTCTCTCTATGCATTATCTCCGTATCATTGTGTTCTCTTGTTTTATTCCACATGCATTTGTTTTTCACAAGAGGTAAGTTGTGTCATTATAAAAAAAAGAAGTGTCATTATTATTGGTCTTGTCTGTTGTTTACTAATTTTAAGGCTGTAAACATAAAGGCAGCGCCATGAATCCGTGGCTAAACATTCGCATTATTAGACAAACAAGTACAATAATTGTTTCTTTCTGTGTGTCAAAAATGATTTATAAGATTGGTAAAGAATAAAATACTATACCAATAAAAGATCAGTACTAAAAATATAATGACATTTTCCCGATAATATAAGTAGCAAAGATTGTTGTTCAAAAAAAAAAAGGTAGCAAAGATTCCAGTAAATTCCTGGAATCAGAGCTGCGAATGATCACCTCGCTGAATAAAACACTAATCTCATTTCATTATACCCCAACCTCAAATATGTCAATGAAAACGTTTAGTGTGCTACACTATTCCCTTAATCAATACTACTGTTCGCCATAGTCAAATATTGCGACGATATTTTCATGGCGGCAGTTAAGGTGCAATGTTTTTGTGTGTATTTTCCACTTTTACCCCACAAAGTTTCTAATATCAAACTGTAACTCTTTGTATTAAAAAAAAAGAAAATCAAACTGTAATTCGAGTATTAAATTAGGCTTAACTAAATTTAAAATTCAAAGCTTCTAGTAGACTGATACTATCACTCCATTTCCATCACACTATAAACATTTTAGGTTGTAGAAATTATAAATTTATAATGTAAAGATGTGAGATATTTTTTTTGTTTTATCTCATTATTTCAAACAAACTGATATCTTTGAAAGAAGAGCCACCTATGTAATGAAGTGAGCCGACTCCTAGTGAGGAAACAGAGCCATCAGTGTTCATAACTATCAATAGCCGACTCAACTATTCCGAGAAAAAACCCATAAAAAGACAAAATTTTAAAGACGAGAGAGAGAGAGAGAGAGAGAGAGGGCGTGGCCTCAAATCAACCCAACACCCTCTGTAAAAAAAGCCTGACTTGCTTCTCCCATACCCCCCATTTACTCTATCTGCGCATGTTTTCTCCATATAAACTCCACAAACCTCACTAAAGTTCCAACCTTTCAGACCAAAACAACAAAACAAAGAAAAGCTTTCCTTCTCCCGCGTATTCTTCTTCTTCCACACACCACCATGATGATGTCTGACTCCGGCGAATCACGACAGATAGCGACGAGATCACCTCACGGTGTAATAACGGGGCTTCCTCCTCCGACCACCACCACCGAGCAGCAAGAGCAACTCCCTTGTCCTCGCTGCGAGTCAACCAACACTAAGTTCTGTTACTACAACAACTACAACTTCTCTCAGCCTCGCCACTTCTGCAAATCCTGTCGCCGTTACTGGACTCACGGCGGAACTCTCCGCGACATTCCCGTCGGCGGCGGTACTCGCAAATCCGCCAAACGCTCCCGCACTTGCCCCTCCTCCACCTCCTCCTCCTCCTCCCGTGATGTTCCGTTACAAGCGACGCCTGTTCTCTTCCCTCACTCCTCGAACCCTAACGGCGTTAGCCGCGCCGTAACGGCTCAACTCGAAAACGACGGAAAGGGAAGCGCTCTGTCTCTCTCCGGCGGTTTCACCTCTCTCCTGAACCAGAACACGGCTCACGGGACCGGGTCGGACCTCGGAATCGGCGGGTTCGGAATCGGGCACGGGTCGGGTTTCGACGACGTCAGCTTCGGACTCGGGAGAGCGGTGTGGCCGTTTTCGGGTGATTCCGCGGCGGCGAATGTGGGGAGCAACGGGGTTGCTGCGGTACCGTCCACGTGGCAGTTCGAGGGTTTAGAGAGCAGCAACGCCGGCGAGTACTTTGCGTGGCCGGATCTCTCCATCACTACACCCGGGAACCCGCTCAAATGAATGAGACCTTTTTTTTCATAAAGCAGCTTCTGTCTTTACGAGAGGGTTTCGATATCTTTTAGTGATCTTTTTTTTACTCTTTTAGTGTTGTGTCCGGCCTTTTTTAGAGCTTGTGTAATGAAACTAGAAAAGAGTGGAAGTTTGTGTTTTTTCTTTTCTGTTTGGGTCTAAGGATCTTTTTTACCTTGTTACTTTCTACTCTGTTATTACAGTTCTTGCACAAGTGGTTTAGAGTGGAAATGAGGATGCCTTTTAGAACGACTCTTATTAGGAACAGTTGTCTTGTTCAATGAATGATATGATCTGAACAACATATTAGACATGTGTGTTGTTGTTGTTCATTTTAATCCTTCCCAGAAGCTAATCCTCTTTATCTTCCATTTCCATATCTGCAACATCCTCTCTCCTTTCCCTTTCACCACATAAAGAGTGAATAAAAGAATGTGTTAATACTCTACAAGATTTTCATATCCTTTAGTTTCCTTAGAGGACAAGTTTCGAACTGTTTTTGCAGTGGATCGCAACAGCAATGGATCTGTCTCTAATAGACTTCTACCAATCTAGTTACTGTGGAGGCTACAGAAAATAGAAAATGACTTTTTTTTTCAGAGGAAACAGATCAGTGAGGAAAAATAATTCAGACAAGCATCAGAAGTCGTTCATGAATGGCTTGATCATTTAATTTGTACTGGCGATCAAGCTCAACGTGTCACAGCAACTAGTAATCATTACACCAACGTGAGATGGCAAAGACCACAAACCGGATGTGTTAATTATTGAGATTAATCACTTCGTCTTATGTTACTAGCATATATCAAATTTTCCATCCCAAGTATCAGGAGTGTATATTATTTGTTATTGCATAATTCAGCTGTTAAGCTACATCTGGAGAAACTCTTTCCATACAACTCAACAGCTCTTCTACGACGGTTATACTAACTATGCTACTATAAAACCAGCACTTAATATAATCACCTCACTGAACTTCTCTTATATTGAATAATAAACATTTTGGATCATGCACCTCAACCGAACAACCAGAAAATTCTCATGAAAATGTGGCTGGGAGAACTTGGCAATTCATAGTCGCCTGATCAAAAGGAATTTAGTGATCTTCCGACGTTGAAGCTTGAAGACACTGTAACACTTCAAACTTAGGATTGGTGCATTTCAAGTATTTTCCCTCAATCTATATGGGCCTTAAAGTCCATATAGTAACTTAAAACGCCAACCAGAATGTTCAAACAATTTAAATACGTGCTTACTAACGCCGATCACACGCTTACACTATATAAATTATGTAGATACGTGCGTTTAGTTGCAAACAAGAGAAGAATCAAAGAGTTAAATCATGATGCGGATATTCAAATCAATTAATCAATGGGATATCAAAGAACTCATGGCCAATATGTCCGAAATGAACTCTAACTTCATTGCTTCAACCAACGTATTGTCCATGTTTCAAGAAAAACCATAGCATATCAAATAGTACTGATCGAAATATAGTCGAAGCGTTTTGTTTTGGAAGTGATGATTCTCGATTACCAGCTGTGACAAGCAAATAAAATGAATGATCAAATGTAATTCGGTGAAAAATATTTGATTTAAAAAAGTAGATTCGAAATGGATCATTTACACAAATAACTTGCAGAATTCCCTTTTATTTCGTCAAATCCAATGTCATCTAATTTGTATAATATGTGGCAATAGGGATTAAACAAAGAGAAGTTGGAAGTTAGAAGTTAGAACTAGTGTTGTTTTGAATAAATTTTCTAAACTATAAGCTTTTTGTATGTTTATTTTTTGCAAGTCAAGAATATATTCTAAACATACAAAGTCAATCATTGAGATTGATTCTCTTCCCTTCTGCAGAATTAAATGATCACAACTTGCACATAGATCCAATTAACTCCTTTCACATAGAAAAGAAAGAGTCTCGACCAATACTAAGTCAAAGTCAATGTTGTCTCTTATCCTCATATACTTCCTACTTCCAACACAACTCATTTTATCAATAAAAGAGAAGTCTTCCTCTGTTCTATGTACATACATTCAACTCAAGAGCTAGTTCCTCTCTCCTCCTCATTATTCTCAAGAAAATGCCGATTGGTGAGGTTATGATAGGAGCTGCTCTTGGAATTACTCTCCAAGTGCTTTATGAAGCCATCATAAAAGCAAAAGATAAATCTTTAGCCACAAAATGTATCTTGGGCCGCCTCGGGGCTACAATCTCCAGGATCACTCCCTTGGTGGTTCATGTCGATAAGATCAGCGAAAAAGTAGAATATTCTCAGAGGAAAGTCATTGAAGATCTCAAGCGTCTTCTTGAAAAGGCTGTTTTTCTTGTTGAGGCTTATGCAGAACTCAGACGGAGAAACCTACACAAGAAGCATAGGTTTGTATAGTTTATATAATACATGAAATGCTTGAAAAGTCTTTTTGATTTCTTAAAATGTTTTCTTTTTGGTTTATATAATATATATGTGTTGTTGATATCTAGGTACAAGAGTAGAATCAAAGAGTTAGAAGCTTCATTAAGATGGATGGTAGATGTGGATGTTCAAGTCGACCAATGTCTAGATATCAAAGAACTCATGGCCAAGATGTCTGAAATGAACACTAAACTCGACAAGATCACGTGTCAACCAACTGATTGTAACTGTTTCAAGAGCAATGATAGCACATCACCAGTGATATCACAAACTAGTAATCAAAATATACTCGAAGCAACAGACGGATCTTCAGAGGAAAATGAAGAAGAAAGCTCAAGGATTGATATCCACCTTCGATGGAGTTCAAGAAAAAAAGCTAAAGATCGTGAGATCCGATTCGTGGTTAAGTGATGTCTTAAGCAACAAGTAAAATGAATGCTCAAATGTGAAATAGGATTATCTTTTTTTTTTTAATGTTGTTGTGAGGAATGGAAATGGAATCATGTACACAATTGTTGACTTATTCTTGGGTTCACTCCCTAGGGTGAACCTCTAGGTTCACCAACCAGTAGTGTTTGAGTATTTGATATTTGATATCTTTAAACATAATTGAATTTCTAAATTAGATTAAAATAAAAAATACATAAAAATAGTAATAATTACAATAAATAAATAAATTAATATTATCAAGTCTTCACTAAAATACTAAATCCTATACTCTAAATCCTAAAACATATACCCTAAATCCTAAACCCAAAAAATTTAGGTAAACCTAAGCCTTTTGATAAATCCTAAACCCTAAATCATAAATATTAAAAACTAAATCATAAAAAACACTAAACCCTAAATTCTAATCAGTAAACCCTAAACCCTTGGGTAAACCCCAGACCCTTGGATAATTCATGAACCTGTAGGTTCACCGACCAATATATAATGTTTGAGTTTATGATTTATCCAAGGGTTCAGGATTTACCCAAGGGTTTAGGATTTAGTGATTAGGATTTAGGGTTTAGTGTTATTATGATTTAGTTTTTAATATTTGTGATTTAGGGTTTACGATTATCAAAAGGCTCAGGTAAATTTTTGGGTTTAAGATTTACCTAAAATTTTAGGGTTTAGGATTTAGGGTATAGGGTTTAGTATTTTATTAAAAGCTTAATAATATTAATTTATTTATTTTTGTAACTACTACTATTTTTTATGTATTTATATTTGTTATTTTAAAAATATAATATAGTTTTGAAATTAAATTTTGTTTCCTTTTTTAAAAGATATCAAATACTCAAACACTATTGGTTGGTGAACCTAGAGGTTCATCCTAGGGGGTGAACCTAAGAATAACTCCACAAATAATATGTAAAATGTAGAATTCGTTTTTGTTCTCAAATCTAAGAGGGATGTATTGAATCTAAAATTTGAAGTGATTTGATTTTTAATGAGTTTTTAAATGATTGCAGGAGAATTAGAGAATTTGATGTGATTTTTGTTAAAACACTCTAGAATCTCATTTAAAACAGTGAGATTTATATTTTTATTTTTATAACTAAGGAACTCCCCTCAAACACTATAGAAACACTTAAATAATTCTAAAATCTCTAACTTAAATTTTGTTCAATAACAGTTGATTTCAGAGTGTTTTATAAAATGTCAAGTTTAATAACACTAGATTCTAAAGTGTTTTTTAAAATCCATGTTTAAATAACAGTGGATTTGTCATTTTAATACAAATCACTCTAAACCCTTAATTGAATACACCCCTCAATGTCAAGTGTATTACAAAATTTACCAATAAGGAATTTTATAAATGAAGGATGTGAGAGGAATTATATATATATATATATCACAATTTTTCGTTGCTCTGGCTTTTGCAACTGACTACTCATTCTGTTGTTATCATTATTTCCGGATTATACTAGTCTTCAGTGCGGAGGAATTAATCAAACGAGCATCAGAAGACCGTTCATGAATGGCTAAAGGATTTGTATCTGGCGATCAAGATAAACGTGTCGCAACACACAAATAGTAATCATATACACCAAGTTTGATGGCAACGACCACATGCAGGTGGTTGATCCTTGCTGTGGTTAATCATTTTCTCTTATGTTACTAGTATATATTTCATGAAGATTCCATGACGTAGTGATCCTGCTTGGAGATTGATTAGGAAGTCAAATTCAGAAACGTAGCTGCTACAGAAGTGTTTAACTTAACCTCTTAGTTGAGATTCTCTGAGACAGAAGGATCATATGCCAACACAAAGAAGTCTCCTTGGTTTCTGAGACAAGTGAAGCTAACATGAGTTTTTTTTCTCTAGAGAGATCCTACATTCTTGGCTGGTGCAGGAGCTACCAAAATCAAAGAGCATTATGTTCTTGACTCCACAATCCATATTTGAAAGGTATAAGATACTCTGGTTAAGCTAATGTGAAACTGCACCCATCCAAATACAGTATAAGCAATGTAATGTAGAATATTAAGAATCGTAATAAGTCAAAAGCATTCGTCTGATAGCTTTGATAGATTCTCCTCTTTCTGCCCTTTTTTCCTGTGACCTTGCTTCCGTCTTGTTGGAGAGAAGATTCTACATTGAAAATATGAAAGGAATATTAGTAATATATAAGAGATTTGGACCAGTAATCCACTAATTGCCAATTAGTTTTAAGTTGGAAACCCAAAAAACTTATCACGGTATTAGAGCGAACCTAACACCCTGACCCATTAATCTGGCCCGGACAATGACCCGATCAACCCATTAGTTGATGACCCACAGTTCCACCGAAATTGCTTAAAAATAAAAAATATTATCTTAGAGGGGATATGTTGGATTCTGCGAGATTAATGGTTATACACACCATTATCTCGAGTGAGGGTGTTGGAGAGACAATGCTTTTTATTTTTTAGCAATCTCGGTGGGTCTAAGGATCTTTTTACCTTGTATACTTTCTACTCTTTCTTGCACAAGTGGTTTAGAATGGAAATGAGGATGCCTGTTTAGAACAACTCTTATTAGGAACAGTTGTCTTGTTCAATGAATGATATGATCTGAGCAACATATTAGACATGTGTGTCGTTGTTCCTCTTAATCCTTCCTAGAAGCTAATCCTCTTTATCTTCCATCTCATCTCTGCAACATCCTCTCATTTCCCTTTCACCACATAAATAGTGAATAAAAGAATGTGTGAATATACTGATTTTCTGATCCTTTAGTTTCCTTGGAGGACAAGTTTCGAACTGTTTTTGCAATGCATCGCAACAGCAATGGATCAATCTCCAATATACTTCTACAATCTAGTTACTGTGGAGGCTACAGAAAATAGAAAATGACTTTTTTTCAGAGGAAACAGATCAGTGAGGAAAAATAATTCAGACAAGCATCAGAAGTCGTTCATGAATGGCTTGATCATTTAATTTGTACTGGCGATCAAGCTCAACGTGCCACAGCAACGTGCCATATACACCAAGGTGAGATGGCAAAGAAAACAAACCGGATGTGTTAATCCTTGCTGAGATTAATTACTTCGTCTTATGTTACTGGCATATATCAAATTTTCCATCCCAAGTATCAGGAGTGTATATGATTTGTTATTGCATAATTCAGCTGTTAAACTACATCTGGAGAAACTCTTTCCATACAACTCAACAGCTCTTCTACGACGGTTATACTAACTTTGCTTCTATAAAACTCAGCATTTCCTATATGATCCTAAATGTTTATTATTCAAAGAACTCATGGCCAATATGCCCGAAATGAACTCTAACTTCATGCTTCAACCGACGTATTGTCCATGTTTCAAGAAAAATCATAGCATATCAAATAGTACACTAGTACTGATCGAAATATAGTCGAAGCGTTTAGTTTTGAAGTGGTGATTCTCGATTACCAGCTGTGACAAGCAAATAAAATGAATGATCAAGTGTAATTCGATGAAAAAGATTTAATTTAAAATGTAGATTCGAAATGGATCATTTACACAAATAACTTGCAGAATTCCCTTTTATTTCGTCAAATCCAATGTCATCTAATTTGTATAATATGTGGCAATAGGGATTAAACAAAGAGAAGTTAGAAGTTAGAAGTTAGAACTAGTGTTGTTTTGAATTAATTTTCTAAATTATAAGCATTTTGTATGTTTCTTTTTTTTTGCAAGTCAAGAAAATATTCTAACATAACAAAGTCAATCATTGAGATTGATTCTCTTCCCTTCTGCAGAATTAAATGATCACAACTTGCACATATATCCAATTAACTCCTTTCACGTAGAAAAGAAAGAGTCTCGACCAATACTAAGTCAAAGTCAATGTTGTCTCTTATCCTCGTATAATTCCTACTTCCAACACAACTCATTTTATCTATAAAAGAGAAGTCTTCCATTGTTTCTATGTACATACATTCACCTCAAGAGCTAGTTCCTCTCTCCTCCTCATTATTCTCAAGAAAATGCCGATTGGTGAGGTTATTGTAGGGGCTGCTCTTGCAATTACTCTCCAAGTGCTTCATGAAGCCATCATAAAAGCAAAAGATAAATCTTTAACCACAAAATGTATCTTGGACCGTCTCTGTGCTACAATCTCCAGGATCACTCCCTTGGTGGTTCATGTCGATAAGATCAGCGAAAAAGTAGAATATTCTCAGAGGAAAGTCATTGAAGATCTCAAGCGTCTTCTTGAAAAGGCTGTTTGTCTTGTTGAAGCTTATGCAGAACTCAGACACAGAAACGTACGCAAGAAGTATAGGTTTGTATAGTTTATATAATACATGAAATGCTTGAAAAGTCATTGTGATTTCTTTTTTTTTGGTCAAAGTCTTTGTGATTTCTTAAAATGTTTTTTTTGGTTTATATAATATATGTGTTGTTGATATCTAGGTACAAGAGTAGAATCAAAGAGTTAGAAGCTTCATTAAGATGGATGGTAGATGTGGAAGTTCAAGTCGACCAATGGCTAGATATCAAAGAACTCATGGCCAAGATGTCTGAAATGAACACTAAACTCGACAAGATCACGTGTCAACCAACTGATGATTGTAACTGTTTCAAGAGCAATGATAGCACATCACCAGTGATATCACAAAGTAGTAATCAAAATATACTCGAAGCAACAGACGGATCTTCAGAGGAAAATGAAGAAGAAAGCCCAAAGAGTTCAAGAAAAGGAGCTAAAGATCCGATTCATGGTCAAGTGATGTCTTAAGCAACAAGTAAAATGAATGGTCAAATGTGAAATAGGATTATCTTTTTTTTTTAATGTTGTTGTGAGTAATGGAAATGGAATCATGTACACAAATAATGTTTAGAAATGTAGAATTCGTTTTTTCTCAAACCTAAATGTCAATTGTATTACAAAATTTACCAATAAGGAACTTTATAAATAAAGGATGCGAGAGGAAATATATATATTTCACAATATTTCGTTGCTCTGGCTTTTGAAACTGACTACTCATTCTGTTATCCGTTGGTGTAAATACGGATCTTTTACCTTGTTACTTTCTACTCTGTTATTACAGTTCTTGCACAAATGATTTTAGATTGGAAATGAGGATGCTTCTTTAGAACAACTCTTGTTCTAAACAGATAAGTGCTGTAAGGAATAGATCTTGTTCAATAAATGATGATCTTGTTATTCATCTTCTCGTTTGAATTATTTCCGGATTATACCAGTCTTCAGGAGGAGTTAATCAAACGAGCATCAGAGGACCGTTCATGAATGGCTAAAGGATTTGTATTTGGCGATCAAGCTCAACGGGTCTCAACACACAAATAGTAATCATATACACCAAGTTTTATGGCAACGACCCACATACAGGATGGTTAATCAATGCTGAGGTTAATCATTTTCCCTTATGTTACTAGTATATTTCATGAAGATTCCATGACGTAGTGATCCTGCTTGGACATTGATTAGGAAGTCAAATTCAGCAACGTAGCTGCTACAGAAGTGTTTAACTTAACCTCTTAGTTGAGATTCTCTGAGACAGAAGGATCATATGCCAACACAAAGAAGTCTCCTTGGTTTCTGAGACAAGTGAAGCTAACATGAGTTCTGTTTCTCTAGAGAGATCCTACATTCTTGTCTGGTGCAGGAGCTACCAAAATCAAAGAGCATTATGTTCTTGACACCACAATCCAAATCTGAAAGGTATAAGATAAGTCAAAAGCATTCGTCTGATAGCTCTGTTAGATTCTCCTCTTTCTGCCCTTTTTTCCTGTGACCTTGCTTCCATCTTGGTATTTAGGTCTGGGCATAAAATTCGGAACCCGAAATTCGAACCGAACCCGAACCAGAAAACCCGACCCGTTATCCAACCCGAAATATAAAAATATCCAAACGGGTCTTGTAGGATGGAACAAAAAATATCTGAACCTGAAGTACTATTAACCGAACCCGAACAGGTAACCCGAAAAATCTGAAACTAACCGAACCCGAACAGGTAACCCGAAATATCTGAAACTAATAGTTAATATAAATATTTTGAAATATATATAAGTATTTAAATTATTAAATTCAATATTTATGGTAATATGATATATAATAATAAATATTAAAAATTATTAATGCTTTAAGTACACAATTAGTTATAGATATATAGTTTATAATTTGCTCATTGAAATAACAAATCTACTCTGTATAAGGTAATATATATTGTTTATAAATGATGTTTTTTTCATACTTGATCTAATATTTTATTATTATTTTATAATTTTATGTGTAAGAGATTAATTTTTATTTAATTTAGGTGTTTGTTTTTATGTTTTGCTTTAAGTTTTTTTTTTTTTTGGTTATATCCGAACCGAACAGATATAACCCGAATCCGAATGATATATGGTTACTTTATGATTTTAGGAAGCAATATAATTCTGAACCGAACCCGAAGTGTTATTACCTGAACCCGATCCGTACTAATAAAATTTTAGTATGAGATCTAGAGACGTAAACCCGAAAATCCGAAAAACCCGATTCGAACACCAACGGATACCCCAACGCTCAAGCCTATTGGTATTGGTGTTGTTAGAATCTTGAATAATTCAAAGCAGTCAAAACTAAAAGTCTAACTTTACATACCTTGCATCTAGGATCTTAGTCACACCCTCTTCTTTTCTCCGGGTATCGACTTCTAGTTTGATAATTGTTTTATCATTTCTTCATTTATCCATTTTTGCTCATGAACAAAGCCGTTTCGTAATTCATTGCTGCAGGCTTCGACCTTCCTCTTTCTATCTTCGGATTCCAGAACCTTGTCTCTATTTCATCGTTCCTGGCTTCCTCTTCTCTGCCAATGCAAACTTTCACAAGAAAAAGATAGCGCTGGTATTGTGGTGTTTTAATATCTCTTCATGCGTTGCATATTTATATTAAAATTTAGGAGCAAGACATTCACAAATAGAATGTTTCCATTTCAAAGACGTGCATATGGTAAATGTAGATATCGCCAATTGCTGGTAATACATTATATAAAGCCTAAGTTACAAAAAAAAAAAAAATACATTATATATGTGGTAGTTGTGCTTTAACAAATGTTTCTGTAAAAATGCTATAGATCGTCTTCCACACGTAGAAAAATTGGTTATGGCCAACTTGAAATATATATTAAACAAGTTGCGTCATTCGGTCTTCGTAACGGTATACAGTCTCTAGACCATTTAACAAAAGCATGACTACCATCGGCAATCATAATATTGTCGTTGGTAGCGGTTGATAGCGTTCCAAACTAATCATATAAACTGTTATAAATTATTTTAAACTACTTCGAACTTCTTAAAATCAAAAGTTGGTTCTGGCTAGTGTTTGCGGTTGAGAACGATTACGGAAAGATAAATAAATATAAAATTACTTTTTGAAAATAATTTTACATTTTAAATAAAAAATAAAAAATGGAATTAGTATAAATATAAATATATACACATTTATGTATAAACTTAAATTCACAAATAGTACAATAATTTGTTTTATAAAAACTTTATACTAGCTATTCACTAGAATTTTTTAAAAACAAATATACATACATATATAAAGATATACACATATATAAAACAAAACAAAATATTATTTTAAAAGTTTTAATATAATTTTTCAAAAAGTTACTAAAGTTATAACTTTCAACTAATTATAAAAACTAAATAAACAAATAAAATATTATTATTTATATTTTATTAATAATTATTATATTTTATCACAATACTATATTTTTATATTTTTATAATGTTATAATATTTTATATTGATAATTTAGTATCTGCAATATCTAATAATCAACTAGTCATAAATATCCCGTAAACGCAACAATTTTTAAACGTTGTGTCATTCGTACAAAACGCTAAATAACGTTTGGAATCGCAACAATCTGCATCCGTAAACTCCTGCATCTGCAACCACAACCTAAGTATATTTTATTTAACGAGGACTTAGGAAGATTTGCAATTGTTTTAGTTTACCGTCATTTCCCTCACAAATAAACAAGTTGCAAAAGAAAATAAAAAGAACGAACGCCTGCAAGGTCTGATACTCGCTGTACAAGACAAACAAATAAAATAAGAGAAAAAAAACTATGAAGATTTGAAGAAATATAAAGAAAACAAGGAAATGTTGTCTACTGATTTGATGCTTAAACTCCATCATACATTTAGTCAAAAAAAAACTCCATTCATACATTGCTAATAAAATACAAACTAGAGTAGAAAAGAAAGAGAGGAGAAACAATTGTTTCTCTGAGATAACTTTTTCTACAGCTGTCATTTATAAAGTGGAAGCTATTATTTTTGTGTCAAAATGTTTCATAATGTCCCTCGTAATTATCCAAGCAAATTGTAAATTGATGTCGCTTTATTTTGTTATTTCATGTGTCTTAGAAATAGGAGTTAATGGGTCTTGAATTTTGATAGAAAGTTAAAATTTGAAGTCTTTAAACTTTAGAGCATATAAGAACATAAATAATCTAGTAACAGCAAACCAGTCAAAATACAAATTGCTCTCATATAAGTATATCATTTAAAGTAAAAAAAGGAAAACCTAAAACAAAATCAATTCTCCAACCTATATACATATATAGACTAAAGCTTTATGATAAACTTTCAAGGGTCAATTTGCTTAATATTCATAGCAGCACCATATATGAAGAATATAGCCATGCATGAAAAACTGTGTCAATTTGATACAAAAATAGCCAACGCTCTCCTTCCCTACGAGTAAAAGATAATTAACACAACACTCGATATCATACTATACTATATTTGTCTAATATATAGTACAGAACAATTATTTTATAATACCAACCATTATAAAGAGGATGAAGAAAATAAAAAGGTTGAAAAAATGAAAGGTTTGTAGAGAGTACACTATACCCTAAACCTAAACTATATACCTTAAACCCAAAACCGAAACTCAAACCATATACACTGAACCCTAAACCCAAACCATATACCCTAAACCTAAACCCTAAACCCAAACCATATACCCAAATACTAAACCCTAAACCCAAACCATATACCCTAGACCCAAATCCTAAACCTTAAACCCAAACCCTAAATCCAAATCATATACCCTAAACCCAAACCATAAACCATAAACCATAAATCCAAACTCTGAACCCTAAACCCAAACCATATACCCTAAACCCAAACTCTAAACCCAAACCATATACCCAAACCATATACTTTAAACCCAAACCCTAATCCTAAACCTAAATCCTAAACCCAAACCTTTATCCATTTCGTGACTATACTATACATATTATGGTATGGAATACTCGACACTCCCACAAACTTTGTATATATGAAATTCTCTAAAATTTTCTTAGAGAGAGAGATGATGAGTGGCGACAGTGTAACTAATCAAGTAGTGAGTAAGAAGAATCAAGAGGCAGAAAAAAAATTATCATACTATACTGTAATTTAAAATAGTATGGATTCAAAATTGCGATTATGAAATATTATATAAAATTTATAAAATATATGTTTGTTTTGAAATTTTTTAAACATATTATGTGTAGAAAAAAAAGATTTGTTTTTATCATATAAACAACAAAATTGTACAATTGTTTTTACAGAAATTGAAACTAATTAAGAATTGAAGGGGAAACCATATTTATAAAAAAAAAAAAAAACCCCATTCAAGGGCAATATAGCAAATATTTCACAAATATCATAGCCTATGATTTGCTATGTACATATGTTTCATTTAAATCCTACAATGTATATGTGATCAAATTTCCCATCTTTCAATTCTTGGTTTCAGAAAACCGGGGTTACGGTTTTTAGTCTTATCTTTTTACTATTTTAATTTATTCTAAGCTTTTAAAACATTTCATATTGACAAAAGTAATTAAGAAGTATATAACCAATCAAAATAAAATTTATTTTCATATAATTTTAATTAAAAATGTAAAAAGCTAATTTTAAAAACATTTTTTTCATACATGCCTATAAAGCTTCCAAAAATAATCTTTTAATCCGCGATTTCAGAAACATGATCGACAATTGTTTCAATTGATTCCATATGTTGATGTGAGCTTCAAATATATGTAATCTTGTTATTAGATAATCTTCTTTTACCTATGCAGAAATATTGTGATACTTTTTTTATAAAGATCTCACAGATACTTTAGGAAAAAATGATTTAATGAAATGAGACACAGTTAGCAGTGGTGCACACTGCACAGGGTTACACCAACAACAACCACATAAAGTAGGGAGGAGGCAACACATAGCACACTATATCGAATGAGACAATGGTGTTTTGCAGATGGGTATGGAAGAATAAGAACTTATGTTTATGAATTGGTTGGGTATTATAATATATTAAAATAATTCGAAAGATTGTTGGGAGCAAGAAATACAAGAAGATGTTTTTTTTTTCATTTTTACATGTGAAAACCGAAACTTTTATTTGGACGATGAAAATTATGAAAAATCTCAACAATTTCATGTGACTTTTACAATATTGGTCTCAAATTGCCAAAGGTGGTTTCAAAACATAAAGAATAACTAGAAAATATACAAAGACTGAAAGAGAGTTTCAAAACTTTTGAGATAAACCATGTATCCAAAACTCCAAACACAAGAACATATAATCTCGTATGTGGTGTGAGGAATCAACTACATTGCTTTGTCAATATAGGCACGGAATTAATCCCCATTTTGATTACTAGAGCTTGAATAGAGTAATGACAAAAGAAAAACTAAACTACCTTTGTCATCTTTATTATGCTAATGTTGTTACTATTTTCTTATATAAGAGAAACCAAATTTATAATAACATATATTATGTGATGCAGTGAAGAAAAATTTAAAAGCTCATTTATGACCAATAAATTGTATAAAATGTACCAATAGCGATTAAACAAAGAGAATTGGTATTTAGCAATATAGATTAAACAAAGAGAATTAGTATGTAACAATATGGATTAAACAAAGAGAATTAGTGTTGTTTTGAATATAATTTTCTAAAATATAAGCTTTTTGTATGTTTGTTAGAGCAAGTCAACAACTTATTCTAAATACAAAGTCAATCATTGAGATTGATTATCCTCTCTTCTGCAGAACTAAATAATTACAACTTGCATATATATCCAGTTCACTCCTTTCACCTAGGAGTCGACCAATACTAAGTCAATGTCAGTATTGTCTCTTATCCTCATATATATGGTTCTTCCAACACAACTCGTTTTATCAACACAAAGAAAAGTCTTCTCTCCTTATTATTCTCAAGAAAATGCCGATTGGTGAGCTTGTGGCAGGGGCTGCTCTTGGACTTACTCTCCAAGTGCTTCACGAAGCCATCAAAAAAGCAAAAGGTAGATCTATTACCACAAAATGTATCTTGGACCGTCTTGATTCTACAATCTCCATGATCACTCCGTGGTGAATCAAGTCGATAAGCTCAGCGAAAGAGTAGAAGATTCTCAAAGGAAAGTCATCGAAGAACTCAAGCATCTCCTTGAAAAGGCCGTTCTTCTTGTTGAGGCTTATGCAGAACTCAGGCGCAGAAACCTACTCAAGAAGTTTAGGTTTGTAGTTTATATATAATACATGAAATGTGTGATAGTCTTTATGATTTCTTAGAAAAAAAAATGTTGGTTTATAATATATATGTTGTTGATCTCTAGGTACAAGAGTAGAATCAAAGAGTTAGAAGCTTCATTAAGGTGGATGGTAGATGTGGACGTTCAAGTCAACCAATGGCTAGATATCAAAGAACTCACGACCAAGATGTCCGAAATGAACACTAAACTCGAACAAATCACGTGCCAACCAACGAATTGTGATTGTTTCAAGACCAATCAAAGCATATCACAAAGTAGTAATCAAACTACAACAGGCAGATCGTCAGGGGAAAATAAAGAAAGCCCGAGTGAGGGATCTGAACCAAGGATTGATATACACCTTCGATGGAGTTCAAGAAACGGAACCAAAGATCATGAGATCCGATTCATGGTCAAGTGATGTCTTAAGCAACAAGTAAAATGAATGTTCAATTAAGAAATATGATTTTTTTTGTTGTTTGGTTTTAAAATGAGATCATATACAAAAAAAATATAGAATTCATTTCTTTTCTCATAATGTTAATTGTATTATAAAAGAGAAATTCCCAAGATATCTGTATTTAGTTTATTTTCACCAAAAAGATCTCAAAGAAAAAAACTGATCAAAAGAGTTTCACTAAAGAATAAATATACACTCCTCCGGTTAACTATATACTTAATGTTTAGAGTTAAGGGGTAGAATTTTTGGACAAGATTTAAACTTTTTAAAAATAAATAAATAAATATTACAAATTTCAAAATAAAACTTTTTAAAATAGTTTCAAAAAGCATTTTCAAAATTTTAAAAAAGAATTTGGAAAAAGGTTTTGAAAATATTATAAAAAGTTTGAATTTGAAACATATGATTAAAAACTATATAAAATTATTTTTATTATTATTAAAACTATTTATTTATATTTCTATATCTATAAAGCAAGTGGTAGAATGGTTTCTTGCCTCTTTAATGAAATTTCTTTTGATCATTTTACTCTTTGAAATTCTTGGTGACAAAAACTTAAAATGAAGCTATTTGAAAGAATTTCCATTATAAAATATATCGATAATATTGATAAATGAGAAATTTATCTTCTCTACTAAAAGAGAAATACATTTTTGTCTACTATAAAAACATTTCATAAATTACATCTATTTTATTTTTTATATTAATTTATTAAATATATAATATTTTAAAAAATTATGAACAATTATATGAATATCAATACTCACTTTGTCCGAATAAACATATATAATCACTCGTTTCAAAAGAGCCACCTTTTAGATTTTTTTTTACTTTCAGTGATATACTTTTACAATTTCAATGTATTAATGATGTAAATTTAAAAATATATATATATAATTATGGTTATTTAAATTCCATTAGTTAAAAGTTATGAAGAATAGTTACTTACAAAAATAGTGTACTAGTAATCAAAATTTCATATGTTTTTTTACTTTCAGTGATATGCTTTTACAATTTCAATGTATTAATGATGTGGAAGAAGTTTCTGAAATATAGATCCTTTGCAGAAGTGATTAAGTGAATACGAAGGTGGACATTAACAATGGTGCAACCTCATTGTTTTGGTTTGATGTATGATGGTCTTCTTCTTTCTTTTTTTCTGAAACACAATTTGATGTATGGTCTCTTTTGGGGAAAATGTTGGGGTTCCTTTTAATGCGACGGTTGAAAACTTAGTTTAGTTATAAAGGAGAATATGCGATTCGTATAGACTGAGCTTCAGCTCCAAACATGCATGTCAAAATACGCGACATATGTATCCAATGGTGAATTGGCATAAAGGGATTTGGTTCCCATCGAGCCATTCCAAAATATTCAGTGCTGTCACGGATTGTTTGCAGCCCATGATCGATTATCTAGTGGAGACATAAATCTAAGATGGAACTCAAATGCAGATGAAAAGTGTATGCTATGTAACGCTCACATCGAAAAAGAGACCATCTATTCCCCTCATCTCCTTTTACATTGGGAAGGTCTAACTTCAGAGTTTCTGGGCACAAGTTATTCGAAAGAGTGGAGTAGCATCCTAGAGTTGATCGTTGGCTTCGCAAAGGGTAAAACTCCCCTCTTCTTACTCCGCTAAGGTGTTTCAAACTATCATTTATTTCATATATAAGGTGGGAGAGAAATAGAAGAACAAAACTTAGCTTCACCCCCTAAGGTGAATCTCTACATTCACCCACCAATAGGAATTAGTTAGTTGAGATTTGATATCTCTTAAAAAAGGAAATCAAGTAATAAGAATTTAATGAAATAAAATTATGTTTTTAGATAAATAAAAAAATAGTAGCAATTATAAAAAATACATTTTTTTAATATTGATAAATTCGTCAGAAAATACTAAACCCTAAACCCTAAATTCTAAATACTAAACTCTAAACCCTTAGGGAAAGCCTGAACCCTTGGGAAAATACTAAATCCTAAACCCTAAATTCTAAATACTAAACCCTAAACCTTTAGGGAAAGCCTGAACCCTTGGGCAAATCTTATACCCTAAATCGTTAATTTTAAACCCTAAACTCTTAATCATAAATCATAATTTTAAACCCTAAATTCTAAACACGAAACCCTAAACCCTAAACTCTTTGACAAATATTAAATCATAAACTCTTAATCCTAAACCATAAACCATTTTAGAATTTAGGATTTAGGTTTAGTATTAGGAGTTATGATTTCGGGTTTATGGATTAGGATTTAGTTTATGATTTAAAGTTTGGTTTAAATTTAAGGGTTTAGGGTATAAGATTTGCCCAAGGGTTCATGCTTTTCCCAAGGGTTTAGGGTTTAGTATTTAAAATTTAAGGTTCAGGGTTTAGAATTTAGGGTTTAGGGTTTAGTATTTTCTGATGGATTTATCAATATTAAAAGATATATATTTTTATAATTGCTACTATTTTTTATTTATCTAAAACCATAATTTTATTTCATTAAATTCTTATTACTTGGTTTCCTTTTTTAAAAGATATCAAATCTCAATTAACTAATTCCTATTGGTGGGTGAATGTAGAGGTTCACCTTAGGGGGTGAAGCTAAGTTTTGTTCGAAATAGAAGGCGACATGGTGAGACCAGCATGGGGTCATTGCAAACTTTTTTAAAAAACAAGGCAGTCACTGTAAAAATATAAATTGAGGTGAATAATTATTTTGCATTCATTAAAAAAAAGGTGAGAGGGCAGTAGTAGTGAGGTGTAACTCGATTTCTCTACGAAAGAGCTCGTCCAAGTGCATGAGTTGAAAAGATTCTCAATACATCGGTCCATGTGTTCCGTTTATTCGACGGAGACAAATGGACAATCCAAGTTTGGGGAGATGTGATCCATCTGGTGCAAACCGGTTTCTAGCAATCCGGTTTTAGTGGTGACAGAACCTCTTGTTAGATAGATTCAAACACTTTTTCCACTGAGATTTTCTGTAATTTAAGCTTTACTCCGCTACTTAGCTACTTTCGCAATTTGGCCCCCATAACTTTGAGGATTGGTAAAGTAAATTGCTATCAGTTTTCGTGCAGTCAAAGGTTATATGGCCTACTAATTAGTAATTAATTACATAGAATCCAACGCCTCTGCTAAACTACAAAATAAAAAGGTAAATTTCTAGTAAAGAAACCAATTTTAGTTTTCAAGAATGCTTCTGCCGATCAATTTGGACTTCTGATCACTAATTAAAAATGCTTACCAGAATAATAGTCGATTACCTCAGTGGTTGGCCGTAAACCGATCAATAAGACCGACTGATTAAGCATATTATAAATGGCTGGCTGACTTTTTTTTTTTTTTTGCAACAGAAAAATACAGTTGAAGACTATGATTTTATATAAATATTTGTACGTAAATATTGAAAATAATCAGTATTGGAAATGAGATTAGGTTATAAAGGGGGACCAAATCGTGTTGCCCCAAATATCTCACTACTATTTCTGTGATACAGTGTTGGAGTTTGAGAATAGAAACATTGAACAATGAAGTGTTTAGTAACTTGACTGAACTCTAAACTAAAACTAGCTAACCTTTTCAATAAGAACATTGGGATCATGCCACTCTTCTTGGAGATTGAGAAAGGAGTTATTGTATTTGCATTATTACCTCCCTTGAGCAACTTTAATTGTGGCGCCATCACAATCGAAAAGGAAAAGGAAGAAAGGTACGTTCAGTCCATTTGACCAGAGGCCAGAGCTCTCTCTCTCATTTTGGCGGCAATGGGTAAGGGCTAAAACGGCAAAAACATAATAAATAGGTGAACAAAGTAGAGATGTGCTATTTTCCTTAAGATCCATGATTGTCATCATTAGGACTTTAGGAGTCTTGAGTATAGGTGTTGTTGCTTTCTTTCGTCGGATTTAGTCTATAAAGACATACTCATCGAGTTCTCGAATTTGTAGTTTCTTTAAACTAAATAATAGTGGTAATGTATAAATTGTGGCTAATACAATTATTCACCGGTCTTTTTAGTGACTTAGATTTTTTTTTAAAATTATAGATTAATTTATCTATTATGCATTTATGTGAAACTCATAGTGGCGCGGCGCAGTAGAAATTGCGCCTACTGCAATTATTCACTAGTTAACAAACAAAATAATTTTGCCAGCAATTTTTTAAATATGTTAAGTTCAACTTATCATACATTCATATATATGTAGTATATTACGTGTATTAATGGTGTAAACGATGTTGGATCATGTTCGAGAGTATCGATCTTATAAATCAAATGAGAGGCAATGTTTTTGGAAAGAAAAAGACATTTACTGAATATTTTTAGTGTTGAAAAAGAAAAAATATAAAAAAGAAGAAATATAAGAGCAAACAAAATAAAGAAGAAAATGTAAGAGCTGATAGGAAACGTGGAATAAGAGAAAAATAAGATTCTGAATGTTGTTGGTGGTTCGAGGAAAACGCAGGGCGGAACTATTTCACGATTCAAATACAAATTTGCTATTGAGAGCATTTCCGGTGTTGCGACTTTATATTTTTCTCTAAAATAAAAATTTCTGTTATAGAGGTATATTTGTTCTGGTGTATGTATTTGTAATAAAAAAAATTATTTTAAAAGAAAATATAAATGAATGTTATTTATTGTCTCTATATTTAGAGATAGAAATAACATATCTTTATATTGTGTTCTATAACAGAGAAATACTATTATACATACATACATTGAAGCAAATTCATCTCTATATTTTTATATTTTCAAAAAAAAATATAGAAACAGAAATAAAAGTGGATTGAAGATGGTGTAATTAATTTGTATAGACAAAGCAATATTGTTTTTTTTTAAAGAGTAGTATGGGATTATTTTGTTCATAAACCACATCTACAAATAAAAATAGTTTAATATAGTGTGATTTATTATTTTATTGTGTTATTTTTATTGTTTTTAATTATTAAGAGTGAAGAACCATACAAATAAAACAAGAAATATTTTATATATAGTATATGCTTCAAATTTAAATTTAAATGTGTATTTATTAAGCCCTTTGTCAAAAAAAAGAGAGTACTTTTATTTGTCAAATAAGTTATACCTAATTCGTTTGTTCTAATATCATTCAATACACTGTTACCATTTTAAATTTATTTTGAATTGTTTATTTTAAGCACACTACAATTATTCTGCAATATACATTTTTTATATAAACTACAGTTAAATAGTATCACACAATATCTAATTCACTTGTTTCGGACAGTTCGATTTGCTGTTACGATTCAAAGCTTAAAGGGTGACCATATTTATCATTGCCGAGCACCATGCGATAAATCATAATTTATATGTCACTTTACATATAATTTCCCTGCACTACATATCATAAGATATTCGAAGTTGACTTTGGAAACTTTAGTGGAATAACGACTAGATTTATTGGATTATCCCGTCTTTTAAGGAGGCACAAAATTATATAAAAGTTGAAAGTCCATTCATTTGGATCTTGTCAATAGTTTTTGTTCTCCCTTTTTTATCTCTTTTTTAATCTCTTATTTTATCTTATATTACATAATAAATGATGTTTTAAAAGATTTTTTTGTTGTTACTAATGTATAATTTTTGATATTTCTATGTTAATTTTAATTTTATCAAAAACTGTTTAACCAATTAAATTATATATCTTTATTTATAGTTAGTTATTAGGAAAAAAGGTAGTTTTTAATCTCTATGCTTTTCTCCAAATCATCATGTATAATAAAAGAGAGGGTATATTATTGTATATCATATGAACGATTTTGAATTAAAATAAATGAATGAGAGTTTTCTAAGATGTTTAGCCTCGTGCCGATGATTAGTCTCCTTGTCTATGTGATTTGCTCACGTATATTACACACAACGTGTTATATATATATTTTTTTTTTGACAAAAGGCTTAACGTGTTATATTTTTTCATCCTAATCTTTGGTCAAAGATAGTTAATTAATTAATCAAGACTTTTAGATACACGTCTACACATTGTAATGCTATATTTGTATACACTAATCCCCCGTAAAAGTGAAAGTACAACATTTTGTTTTTGAGAGAAAAACTTGTAAAAATATATCTAACCGATTTTGGCCGCATTTTAATTTATTTATAATTTGGTTTTAGCAAGTAGTGTCTTTAATAGCAGGCATACACACTGTTTTGAGAACATAAACAAAATCCCAAGAGCTCAAACTGAAACTAATAACAATAAAATCCTGATTATAAATCTATAAATAGTACTATTTAACCAAAAAAATCTATAAATAGCAAATTTATCTTTTTATTCTCGGTTTGATAAGGGTTTTAACTGGATGGGAGAGAAACAAAATTATATATCTAAACAGGTTACAAAATGATGCCTGATTTCAAAAGAGGACACAATATCATCGAACATTTGACAGAGGCATTATTAACAGTTTATTTTCCTTTAGCAGTTGAATCATCTTGGGTTCCTTCAAGGGGGGAGTAGAGGAAACAGTTTTTCTGGATGTGGCCCAACTCATGGCAGTGAGCACAGGTGGGAGGGATCCAGAGGTAGTCAACGAGGACTTCAACCACTTCGCCACTTTGTCTTTCAAACTCAACAACTCTTGGAAGAGGCTTGGTAAGATCAACTTCCACTTTTACATGAGACAAAGTGAGACTGACTAGGTTCTTAGTGAAGTCATCAGTCTCTTTAGGCTCTCCTACCAACCCAGCAACAAGGCTAAGCCCTTTTTGGTGTCAAAAGAAGCGGAAAGCAGCATTTGAAAGGTACTAAGAGTGGAGTCAAAGAGATCTATGTACCTGTTTCGAAACAGTCGATGGTTTCTCCCCCCTCCCCGGTGGCTTCCTCTTCTGCTTTTTTGGAAGTGGAACCTTCCCCAGCTCTCCCCCTTCATCCTATTCAAACCCCTCCCCTCCCTCCTTACCTAAAAATCCCTCATTACCTAAAAATCCCTCCTCTTCTGCTAAACCTCCACCCCATCTCCCCTTATCAGCTTTTTCTACGCCATCAAAAACCATTAAACCCTCTCTCAAACGAGCCAGGTCCTCCCCATCCTTATCCCCTCCCTCTCACTTAACCGATTTGAATCCCCCTCCAACTCCCCAGCCTCCTTTAGCCTCAAACTCCTCTTGTTTCACCCTTGGCCCCTTCCCTCCTTCAATTTTTGACCCCCCTCCTGCTGACCCGTCCCTTTCTTCTAACCCTTTCCAAGTTTTAAACTCTCTTTTGTCTGATTGCTCCGGCTCTCTACAACCTGTAGAAGGCCAAATTTTCCACTCTTAAATGAGTGTTAAACTATTTTTTTGGAATGTCCGTGGTCTAAATGACCCGGTCAAACATCGGAGTTTTATTTTTTTGGCTCAATAGCCATAAACCCTTTTTCGGAGCCCTTTTGGAAACACATATTAAAGAACTATCTCTAGCCCCCCCTTATGTCTACTCTATGTAATGGTTGGAAGTTTACCTCAAACCACCAGTGTGATGAAGATGGTCGGATAATACTCATCTGGAAGGACCCCCTGAAACTGCGAGTGCTCTCTCAATCTAGTCAAGCAATCACATGCGAGATCATGATCCCTGGCCATCAAACATTTATCTATACTGCGATCTATGCATCTAACCTTGCTGAGGAGCAAAATTATCTGTGGGTTGAGCTCTTGCAACTCCACTCTACTCTCTCCCTAGATGTAACTCCTTGGATGATTGGAGGAGATTTAAACCAGATTCTTTTTGGCTCTGAGCACTTCGCTTCAGCTGACAACATAAACTATTCTCAGATGTATCAGTTCAGAGATTGCCTTCATCAAATGGGTATTTTTGATCTGAGATATGTTGGACCTCATCATACCTGGACAAACAAGCAAGATGACTCTCCTGTGGCAAAAAAGCTTGATCGACAGCTCATAAACAGTCCCATAATCCCAGCCTTCCCCCACGCTACAACATCATTCCTCCTCCCCCCCCCTCTTCTCAGACCATTGCCCCTGTCTTGTGGACCTTGCCTTTCAACTGCCCAAAGCCGGTACCTTCCCCTTCCGCTTCCTAAACTATCTAACCAAACATCCAAACTTCACCGAGGTGGTTTCAGATGCATGGTTTCAGGCTGGAAGTGCTGCTACGACTCTCACGAGACTTTGCTGGAAACTGAAATGCATCAAGAGTTCACTAAAAACTTTAAATAGAGAGAATTTTTCAAACATACAGGAAAGAGTAAGAGAGACTAACAATTTGCTACAACTTGCGCATGTACAAGCACTGGATAACCCTTCCCCACAATCCTTTCTTGAAGAAAAGCTACTGCATGACAAATGGAATTTTTTGAGACTTATAGAAGAGAGCTACTTCCGTCAAAAATCACGAATCAACTGGTTGCAAGAAGGAGATCTTAATACTACTTACTTTCATCAGGTGTGCCAGGCCAGAGCTTGCTTTAATGCCATCAGGTCCTTCCTATTAGACTTAGGAGTTGCAATTACTGATCCAATGGAGATGAGCATCCACGCGGTGGG
This sequence comes from Raphanus sativus, assembly GCF_000801105.2. Taxonomy (NCBI): domain Eukaryota; kingdom Viridiplantae; phylum Streptophyta; class Magnoliopsida; order Brassicales; family Brassicaceae; genus Raphanus; species Raphanus sativus. The sequence continues at coordinate 39,553,238 of NC_079516.1, read as the reverse complement.
ACACTTCAAGTCTGTCCTTGGTCCAGAGTTTCTTCCTCCAGCCACCCTCCGCTCTTATCCAGCTTGGTTCAGTGGCCTCTGTCGGTTCTCATGTTCCCTGCAACAACAAACCGCCATGTTAGCTCTGCCAACAAGTGATGAGATTACAAAACGATTCTTCAAACTAAACCCTAACAAGGCTCCAGGGCCTGACGGATTAACATCTGGATTTTATAAGGCTTCATGGAGTTTTATTGGGGATGAAGTAATCAACTCGATACATCATTTTTTCTACTCTGCTTTCCTTCCATCGACTACTAACTCTACAATTTTAGCACTGGTGCCCAAGTTCACAGGAGCTTCTCGGATTGTTGATTACAGGCCTATAACATGTCTAAATACCATCTACAAGGTGATTTCCAGACTTCTAGTAGCGCGCCTAAAGCCTATTCTATCAGATCTTATTGTACCGAATCAGACAGCTTTTGTGAAGGGTAGGTTGCTACTTGAAAACACTGTCCTAGCGAGCGAGTTAGTACATGGGTACCATCGTGACAAGGGAAAGAAGAAGGTTACCCTAAAGGTGGACATCTCCAAAGCGTTTGATACATTGTCATGGGATTTCCTCTTCTCTTGTTTGGAAGGCTTGAATCTCCCTCCCCTCTACATCAGTTGGCTCAGAGCCTGCATCTGCACCACAAACTTCACGTTAGGATACAATGGGACTGTCAATGGCTATTTCAAGGGTCGAAGGGGATTGAGACAAGGAGACCCCTTGTCCCCCTATCTCTTTGTCATAGCAATGAACTGCCTCTCGTTAATGCTCAACAGAATGGTTTCGGAAAGGAACAGGGAGTATCACCATAATTGCAGGAAGATCAAGCTCACTCACCTATCTTTTGCTGATGATTTGTTGATCTTCATTGAAGGCTCCATTGACTCTGTCCAGTCGGTCCTCCAAGTGCTTCATGAGTTTGAGCTCCGCTCGGGATTGGCCGTGAGCTATCAAAAGACAAGTTTCTTTGCATCAGGTCTCTCGGACCCAGAAATAGCAGCAATACAAGTTTCGACAGGGATGAAGTGTGGCTCCTTACCTGTGAAGTACCTCGGGGTTCCACTCTGCACGAAGAAGCTAACTCTTGCCAACTGCGAGCCTCTACTTCAACAAGTCAAAGCAAGGTTTGCTTCCTGGTCTGCAAAAGCATTGTCGTTTGCAGGGAGATTACTATTGATCAAAACAGTTATCTCCGGAATAACGACCTTCTGGTGCTCCTCCTTCATCCTGCCAAAAGCATGTGTAAACAAGATAAATTCCCTCTGTGGGTTATTCTTATGGACAGGTAAGAGTGAGGGACATCACTCCGCTAGGGTAGCATGGGACACGGTAACGCTTACTAAGGAACAAGGAGGGTTGGGAGTAAAAGACTTACTTATTTGGAATCGTGCTTGCTCTTTGAAACTAGTGTGGCTTCTCTTCTTTCGTCCTTCATCAGTGTGGGCTGCTTACTTCAAAGAGGTCATATTAAAAGGCAACTTTAGCAACTTCTGGACAATCAAAGTAAGCACCTCACACTCATGGCTGGTAAATAAACTCATCAAAACAAGAGATCTTTGTTACCCTCTGATCAAGCGTCGGCTCGGTAATGGGAACTCCACGTCCTTCTGGTTCGATAACTGGTCTCCCTATGGTAACCTAAACTCTTTCCTCAACGGTGAAGTCTCGCGACTTGGCATCAGGAAAACAGCAACTGTGGCCTCTCTCTTTACTAATGGTAGCTGGTTACTTCCTCCTGCTAGAACAGAAAACCAATTAGCGGTTCAGATACATCTCACCACTATCTCCCTAATCGACTGCGAGGACACATTCGAGTGGGAGATAAATGGAATTATCTCTGATAACTTCTCTACTGGATCGGTCTATACTTACCTCAAAGGAGAGGTTCCGACTGTCGCTTGGTCTTCTGTAGTGTGGAGTTCCTATGGCATCCCAAGGCATAACTTTCTTGCTTGGCTGGTTGTCTTGAACAGATGCCCAACGAGGGATCGTCTGATAGGTTGGGGGCTACAAGTTGATCCGCTTTGTCCGCTCTGCAATGCTCTCCCGGAGTCGCGCAACCATCTTTTCTTCGAGTGTGTGTTTAGCTTCCAAATCTGGTCGGCCATGGCTTCTAGATGTGGTCTGCATGCGAGACCAAACTGGGATGAAACTCTGATACAACTACAAATTGCGGGCCGGAACAAAAACTTGCAAAAGCTCCTGCTTTTGGCTTGGAAAGCGGCGATATACTACACCTGGAGAGAACGAAACCAACGGATCCATCAGCAGACTTTCCAATCGGTTGATACCATCATCTCACAACTGGACAGGCAACTCAGGAATCAAATTCAAAGCTTCAGACAGATTAGACCTCGACAATCTTCTCTCCTGATGCAATTCTGGTTAACAAATGGCTGACTCTCTCTCTTCTCTGTCACGCCAATCTTGCTTTATCTTCATCGATCATCATCATCACTCTATCGGTGTTCAACTTCCAATCACACTGGGCCATGGGCCTCTTTAGTTCTTGACATATGTGATTTTTTAAGCTGCTGGGCCAGTCCCTAACAAAACTAAAGCCATTTGGGGTTGTTTGTATTTTTATTTCTTTTCCTGTTTTTAATATGAAGGCCATTTACAAAAAAAAAAAAATATCATCGAACATATCATATAAATTTGGCAAAAAAACATATCATATAGGAATACATGCATAATGAATATAATGAATATGTTTACCACTACGTGTGCATGCAACTTGAAAATTTAGTAATGCGAATATAAGTGGGTAGAAAATGATAGCAAGCTGCAAAATTTGAATTGGCTTCTCAATGTGTCGGGTGCAACAAGCAAATTAAGCAAAGTTTCATTTCATCATGACTGATCTCATACAAACATGTAAATATAACATAATCATTATTCTTTAATAAGTTTCACTCTCACGTTGTATTTTTTGGGTTTTATAGTGTTTTTTAATTACATTAAACCTTAAACTTCTGAATCATAAGTTTCCGCCTCCGCGTAGGTGAGATCGTTTAAATTGTCAAATTCTACTAGTAGTGGTTTACAAAAAAAAAAAAAAAAAAAATCTACTAGTAGCAGTTATATATTTTAATTTGCTACTGTGTTACGTGAGAAGCTAAGCATGTTTGACCCTAATTACTAACGTGTGTTATGACGAGCTAGGGACCGAGAATTAAATAATATAAGCTCTTATAATGACGAATTGACGATTATACCCTTTAGAACGTAAGTTTCTTTATATCGAAGAAGTATCGCAGATAGTCCCCACCACAATATCCAAATGCCTATAGCGTAAATTAAGGGAAGGAACAAACCTACTTCAATAGTTGTATTTACCATCCTATTCTATTAAATTCGTAGTTATTAATTACTTTCTCTCTTTTTATAATATAGATGTTTTAAACATTAAATTTTCATTACACTATTATCAGTTAAAAAATTATCAAAATAGTAGCTTAAATAAATTATGTACTAATAATTAAAATTTAATATGCTTTTTAAATTTATGAAAATTCTGCAAATATACTATTCAGAATTAAGAAATAATTAGTTATTATTGTTATTTAACGCGCTGGAATGGAACCACCACCGTCACTTTAGTGGGTCCCAGTTTACCCACCACCTCTCTTTGCCGGCCTTACGTCGATCTCCGATTATTATTACATCACATTTTCCTACACCTCTCTCTCTCCTCATTTCTAATTTATGTCATCGAATACAAAATTATTACTGTTCGGATAATAAAAATATTTAGAGTTTTATAAACTCAGTGCTTTGGGATTACTGTATTAGCTGACAAATTCGTTGTTAATTCTGACAAAACATTCATATCACACAGGCAATAAGGTTATAGAAGAGTATTATTAATTGCTCTGTACTTTATCAAGATTTTAAGCATATACATAAGTTGTACTTGCAAATGGTTTTTAATAGGGTGAATCAGAAGATATGTCGAGTTGTTTGTACTATAGTAATGCTAATGTATCATCCCACATATTCAAACCACCTGATTATATACATGTGAACTGGTGTTAAAAAAATGTTAGTTTAATGTGTTACATTTTTTGTTTGAATTGGTTGGTTAGGATACAACAATGTGTTTCAATTTTTGTCTAGGCATTTTTTTTTGTATTTCTAATCAAAAATTTATCTACTTAAAATCAAAATGTACTCATCATATTAGATGTGCTAAAACTGAAAGGAATACTTTTGAAAAAAAAAAGAACAACATAAATACAAAAGAAACTAACATTTGTTCAGCGATCCAAAAAAACCTAAGTAGCTCAGATGAAGTTTATAAAAAAATGCGGATTTGAGTTTTGTGCACATTCAAGAGTTGGCAGGATTTTAAATGCATCTATATATTATGTGTATAAATAGTAATACAATAGCCTGTCAAAGTCTATTAAATTGTCCAATTAATTATTGTATTCCCAAATAATATTTAAAAAATAGTAGTTAATGAAGTTAGTTAGACATTATTTTCTTGATTGGGATAATACCAAAATCCATTACAGAACACACACAAAAAATAACATTACACATCGCCGTAAGAATATTCACACACTAGTAGTATTTTTTTAGTTCGGTCTTTGTCTTCTTATACACCACGTATTTATTAGGTCACTGGTAGCGTAAGCTGCGAAACAAATTAAGTAAAATTAGTTAACCAATTTATTAATTAAATTGTAATTATTAGTAGAGTAGTTCAATGTAAAAGGGGAACGTAACACTCTCTCTCTCTCTTTTAACTCATTCTCTTTGGATCCAAATCTTTCGCCATCGACAAAGGAGATCCTTCCAAAGAAAGAAGTAAGCCGAAGCAACCAAACAAAAAATATAAAATCGGGAAGAGAGTTCTCTCACATTTTTTTTCTTTTTTTTTTTAAATCACAAATTCTCAGTTTCGCAAAGATTCAAAATGTTACTCTTGAGACTCTGATCTGTCTGTTGCTGAGAGACTGAGACCGAGAGAGAGGTTCTTGATTGATGGGTCTCTGCCATTCCAATCCTCGAAACAACCCCGACCGAGTTCCCGCCGGTAACAACAGCCCTCTTCCGGCGTCGGAATCCGTAAAGCCTCCTCCTCCCTCCGGCACCCCTAACCTCGACGGAGACCACCACTCCGCGACGACCAACAATGAGGGCAAAAAGTCTCCGTTTTTCCCCTTCTACAGCCCGAGCCCAGCAGGCTCCTTCTTCTCCAAGAAAACTCCGGCGAGATCTCCGGCGAACTCCGGCTCGACGCCGAAACGGTTCTTCAAACGGCCGTTTCCTCCTCCGTCTCCGGCGAAACACATCAGAGCCGTTCTCGCGAGACGCCACGGCTCCGTGAAGCCGAACTCCTCCTCCGCGGCGATCCCCGAAGAAGACGGCGAAGGAGTGGGTTTGGATAAGAGCTTTGGGTTCACGAAGGGTTTCTCGAGCAAGTACGAGCTCGGTGATGAGGTTGGTCGTGGCCATTTCGGGTACACTTGTGCTGCTAAGTTTAAGAAAGGTGATTCCAAAGGACTACAAGTCGCTGTTAAAGTCATCCCCAAACCAAAGGTGATTCTCTCCTTTTTCCTTTTTATTTTAATTTGATTTTGATGTCTTTTGGTTTCTCTAGTTAGTGAATTTGTTTTTTTTTTTGGTGTTAGATGACGACGGCTATTGCTATTGAAGATGTGAGGAGAGAAGTGAAGATACTTAGAGCTTTGTCTGGTCATCCCAACCTTCCTCATTTCTACGATGCTTATGAGGATCATGATAATGTCTATATCGTCATGGAGTAAGTTCTCTCCTTTTAGCTCCTCCACTCTTTGTTCCAATATTTAACTAAATAATGGGTTTTGTTTTAGGCTATGTGAAGGAGGAGAGCTTTTGGATAGAATCCTCTCTAGGTAAATAAAATTGATTGTTTCTTTCTTTCTATTTAGTTTCTGTTTCGGATATTATTGACTTTTATTATGTGCCAGCAGAGGTGGGAAGTACACTGAGGAAGATGCAAAGACTGTTATGATTCAGATATTGAATGTGGTTGCCTTTTGTCATCTCCAAGGTGTTGTCCACCGTGATCTCAAACCCGAGGTAATTGAAAGACTCTTTACTTCTGTACTTAACACATTTGATCTTTCATCTTCTTTGAACCTTCTAAACTTCTTTGGTACAGAACTTCCTTTTCACCTCCAAAGAAGACACCTCTCAACTCAAGGCAATAGATTTTGGTTTGTCAGATTACGTCAGACCAGGTACAGAGTCCCTCACATCCTACTCTCTCTCCCTCTCAGTGATTGATGCTTACTTCGATGATTCCATTTTTGCAGATGAGAGGCTCAATGACATCGTTGGTAGCGCATACTACGTAGCACCTGAAGTACTACACAGATCCTACAGCACAGAAGCTGATATCTGGAGCGTTGGCGTGATAGTCTACATCCTCTTATGTGGAAGCAGACCCTTTTGGGCTAGGACGGAGTCTGGAATCTTTCGTTCCGTTCTAAAAGCAGATCCTAGTTTCGACGACGCTCCTTGGCCTTTGCTGTCTTCGGAGGCGAGAGACTTTGTGAAGCGGTTGCTGAATAAAGACCCGCGTAAAAGATTAACAGCTGCACAAGCCTTGAGTAAGTAGTTGCAGTTTCGAATAAAAAACTTGTTTGCTTGTGTGGAAAGATTGTAATCTTTTTTATCTCGTTTTGTTTTTTTTTTAGGTCATCCATGGATAAAGGACTCGAATGACGCAAAGATTCCGTTGGATATTCTTGTTTTCAAACTTATGAGAGCTTATTTAAGATCATCGTCTCTCCGTAAAGCTGCATTACGGGTGAGCTTGATCTGTTTCTACTAGGCCTGCGGTTATTACCCCAACTGAAACCTACCAAACCGAACCGAAAAGTTTGGTTTCCGGTTATTTCGGTTTTCGGTTTGGTTCAGTTCGGCAACTAAAAAACAAATTTCGGTTTTCGGTTTGGATCAATTTTCTAAAAGAATAATAATAATATATATTACCAATCTTAACCGAAATTCTAAACCAAACTAAATGTACTAACCAAAAGTTTTCGACAATTTAAACCGAAAATTTAATTAAACTAACTGCAAAACCAAAAACTTAGGTAACTTTTTTTTCTGAAACCGAACCGAATTTTATTTCGGTTCACTTTGGTGAGATTTAGACCGATTTGAACTAACCAAAGAAACCGAACCCGCATGCCTAGTTTCTATTTAAACGGTTTGGTGCTTATGTTTTTGCCTACTGTTCGACGTTTTCTTGCAGGCCTTGTCTAAAACACTTACGGTTGATGAACTGTTTTATCTGAGGGAGCAGTTTGCTTTACTAGAACCTAGCAAGAACGGAACAATAAGTCTTGAAAACATCAAATCAGTAAGTTTATATCTACCTTCCCTCCCTGGTGGTTAAGCTTTGGTTTATTTATTTATGATTAAACTGGCTTGGACCTCTCTTTGTTAGGCTCTGATGAAAATGGCAACAGACGCAATGAAGGACTCGCGTATACATGAATTTTTAGCACAAGTAAGAGCCCCTTCGATTGAACAGTTTTAAATATTTGAAAATCGCACAATCTGATCTTTTGTGGACTATCATCTACAGCTGAGTGCTCTTCAATATAGAAGAATGGACTTTGAAGAGTTCTGTGCAGCTGCATTGAGTGTTCACCAGCTAGAAGCTCTTGATAGATGGGAACAACACGCTCGTTGTGCTTATGAGCTTTTCGAAAAGGAAGGGAACAGACCCATCATGATAGATGAACTCGCTTCGGTCAGTCCTTTTATTACAACATAGAAGCAGTGTCTGTGTTAAAAGTCTTTGGAAAATTTCCAACTAAGTAACTAACTCATCTGTGGAACTTGTTTTCAGGAACTTGGTCTTGGTCCTTCTGTACCGGTTCATGCAGTGCTTCACGATTGGCTTAGGCATACGGATGGAAAGCTTAGTTTTCTTGGGTTTGTGAAGTTGTTACATGGTGTGTCTAGCCGTACTGTCAAAGCTCATTAGAAGGGGTTTAGAAAGTTCTGAATATGTATTGAGAGATTTGTCTGAGATCTCTTCTCTCCCAAGAGCTTTTGGACTAGTTGGGTTTATAATATGTTTTTTTTGCCTTTTGTGATGAAAGCTGAGAAGAAGAAAAAAAAAGAGAAGTGTGTGTGTTAGTTTGTAGAGGATGAAGACATTTTCTAAATTTGGTAACTTATGACGATTGATTGATGATGTTTCTGACATTACTTCTTGATTTGGATTTTGACAGATTTCTTACTTATTGTTTCTCTCCTATTATTTTTAAACTGAAAGAATGTCTGGAAAAGCTTCAAAACTATTAAGATATTTTTAAGGGCATTTGCACCCTATAACCATAAAAAAAAAAAGTTAAAAACATAAACTCACTATCTAACCAAAAACACACTCTCTCTCCTTATTTCTCTTTCTATCTCTCTCTACTCTCTCTCTCTTAAAATCTAATTTTTCTTATTTTTTTTGGTTATATGGCAAATAAACCATTTTTAAAGCCTACAAATTTATATATTTACTAGTATTAAATATGAAAATATATTGAAACATAACTTTCTATCACGTAACTACACATAATAACTTGACGAGGTGTTTTTAAATCAAGAATTGAATGTCTATCTGAGGTTTTTTCATCTAAGTTTGATTTCACTAGATCTCGTAGTTTTCTATGGATCGGACATTGTCGGTCCAAACTAGACAATAACAAACTTGTATAAAAGAAGTAACTTTTGAGCCGTGTTTTGTCAAAAGCCCATAAAAGAGGCTTGGGATTATTCACAATAACAAACAGATGACTAGATTTTCTTCAATGTCCTCTTGCTGTGATGGTACTTTTGATATATGTGTCAATCTTCTTGGAAGCTATCCCTTGTGTAATAGATTGATGATTATGCAGAAAGATTGTTCATTGTTTCTAGTTGTGGTAAACGGTTGATTAAGCAGTGAGTTTCCTTAAAGTGGAAGGACGGAGAGTTAGGAGAGGCCCGTTTGATCCAAATCAAAAGATCAGTCCATGAGCTGAAGGTAATCAGTATTTAGCCAATAAACAGCGAAGTTAACTGGAATTTGCATTCCCGGCATAATACTAATCTGCTTCTAGTTATGCAATCCACAATTAAAAAACAAAACGAAAAACAAAAACATTTTTCACAGCTATTTGTGCACAAGTTTACATATATAGACAGTAAAACTGATAGCCTGATTCAATACTTTTAAATGTTAAATGTAGCATAAATGTCATACGGATTTAAAATGATAAACAGTGCTAAATGATACTCAAGTACTATTTTTGGTCTTGTCTTGTTTCGCTCCTTTAGGCAATACAAGAACTCAATGCTTGGTCTATTAATTGTGTAGTCAAAGTACTCTATGTGCGCTCTTGATCAAAAGCTTAGCACTACTCTTTTTCTAAGAAGGTAAAACAGTTACATGACTCCTTACTGTTATTCTCTTGATGATTATCATTCAAAGCGTCACTCTCTCTTTTGTCAAAATAAATGTGCTCCTAGAGGTTCCTCGACGTGACAACACTCAAAGGACGATTACTTCAGTTTTTAGGGGGGTCCCTTCTTATTTTTGATCGGATCTTTATCTATATTCACATGACTTGTCGGTTCATCTCATGTGTCCTGAATTTAAACACGATGTCATTTGTACCCTTTAAAACTTCAACGCCACAAGAAAAGTTCAAACCTTACCCGAAAGGCCAAACATCTCACGCAAATTAGAAACCAAAAGTTATGAAATATGAGACTGACAAATCATTCACACCAATCATAAACAAGCCCTTTAATGTACTTATTGCACATTCCAAATGGAAGATAGATATACACATACATATCAAATGAACACGCATACGTACGTACCCATAAGAATAAACAAACATTGAATAAAATCACAAATCCCAATAATCAAATCATATTTTTTTAACGACTAGAACCTTGTGTTTGATGGTCGGATATCGAGTTCTTGAGTCCAAGCTCTCCGGTCTTGAACATGAAGACTCCAATATGTTTGAGCCAATACATCAGGATCCATTCCCATCACTCCCGAGCTTTCGCCTTCTCCTTCTCCATCTTCGCCTCCAGTGTTGAATGATTGCTCTATAACCATTCCTCTTGGTGGGATGTTTGCTTCTCTGAAAGTACATTTTCGGAAAATTTTAGTATATAATCACTTAGATAGCTCAAAGAAAAACTTGCGACAAGAAAACACATAAAGAAAAAAAATCTTCAAATAGCACTAATTAAAATGTAAATGACAATAAATTATTCCAAATTCTAAATCCTTACCTTAACCACATCTCCTAAATAATAAACTCTACATTTTAATTAGCAAAATCAAATATCAAATTAAAAAATTTAATTAATGTTTTTTAAAGAAAATTTATGTGCTATTTTGAACAAATATGTGTGTTTAATGCTACTTTATGGTATTGGCTTTTTTGAAAGAATGCTAAATTTTATTCAAATAAAAAAAACTGTTTACAGATTTAACTGCTTTACTTTTTACAAGAGAAAAGGATTCAAAACTCTATAGAAAAGACTATAAAGCGCTCTTCAAATGCTTAATATTCTTTTTTATTTTATTTATAGTATCCAATGCTATTAATTTTTTTTCTTTAGATCTTCAAATGCTTAATGTGCCAAACTGTCAGTAATGTGGACTGTTGTGATGTGGGGACTCTCTTATAAAATTTCTTCCCTTTTTTATTTGCTTAAGAAAACAAACAAAACAATGAAATGTAGGGTAAAGATTCAAGAAATGGCTTATATTTCCAAAATAAAATATATGGAAGAAGAAATGGAACCAAAACAAATATATACGGGGAATCTCGAATCAATAAAATATATTTTTATGATAAAAGTAAGAGAAAAAAAGATTCTTGATAAACTTTTGACGTAGAATCTTGTCGGGTTGAATCAAAATCATGCCGTTTGTGGAAGCTATAAAAAGTTAAAACCCTCTTTTTGGACAGATATTGTGGTTCTAATTTCATCTTCTATGATTTCCCTATTTTTATATAATTAATTTAATGAAGTACATAATCGGAGGAAATGGTCATGGTTACGTACCTTGGAGGTCCAACCACACCGTCGATGATAACATGAGCCACATGTATTCCAAAAGCTTGATATTCTTTTGCCAAACACTGAGAGAGAGCTCTCAAAGCAAATTTCCCACAGCCTGTTCCAATTTCTATTTTTAGTGGATGATCCATTTTTAAAAGAGTATTTTATTTTTTTACAAATATTAAAATATTCTTAAAGAGAATTACATAGCTCCGAGAAACCAGCAACGCCATTCAATGACGCTGAGCAACCGGTAAAGAGTATTGTTCCTTTCCCTTTCTCCATCATCCCGGGAATAACCTTTTTGTACCATATTTTAAACAAATAAATTCAAATGGAATAAATACCCTACAACAATGTAAAATTATCTTTATATAAAAGTTCAAAATGTCTAAATCACTGAATATTACCCTACAAACTTAATCTCAATCACATAAAATAAAAACAATATTTTTAAGAAAAAAAACTATGCACGACTAGTACATCAAACACTTGACAAAAAACAAGTGCATCAGCAAATGATTAATTCTATCAAAATTTTCCAAATGTCCAAATCACTCACTCCAGGCTGCAGATTACTCGCAGAAACTAAAAGCAGTATTTATATACAACTAGTATGGATCAACAAATGATTAAATCTATAGAAAACATCAATAGTTATAGACAACTAGTACATCAACTTTTTGAAACTTGAAAAACTAGTGTTTTTTTTTTTTGACAACTAGTGTTTCAACAAATGATTCTGTCAATATTTTAGAATTATCTAAATCACTGACTCCAGGCTACAGATTACTCACGAAAATAAAAGCAGTATTTAATACACACCTAGTGTACATCAACAAATGATTAGTTTTATAAAAATGATTAAATCTATTTATAGAATTTCATAGTTTCCACATAAATGACCTTATTCATTTTACCTAAAATATGAAAGTTAACAGACATTTTTGACTCAAGTAATATTAACAAGTATTTTTTTATCATAAGTGGATAAAGCATGGGTGAAACACACATTATCATCAGATGCTAACTTTGCTTGCAAAAGTTATCAGAAAAGCTTCTATAAAATTCAGAAAATGTGAATAGGTATTTTGGACAGAGTATACCTGTTGGGCGCACAGGAATACAGCGAAGACAGATACAGAAAGAGAAGTTTGGAAAGATTGGAATGGAATGTGGGTGAAGGAAGTCGGATGGTGACTTGTGTAAGAAGAGGAGGATTGATAAGCATTATACACCAACACCTCCACAAACCCTAACGATAACACTCCTTCGAAGGCTTCTCTTACGCTTCTTGGATCCGCACAATCAATTCTTATAGCAAACACTTGCGCTTTCTCTTCTCTCGCTATCTCTTCTGCCACTCGAGATAACCTACCTGCACAACTTAGGGACCATAAAGAGTGGTCGAAGTGTTATACTATATATGAGTGCACTGTTTATGATTATATAAGTTAATGGTTGTGACTGGTAAAAGTTTTGGATAAAAAAGAAGAGAGAATGAATTAAGAATAAAAGTGTAACCATATTAACTATTTTGTCAAATAGAAACTGAAACTTATTTTAATTTAAATAAATAAGTTTCCACTCATCAACTTGTTCTAAAAGGCTGAATTCAGCATGTTGTCGAGCTGGTATAGCTTGAGTTATGTTTTATATATAATTTATATGTTTCAGTAAGGAAAAAATAAATGAATTCAGCGAAACAAACTATTTACACTGAAAGTTTTTTTTTTTTTTTTTTTTTTTTTACACTGAAAGTTTATCTACGATATCTTGGTTAGCAACCATTGTAATTTACTGTAGAACTTAAACTATAAACTCATCTCTCGAAAAACAAATCTGAAATCTTTCTAACAAAATTTTCATTCTTGAATGCACCTTTTTGACTTCATATCAGATATGACGGCAGCTGTATACAGTATACTATGTGTGTGTGTGAAAACGTTAGCCGTCATATATTTTGTTAAATCTAAAAAGGAAAACATTCTAAAATAACTTCTAAAATAATTTCTCATCTTCTTTGGAATATAGACAGAGAAGGAAAATTCCTGGCATATTAGAAAAAAAGAAGAAGCCCATACATATACATGGAAGTTCTGCTAGTTTATGAGGTTGGGTAAAGCAACAAAAGGGTAAACAAGAGAAAAATAGAGAGAAAGGACTCAAACCTAGATCGCGGGCGAGAATTGCCACGGTGTAGCCTTCGTGTGCGAACTTACGAGCGACGGAACGGCCAAGCTGTGGACCGACGCCGACCACCGCCGCTATGCCTTTGCTGCTGGAGCTCGAACTCCCTACGTTTCTCATCATCAGTCCTTTACGATATGTTCACTTTCCTTTCCTCACCTTCTTTCTCTTTATAATCTATATTTCTCTCCAGATTGTGGATAGATGTATGCAAAAATAAATGATAATTTCTACAGTTGTTGTCGGCGTAAGCTGCCCCCTTATCCTAGGTCAATCTCTAAGCTCTCTTTCTTTCTCTATATAATAAGATTGTGTTGACTGTAGTGAGAAAGAGAGATACATATTCTTGTGGACTAGATGCATTTTCGTTGCTATATATAAACCTCTTGTCATTTTTATCATAAAGTTTCCATATACTTTAATAAATTAATATTAAACCCAACTTTGCCATAACGTAAAAGCATAAGTGGACTGTGGATACGTATATGTACCTTTATTGATTTAATATTCGACGTACAAAACTTTGCCATGGTGTAAACTTATACGTGATATGTATAATACCTTTATTCATTTAATATCTTACATAAATATGTGTTCTTGGTGAAAGAATGGCCTCCAGTGTATATTGTGGTTCTTAGACAAAGAGACATGTCATGTGGAAGAATTTGTGACAATTGTTTCTTACTCGTTAGACTCAAAAGATGTGTCGGAAAGACTAGGGAGGTGGCCTTTTGTATACATTAAGTGGTTGAGGACTCATCTATTGGACGTACAATGTACCAAGTTGTTCTTTATGAGAATATTTTATTTTCATTTGTTTATTTGGTAGTTGTAAACAGATCTTGGACAAACTTGGAATTCGTGGCATAGTTAACTCGATTCTTAAAATTAGAAAACATCTTGTAAGGTATATGTTGTTTTATTAACCAAGGTTAAAACTTGATGCGGAATTTATCTGTGATTTTTTCTGTTAGCACTGTGATATATTAAACTATTTCAAGGTACCTTAATTCATATGCATTTTTAAAATTTTATTTTATATAGAATGAAGTTAGAAAACATACGAAGATGACAACAAAATATGGGAAAGATTGAAGCTAGTTGCTCTCCTTTATGGAGAATAGTATTATTTCCCCTTTGATTTTATTTGTCTTGCAAGTTGGAGATTTGTTGCCCCCTTTTCTTCCGTGTACAGCTCATCGGCATATCATACATATACATACAAATATCACATATGCAAATGCATGTACCTGACCTTCACCCAAGGTTCTAGATATACATATATGTTTGAATTTTGATTTTTAAGGTTAACACCACGTGATTGGGATCCAAGAACATTACTCTTATACTTTTAGAATGAATTGTCAATATCATTACTCTTGATTTTCTGGTACACTCAAATTCTTCTGCATTACTGATCATGCTTTTAAATTATCTTAGACAATGTGTTAACTAATTTTCATCCTTATCCGGGTTATCCCATAAACTTGGGCTTTGTCTTCTTTAATTTCATTGCTGGGCTTGTCTCATACTAATCATGTCTTATAAAAACTAGCCTCTATGGCTTTTAATATTAAAGATTGTCGACAAAAGAAAAATTATCTTAGACTATCGTATGGCATTTGTAAATCACGTTAGTATTGGATAGGCTTGTGATTCTTGAAAGATCAGGATTTTCTTGATAGTTCTTGCAGATGTGGGAGAGGCCAAGGTGGAAAAGGGAAAAAAAATCCAATGAAAGAATGAAAAGAAAAAAAATAATAGATATAATATTTATTGAACATTCAAAATATATATATTAATTAGGACCAGAAATGGGTAATGAGCATTCCATAGTCTGATTGGTGTAATCTTCTGAATCTTTCATCCATCCTCTTTTAAGTTTTAACACCCTTGGATCACCTTAAAATGATTTTGAAACGTATACAAGTATACATACATATATTATATATGTGCATAACAAACTTAGCGTATATATGTATACTAGTGTTACTCCTGTGCCTATGCACGGCTCAAATGATTGTGATTTAAATTATTTCATGATAAAACTGTAATTTTATAGTTATCAATCAAAATAAAATTTAATTATATATTCTATAAATATGGATAGCAATTGCCCATAAAGTGAGGCATTTTAGACAAAAAGGTAAAATAATATTTTTTTGGTAAAATAATGTTTCTTATATTTTTTTGTAACTGAAATATTTCTTATATTGTTTTAGGATCGATAGATGTTTGCAAGTAATTTAAATTTGGAGATTGAGATATATACCAACACATAAAAATATAGTTAAAGTACTATATTCATTCTGTTTTTCTTTGTATTTGTATTTGTCTTGTAAATAAATATTTTATAAGATATAAATTTCTATTTATAATAAAAAAACAAAATTATGATAGATTTTTTTTTGACTTAAAAATTATGATAGATTATGACAATATTCTTTTTGAAAACGTACTTAAAAGTTTTTGATATTTTGAGACATGATATAAAGAGAAAGTTTCAATAGAAAATAATTATGAAAAGAATATAATTTTTTTTAACTGATTTTAAAAGAATATAATTTTTAAATGCTTCAATAATCACATTTGTGATTTTTTTTCATCATTAGTTCAAACTCGATTGACTACCTTTTTTCTTCTTGTTTCATTCCGATTTTGTTTCTTATCAGCCACAAACAGAAACTCGACCTTTGAAGGGAAAAATATGTGCAACAAATGCAAATATTAATTGTAAAGTATATCTTAAATAAACTGGGATTATATTTGAAAACTGATTTCCCGTCGTTGTTTGAAAGTATTTCTGCAAACTCACAGGTGGAATTTTGATTTCTCATTTACGGCAAATATAGATACTATTTTAAAAGTTATTGCATTTTTTCATCTGTAGCAAATAGATAACAGAATTTTCCTAAAAATATGCTACAAAATAGATATGAAAATTACTTTATAAATAAAAGAAGTAGAGAAATACATTGTTATACCTTCATTGCTGATAAATTGATGGAGTTTAAGGAATCTGGGAATATAAACAAAAGTTAGAGAAGTTCTTTACTACAGTGAACATAAAAGAGTTTCATAGTCACGATTTTGAAAATCTGAAGATATTGAGAAAAAAAGGCAGGTTATAAAGAAAAGTAAAAACAGTTAGATATGAATGTGAAATACTTTTTCGAGAAAAAATAGGAATTGAATTAATTGGAGTTGCAGAGAAAATAGGAGACACAAAGAGATTATCGATTGATTTTTAATATTTTTATTTTTATTTTATTAAACTTTTCCACTTGTCAGGTTTTTATTGGCAAGGCGACTTGCGCTTTAGTATATAGGGGATATACCACATGTTCTTATTGCGATTTAGGTTTTTATTTGAATTATTTGATGGTGTTCTAAAATTTTAAATATCCTATCCAAACAGTTATTTTTTTCGATTCTTTGACACAGTTAAGTTTATATCTATAGTCACGTTGATATCAGCAGTCCACAGATTATGCATCCTACCAAAAAATACAGTAAAACTTAGTCTAAAAACCTTAGATCATCTCCAATGTATTTTGCTATTTTCAACTCTAAAATAGAGGAATCCTATAATAGAGATGAAATGTACTACAGTGTATTTCTCTAAAATAGTAATCTCTATTTTATAGAGTAAAAAATAGAGGAATGATATTTCTTCTTCTATAAATGAAAAAAATAAATAGAAATCTCTATTATAGAGGAAGAAAAAGAGGTGAGTTGGAGTAATTTCACCTCTAAATGCTATTATAGAGGTGAAAATAGCAATGAGTTGGAGATGCTCTATAATATATAGTGTTATACCTCCGTCTTCAAAAGTTAAAAGAGTATATAAACATAACCATCTATATATATATTATTTGAGAAGTTAGTTTATACATGTCGCTTTCACATTAGTTCTTACGATGCTTAATCATAGATATACATTTAATAATTAAAAATATTACATTTAAGTAAAAACTATTTCCTTTTTACTTAGTAGTTTCTTTTAGTTAAATTTTAATTTTATTTCCAATAAAATATATAATAAAATGAACAATTTCACAATTTTTTGTTGACTGAAAATATCACAATTTTAAACTGAAAATTTAAATAATATTTTTATAGTATGATTTCATAAAATAAAGTTAACAAAAATAATTAAACATTAAGAAGAAATGAAGGGAAAATTTAACTTTTACCACATTATTAATACTATTAATCATGTTTATCTTCATTAAATGGACATTTTCAAAAATAATTTCTTCAAAAAAACTCTTATACCTTTGTTCAATAGATGTATAAATATAAATAATTATTTTAAAATAAAAATAAAATAAAATTATTTTATAGTTTTTAGTTATAACTTTTCAAACTTGAACTTTTCTATAATTTTTATTTTTATTTTTAGAGTATATGTTGTTAAGATAAATATGAAAATGGTGTTAGGAATGTAGTAGTCTTGACAATTTCTCAAAAATAAAATACAAACGTATTATTTTATAATAATATTTTATTTATTTCATACATATAAATTATGGGATACCGCAAAAAAATATTAAAATAAAATATAAAAAATAAAATATCATCTAAAGTTAAAAAATATTTATTTTGTAAAATATATATGTATCAATTTTTAAATATTAGTTTTATAATATTTTATGTAATTTTTAATTAGTCCACATTTTGGTTTGTTTTTCTATATATATATATATATATATATATATATATATATATATATGATCTTACTAAAATATATTTACTATATTTAAGAGAGCAACCAATCTACATGCAAAACATCAAAATTAATCAAAATATTAATATATATATATATAGAACAAAAAAATATTATGAATTCATAGAAGTAAATGCAATCTAATCTAATATATTCAAGTGATAACTAAAATGATTAGATATAGTATGTACAAAATCACATGTCCATTTTAAAAATAATATTATTAATATAAATTATGCATATAAACCAATCTACATGCAAAATAACAAAATCACATGTCTGGCAACGTCACCAAAATAAATAAAAACATCCCCTATATATTAATTATGTAGTATTGGAACATTTTTTTGTAGGCACGTGTCATCACTAAGATAATTCTTAAGCTGTAATTGGTAACTTGTTTTAGGAATGTATAGAATAAAAGGAATTGGAATAAATGGGATACAACGGAATGGAACGGTTCTAATTTGAGGGATAAAAGGAATGAAATATTTAATTTATCTCATTCTACTCATTCCTTGCATTCCTCTTCTGTTTTCATTATGAAAGAAATTTATCGCGCCTTACAGTTATTTCTATTCATCCCACAAGAATGGGTGGAATTAAAATTTTTCTTTTTTCCTTCTAACTGGTAATTTTTTTTAGGAATTCTTATGAGTGACTAATTCTACATTATTCCATTCATAAAAAGTACATTCCAGTTACAGCCTTAGAATCCTTAGAAAAATATGTTGGTCTATCCTAATATATATTATACTTTTTATTAAACTAATTGTTAAATTGATTATTAGTGTATAAAAGAATATTCTCAATTCTTTCATTCAATAAAAGTTACGAAATTATCTAATATGATTAACATATATATAACATTTAATATTTATGAATAATAAATATTTGATAACAATTTTTGTATCCTCTCTATTTTGTTTAATTTTATATTATTAAAAGAAATTAAACAATCACATCAACTATATAATAAAAGAATAAAATAATTAGATTTTTTCTTATATGTTATATTTTGAATTTTTTATATGACTATAAATTACTAAAAATGTTAAGAAAATCTCATTTTTAAAATTTTGTGATCAATGGATGAATTTTGTTTTTGTTGTTAGATACAAAATGATAATAAAATCGTATGAATATGAATTCTCATTTAATATATATTCATATATTAATATTGTTTAAACTAAAATATGTAAAATATAAAAATAAATAAATAAATATGTTAATTTTGAAATTTACATTGAAAACTATCACAAAAACATATTTTGGGATTAATGGTTTTAACATTTTTGATACAAAAGATATACAAATGTTAATAAAACCATATGATAATAAAAATTTATATTAAAATATATTATATATCTATCTTAATTTCATTCAAATTAAATTATATACTATATACAATAAATAAAATGATTATTTTGATATACTTACCATAAAAACATTATAAACAAACAAGAGGTATTTTTTAGATTTATATGATTATTCTAATCACATATATGTTAATAAAGAAACAATTTATTAATTTAGCAAGTGAAAGATCTTATTAATTAATATTTTTCAAAACTATTACAAGATGGATATATCGCATATTTGTTTAGAAGCTATTTAAATCACTTAACGAGAACATGAATTGCACAATAAAATTGATTTCTTAACCTTAACCCATTTTTTCTTCGCCACAACACTAAGAAAGAATAATTTGGAATTTGACAATCTAAAATAGTAACGTTTTTTTAGTTCAGTCCATCGTTTTTCTAAAATGAGCCTACAATAATTTTTAATGATTAACTAAATAGATCACATGTATAATAGAATGTGGTTTTGGTTTAAAAGTTGCATGCTCAAAATAAATATGAATCATCATCAGTTTCATTTAAATTTTTGTTACAATAAAAAATATAGGGGTTGGCAAAATCTAAATCCAAAATCGAACCAAATCCAATCTGAAAAGTAGTACTAAACTTTAACCACAAATTGGTTAGATATCCGAACAGGTGTAAATTTTTTGTATTTGGAGAACCTAAACCAAATCTGATCTTAACCGAAATATTTCGGGTGTCCAAGTATATTAGAACCACATTTTTATACTTAAATATATGAATTATTGTAAATTTAATATCCAAAAGAATATACAAATATATAAGATGTTTTAAGTTGTCCAAAATACTTGAAAATATATACAAATAAAGTATATGTTTAAAATCGCTATGATACTCAAAATACTCAAAATACTTAAAATTTCTATTGATTGTCTATCCAAATATTTAAGGTAAACCAATTTTATGTTAAATTTAAGTATTTTGGCATACATTATTTAAATTTATATGTTATATATTATTTTATTTTTGGATTTTTAGAAGTTAAAAATATATATGAATTTTAATTTCTAAAAAAAAGTTGAATGGGTTATCAGAACACAAACCGAATCCGGAGAGATCCAAAACGAATCAAACCGAATCCGCAAAGATCCGAACTGAACATAACCAAACCGAACTAAATGATAACCGAATGCATATTTTTAATCAAATGTAAAAATGTTATTGATAACCAAATGAATATTGTTTATAATATTTAAATACATCATAGTTAAAAAAAACTCAATCCACACAAGACACGCAAGTTATCATCTAGTAGTTTATATATACTGTTTACTTCAGTTTTATTCTCAGTTATGTCTTCACTTGATGTGTGGGGGACGATGTCAATTACAGGCATTAATTCAAGAGGTCCCAAAGGAGTTGGTTCGTAGCTGTATTTGGAATTCACAAATTCATTTTCGGTATGTTTCTATTGTTGTATATAGTTACTATATCAGTTCTCCAAAATTCGTTCTGAAAACATAGATGTATTTTTTCGATTAATTTTGGCGTGTTCCATATCTATTGAAAAGTTCAGATTAATCTCCTATGGAAAGTACATTTCATAGTGTAGTTTATGTGGATGTTTTTTCTCCCCGTATATTTAAATGAGGCATAAAGCGTCTCTTTATATCTATGTAACGATAAAATAAAATGTACTGGAGTGTTTTCAATCTGAATTGCTTAATATTTGAAGTCTGGCTCCACTTAAACACCAACTTATGGTTTAGAGTCTTTATACGTTTTTTTCGATGCACATGTTTGTAAAAAAAACAAACAGAGTTTGGATATATACATGTTTGATTCTTGCCGGAAAGATAGTCTATCTTCTAAAGAATAATCAAATGGTTTGACTCTGGCCACGAAGATTTATGGACCAACAAGTTCAAATCTCTTATTCATATAAACAAACTTTGTTTTTTGTAACTTTAATATATTAACAAACTTTTAAAAAACATATTTATTCGAATTAATTTTGGTATTTTATCTATCAGTCGTCCTTTTCATGCTCATCATCAACAATCTGCGCATTTTCTCAACTACAAATAACTTAGATAGGAAATGATTGGTTGGGATTTATTTCCCTAATTTACCTTTATTAATCATGAGTTGTTTTATTTTTAAAAGTTAAAATCTAGATCAAATTTCTACATCTCCTTTTTATAGGCAGTAGAATCTGTAAAATGGAAAATTATCTATAATATCAAATAAATAAATCATAATAAAAATCATCTATAGATAATTTTAGTTTAATCTGGATGTTTTTAAATTATTGAAACATATTAAATAACATAAATATTATTTTCTCATGATACCTATCACAATCCACAGTTACCATATCTTCACGTTATCTTTTTTTTTTTTTTTTGAACATTTCTTCATATCTTCACGTTATCTTACATAATAATTTTTAGTTCATACGTCGCAAGACTTTTGTAACTGAAAATGTATAAATGTATAAAATAAACAGAAATTATATTGTAACTGAAACGTAAATGTATGTTGAATCCGAGTTGAATAAAAATGGCAAACTAGTTTTCGGATTGTATAGGCATATAGATGAAAATCCACAAGCATATAGAATTAAAAAAAAATGTAAATAAATATGTAATTAGCAGATAAGACTTAATAGTTAAAAACTACTATTTTATTAATTAAACAAAGAACTAATCAAGTTATGTCCATTAGAAATGGACAAAACAAAACAAACCCTAACAGAAAACTAAATGAAAATGAAAGAAAATCCAAAACGGAGGAGACGAGCTTAGTTCTTCTTGGCATGCTTGATGTGACAAGAGTACTGAAGGAGAGGAGTAAAGAAATGGCTCTTGAACATCATGTGGAGATGGCCATAGCACTTCTTGTCCATATTCAAAACGATCTCACAACACTCCTTGTCCAAAGCCAAGTCGTTCTCTGCCCAACTGGAAAACACCTGCGAGAAACATTTCTCTGACACCTTCGACTTATCCCCAGTCAAACACTTCTTTAACTCACCGGACTGCGACACGAGAACAGACTGGAACGGGCTAAATGATCCTCCAAGACCAGGAAGGTTAGGGATGTTCGGTATACTTGGGATCTGTGGGATAGGAATGTTTGGTATCTCTGGAATCTGTGGGATAGGGATGTTCGGTATTCCTGGGATCTGTGGGATAGGGATGTTTGGTATCCCTGGAATCTGTGGGATTTGAGGGATGTTTGGTATCGCTGGAATCTGTGGGATGTTTGGTATCCCTGGAATGTTTGGGATAGTGGGGAATGAGCCAGGAGGTGAAGGAGGAGCATTTGGATCGGAGACCTCGGAGCAAGCCCAAGAAATCTTAGAGTCACCAAACTTTCCATTGTGGTTGGCTAGGTCAGACGGCATAGGCCACGGTTTCTTTTGTGATCCCACGGTTGGATTTGGTAGAGAGATGAGGCATAGGATAGCTACGATGACAATGATGCTCTTCACCATGGTTAATTAATTAAGGCGATTTGGAGCAGAGAGTATTTCTAGCAAATAGTATTTCAAAGTTGAAAAACTTGAAAATGAGCGAGTATCAATCCGTTTATATAGAAGATTTAACTATTTGTTTATTTAGGAAAAAGAAAAGAAAAGAAATCATGCAAAGGTGATGCCGACGGAATATCTGCAGATACGTTATAGAATATCTTGTAGCAATTATCTCTATTTTTCTTCAACAACTTTTCTTTATGAACCACTTAGCAATTAATCTCTATAAAACTAGTTTGTTACACTGCACCTATTATAAAAGATAGATATATATATGTATATATATATAATACATTATCTATACTATTAAAACAAAATAACTAATAGATATTTGCCCTTGTTTTTGAAGTTAATTACAATGGTATGTCATTACTATATTTATATCATTGCAAATGTTTCCATATATATTAACCAATATATTCGGAAAATTTAATATATTTTAAACATGAATCTTTTAATACTTTGTTAAGATTACATCCCATAAAAATAGCAACTAAGAATTAATAAAATCTATACAGTTTTTATATTAAGTAAAAAGCAAGAATAGATGTCAAAAAAAGTAAAAAGCAAGAATTATAGTACATTAATACCAACTAGATTAGGACCCGCCCTAAAGGGCGGAAATTGATTTGTCAAATTTCAATTAATAATATATGGTATATATAATATGTGTATATAATATTATATATATTTTGTGTAACATTATATATATATATACATATTAGACATATATATAATATTTTATTAGATATATATAGAATTTAATAGTGTTATAATTTGTGTTGTACTTGTTATTAGTTTGTATTTAATCTTCTTTCATTTTTAGTATAATAATTTGCCTTGTCACACCTTTTACCTTTTAACTTATACACATAGTTATGCCTTTTTTCAAAAAAAACTTATACACATAGTCTCGTAAAATGTAATATATAAAAAAACATATTTAAAAAATCTACTGACCATATGCCACCATTATTTGGTTGTTTGAACAAAAAAAATTATGTTCTTGCATAACTGTGTATATGTTGTGATATGATGTAGGTGAAGAGTAAATATATAGAAGTAAAGTTAGTGATACGAACATGAGCCTATGTTGGTCTATGCCACAATTATTTGGTTTTTGGAAGATCAATGAGCATAAGCATACACGGTCTTTGTATGTTTACGTTGTAAATGAGTCGGATATTTTTTCTCTTATGTCTGGAATGATATGGAACTCGTTGATTTAAGAGCGGTTCAGTTTTATATGATCTAATTATATTAAGAGATTAACCAAAAATATTATAAAAGTGTTATTGGTTAGGTTTAACTAATTTATGTTGGTTAAGATTTGGTTTAATTTAAGTTGGTAGGTTGCATTGTATAGGAGACATGATATATTCTAGCAACAACTATGAAAGAGTCCAAAATTTAAATGAGAACTTCAAATAGTAGATAATCCCTAAATTAATAGATTAGATTATCTAGATTTGCACTCGAGATACGTTATCTTTAAGTTGTGTTTATAACAATATATTTTATGGATTATAATATATTTCAACCTAATTAAATTTCATATGTTGTCAAAAAAAAATTAAATTTCATATAACTAAAATTCGGAATTAACATTTAACACAATATTACACCTTGACCCGCCCGACCGGGTGGGTATTTATTTTATGTTTTTAGTTTTTATATTAAATGATGTATTTGTAATATTTAAACATAAATCTAAATTGAAAATTAATCTTTGCATTTGAAATAAAAATAAAAATTCTAATAAAATATCCTGATATGAATATTTAAATTTTTTAATTAAAACAATATAAAAGTGGATCATGTTTTTTTTCTAAATACATAAAATATATAAATATATTTGGAACTATAATTTCTACTAAAATATATTAAATTTGTTTAAAAAAAATCTTGCGTTGTTGTTGTTTATTTCTAGAGTTCGATCCGTGACCGTATAAATATTTATTTCACTTTATTTTTTTTATTTGCACTAACAATATAATATATATATTTGTAAATTAAAATGTATTACATAATTGTTAATATAACATTTTTTAAAAATATAACAATTTAAAATTAAAATTAAAATGTATTCCATAAATCTTGTTGTTAGCGTTGAATCTTGATATATGCAATTGCTTGGCTGCTAATGTTTCTGAAAAGCTACGAAATTATCAAGAATATAAATTGTTTCCATAAAATCTTGTTGTTAGCGTCAATATAGGCAGTTGCTTAGCTGTTAATTTTTCTGAAAATATTTAATTTGTTGTTAATTATTCCCCAAATCAAGTGATGAAGAATATATTAGGAAACAAACTATAGATATTATATCGTTTTCTTAAATATAATAGATAGCGAAAATCATGGCTACAGTTTAAAATGTAAATATTCTACAATATCACTCGTTTATTATAAACAGTTCTCGAATTGAAGGAGGAAATTTTTATTTGGAAATGTAAGAAATCGATTTAGTAATATATACTAATATTTTATTGTTTGTGCACGTTTCCTTTCTATATTTTAAATGTATTATTAATATTGAACATTGTCATTTTGTTTTGATTCTAAGTTAATTACCAAGGAATTGTTTAGAAGGATTAGCTAATCGATTTCTATAGATTGGTTTTAATATAATACATAAAGAAATACATATACACACTTTCAAGGTATTAGTTTACATTAGTTTCAGAAAAAATGTATTAGTTTACTTAATATACAATTGTCGATATACTTTATATGCTACTTGTATATTTTACCTTTTTTGTTTTTATACATGTATATCTTGATGGGGTTTATTTAGAGAAATACTTGGGTTCACCCCTAGAGTGAACATTTAGGTTCATCCAACCAATAGGATTTCGTTATTTCATATCCAGTATATTTTAGAAAAGAAAACAAAATATTGTCAAGTTTTATTATGTTTTTAAAATAAAAAATAATAGTAGTCGCAAAAAAAAATATATTTAAAATACCGTTAGCAAAACATTAAACCCTAAACTCTAAATCATAAACCTTAAATCTATGGTAAACCCTTGGATAAATCCTAAATCTTTGGATTTTTTTTTAAAACATTTTTAACACAATCAGCAAAACACTAAACCCTAAACCCTAAATATTAAACCCTAAATCCTTGGATAAATCATAAACCCTTGGATAAATCCTAAACCGTAGGATTTAGAATTTATCCAAACATTTTGGATTTACCAAGGGTTTAGGGTTTACGCAAGGGTTTAGAGTTTAGGATTTAGGGTTTAGGGTTTAGTGTTTGGCTGTCGGTATTAAAAATATATTTTTCTAAAACCTATTTTGTTTGCAATTAGTATTAATTTTATTTTTAGTTTAAAATATTAATATAATTTGACAATATTTTGTTTCCTTTTTTAAAAAATACTGAATATGAAATAACGAAATCCTATTGGTTGGATGAACCTAAAGGTTCACTCTAGGGGTGAACCCAAGAATTTCTCGTTTATTAAAGAAAGATGTATAATTGGAGACTGTACTTTGAGGTAAACGATTCATGAATTGTTTGTACAAATATAAAGGAAAAAAATTGTTTTATTTTAGGAAAACAATGTCGTGTAAATAATATTGAAAACTAAGGGGCAATTCCTAAGTGTACTTCTATTTTAATAATATAGATAACATTCGTGTAATCTCAGCCATATAAATAGCTATGCATTTCTAACTTTCTCATCTTCACCCTTCAGAAAAAAACACTTATACTATGATTAGTCTCACATGTATTAGTATACATTTAGTTTTTTTACCACGTTTTCCAACTGAAATCTACGGTATTTGATATATACTTAATTAAAATAATTATATAGTGAAAATTAGACATTTTATACATATGTGTTTTTATAAAAATATTTTAAAAGTATAGATAATTAAAATAATATTTCTATAAATATAATTTTATTAAAATAATACAATTCATTTATATACCCGTCCAGTATAATTTTACTTATACTTTAAAATTTTAAATCATATTGTGAATTTATTTTTAATTTTTATATTAGTCAAAATTTATTTATTATATAATTATGTTTCATTCAAACCGTCTCATACTTGATAAATGTTTACATTTTTATGAAATAATCACAAAATATTATAATTGTAAAACAAAACCTATTGTTCGATGTACCATATAAACAAACAATATTAATACCAAATAAATTTAGTATTTTATTTTTATCAAATTAAATATATGTAATTACTTTTTGTTTATATATTGTGCTTTAATATTTTATTTTAATAAGTTGAATTAGTTTTTAAAATTCATGAATATATGTTATCCTATATATGTAATTATTTTGAATTTTATAATATATAAAATATTTAATAAATGGATTAAGTAACTTTATATTTATTAATTGGTATACCAATTTAATTCTTAATATGAATTTTGTATATATATATAAATATTTATAGTAATTTGTTTTATTTTTCTTTAAATCAAAAAGGTATTAGACTCATTTATAATAATATTTAGTATTAATTACGAAAATTATTATTCAAAATTAATTATATATATAATTTCCATTTAAAATAATAAAATATTGAAAAAGATACTTCAGAATATATTTTCGATATCTTATTTTGAAAATATTGAAATAACATATTAGATTAGAATATATATTTAATAGTAGACAATTTAATTATATGAGAAATAATATGAAGTTAAATAATGTAATGATCCAACATTGACTTTTGTAAGTAGATTTTTAAGTGATTCAAAGGTACAAAATATATATCTCATGTAAAAAACTAATTTTATAAATGTAAAGACCATATTTTTATTGAAAAAGTTTAGATAAAAATATATGGGTCCGGCTCTGTTTCTTAAACTATCGTCTCAAAATTTGTAAACAAATTTTTGCAACAAAAAAGTTTATCCACATAAAAACTTACATAGTGCTCTTATTAATTTGTATAATTATAAATATTGTATATGTTGGTAATAATAATATATATATTATATATATATATATACATATTGGAAAATAAAAATATATAAAGGATATACAAATTTTGATTTTACCGAATATATATTTAATTAAGAATATAACCCCGCACTTTTAAATCGCGGATCAAAATCTAGTCTATACTATTAAAACAAAATCTCTCGTAGGATTATGCCCCTAACTTTTCAAGTTAATTACGAGGATATGCCATTGTCATTCTTTTTAATTTTTTTAATGACTTACAGAAATAAAAGCCCAACCCATCAGAAACAAAATCGATCTTGCCAAATCAAATCTCAGCAGTTTTTCGGCCCAATAAATTTTGCCATTGTCTGTCGAAATATTAAACCCATACCGTGTATGTTTACAAACCCATCTAAATTATGTGTATTCAAACCCTAAAATTTAGACTTGCATGATAAAAACTCTTACCAAACCCTATTTAACACCATAAAAACATGTTGTTCACAAAACTATAATGTATGATTCATTTAAAATGTTGACAAATGTACAAAATATATCGGAGTTTTTTTTAATTCATCCAATATATTGGATTTCATTATAATGCCTATGTCTATGAAGTTACTAAAATAAATTTGGAATTGAATTATATTTTAATATCGCATCTCACAGCTTACCAATATATACAATATATTTTAATATATATCTTATGGTAATATTTATTATATTGCCTAATATTATCTACTTGATATTTTAAAAATCATTTTCATCATTATTATGCTACATATCAAATATTTTAAAAAACTTATTCACCAA
This sequence comes from Raphanus sativus, assembly GCF_000801105.2. Taxonomy (NCBI): domain Eukaryota; kingdom Viridiplantae; phylum Streptophyta; class Magnoliopsida; order Brassicales; family Brassicaceae; genus Raphanus; species Raphanus sativus. The sequence goes on along the minus strand of NC_079516.1, from coordinate 39,524,602 downwards.
GAAAAAACATTAAATACTCAAATCTTAAACAATTTATATAACAGATTTTAGAAAATAGATACATACTCAAATCTTAAACAACTTATATAACAGATTTTAGAAAATAGAAGTTATACGAATCTCCTAAAATATAGTAACCAAATCTAACATCATCATCAAATGCAACCATAATATTAGGCATATGACATATTCACGAAGAAAAATCTTCCAATAATAAAATATAAAACACTAATTATATATATGATTCTCCTTAGATAACGTAACCGAATTAAACCTCATCACTAAAAGGAACAATAAAAGCATGCATATGCCATATTTTGAATTTGTGTAGATACGATTTGCATAATTCTTCCCGGCGTAAATCGAAAACCCTCACCCTACCTCAATTATTATAAATATAGAGGATACTTCTATCGAAAAATTCACAAAAATACCTATGGCTTCTAATATGATATTTTCTGCTATCAAAGATTTGATTCCTTGGAAAATAACTTGGGCAGTGCGTGTGAAGGTGCTATACACATAGAAACAACAAACAAGCGACTCGATGGAGATCATATTAGCTGATGAGAATGTAATTAAGCTTCATATTTTGACTTTTTGTGTATAGTATCTAATGCTATATTCTGTTTTCACTAATGTTCTGTTTTTTTAATTAAAAAGTTAATGTATAGTGGAATTTTTCTTCAAAAGGTACACTAAGGACACATCACTTACAATGTTTCAAGGTAATGAATAAAAAAATCAAGTTGACATGAGTTAGTTTTACCTCCATTGACTAAAGAAGAAGAGGTTATCTTCTTTGTTTTATGAGTTGCTTCAAAGAACCTTTCGAACAATGCTCTTCCTTGGATCTCAGTCACCGTCAGAAGGTAAACGGCGGCTTTTCCGGACTCGATCATGCTCTTTCCGCTGCCAAAACACTAGACAGAAAACTACTGTTAACGATCATATTAAAGAGGGAATTTCACTGTCAATTCATACCTTCAGTCTTTTTTTTTTTAAATACTCATAAATCCTCCGGTCTTTTTGTTATATAATTGGTAACTCTATGCTTGGTTCTCCGACATAAATCCTGAGACCATTTGTATATTAAAAAAAGTAATATTAAGAACAGGTACAAGAGTAAGCCACATAATTAATTAAAACAGATTAGAAGCATCAGTAAATCAAAGCCTTGCATGGTTTTCTCGGAGCTTTTACTTATTGTTTGATCTCATTTCTCAAAAAGATGTTAATGGATCTGAGATGTCAGATATTTTTCTTCTTTCATTTAACATCATTCGTTTAACCTACAATGTCAAATAAAGAATAAGAAACACACTTAAACTAAAAGAAAAGGGCAGGGATAACATTTGTAGATAAAACTTTTCTTTGTTTTCTCAGATCTTTGACTTAGTGTTCGATCCAATTTCTAAACAAGATCCGAACAGTCTGAGATGTCAGTTCTTGGTTCCTATCACTTAATAAAGATCCTTTACTCTTGCATGGAATGTGGTATCAAACGATTACAACCAAGAAGGAATTGGGATACATACTTTCTTTTTATGATTCACTGAGATGAACATGTCATGCGATTACTCCTTTCGATTTTGTTGTTCTATCTTCAAATCGGAAACAACGATTGTCGATTATTTTCTTATCTGAACAAAGTTTAAAAAAGAAACGATGGTGTCGGAAGAGAATTTTTGTCTAATTTTGGATGTCCATTTAGACTAATAAGATTCATAAATAATTTCACGACGATTAATTAACAATAAAAATTTACAATCAACCTTTAAACTAACTATTCCCATCTTTAAGAAGTATATATAATCCATTGCTTTCACAGAAAACATTTTCAAAATCTTATTGAATACATTATACTAATTGAAGTATTTCTATTATCAAATAATTATTTAAACATCTTTTGTTTTAGATTATAAAAAATGCAATTAAAAGTACTATTAATAATTTTTTTAATTTAAAATATACACAATTATAAAATTTTATATTATTAAATTATTATAAAATAATTATACATTATTAATATTATATCATCTACTATTACCTTTACATATATATAATTATCACCCAAAACATATGAAAACAACAACTACAAATCTATTAAAAAAACACATCATATATTTCACACAAATTTGAAAAGGATATAACAAAAAGAGCTAAATCCCGCGCTTTTAAAGCACGGGTCAGATCTAGTACATATATTATAATTCCCGTCGTTTTTTTGTCAGCAATTCACAATGTTATTACTAATTAAATATTTTTGACAAAGAAAACATCTGAACGATAAGATAACATATGAAAATATACCTTGAATATTTTTCTGAATCATTTGATACGTGATATTGACAAAAATAATGTCATCATCTTTCTTTATATATTCCAAAAAGAAAATCATCAAACAGAACCTCGTGTATATGATGTGTTTGTTACAAAAGATCTTTAAGCTAAAAGTTGTTAAACACTAAACATAGTAAATCCCTTCATTCCTTTGACAAAGGGTATATACATTTTGGAATATACCGAATCAAACTTAAACTTAGATTTTCGATTAAGTATACTTAACAAATTAAAAAATTTAGCAGTAAAAACAAGTAAAAGCCGTTAGCAAAAAAACAAGTAAAATCAGTTACTTTGCGTACTACAATAAATGTTTTTGAATAAACAAATTTTACGTGGATAAATTGGATATGAAAAGCATATATAAATTTAAATGTTTATTTTTAATTTGGAAATTAGCAAAATCTTAATAAATCAAAGAATTGGATATGAAAATCGTGAAGTGAAAATTTGATATCCACTTTATCTATGTTTTGCATACATAAGATTTAAAAGCAACAAACTATAGTGATATTCTTTTGTTGGTTTTTAGATTTTGGTTTTTGGTTTTTAGTTTCAGTTTTTTGAAAAACATTTAAACTTAAATGATGATTTTAGATTTAGATTTTTAGTTTTTGGTTTTGATTTTTAAAAAAGTAAAATGTTTATTTTGGAAAGATAAGAAAAGATACTATTATCAAAACACTCAAAACTTATTAAAAAGTTATTTTGAAAGGAAATATCAAATATAAAATAAAACTACCTCAAATCTCATAAAAATGAAGAAATTCGATTTTGAATGCCTTCCATATAGTGCACATGAGTGTTATTGTGTTCTTTGTTTTCATCTGAATCACAGTCTTCAGTTGGTCCATCACCACTAGTTGTATAGTTCACATCAAAATCAACGTCTCATAAATTTGATAGCATAATAAAATTATGTACGCAATTGTAACTGCAACCACTCTTTTTGAACTTATATGTTGTATCTTGGCTTCTCTCTTAAAATCCACTACTAGTTTTTGACCCGCGCTTTAAAAAGCGCGGGATTATTTTTTTAAATAAAATTATTAACTCTTTGTTAGTTAATATATGTCTGTTTATTTTATTTAATCCTATTTTGATGGTGAGAAATTCGGTGAGATTTGTTTGGAAATATATAGTACATATTTTCTACTTTCCAATACTTTCCAATGTAAAAGCTTCATCATTCAACTCAAAAATTTCTGTAAGAGAAATTTTGTCAAAATAGAAACAGAGAATTATAATTTAAGAACTGAACAAAATTGGAAATGAAAAAAAGACAATAAAATGATGACAGAATAACACAAGTATATATATATATATATATATATATATAAGAATAAAGAACACAACTATATGAAACAAAAAAAAAAGAAAAAATGTATGAATTTTTTTGGATATATGGTTTAATTGAAACTAAAGGCATAAAAGAGGAGACGATTCGGTAAAAACCAAAATATACAATCAATTCACGTAATAATGATCTCTGTGAATTGCTTTTGAAATTTTAAATGCTGATATAGTAATGTGTAAGAAATTAGGTTGAAAATAAAATGTTGTTAACATAAATATAGGAATGGCATAGATCATAATTATCAAACTAAATCAAGGGTAAAATCCTATGAAGAATTTTGATTTAATAGCATAGATATGTAATTTTGTGAATTTTAAAATGAATGCTATTTATTGAATTTCTATTATATCTATATATATTTGTAAATAAGTTCAATTTATTATTAGTGTAAACGAATAAAGTGATTTTATTTATAAATTTCAGATTTAACATTGTATGATGTCGACATTGTTTAAACAATATGAACTTTTGATAGATCCAACATAAATACAAAATTCTGAGCTGAAGTGAAAAAGAGTTAAAATTATCCATTTGCATTGTATTACTGTGCCCAACAAAAAGACAAAATTCGGTCACCTAAATTCAGTTACAATATCAGAGGAACGTACATTATCAGTTTTTATAAGCTGATATATTAGCATTGAAATTGTTTGGTGAATAAGTTTTTAAATTGCGGAATTTATACTATTAGTGATGATATCTATCTTAAAATTTCAAATTAAATAATATAGGCAATTTGTTCTGCATTATTTTATAAATTTAAATCAACGTACTATAATTTATAAAATAATTCATATTCATATAAAACTAAATTTAAATAAAATCAGAGTAGAAATATATTCTTTTGATTATTTGTATTATTTATAGTTGTATTGTTTGTATAAGCCTTCGTTTAAATCTTTAGGCATTGCAATATATATTTCACTATGCATGGATTTTTAAATAATTAGAATTTTAAATATTTATAAAAAAATTGATGGGATCTAAATTTTTAATCATTTTTAAATAATTAGGATTTGAAATATTATACTATGCTTATAAAATTGATGGGATCTAAATTCGCATTTTTAATCATTTTTCTAATAATTAGGATTTTCAGTATATACTTTTTATGCATGGATTTCTAAATAATTAGGATTTGAAATATTTATTTTTGATCTAATAAAGATATTCGTATCCGATAAAATAGTAAAAGTTATTAAAATTCCTATATTTGGTGGATAGCAATATTTTGAAAGTTAAAGACAAATATCAAGCAATTAATGATTAATTTAGTGCTACACAAGTTATTTGTAGGAATATGTTACTATAAGTTAAGGAATGTCCTATATTTTCGGAATGCAAATTTAATATATTCAAGCACTACATCGTGACTGTTAACCAAACCTTCCTAATATTAAGTTTGTTAAAAAGATAATACAGTTATCTATCTTATAATTTAATTCGATGGGCCTTCCATAAATGATTGAATTGGATATCATAATTGGTTGATTAATAGGTGGCAAAAATAATTGAAAAAATCTAAATTAAATAATGGCATTCACTTGTAAATAATTTCAAAACCAATGGCAGAATCCTAATAGGGAATCTGCTTTAATAGTATAGATTTTTCTTTCTACACACCAAAAGTCATTTCAATAACAAATCGTAATAAAGAATGTCATTTGTTAAACATTTCTTTAGAATTACTGGGCGGGCTAGCTCCATCGTATTGGCTAGGATGATATATTTCCACTCTATAAGGAGTAAGAAATCATGTCGAAGAGGATAACCCAAATCTTCCAAATAATATTTTTCAAAAGGTGCAATCGGAAATTGATGAGGCCCCTCCATTGCTAGTGCTAGAACTTCTGCATCATGAACTGATCCCAGAATACCTATATATGCATATGTAAACAACATATCCATATTTCATATAGCTAAAACATTCATAAAGTCGTGTCACTTTTCATGTTCCAATACTTTTCTGAATCTTTTCCTGCAATAGTGATAGGAACATGTGTTCCATCGATTGTACCGATGAACTTTAAGGCCAATAATTTTTATTGGATTGTAACCTAGGATGAGGTTGTGTGAGCTCATCTGGACCAGATCTAAGCAAATGAACAGCCATCTTTTCAAGAACACTCAACACTTCATAGAATTTCCTACTTATGGTTTCCTGTGAACGGCCAAATATCATCCCAACATATCTCTGAGTTGTTTTTTGAGCACATATGTTAAGGAATATTGCAACACTTTCTTTGATGCTTACATTATCAGTCTCTTTTCAACTGATAATCATCTTTAAGCTTTTCACATAACTGAATATTACCTGCGAATACATTCAAATTATGTTATAGCACATGAGGTCGTGACCATAAGTAATTCATATACATATCTTCGACCACGTTTTGGATCCAGGTTCATTTGTTGCCTTTATATAGTCACAAAATAAGGATCGATAAAGGATTCTCCAAAATTAATGCTTCCATCTTCTGCTTCATCATCTTCAAGCATTCGGTAAAATGCTTATTTCAAACAAAAAAAAATTATCTTATTACAATAGATAAATGTTATTCAATAAATATAGGGGAAATTTCATAACTACACTTTGTGTAGTACCACAATTCAACAATACCATCAATAGAAGGACATTTTCACAAATACACATTTCATTAATGTGTAAAAGACAAAATTAACCTTACATTATCTTCAATCCATCATTCATTTTTTTTCATCGTCTCTGTCAAACTTCCGCCGTCGAGATTTCGTCGTCTTCGATCTATCCAGTGGTTTCACATCCTCCTCGTCTTTCTTCACTCCCTCATATAATTTCAATAGCGAAAAAATCTTCACATCTCTCATCCTAAAATGACGTCGGTGTTCCTGTGATTGTATCACGTCGTGAGAGATCTGACGATGGAGAAACCAGAGATGGTCGTAGAACTCGAGACAGAGACGGTGAAATCCGTGATTCATCCTATCGAAGAGTCGACGAAGTGCGGGATCCCGGTTTGGAGGAAGAGATCGCCGGTTCCTCCTCGTGTGGTGGAGAACAGCGAGATGAGGCAGCAGAGCTATGTATATATGCCTCTTGTATTTTTTGTTATTAGCTCTGTTTGTTATTCTCTGGATATCTGTATTGATCTCATCACCAGTTAAAAGGACAAAGTTATCTCTTCCACCACCAAATCTTATGTTCGTGGATGGATCAGATGTAGAATGTATTGCAATTACAAGTTGTCTTCAGTACTTATTCAAGTAAGTATAGTCAGGTCTTCTCTGTTTTGAAAATATAATATCCATTATTCAGTTCTCAGTTGATTTCTTGGTTAAGTTACGTGCTCTGTGTTACCTCTGCGTGTCCCAAGTTGTCACTTCTTTTATTCTCTTTGATATTTCTTCTTCCTGTATCATTTACCTTTTTTCGCTTGAAAATTATCTAAAATCCTATAATAGAACATAAAGCTAAAAACTATGTCTCTGACTTGCTGCTGCCATGTATACTCTACCCCTGCTTTTATTAACTTTCTGCAACTAACTGCAGAGATATTGCCGTGGTTGGCTGGCGAGAAGGAAGTTTTATCTTCAGAGAGAAACAACAATTTGCATTCAAAGTGCTATCCGAGAATTTGACTGCATTATGTCGTTTCATGGCTACAAGCATGCAGCCACAGAGCTTCAGCGGCTCGTTAGAGGACAAATTGTTCGAAGCAGGTTTCAAGGTGATTAAGCAGTTTCTCTAGTACCTTACTTTACGCTGATTACATAATAATTTTAAGCAGTTTCCAAATTGAATTTTCTCAGAAGCTTCTTATCTCAATTCAAAACTTGACGAAGTCGTTTCAAGACTTCCACAACACAGCGTTGAAATGACTTTGTTAGTTTGTTTCCAAACTCTGTTGTGCTTCTGGGTTTAGTTTTTGTATGAAGTGCATTGATCAGTGCACTCCCACAACTAGAATTTGTTAGGTTTTCTGTAATCAAACTACTGCTGCACCATTTCTTGTGTTCATTGTCACAGCCTCTTGATTCGTGTTATAAGAGTTTAATATTCTTCGCAGCACAATTAATAAAAATTAATAAATCTTTTTCAAGAGGTTATAAATCTTTTATAAGAGTTTATAAATCTTTACAAAACTTTAGAAGTAAATATTCATAAAGCTATTATAAGTGTCTGTATTATAAATGTTTGTAAATTATTTATAAGAAATAAAAGATTATTTATAATGGTTTACAAAACAATTAATAAGACTTTATAATAGTTTATAAAATCAGTCTATAAGGCTTTCTAAATAAATTATTAAAGTATAATTCATTTATAAGAGTTTATAAAATCAGTCTATAAGGCTTTGTAAGGATTACAAATAATTTATAAATGTTTATAAATCATTTTAAAGATTTAGAAATCATTTATAAACCTTTATCAATATTTAATATATATTTCTATAAATTATTTATAAACCCTTATATATTTATAATGGTTTACAAAACAATTAATAAGACTTTATAATAGTTTATAAAATCAGTCTATAAGGTTTTCTAAATAAATTATTAAAGTATAATTCATTTATAAGTTTATAAAATCAGTCTATAAGGCTTTGTAAGGATTACAAATAATTTATAAATGTTTATAAATCATTTTAAAGATTTAGAAATCATTTATAAACCTTTATCAATCTTTAATATATATTTCTATAAATGATTTATAAACCCTTGTATATTTATAATGGTTTACAAAACAATTAACAAGACTTTATAATAGTTTATAAAATCAGTCTATAAGTCTTTCTAAATAAATTATTAAAGTATAATTCATTTATAAGAGTTTGTAAAATCAGTCTATAAGGCTTTGTAAGGATTACAAATAATTTATAAATGTTTATAAATCATTTTTAAAGATTTAGAAATCATTTATAAACCTTTATCAATATTTAATATATATTTCTATAAATGATTTATAAACCCTTATATATTTTTAATGGTTTATAAAACAATTAATAAGACTTTATAAGAGTTTATAAAATCAGTATATAAGGTTTTCTAAATAAATTATTAAAGTATAATTCATTTATAAGAGTTTATAAAATCAGTCTATAAGGCTTTGTAAGGATTACAAATAATTTATAAATGTTTATAAGTCATTTTTAAAGATTTAGAAATCATTTATAAACCTTTATCAATATTTAATATATATTTCTATAAATGATTTATAAACCCTTATATATTTTTAATGGTTTATAAAAAATTAATAATTCTTTATAAGAGTTTATAAAATCATTCTATAAGGCTTTCTAAATAAAATATTTTATAAACCCTTATATATTTTTAATGGTTTATAAAACAATTAATAAGACTTTATAAGAGTTTATAAAATCAGTCTATAAGGCTTTCTAAATAAATTATTAAAGTATAATTCATTTATAAGAGTTTATAAAATCAATCTATAAGACTTTGTAAGGATTACAAATAATTTATAAATGTTTATAAATCATTTTTAAAGATTTAGAAATCATTTATAAACCTTTATCAATATTTAATATATATTCGTCACGACTTACATAACTCTAGAACATTTTTTTTCAAGCAAGGTGATGACTTTGTCTTCTAATTCTACAATAATTTCCAATCTATTTTCTTTTTACAAATGTACATAATTTTGGATTATTTCTTCCTGGTCAGATTAGTAGACTCTCTAATACAGAAGCTTTGATTTTTGGTTAGCAGTCAACAGGACCGTCTGTTTCTTCAAATACTGAAGATTTTTTCTTACAAAGCAATTATAAGAAACACTCAACACAAATACTTCTGTTAACTTGAACCATTGAGTTTGGTTTCGCAAGGATCCATATCATACAATGCTCTTTTCATGTTTCCTGGCAAGAACCACTAGATTCCCTTTCTCTGAAACTGGCTCTTTTTCTTCAGGGAAATCAGCCTCTGCAACGAATGGAGCCTTTTATTAATCAGGTCTGATGATACAAAACTCTTTGTAGCATGGTTTTCTGCTTCAGTGTATCCGGTCCTCTCTTTTCTAAGTGATAGCTCACAAAATATATATGTGTTTAATTGGAATCTTTTTTGCAGATGTTGGCTGAAGAACACTGGTGTAGTGATTGTGCTAAATGAGTAGGGAAGCCCCCTGGAAATCAACAAAGATGAAGAACAATTTGATTATTAACAAACTGAAACAAGATCCATAAAGAGGAATAAGGAAGAAAGGAAGCATATAACAGAAGAACAAGGTAAATAGAAAAAGAGGAGAAGAACTAGACTTGGAGTGGGAAGCTCCAGCGAAAGGAAGCTTGCACCATCTCCTACACGCCGTATTGAACCAGCTTGCCTTCTCGCCATTATTAAGATATCCCAGCAAAGCTATTCAATCTACAAAACACTAAATTAGATTCGTTTTGAGACCGAGAAATAACAGAAAACAAATAATCTAAGCTAATTAGTGATGGCGTAAGAGATGGCTAAAGCAGTGCAGACACCATTGCCAGAACCAGACATATCCTCTCCAAGTAATAGCTTCGAAAACCTTTCCTTCATCATCTCAATCTCTGCATTAGTCAAAACAACAAGAAGAAGAAACAGCATTAAAATACAAAACATCTCAATCTCTGCATTAGTCAAAGCTGCGAACTTTAATTCTGAAAGTGTCAGTGAGGAATAAAAGCGAACACTTGGTAGACGAACCTGAGACTGTCGATGGTTCCAAAGAGTCGGGGAGAATCTTCCTCTTATCTCCATCGACATTCTTCACCGACCAACGAGACGACACCGGGGAATGCGTGAAATCCTCCGTACTGCTAGGGCTTTGCCCCTCCTCTTGTCTGGTCGCTTCCGAAATCAGAAAATCTGAGCTGCAGCAGCTGCTTTCTCTTCCCTTCTCTCCCACTTGTCGCATCTCTATTCTCAATTTCTCCGGCAAAGAACCCACTATTACTACTCCGGTCTCTCTCTTCAACACAGTCTCCGATTTCTTAAGAAGAAAAGAAGTTGCTCGAAGATGTGAAATCAAACGCTCGAAGGAGGAGCCTCACTCTCACTGTGGATATTCTCGTGAGAGTGACAAGATGCAGATTCGAATTCTAAATTGAATTTGAGGCGTACTTTTTGATCTCACAGTCACAGATCGGAGAAGATATCTCCGGCGAGAGAAACATGTGGTGAGGGAGAAGGAGATGTTTAATTATTTAAGGGTACAACAGTAATTTGAATCATTAAAAATATGGTGGTATAGTTGGTTAGTGTATAATTGAAAAGTGGTACCATGAAAATGGTATTAATGGCAGTTTCCCATAAATGGATAAATAACCCCAAATAAAAAACTAATTATTAAAAGCAAATATGAATTAAAATATGAGAAAAGAAAATTATTGAAGTAATTTTTTTTTCCTTATTCAGCTTCTCGGTCGATTCATGTTATCCTTTCGAGATATTTAATTCTAGCATCGTCGTCGGATAGTGTAAGACAAACATGCGCATGTGTCTCATTAGTTTGAAGCATAGTCAGTGCTCCCCAATATAACGAAGATTCATACTGAAGACCAGGTAGTGTTTGTGATGAGGCAATTGCACGTTCAAACATGTTATCTTGGACTCGTTCATAAATGTCTGTTTGTTTCATGTAGGCTTCATTTGTCACGAAGTCATGTGAAACCTTTGTTGATCGTCATTTGCGTGCTGAAGATGAACTACGAGAATTTTTTTCCGTACACACATTTGAAATTCTGACTGTGGGAAGATGGTATTTCGTTTTGGTTTCTTAAAAGCTTGTTAGAATCATCTTCTAGATTCCCAGTTTCATATTCATTTCGGTAACCGTCTCAGACTCGGTAGTTTGATCCACTCTAGAACCAGGATAGTATCCATTTGATGATTGTCCTTGATATGACATACCTATAAGACAATACATTATAAATGGTTAATTTATATAATTCTAATATTATAAATTACTATTAGCAGATGAAATTTAAAATAAATATAATTTAACTATATTTATAAAATTATGGTAAGTACAGTACATAAAAATTATTTACTCTAAAGTTTATAGTACATAAAAATTATTTACTATTAATCTAGGTACCAAAAGTAATAGGTATATTAACACAAAACATTACAGAATTAACTTACGTTAACTCAACTCCAAGTACTTGATTTGTAGAGAAAGCTATTATTTGTGAGGTTTCGTTCAGTGTGTTTTTTAAGTAGTAGCTGTAAGTATTATATAGCAAAATTTGAAGGCTTAAATTAGTAATGTTTAGCAAAAAAAGTGGAATACTAACTCATAGATAAAATCCAAAATAATAGTCTTACTCGTAGTTAATACTAATTAAATACCGAAAGGTTCGGTAATATTATAAGTATGAAAGAGTAAAACAAAGAAAACACTAGTCCTAGTCCTAAGCAATATTAAGTAAAACCAAAAAAATAGGAAATATAGCTTATATGGAATACTAACTCATAGGTAAAATCAAAAATAATAGTATTACTCATAGTTAATACTAAGTAAACACCAAAATAATCGATATTATTATAAGTATGAAAGAGTAAAACAAAGAAAAACACTAATCCTAGTCCTAAGCAATATTAAGTAAAACCAAAAAAATAGGAAATATAGCTTATACTTAGAACTAAATCTCTAGTTATAGAGTGTAAAAATACGAATCTTGATATATAAATTTATAAATTAGTTTAATTCTAAATAATTGTTGTTGAATAAGACCATATGCAATGGTGTGTTGAAATAGTAATTTCAACAGTTAACTAGGTACAATGGTTTGTTTAATTGTACGTTTAAAATGAGATGACATTCAACTGGTTGAAAATATTAAAGCAGTTGAATTTGGGTGAGGAGGAGAGAGACTGTCGATATGGTGTGATCTCATTTGCCGAAGAAAAAAGGGGTTAGTGATTTTTTTTGATTGGTTGTCTTGAGTTTTTTTTCTCTGCTACACTATTTGATTCAATTATTATACATCTAATTATTTATTTTTTAGAAAAACTATATCAAAATTTATTATTTCTCATTGTCTATAAATAGAGACTTATTTCATTAGATTTGAACATATAAAGAAAAATTATCTTCAGCCTGTCATAATTTTTTTTCTATCTTCACTGAAAAACGGTTCTCTATATTTCTCGTCTTTAATAATCAATTTTTATTAAAATTATAAAATAAAACATAAAAATTTATTTAGTCATTTATGTAACTCTTAAATATTATAATATATATAACCACAAAAAAACAAATACATTGAACACAATAAAAATAGTATGGTAAGATGTTGAATTTTATTAAACAAACCATTGTAGAGTATGAAAAATAAATGGGTGTTGAATTATTAAGTGGAAAAAAAAGAAAATGATGAGGAAAAAAAATAAGATGATGGTGAGGGTGTTGTTGAAATCACTTTACATAGTCTAATTGAGATAAAAAAAATCTAAAATCTAAATATTCTAATAACAAAGAGACATGTAAAAATGAGGTCCACTTTTTTTAATTCAACGGTTGAATTCTTTCAATCCATTGAATCTAAATAAGCATTAGACAAACCCATTATTTTTTACTCTTTCTTTTTCAACTGTTCAACAAACCCCCACTGAGTGGAAGTAGGCTAAACAATTATTGTTATTGGTAACTGCAAATTTTATCTTAAGGCTTAGTAAAAGCCCATAGAGGGCGCGTTTATAATAGTTGCCAGGCTTAAACAAAGCCCTATTTGCGGACGCTTATAAAATGGTGTCGTTTCGAAATTAGAAAATATCCGACCCGGAGAAGAGAGAGATCCGGAAAACCCGACCCGAATGTCTTACATTTTTGGTTCGATCTTCTTCTTCCTCCTCCTCCTCCTCTCTTACCTTTTACCAACTTCTGTTGATTTTTCTCATCTTCCCCGTTCTATCTCACTATAAACCTTCTCCACATCTTCGTATGTCGAGCATTCAGATCTGAGGCAGATTAGTGAACTCATAGTCATAATCTCACGCTGATCTACGAGAAGGTAAACCAAAACGAACAGTAGCAAACGATCATCCCATTTTTTTTCTTTTTTTTTTGAATTTTCAGATCTGAATCGTGAATTGTTCTTTCAGGAGAAAAAACAGAGAGCAGGTATGGAATGGGCAACGGTGCAGCATCTGGATCTGCGCCACGTAGGTCGCGGTGTCAGCAAGCCGCTTCAACCTCATACGGCGGCGTTTCATCCCACGCAGGCCGTTATCGCTGTGGCCGTCGGCTCTCACATAATGGGTAAAACAAACAATCAATCTCCCGCAATGATTCTTCGTGGTTTTTGAGTTGTGATGTTGAACAACCGATTTGGTTTTGATCAGAGTTTGATGCGTTAACGGGATGTAAGATCGCGTCGATTGATATCGGATCTCCAGCTGTTAGGATGCTGTATAGTCCTACTAGCAGCAACGCCGTCGTTGCTATTCTTGAGGTCTGTTTTAGATTCCATGTTAGTACTGAAAAGACTACTGTTTAGTTAGACTCGTGTTTTTAGTTTTTTTTTTTTTTTTGTTTAGGATTGTACGATTAGGTCTTGTGACTTTGAAACGGAGCAGACTTGTGTCTTGCACTCACCTGAGAAGAGGAGTGAGCACATTTCCTCTGATACTGAAGTTCATCTCGCTGTGACGCCACTCCAGCCTGTTGTCTTTTTTGGGTTCCCCAAAAGAATGAGTGTCACAGGTTTGTCTTCTCAGTTCATGACTCCAGCCTGTGGTGTTTTTTTTCTTTTGCTTATATTTTTTTTCATATGGTTCTTTGCTGTAGTTGTTGGAACTGTTGAAGGTGGAAGAGCTCCGACGAAAATTAAGACAGACCTGAAGAAACCTATTGTGAACATTGCTTGCCATCCTCGACTTCCTGTCCTGGTATGTTACAGCATCCAGGTTTTATGTTTGTGTGGAATCTGGTTGTTACTTGATTTTCTTAAATATTGTGTCTTTTCAGTATGTAGCGTATGCAGAGGGGTTGATTCGAGCCTACAACATTCATACTTATGCTGTTCATTATACACTACAGCGTGAGTATATGACGAGGATCTCCTCGTTTCTCATTTTCTTTCTTCATGGGGATTAGCTATCACTTACAAGAGACCTTTGTTATCCTTGCAGTGGATAATACTATTAAACTCATCGGTGCCAGTGCATTTGCTTTTCACCCGACACTAGAATGGATTTTTGTTGGAGATAGGAGGGGTACACTTTTAGCCTGGGATGTTTCAACTGAAAGACCCAATATGATTGGAATGTAAGTGATCTTTTGCTTTCAGCTTCCTGTCAGCTTGCTCATTGGATTCCTATCACTTGTTTCCCTCGTTATTCATCTCTGTTCTTTCTTTCTTTTTGTATCACTGCAGTACGCAAGTGGGTTCGCAACCCATCACCTCTATTTCTTGGCTTCCTATGTTGCGGGTACTTGTCACTGTGTCCAAGGATGGTTCTCTTCAAGCGTGGAAGACTCGAGTTATAATAAATCCTAACAGGCCTTCGACACAAACTAACTTTTTTGAGCCTGCCGGTAAGCCTAAAGTGGATCCACATACAATGGATTTTCCTATGATTTGGTTTGGAAGCTGTGTTTATGCAGTGTAGCACTATCCCTTCTTTTTTTTTGTTGCAGCTATGGAATCAATAGACATTCCTCGAATTCTCTCTCAACAGGGTGGGGAAGCTGTTTACCCTTTACCACGAATCAAAACTTTAGAAGTTCATACAAAGCTGAACTTAGCAGCTTTGATTTTTGCAGTTAAGAACATTCATTTTACGTCCTAATTTCGTACTGTCAGTCCTTGGTTAGGTAGAAGTGTGGCTTCTGTCTCTTGACATACTAGTTTTCTATGCAGAACATGGCGGGTAATGAGAACACTCAAAATCGAGCAGCTCAGACCAGGGAAGGAAGAAAGCAGCTCTTTGCAGTTCTGCAAAGTGCTAGGGGATCGTCAGGTGATTGAGCCTTAATTTTATTTGTTCATAACCTGTAATACTCTTCTTAAGCTTTACGTATGTGTCTCTTGAGGAGTCACTAATCCTAGGATGATAACAAGGGCTGTAGGCTCGTCCATAATTGTTCGGTATACATCATGCTTTCTAACATTTGAGGTGGTTAACAGCTTCTGTTCTAAAGGAAAAGCTTTCATCTATGGGTTCCTCTGGAATTTTAGCCGAGCATCAACTCCAAGCTCTGCTACAAGAGCAACATCACAAGGGGTAAGTGGATATTACCTTATGCAATCAGTGTTGGAGATTTTCTTGAAAGTTTAGTAGAATATGCTTGGAACATACCGCGAGTCCCGTTTCAAATGACTCAAGTCTTTTATATTTCATCCGCTTCACATTTTCTTCTGTTACTTTTCTGCAGCCAAAATCAGCTAACAATATCAGATATTGCACGGAAGGCATTCCTGTATAGTGTATGGCTGCTTGAACTTTTTGTTTACAAATTATTTTTGTTCATTATTTGGAACCATTTTTAGCTAAATCCGTCACGTAATCGATACAGCATTTTATGGAGGGTCATGCCAAAACTGCTCCCATATCAAGGTTACCCCTTATTACCGTCATGGATACAAAGGATCAACTAAAAGACATTCCTGTTTGCCAGGTATGTAACTGCTGTTTTGAACTTGTTTTCTGTAGTAGTTGATTTATGCCTGACTGATCGAATTCTTTGGCAGCCATTCCATTTGGAGCTGAATTTCTTCAACAAGCCAAATAGGGTCCTTCATTATCCTATGAGGGCCTTTTATATCGAGGGCCTTAACCTCATGGCACACAATCTCTGTTCTGGAACGGACAGCATCTACAAGAAGCTGTACACATCGGTAATATCTGATATTATGTGATTTCAATTTATCTATGTTTTTTCTAACTTACTTTTTTTTTTTCAGATTCCCGGAAATGTAGAATATCACTCGAAACAAATTGTTTACAGTCGTAAAAGGCACCTCTTTCTGGTTGTCTATGAATTCAGTGGTGCTACAAATGAAGTTGTGCTTTACTGGGAAAATACAGGTTCTCAGCTGCCTAACAGTAAAGGAAGCACTGCTAAAGGTTCGTCTGATTATTGGATCCCCTTGCTATCTGTCTGTAGAGAACTAATTTTCCCGTCTCGGATTTTTATTTATTTTTTGAGAACATTAAATGGTATCATCTGCATCCGATCAGCTAACTATACCAGGTGTACAATGTATCCTATAGACCAGTTGGTGCTCATTCCGCTGGGAAATTGATGATAGCGTTTAATGCCATTTACCCTACGGAAATGATCTGTTAACTTGAAAAGAATGCTAGGTTACAATTAGGCGTTCATCCTTTTTTTCTTCCGATGTTTCTAAGGACTGTCTTAAAGCTATATTTTTTTCTCTGCAGGTTGTGATGCTGCCTTTGTCGGCCCAAATGATGATCAGTTTGTAATTCTCGACGAGGATAAGACAGGGCTGTCTATGTACATCCTCCCAAAACTTACCACAATCGAAGAGAATGAGAAGAATTTGTTATCTGAAGAGAACCAAACCAAGGAGGAGAATCCTTCTGCAATTCAGGGTCCTCAACAATTTTTGTTTGAGACAGAAGTTGATCGTGTTTTTTCCACACCGATAGGTGTTGCATCAGAAAATCTCACACTTGAAAATTACTTATCATTTGGAGTATGGCCGCGCTAACTGATGCCAGTTTTAATTACAGAGTCCACTCTGATGTTTGCTTGTAATGGAACCCAAATTGGGCTGGCAAAGCTGTTTCAAGGCTACCGTCTCTCAGCTTCAGATGGTCATTATATTTCAACACAAGGCGAAGGACGAAAATCAATCAGGTTGAAGAAACATGAAATTGCTCTTCAGGTATGGAATTCCCTACAAAACATGAATGACATGCTGATATCTGGTACAGGCGCTACTGCAACATCTTTTATAACTCAGTACTGTTTACCGATATTTTGGAGGAGAATTTCTGTTTCTGTGATCAGCTCAATTAGTGCAGTCGTTTTTCTCCTTTACCTCTTCATGTGGTTTGCAACTAGCCTGTTCTCTCTTGAAATGAAAATGAGTCGTGATGTTTGGTGTTAGCTGTTCGGTACTGTTATAAATTGATTTACTCTTCAACGATCAGTGATATACTTGTTTCTGAAATTATGGTCAATCAACTTTTGTATTTATGTAGAATTTTTTTTAAATTACAGGTTCAATGGCAAGAAACACCCAGAGGATATGTCGCAGGGGTATTAACAACCCAAAGGGTGCTGATGGTGTCTGCGGATTTTGATATATTGGCAAGCAGTTCGACAAAATATGATAGAGGCCTACCATCAATATCCTGATTAAACTAGTTACCTTTCTTTTATTTGAATGACGTGCATTATGTTTAACACTATTTGAATATGTGCTCATTGATTGTTGAGAAAAACCTTAACTTCAACGAACTTTAGATCTCTTCTATGGATCGGGCCTGCCCTACTCTTTTCGACAACAACTTCTGTGTGTATGCTTGGCTGGGATGGGAAAGTGAGGACCATTCTTTCTATAAGTACACCATACTCAGGTAAGCAGATCTTGTTTCATTAAAGGCTTACTGTAAACTTACTGTATTTCATTCTCGTACATTTATTCTCTTCACCGCAGCCCTGGTTGGTGCTCTGAATGACCGCCTTTTGCTCGCTAATCCCACTGATATAAGTCCGAAGCAGAAAAAAGGGATTGAAATCAAGAGCTGTCTTGTTGGGCTACTTGAACCACTTTTAATTGGATTTTCGACAATGCAACAGACGTTTCAGCAGAAACTGGACCTCTCTGAAATATTGTATCAAATAACAACAAGGTTTTCTTGCTGTCCTTTTTCTTTCTCTTACACGTTTGAATTTTTGTTATAGGTATGCAGGATGCATCCTCCTAACTATATTAGTTTTCTTATTTTGTTTGATATATTGATTGCAGATTTGATAGTTTGCGAATTACTCCAAGATCTCTTGATATTCTTGCTAGTAGCCCTCCAGTATGTGGAGATCTTGCTGTGTCACTAGCTCAAGCAGGCCCGCAGTTCAACCAGGTGAGTCGAATTTATTGAAAACTGTGACGGAATCCTCTTCTGGAAGTTATCTCGTTTACTAAATGGTTTCGAACAAAATTTAGGTATTACGTTGTACATATGCAATCAAGGCTCTTCGGTTCTCCACCGCTTTGTCAGTATTAAAGGACGAGTTCTTGCGTTCAAGAGACTATCCAAAATGTCCTCCAACATCTCTTTTATTCCAGAGATTCCGGCAGCTTGGATATGCCTGTATCAAGTAAGTAAACTTGGTTGCAGGGCATATATAACATCTGAGTCTCTGATTACATATATAGTTAGTTATTGTTGTACGGTTTGTTTATTTAATCCTATTTGTTTTAGAACTAATATGTGAGGAGGGAGTTTTCATGCATCTTGAACTGGACCTTGAAAAGTTGATCTCAGTAGTTACTATCTATAGTTAGTTGGAACTTGGATAAAATACTTCTTGATCCTAATCAGTAAATTACTACTCTGCTCTAGTTTCTTATAGAAATGTTTTTGGCAAGGTTCAAGCATCTAACTGCTTCCGACATTTTGTACTGTAGATATGGTCAGTTTGATTATGCAAAGGAAACTTTCGAAGTAATAGGTGACTACGAGAGCCTGCTAGATCTTTTCATATGCCACCTGAACCCCAGTGCTATGCGGCGTCTTGCCCAGAAATTGGAAGAAGAAAGCGGAGATCCTGAGCTGAGGCGATATTGTGAAAGGATTTTACGAGTACGGTCTACAGGATGGACCCAGGGGATTTTTGCTAATTTCGCAGCTGAGAGTATGGTTCCAAAAGGACCAGAATGGGGTGGTGGCAACTGGGATATAAAGACTCCAACCGACATGAAGAGCATACCTCAATGGGAGCTAGCTGGGGAAGTAATGCCATACATGAAGAGTGATGATGGAACCATACCCTCAATAGTAGCTGATCATATCGGTGTCTATTTGGGTTGCGTCAAAGGCAGAGTTAATGTGGTGGAGATTAAAGAAGACAGCTTAGTTTCTAAACCTGGAGGGCTTCTTAGTTCCTTGGGTAAACCTCTATCGGATAAACCGTTGGCACTTCCTGCTGGTGAGTCCAGTTCCTTAATGGGTCTGGAATCTCTCGGGAAACAAAATGTGGCTGATGAACAGGCAAAGGCTGCTGAGGAATTCAAGAAAACAATGTACGGGGCTGCTGGTGATGGCAGCAGCAGTGACGAGGAAGGTGTACCAAAAACTAAGAAGCTGCAAATTAGAATACGAGAAAAGCCAGCATCTACCACTGTGGACGTCAATAAGCTTAAAGAAGCTACTAGAACGTTTAAACTCGGAGATGGGCTAGGCCTACCAATGAATAGAACAAGATCAACTAGTGCTGGATCCCAAGATTTGGGTGAGATGTTAAGCCAGCCTTCTCCCTCAACAACTGCTCCGGTTTCTGCATCTGCTCCTGTTGATCCTTTCGCAATGAGCTCATGGACTCAGCCTCCTCAGCCAGTTTCCCAACCAGCTCCATCTGGTACTGGTATGGTAGCTGGACCCATACCTGAAGACTTTTTCCAAAACACAATCCCATCTGTTGAGGTTGCCAAGACATTGCTCCCTGCTGGCACTTATCTTTCGAAAATGGACCAAATCGCTCAAGCTGCAAAGAATGCTCCAAATCAAGCGAACAATACTACTCAGCCTGATATTGGTCTTCCCGGAGGTGGCGTTCCTCCGACAACTCAACAACCTGGTCCTCCGTACCAGAACGTTGGACTCCCTGACGGTGGTGTTCCTCCACAGTTTCCTGGTCAGACTCAGGGGACACCACAGCTTCCTGGGCAGACTCAGGGAGCACCACAGGTTCCAGCTTATTCGCAACCTCTTGATCTTAGCGTTCTTGGAGTTCCAAATACAGATTCTGGAAAGCCTCCTGGGCAGCCTACGTCTCCTCCTGCTTCAGTTCGTCCTGGACAGGTGAGTCTGCTATATTATTTCCTCCTATGTTTGCATGCCAATTGAACTTCCAATATAAAAGTGCATAAAATCTCACTTTTGCTTGTCCCCATCTATGATCATTACTCTCCTCAGGTTCCACGTGGAGCAGCAGCTCCGATTTGTTTCAAGACTGGTCTTGCTCATCTTGAACAAAACCAGCTTCCAGATGCACTGTCTTGCTTCGACGAAGCATTCTTGGCTCTTGCTAAGGATCAATCACGTGGGGCTGATATCAAAGCTCAAGCCACAATCTGTGCTCAGTACAAGATAGCCGTTACTCTCCTCCGGGTAACTAATTATTCGTATATATATATTCTCTCTTTGTTAGTTTTTTTAACCAAATATGACAATGCTTCTCTCCCACGTGCAGGAAATCTTGAGGCTACAAAGAGTCCAAGGCGCGAGTGCATTAAGCGCAAAGGACGAAATGGCAAGACTCTCAAGGCATCTAGCTTCACTGCCACTACTTGCAAAGCACCGCATAAACTGCATACGCACTGCAATCAAACGAAACATGGAAGTTCAAAACTATGGCTACTCCAAGCAGATGTTGGAACTGCTTCTCTCAAAGGCACCAGCGAGCAAGCAAGAAGAATTGAGAGGACTAGTTGATCTCTGTGTCCAAAGAGGCACATCGAACAAATCCATCGACCCGCTTGAAGATCCTTCTCAGTTATGCTCAGCTACCCTCAGCAGGTTGTCGACCATTGGGTACGATGTTTGCGATCTCTGTGGCGCAAAGTTCGCTGCTCTTTCGTCGCCGGGTTGTATCATTTGCGGTATGGGAAGTATTAAACGTTCTGATGCACTCGCTGGACCTGCACCTGTATCCACACCGTTTGGCTAAATGTTATGGACGTGAATGATTTATGGTTGGTTTTAATTAACATTGTTTAAGTTTCAAACTGGTTATTATGCAACAACATTCGATTTTGTGGATTTAATTTCGTTTTGTTTGTCTGTATATTGATTCGATTTGTATCACTTCTTTTTTCTTGTACACTTTTTAACGTTACTATTAATTTGTCCACCAGGCATTTTTATTACCTTTTGTTTTTGGTTGAGCAAGTTAACTTCCTTTGGGTGTTCAAACTAGTGACTTTAGTGCACTTTTCTTTTGGTGGTCAACTAATACACCGGCTAAGCTACATGTAGCCGAGGATTAGAACGGCGATCAATCTTACTATCCAAAAATCAAGATATTGTCTCGTCCGACAAGATCAATGTCCGAGCATGTGTTGACGAGTAGTATTATGGACTTTGGAGATACAAGCAAAAACAAAGGCTGCATACAGAAAATTTTCGAACACAAATCTAATGTCGTTACCTAAAATGCAACTCATTGTTGACACTTCATTACATAAGTAAAACGGGAACAAATAGAGGATGTACAAAACTTTAACGCCAGTTGAGCAAAATGATGAAAAATGTTTAAAAGAATATTTTCTTGTTTAAGATACTCTAGTAGTTTTTTGAGAAACTGGTTTAGCACATGTCTTTTGTCTTTTTTTTTTTTTTTTGAAAAAGTCTTTTGTCTTTTTCTTGAGAAAGAGTAACTACAATATTCAACTTCATGTTTATTTTGATGTGATATGTAAAACTATATGCCTGAATTATTATTAACCAAAACCGAAATGAATTCGTATCTAGAATAGGTCTTAAAAAGTTATAAAAACTATCCATGGTTTAGCACATGTCACTCATCTATTGATTAATATTATAAAAAACATTCACAAATTGGTTGAAATTTTTAATAGAGCTGTCCTCTTTATCAAGATGGTTTTAATTTGTCAGATATTCATTCGAGTATCCGGAAATGATAGCCAAGTACGTATTTATTCAGAAAAAAAAGAGAAGAGAAATAACAACTAGGGCTGGGCATTTTATCCGTTAAATTTGATTCGATTCGTTATCCGTTGCTATTCGATTCGAAAATTCCGAATATCCGTAAGCTTTCGAAGCAAAGCAAATACTAAAATTCAATATCCGTCAAAATCGAAGCAAATCACAAATATTAAAATTTTGGGAAGCGAATATCCGATCCGATCCGTCAATATATAAATACATGTATATTTTGATTATATTTAAAGTTTTAAATGTATAAAATTATATAATTATTATTCTAATATATTATTTGATAGATTCTATTCATATTATTACTTATATAAAAGTATTACATAAAAGGAAGAGAAAATATTTACGATAATTATAATTTTTTTTTAAGTTTTGTGTTATTATAATTTTAACTAAGTTTAAAAATTTACAAAATATGAAGATTCATTGCTTTTTTTAATTTTTATCTTTTATATCATGCAAAAAAATATATTTTACAAAACAAATTTGTATCAAATTTTTAAGATTATTTGTATTAATCAAAATAAATGAGAGATCCGTAAGTATCCGCGAATATCCGCAAATATCTATTTATTTTCCGGATATCCGTTTTTCCGAATATCCGTATTTTTCCGAAGCAAAGCAAATCGAAAAATCAGATATCCGTAACATTCGAAGCAAATCACAAATACCTTCAAAAACCCGAATATCCGATCCGTGCCCAGGCCTAATAACAACAAACCATTTTTCAAGAAAAAAAAGAAGAGAAATAGAGAAAAGAAAAGAAAGTAGGTTAATTTGTTTATAGCATTCACTTGCCAAACGTCCATATGACAAAACACACGGCGTCATTATGTTTTTGTTGTTGTTACTCTTTGTCTTTAGCGACCAAATTAACAACAGCCGTCAAAATAAGAAGAATATTCGTATATGTGTACGAATCCTAATTAGGCTTCTTGGTGCACTACACGAACATGGTTTACAATAATGATATGCTACTTTAAATTTTTTGTTTTACATTATTATACTTATAGCCTTATAATTATGATACTTTTTCAAGATGTCTTTTATCAGATCTCCATAGTGAGGTTCCTGTACAAACACTTTAATAGACCACCAACTTGTTAAATAATGATTAAGCAAAAAAAAACTTGTTAAATAATGATTAATTTAAGAGTAAAATAAAACCCTGTGAGGTTGCATGGGGTCATTACTGATTAATCGTCTGATAATTTATTGACTCTAGTAAAAAAGTTCTTTTGTTGACACATTCACTCTTTGGCTAATGAAAAAAACTGATTATTTTCATAATTTCATTGTTTAGAAGATCACTAAATAAAAACAAAAATGTTTTATATGTACAAGTATTGATAGGATGCACCAACTTCTGAGCCACAGCAAACAAATTAACAAAACAACTGAAAGTTGTAGAAATTAGTTAGGCCTCAGCAGGGGCGGAGCTGTGTTATAGATAAGGAGGTCATGTGACATTTTTTATTTATTTAGCTGAATCTATCTTATTAAAACAGAAACATTCTGTTGGATCTAACATTTGTTTTGTAAGTTTTTAAATTAAATACACATTTATACTTTATAGTTAAACATACATTAAAGCACTAATGTTCTTTTCTTTATACTACTATTCATGTTTCCAAACAATATACTTATTTCTTTATACTACTATCAACGTTTCCAAATAATATACTTATTTCTTTATACTACTATTAGTGTTTCCAAACAATATATTTTTTATACTACTATCAATGTTTCCAAATAATACAATAATTAATCTTAATTATTTTATATCTATCATTTTTTCTTTAAATTTTTGTAGAAACGTCATAATTTCATAAATTGCAAAATAGTGAACTTTAAAATTTTGATTATAAGATTACAAATTATGAAACTATTACAATTTAAATCCAATTAGATTACATATCGGTCATCCATCAGTTCAATCGGTTAGTCTCGGGTTTTAGTGATTTTTTAATATGAATATTTTAGAAACATAAATTGAATTGTCAGATCTCCGGATTAACCGGTATAATCACAATCGGGTTGAATTTAAAAATACTGATTTAAATGCAAAAATATTTTAAATACACACTCTTTAAAAATTACCAAAATATTTGTTAAATTATTAGTGAAATTTTTCATCGTAAAATATCCTGCGCTTCAAAAGCGCGGGTCAGAATCTAGTGTTTAATTAAAATCTAATAATTTGGTTATATATTTTCATCATGTCCCCACTGGTTTTAGAGATAAAATTATATTTGCTCCCACTACAAAATTATATCCTGGCTCCGCCACTGGGCCTCAGTGTGTTGTTTTCTTAAAACCAAAAATGTTTAAATAATGATAGCTGCCTCACTGTATCAATATTATTAATTTTTCAATATATCCAATTGATATGTGGTTATGTCCAACAATTATTTTTTCCACAATAAAAAAATCATATATTCTATAACTGAATCTAAATAAATATTTTGTAACCACCTTTTAACTCCATAATGGTCGGGGCTTACTAAAAAAAACCAAATATTTTATAATTATTTTCCTTTAATTCCTATATTCTAGGATCCATAACTGCAACATTTATGAAAATGTACAAATAAATTATTGATATATGTTGATTTAAATATGTATAATGATTACAGCACTTTTTTTTGAAAATATATGCACATTTTGTTACCGAAAATATATGTTATTAATCAACAATAATACATTAATTAATCCAAATTAATAACCACCTTTATTCTTACTATTATGACTACTAATATTTAAAATCTAATTTTATGCTTTATATTTACTAACCCTGACCTTTTAATAAAATAAATAATTAATATAATATTATTTACCATTGAAAAAGTTAATATAAAATAAAAATAATTAGATTTTTATTTCAATTCATGAAATACAAATTTATTTAACTAATATATCTACAAAATTAGGATTTTTCCGATAAATAATAATTATCATGAAATTAAATAATTAAAAGATAATTAAATTTATCTCAATTTTTCGGGTCCACCATTACAAAATCACGGATAAATGAAAATTTGATGGATTTTTAATCGTATGAGATTTCTAAATAGAAATTTCATAATTTAATTCAAAATCTAAGCTGAATTCAATGTAGATCACTAGATTTACCACTGGTGCCGTGGATTCATATCATATATGAAAATATACTAAAACTATATCATAAATTAAATTTAGCAAAATTTGGATAAATATAATA
The DNA here is from genome assembly GCF_000801105.2 of Raphanus sativus. NCBI lineage: Eukaryota > Viridiplantae > Streptophyta > Magnoliopsida > Brassicales > Brassicaceae > Raphanus > Raphanus sativus. The sequence goes on along the minus strand of NC_079516.1, from coordinate 39,498,830 downwards.
AATTAATATTTTAATATATAGGTCCAATTTAATCAGATTCGAGGCCTAGACTTATGGGATAGATTCTATATTGGTTTTTCGAGTACGAATATTTAATTGCGTGAATAATTCAAAATGCTAATAAATACCACAATATTCTGATTTTATTTAAACCTGATTATATATTTCATCATCAAAATTATTTTTATTAAAACGTTAAACCTATTATAATATTCACATATATAATGCTTTCTTTGTAACATTTAAATGTAAATAAATAGTCAGAAATATAAATTTATATTCAATAAATTTAATTTGTTTCGGCAAATAAATTTGCACTTTGAAAACGTGGATCAAAAATAATATTACTTTGTTATTTAAGAAAAATAAAAATTTATAGCTGTTACAAATAAAGTACAATTAATATATGAAATGACTATGATAGAAGTATTTATAGTTATGAAAAATCACAAATTCAATATAACTATCAAAATTTTTTACTGAATTTTTTAAAAAGTAATATTTACACAAATATGATCACAGAAAACACAAATATGATTTACAAAGAATACACAAACATGAAATTAAAATTTCTATAAAAAATGTAAAACAAAAATATACCCACCCTTTGAAGGGAGGATCAAAATCTAGTTGTTTTCTTAAAACCAAAAATGTTTTAAATAATGAAAAGCGCCAAATAGCTCATAGCTGTTTGTTTCCCCAATTTGGAAATCTGTAGACCTTCCATTTATTCTAACTTTGTTTAACCCTATTGAAACAAATACGGACATACTAAATATCTTCTACAATTTAAATACTTCAGAATATCTTTGCAATCAGCAGTACTCGTTCTTACGTATTTCGGATTATATAAATACATGATCGGTATCTGATATGATATGTAAAAGTATCTTAACGGATCATCTAAAGAGGTATTTTAGGTTATGAGTTTTACTCAAATCTGAATTGAAGCGGCGGATACCCAAAAACCTGAAAAAAAATACAAACTCGGGAATATCCGAGCAGTAGCCAGAATAGTATCATAACGTCAATAAGTAACTACAATATTCAACTTCATGTTTCTTTTGATGTGATATGTTAAAATATATGACTGAACTATTATTAACCAAAACCAAATGAATTCGGATCTAGAATAGGTCTTAAAAATTTATAAAAACTATTCGAACCTGAATTATTATTAATCAAATTCGACCCAAACATATGTGTTCAAATGGAACCTACCAAAACTAAACCCAAAATGTGAACTCAAATTGGTCGAACGCCCAGCCCTAATGACAAATATTATTCCTTACCACCATTAAGATATAACAAGCACGATTAAACAGTCATACCAAATAATAATATCAACACCCAAACTCATACAACATCAAGAGCTTCAGATGTTACAAAACATTTTTTATTATTTATAAGTCGAAATAAAAATATCCCTAGTTTATTCATGATTTGGAATTATGAATCCATCATTAAATATTACAAATGTGTATATATTATAAAATAATTTCAAAAATGCATATTGTAGTGTAATGTATTAAATGAAACTAGCAGCTATTAAATTTTAGGCTCATCGTTCTTGACGGCATGACCAACTCCGGGGCTATGTCCTGGTGTCGTAGGCTTGAAGTCATCTCCTTTCTTATGACCCATGCCTGGACTGTTCCCCGGAGTAGTAGGTGCGAAGTCGTCCGTAGTTCCAGTTTTGAAATAATATTGACCGTCCGTTTTGGGCATTTCTCTTTCTTCCGTGGGCGCGAAGTTATCTTTGAGCCCTTTAACATTCGCATTCATTTTCTTGTGGCCCATCCCAGGACTGTGTCCGGGAGAAGTAGGTGCAAAATCGTCAGTCAATCCGGTTTTAAAATGATACTGACCTTTTGTTTTCTGCAGCATTCTTCCTTGCGTGGACTTGAAGTTATCTTTAACATTTGCATGTCCTTTCTTATGCCCTATCCCGGGACTGTTTCCTGGAGTGGTAGGTGCGAAATCGTCCGTAACTCCGGTTTTGAAATGATCTTGACCTATGGTTTTGTGAACTTTTCTTCCTTCCTTGGGCTTGAAGTCATCTTGGAGCCCTTCAACATTTGCATTACCTTTTTTATGTCCCATGCCAGGACTGTTTCCTGGAGAAGTAGGCACAAACTCATCTGTAGATCCAGCTTTGAAATGATCTTGGCCGGTTGTTTTCCTCAACTTTCTTGCTTCAGTGGTGATCGGTGCTTGATCAAATATTATCGAGATGATAATAGTTCTCAGAATGAGACCGAATAGCTTCATGTTTCCTTCTTTTTTTCAAAGGAATGTAGAGCTCAGGTTTATGAGTTTGTATATATGAGTAATACTTGTGTTTGAATCTGGAGTAAGACTGCCCCAAAGGTGCTGTATTTATAAGGCCACGAGATTGTTTATGTTGCCATTCGTTGAATTTAAAATGTGTGTTGATTGATTTTAGACCGTCTATTTATTAATTTAAGAATAGTGATTTACACTACAAAGTGTTCATATAATTATACCTAAATTTTTTGAAGGTTGCTGTTATAAAATTAAAAAACGTTCAAATATATTCAGTCACATGCAAATGTGGCTAGCTGTTATTAAAATAGTACTATTGGACAGTTTGAATGTTACAATCGAATCCTATCTCAAATTGTGAAAATGATATCACACTACCTATTCACCTCCATGATTCTTTTTCTACAAAAATGTAGTCAGTGCAGTCTCTAAAGAGAGGACAATAAGACAATAGATGCAATCGTTATGATGGTCAAATTAGAACTGTTCTGAGATTTTCAAAACTTTATTCAAAACAAAAGTATTTACGGATTATTTAATATTTTATAATTATTAATACAAAAAAAATATTTTTAAAATGATATATAATATTTTTATAATTATTAATACAAAAACTTTATTTTTAAAATGATATATTTTATTATATAAAATTATATTCATATTCAAGTCATAATAGTATAGAATCCATCTAATATTTTACCATCAATTCTATAAATAAAATTCTTTAATCATTTTTTATTTTACACAATATTTTTTCTATATAATCATATCAAAACATATATATGTATATATATAATTATTTAATATTTTTATAATTATTAATACAAAAACTTTATTTTTAAAATGAAATATTTATTATATAAAATTATATTCATATTCAAGTCATAATAGTATAGAATCCATCTAATATTTTACCATCAATTCTATAAATAAAATTCTTTAATCATTTTTTTATTTTACACAATATTTTGTACATCGTTTGAAAATACATAATTATATTTTGATATTTTCTTTGAACATATATTAAAAAGTTAATATTTTAATTTTGAAGTCTTTATTTTTTTGAATGATTATAAATTATTGAAACCACTAAACATCCTACTTTAAAAACAATTTGTTAGTGTAAAGTTTTGTTACACAAATATGCAATAATCATAAAATCATATGAGTAAATTATACTATATAATTAGGTTAATATCATTTAAATTTAATTATACATCATATACATAGATAAAATTGATTGTTTTGATATATTTACCGTAAAATGATTGCCAACAAACAAGAGTGATCTTTTAATTTATATGTGCATGCCAATTTATAACATAATAGTAATTAATTTCTTAGTTATTTAATATATAATTATTATTTTAATATGCAGAAAACATAAAATAAATAATAAATATAAAATATTTATTCTGTACAAGCCGCATATCTTAATCTAAGTATGTATCTCTTTAATAATTTTAAATCCTAAATATTTCTAAATATATTGAGCAATAACCAAATTTAAAATAATTACACGTGAACGTAAACTTCTTATAGCCATAACTAACTTTTAAATTGCTAAATCACGATATAAAACCGAGCTGACATAGTGTCATTGTAACCAAATAGTAAGTTTTAGATTGTTCGGCCTAAATGTTAGGTTCTTATGCGATACATGATTTTTTTATCTAAAATATTTTTAAAAATAGGATTAGCTCATCAGTAAATAAATCATGTAATTAACAAATAAAATTAAAAATTATTTAAGGGTCAAAATATTAATTCAATCAAGAACATAAATTTTATTTTTTATACATTATTTTTTAAATAATTTTCATATAAACCCACACTGCGCAAAGCGCATGTCTTATCCTAGTACTATATAATATAACATTTTCTAGTAATTTAATTTTGGACTAACAAAATTCCTAATTGATTTTCAAATCGCCAAGGTAAACAAAATTAATATTTCAATTACGTGACAACTCTGTAGAAAAATTAGTATAAACTGCAAGTTATAACCTTTTAAATGTTTTTCTATATATATATATATTAATAGGGGTTAGTAAAAATAACTGTTACGTTGAAACTTCATGACATCATCGGTTTACAAGGAATCACAGGTCACTATCTTAAATTTGTAACACCCCCCACAGGCTGTTTTCATCGACTTTTCAATCTTAAAGTTAGTCTGTCTCAGAATTTTAGCGGTTCAAAGGCATTCACTCTTGCTTTTCACCTTTCTTTTTGCTCTTTGCTATAAGCACTTTTTTATTTAATTATACCATTTCGAAGCTTCTTTTGTTTCTTCCTCTCCCAAAGTGCATCTTTCGAATGAAAGTAAAGATATTATTCTCTCTGATTGATTAATAGGCACAATCTTGATTAGTTTTCTTTTGAAGATATCTTTTTCACAAAAAATAAAGAAGACAACCATAATTACAGAATAAAGATCCTATTTTTATTATATGGTTATAATTACTATCGTCACCACCTCCCATGTGGGCGTTAAACAAGTTGTTAATAGATCATTAGGCTAAAATGGCAAAGAAAATGAAATGTAAGCATCTCCACCAATTGCTATTTTTATTTTTAAATGATATTATAGAGGATACTATACCAATTCATATATGTTTCTTTCTCGACAATAAAATTATTCTATACCATTAAGACATATTTTTATTTTTAAATTGATTCATTAACTTTTAAATTTTTTATTATAACTAAATAACTATTTTTAGAAGTGTAGTTTTATAAGAAAACAGCATGCAACATTTATTTACATTATAATACTTTAAGTACAATTTTTAGTTTAAATAACATCCTAATTAAGTAAATCTTGTAAAAAATTAAAATATATCAAGCTAATTTTTATCTTTCGTAAATTTAAAATGTATTAGTTGTAAATTAAAACAAAAATATATTAATAATTTTATAGAAAATAATAAAATATTTTGGTACACATTTTTATTATAGAATTTTTCTGTTTTAAGAAAACTAGAAAATTTATTTGGTATTTTAAACGGAACAGTTATGTTGGGGGGGGGGAGGTGTCACAAATACATTATGATAGTGACATGCAGAGCCGTACCTGATATTTGTCAAACTAGAAGCAAAAAAAAAAAATTGGCCATTAACTTAAGTATTACTCAGTGCTCGTTCCCTGGACGGCCCATGGTATATGTCTTCTTTGAACAATTTCTTCTAACTGATCATTTGGTAAACTGGCCCCAAAAATAGTTTTATAGTGATCGGCCCTCATGCCAATGCTTGATGGGCTTTTATAGTTTTATACAATTGCAACTTGACCATTTCTTCTAACTAGAAAATGTTTTCATGCCATTAATTATAAATGTTTTCATGCCATTAGACAATATGAATAATACCAGATGTATTTTCTAGTTTTCTTAAAATAAGAGAATAATATAATAAAAATGTGTACCACAAAAGAATAAAATATTTGTGGCACACTTTTTTATTATAGAATTCTCCTGTTTTAAGAAAACTAGAAATAAATGTCTCCAACATAATCTTTTTGTCGACGAGAAGAGGCCCAATATGAATAATATAAAGGCCACAAAATTAGCATCATAGAAAACAGGCCTATTTTCATGGCCCATTTCACCCATGAAAAGAACATTTTAAGAATAAGTTTTCACAGAGCAACTTAGTTGATGATCTCTAAAAGGGAGCAACTAACTCTAAAAGTAAACAACCCCTTCCAGTCCCCTATACAGCCAGTTGATAATAATATTGAAGTTTCAAAACAAGAAAGACCCAATTTTGCACTATGCAAAACCTTTAATTAAACGTAGAAGAAAGAGTCTTGGGATCGTTAAAAAAAAAGAAAAAAAAAACTAGTAATCTGCTCGTAGAAACTTCTCATACTCAGTCCCACTCAACGTCTTGTTTATATCTTCCCAGTTCTTGATGTGAACTGACAAATCTCCCCTGTGTATCTTCACCTGTCTGCTTGACAAATTCTTCACAGGAATGTTCAAAAACTCTTGAACTTGTTCCAGTCTCTGCATCAAACCCCCCAAAGAACTTAAGCAAAACATATATCAGTTTTAAATCTATGATTGTTATGAAAACCTCACCGTTGTATTCGTTATAAGATCTTCATAGAAGACAACCATATGACGAGTGGTATTAAAACATTCCAAAGCCTTTGCAGCTAAACTCTCTGTTTCTTGCAAATCATGGATCAACGATGTTGAGTTGATCACAGGCTTGTACCTAGAAAGTGCATCTGCCTGCAGTAAGTATCAAGAAACTATTCAAAAAATTCAAGAATCCAAAACAATTAGTATTATTAATACATTATTATTAATAATATATAAACCTCTTCAGGAGAATGAACATGAGACTTATGAGTTCCATTCAAAAGCTTAGCGTAACGATCATAAGCATTAGCCAGCAGAGAAACCATTCTCCTCAGAGGATTCCTTCTGAACAAGAATATAGCAGAGACGCCTCTCCGGTTAAAGTAATCAACAATCTCCTCGTGGTTATCCAACAATCCCTGGTTAAGCATCCATTTGAATCCAATCGCAGCAGAGCATTCGTTCTTCGAAGCGCTCGTAAACCAATCAAGATTATAGACTCTGTCAAGCGTCTCAACGATGCAAGAAACGTTCCTTCTCCTGTCCAAAACCGAGAAGATCTCTCCGTTGGAGCTCACATTGTCGTGGCTGTTCAACAGCGTTTCGAACCAGCCGCTCCCTGATCTCTGCATCGAGAGTATCGCAAAGAACCTCACCGGATTGTGCCCGCATTCAGATCTGTTGAAAGTCTGTGGCTTTGGGTAATGAATCCGAGTAGTGATAGGGCTTGGAACGAGTTGTGAGGTTTGGAAACTAAACTGTTTTAAGCAGACGGAGCAAATGTAGAGACCACAGACCATTGCAAACACCAAAACTATCATTCTTGAGAACAGAGGCGATCTCTTCGGTTGTTTTATTACAATCGATGCACTGTCCTGTTTTTTACATCAAACATCAAAACTCTAATCAAACAGTTTCATAAAAAAAAAACATAACTTTAAATGTTTTGAAGGTTGATTCCATTGAAAAAACAAAACATGCAGAGAAACCCAGAAGCTAAAATGACAAAAGATGTAAGAGAGGTGGTAGAAAGAGAGGACCTTTCCGTATAAACAGATGAACTCCGCCATTGAAGCTTCTGAAACAGAGTAAACGATAGAAGAGAAGAAGAGGGAGCTTATTAGATAGGGGGAGGAGATGGAGTCATTGATTTTCTACAGAGAATCTGAGAAGAGAGAAGCGGAAAGAGATTAGCATTTTAGGGGTCTGAGCAGAGATTTTGTATAAAAATTATAAAGTTTTCTTTTCTTCCCCTCGTGGAAAGTCGAGCCACTGACATTAAAACATGGGGACTGTCTTTTTCTACTTCGCTAATTAATCTTAGAACTAGTATTAATTAACTTTTTTTTTTGTTGTTCTAATCAAGTTTTAGAAGAGATATTGGAAGATTCATTTGTATAGAGTTTGTAGATTTTCGCTTTCTCCGCATATTCAATATTAGCCAAGCTTTTGGATCAGGAAATTATTGTTATACTTTTACTATTTCGTTGTTAAAATATATATATGGGGTCATTTTAATCATGTGTTTTTATACTGGATTAATCTTTTTATAAAAAGTAATTTTGAGATGAATGTTAAAAACTTAATCCTACTGAACTATAGTTTAGTAAAAGGATTAGCAAAAGGAAATAGAGAAATATATTAAGTCCATAGCACTATAAGAAAACATATTTTTTTACAGGGCCGATTTCGTTGTAAATTCGTCGTAAACCGGGTTTTACGACGAATTAACTTCAAAACACATTTCGTTATTAAGAGTTTGTCGTAAAGTAAAATTTGTCGTAAACGCCATGTAATATTTACGAGTAAACAATTTCGTCGTAAAGCAGAAGAAAAGGATTCGTCGTAAACGTCACGTAAACACTCGTTGTAAAAACCTCGTAAATATTCAAAGTAAAGATGTTGTAAATACTTCGATGTAAAATACTCGTAAAGATTCGATGTAAATACGTTGTAACATCTACGAGGACTTTACATGTCTTTCGTTGTAAACTCGATGTAAATGTTTACAACGTATTTACGACTACTTCGATATAAAGTCTATGTAACATTTACAATGTATTTACATCTTTTATCATTATTTAAATATTATTTTTATTTATTATTTTATTATTATTTATAATTAATAAATTGGAATTTTTTTATAAAAAAAATCAAATATTAAACAAAAAAATGTTTAGAAAACTATATAAATATGTCATAAAAATATTTAAATTTTAAAATACAAAACAAAAATTATAAATTAAAAAAAGCTACGGGAGCGCCACATCGTCAAAGTAGTTGGTGGGGCTGCTCGATCCCGCAGAGCCTACTGGATCGGTAGATTTGGGATCCCGTTGTTGCATCCCGAGAGCTTCTCGTCTGGCCGCCAATGCTTTCTGCATATTTAGGTTTCCCACCGTCATAACATCTAACAGATCCTCAAAAGAGTCCAAACGGACCTGCTGGGTATTCAATCGAGCCTGCATCCGAAAAGTCTCTGGTCCCGTCTCGAAGAGTATGACGAAATTGCCCTTGCGACTTCGTTACATAACCTATTCTCACTGTCTGTCTCTTCTTTCTTGGAGCCACCTACAAAAGTTAATATTAATATAGTTAATTATGTTGAAATAGTCAAATTAATTTAAACAAACTTTTAAATTTTACCTTTTCGAAGATCCTAACGACTTCTTATGTCATCAATTTGACGGGTAATCCATCCGGAGACTGCTGGGTTAGTTGTGTCTCTCGCTCTTCAACCCGAGCAGCCACACTATTGAAGAGTTTCTTGGATGCATGATCGGCAAAAATTCTGTCTGGAGTGGCGTGAGTCATCTTGAAGAAATCAGACAGAGACGACAAAACTCCGGTCTTCTCAAACTACAAAACATGAATAATAAAAAATTAAATATTGAAATTAAAATTTATTAATAAAATAAAACTTACAACTTCTAGACGGATCCCGACATGAGGTTTTTGCCTGGTTCTATGAACCAGAGGCAAATGACCATCTTTATTCTTGGTCCTATGGGAAATGGAGCAGGAGTTGGCCTTCCAGGTCGAGTTGGGTAGCTTCCAATAGGCGATGAGGCCATCCCATACCTTCTTTGTGTCCTCAGTGGGCTTCCCATCATAACCGTAGATCTCCCAATTGTCCTTTCAATCTGAGACCATGTTGGTAAGGCGGGTCTTCGCTTTTGCCTGGAATTCCTTCTTCACCCTTTCGGTGATTCCTAAGGACCAGTGCCACCTTTGCTGAAATAAACAAAATTTTGAAAATATTAATAATTAATAACTAATAAAATTAAATATTAAAAAATAAAATATTGAAAAATTACCGCAAAACATTTAAATCAAGTGGTTTTGACGTGATCTGGAGTCACGCTCCAGTTCGAATAAGCCCCGTCGAAGTATCCCTTCATCGACTATAAACGTTCTTGAAAACACGGTTGTTGGCCCCAAATCTGCAAATTGAACCAATTTGTTAATTAAAAATATAAAACGGATTTGAATTTTAAGTTAAATTATAAATGTACTTACCAATAAGTATGCGGCAGTCTATCGGGGTCCAAAACGTCCAAACCCTCCCGTTCAAGCTGGACAAGCATTCTTCACCATATATCTTGCGTATGGTGCAGAAGGAGGCACCAGCAAGTCTGGATGAACAGCTCCCTCTGGAACTGGCTGATGTGGAGCTGCTGGTGGAGGAAGTGAAGGCATCTGTGAGGACATCTGAGGTGCGGAAGGAGGAGGGCTCCAAACTCTCTGAGATGTTTGAGAGTCTTGAACTGCATCGGAAGATGATGGGCTGTGGAAGAAGATGTCCCGACACCATCTGCAGATTTTCGCGTAGAAACCATCTAATTTTTTTTAAAAAATAATTTAATTAAAAATCACAACAGAATTAAATATTATTATGCTTCCTAAACTAACCGTCTAAACTAATTCCATAAACTAATTCCCTACACTAATTAACCACCTAAACTAATTATTTAAAAAAAACTAACTAAAGAGAGGAGAGAAGTTACCTTAGACGGATATGAATTTATACTTTAGAAGGATGTATTCAACTTAGAGTTTTAGGTGATCTATCTTATTAAAACAGAAGTACATATATAAAATATCCCTTAGTTTTCAGTGTTATTTACAATTGCATGCCACTGAAAATTAAATTGAATTTTCTATTTTAATGCTTGTCTTTTCAGTTATATTAATGTGTTTTTTTCTTTCCTATTTTAATGCTTGTCTTTTTCAGTTAGGTTAATGTGTTTTTTTCTTTCCTATTTTAATGTTTTTCTTTTTAGTTAGATTAATGTATTTTTTTTATTCTTCAACAATTAATGATATTTTAAAGTTGCTTTTTTATCAACTTAAAGTTGTCTAAATCATTTGAAAATATAAAAATAGTCAAAAGTAAACATATAAAGTAGATAAACAATAATCAAACACCAAAAATATTTAAAATATATATTTATTCTCCATCTAAATATTGAAGTTCAACCTGTTTTTTAATTTTTAATTTAGATATTTTGGTTTACATTACTGAAATTTATATGTTTTGAGAAATTTAAAGTATATATTAATTTTGAAAATTTTAAAATAATTTAAACGGGTTATCCGTATTCGAACCGAACCTGGAAATACCCGAATCAAACCGAAACCAAAATTTATAAATATTTGAATGTTGCTGAAATCTTTAAACTCGGGAATCTCAAACCCAAATAAATTTTAACCAAATCAGTGGGTATCCAAATACACATCCCTAACGTAGTCAATGCAAAACGATCAAGTATTACAAGTACATCACTGAATATAAATAAATAAAAACTAAAACAGAAAATTAAAATATGTGCGGTCGCACGGATCAAGATATAGTTTATATTAAAGTAAAAAATCTACTGTTATTCAAACATGAAATTTAAAAATTCATTTAAAATTCACTGTTATTGAACTTGACATTTCGTAAAGTACTCTGAAATCCGTTGTTATTGAAAATATTTTAAATTGTGGAATTTTAAAATTTTCAGACGATTTTAGAGTGTTTGGGTGGAGTTTCTTAGTTAAAAAAATTAAAACCAAAATCTCATTGTTTTAAGTGATATTCTAGAGTAATTTAACAAATATCACATAAATATCTGCAACTTATTGAAATTATTAAAAATATTATTAAAAATCAAATGACATTAAATGTTAAATTGAATACACCCTCCTTAGAGTTCATTTGAAAGCCTTAGAAAAAAGGTCATTCGCGGGTGATTTTCTTGTATTCAATTTGATTAAAACAAAAAAAAAAATCGAAAGAAAAACAATACAAACATGTTAAAATTCGAGCTACCGACACCGTACGTTGGAACTGATCGGCTTATAAAACAGAGTCAATTGTATATATTTGGTCTTTGCTAAATTTTATGTTACTCCTAATCACACGAAACAATGCTTCACCTTAGGGGGATGTATTGAACTTTAGATTTTAAAGGGTTTTAGGATTTTCTTAAAACTCCACGTTATTCAACTGGTGATTTTAAAAACAAAATCCAAATCATGTGTTATTGAACATATAACTTATCTGAAATCATCTCAAATCATTTGTAATCTCATGTTATTCAACTAATAATTTATAAAAGTGAAATCAAATCCAGTGTTATTCAAAGTTAAATAATATTCTGGAAGAAAAATTGTGAATGGGATTTTAGAATACTTTACATCCATTTTTAGTTATAATTTGTCGGTACAGAAAACTCACCTTTGCATATGTTATTTGAAGAGACTTCATAAGAAACAGTCAGGGAAACAAAATTGCAGAACTATTTTAGATCCATTTTTCTTACGCTGAAATCTGGATCAAACTCTTCTTCTCTGTATAATCAGTCATTCTCCATTATTTTCTCTCTCGATCTCTCTTATGGATCAGTGGCTTGCCTAAACTCTATCGCTGGTGAGCCATGAATCATGATTAATTGACACGGAAACTCTATCGCTGGTGAACCATGAATCATGATTAATTGACACGGAGAATCTGAAACTGGGTTTCTGTCAATGATAGTGTGAGAGCATTCAGAAAAGAAACTTGCAGTGATTCGAAGGTTAACGTTCGTCAACATTTAGCTTTAATGATGATGAACTCTAGACTATATTCGCATAACAGAGGCAAAATATTGGGGATTTCACTGTCTTGCATTGCAAACTCTGGGAAGTTTGGATTGTCTTGTTGCCACACCAGGAGGGCGTCTCATTATTCTGGTGTGAATTGTTGATCTATTAGAAATCATGTTTATGGTTTTGGATGAACTGCATGCACCAGATTCGAAAATAATATGATCCATCTGCTGCTGATTTGGGTGCCATAATTCCTTGATTGACATTCCAAAACTCTGTCTCTTTAAATCTATCTAATACCTCCAGCAGAGATTGAAGGAGAAAGATGAGGCCTTTTCCACTCAAAATTACCTTAAGAGGAGCTAGAGGGGGGTCACAGGTTCTTAGGAGAAGCATGTTATCCAGTTTCCTGAGAGCTGGGATTTTAAAATAAAGATCTTGATATTGGTCTGCAAGTCATTTATCTGCAACAATGGCACTAAAGAGCTGAGCCACTAATGCAAAGAATGTAGTGTTTTCTTCCTCAAACAGAGAACTAGAGAGAACAAGCGATCAACCTAACATATCCAACTCCACAATAAGCTATGTGTCATCTGTACCTCAAGTTTGGTTCCATATGAAAATGTTTAGTCATCTTTACAATTTGATCACTCACACAGAGAAGCTATTCCATTTCTGTTTTTTTTCTCGGTAGGCAGAGGTTCTAACTTCCATAGTTGCCCGAATAAGGTAGCTTTTTCAAGTAAAGACAAGCTTGTGGAGATCTGTTGTATAAATCTAAATAACAATTCAAATGGTGACTGCAGTTTTGCACTACTTGTAACTGCAGAGGCACTAACATGGCTGCAGTTTTATATAGTAGCTTTGAAGTTCTATGAGTCTTGTGAATTATTGTGGTTGCGGTTACTTAAAAACTTCTTGCTGAGACGAAATTCCTTATAATTTTCAATCACATAGATATTTATCAATATTGAGAACCAAACTGTTCTCATTTCAACAATCACCTAAAGAGCTCCGATGTTTTCAGAAAACATCTTTTACCAAATCACCTACAGAGTTGATTTTAATTTTAAACTTTAAATGAAATCACTCAAATAATTTTAAAACTCACCTAAATCCTACTAAAATTAAAACACTCTAAAACTCTTTTAAATCATCAGTCCAATACATCATCAGTCTAAACTGGGATTGTCGCAGTTTGAGACGGTTCATTGAGGATTACGCTTTATTTGAGCAACCCTGTTTATTTTAGCCCGAGGCTAGTGTGCTGGCATATATGCGTGGAAATTATTTTGTATATTTGTATAATTAGCGTAAACACAAAGGAACTGTTTACTTCGAATACACTAAGATTATCTTTTCTGGTCATCTTCGGAGATCCAACGCACCAGCTTTCCAAACAAATTAGTTATATCTAGCTACAAGCTGACCATAATTATTTTCATCTAAGAGCAACACAGGATATGTAGACTGTTGAGATTAGTTTTTTGAACACGATAGTAATATTATATGCATTTGAATGAAGTCATAGCAACGACATGCATATATATACATATCAAATGAATATATCATTACTAGAGAATCTCCAAAATACACTTTACAATTGCAAATATGAAGTTTTCTATTCTCCAAAAAAAATTTCAAAACTTCAAATTTACAATTATATATTACATTTATGGTTCTTAAATATATTATTGTTTATCATTTTAATACTCAGTTTTTATAATAAAAAGTAAAATAAAATTTAAAATATTTTTAAACCAGATTTAGATAACAAAAGTAAAAAACTTAAAAAATGCACTAACTGATTTTATCTCTTTCTTATTATTTGTAGATCATTAATATAAACTAACATTGTTTTCATGTATTATTAATCAAATTGTCATTTCCAATGTGGCAACACCACAATCTTATACTCTATAATTAAAAGCCCTCTTCTTACTAAACTAATTACATATACTGCCATTGGTCATTAAATTATAACTTCACATAACATATATTATACTTCATAAACTAAAAACGGTTTTTTATGAACATATTATTAGATAACATAGCCGGTATCATTGTTATAGATCAGACGGGCATAAACTTCTTTATTGTTTATTGTTTTGTGGAGTCAAGCTTTTTCTTAATATGTTTTCGTTATTGTAATAAACGGCATATATGTCTTCTACATATTATGATAAAACATATAAAATATTTACATGCTTTCTATTGGCATTATTTTCTAAAAGAATACATAAAAATCATGTGTTTCGTTTTCTTTGTTTTATGTTTTACTGCGTTTTAAATGAATTTAGATAAATTCGACACAAATATGATTTGTAATTCACGAAGAATCACATTCTTCACATTCTACATACTTTCAATCTTAGTCATAATACAATGGGATAATTGTCAATGTTTTATACTATAGAAACTTACACTATTAGTCGATAACGTCAATACCTTATTCAACTTTTAAATGCATGTGTAGGTTGTTCAAAAAATACATGTATATGTTGTTTCCGGTTTTTAAAATATCTATACGTCTATATCTATAGACCCTATATTACATATGAAAATTTATCATACATTTGGTTTAGTGGACTTATAATTGTGTCACAGGTTTAATGAAACCCAATATATATATATATATATATATATATATATATATATATATATATATATATATACTGTTTGTAATTCATAAACTTTTGTGATTGTTTTCTGGAGTTATAACTTTTTATTGATTATTGATTGATTCATTTTGGTAATCAATTTATAGTTTTGGTTTCCTTATATTTCAAAACGTGAATATAACGTTTAAATCAATTCGCAATTTTGGTATCAATTTTTGAATCAATTCATAATTTTCATTTATTTATGAATTTAAATGTATCAAGTTAATTATGTCAATTATGGGCATACAAAAAGAAAGTTAGGTTATATATCCAAATTTTAGTGCGTTTATTTATTAGCAAGAACTGTTAAGACAATTTTTAATTCTGAAAACACTTTACACATCAATTGTGACTTTCAGTTTTTTTTTTAATTTCCTTATTATAAGTTCTTTCAAATTTTATTATTCTATTGCATATGTTTCGTTTTATCTTGTATTCATAATTTATACTATGAAAGCAATAATTCTATTGTCTATGTTTATTTTTGTCTTAAATTAATAACTAATTTTATATAAGTCTTTGCTTATGCTTATAGATTCACTTCAAACAAACTATATTTCAAATACACACAAAATCATTAACAAAAGTTTAAATAGAAAAAAGAAGAAGTTTTCCTTCTTTAAACATGCACAATTTTGTCCAATCTTTAATTATATTTTTTTTTGAATTATACAGAGATATCCTGGCACCACAAAAGTGGTCCAGACTAGTCACGTGTTGCCAGATGTCGTTCCTCTATCCATGGCGATGCCGAAATGTTAATTCCCAAGTAGCCGGGATTCGAATCCAGGTGGCGGAACTCACAGCTGTAAACTCTTTACCAACTAAGCTAGAAGTCCCAGTTAATCTTTCATTATATGAAATACAATATTTGTGATTATGACTTTTACCTTGATGATACTTATAGATCAAAAGTTATTACCTAGTATAAGAGTATTATGGAAATAGTTTTATAGAATAACATACCTATAGAATCCCCTAGACATTATTTGCGAAGTGATTTGCCACATGTCCTCTCTACAATCACTTTTACAAAAAAATATGCCATGTCTACTAAGATTGATGACATGGTTTATGATTAAATATGTCATGAATAATTACATTTAGTGTTGATATATATTTCTGATAAACTTTGTAGAATATGGCAATAACTCATACATTACATTTAATGTTGATTTATACTTTTGTTAAACTTTTTAGAATATGCTAATTACTCATAAATTATCACTAAAATAAATATATTTAAATATGACGTTATCAATTTCGAAATATTAATGTTGCTGACAACAAAAATTTTGAAATATTATTTAACTTTATTTCTATAATTATACAGTTTTATTACTAAATTTTTCAAAATTTTCTATTTTTTTTAAGATTATATTTTTTATTATAATATCATTAGTTTCTTTTAGATATTTATAAATTTTATAAATATTTTTTTGTTTAAATTTTTGATAACTATAAAAAATTTATATGAATATTTTTAGTAATTTTGTACAAGTTTATTTAATATGTTTAACCAAAAAATAGATAAAAATATAAGTTTACAATTTTAAATATAAACATATATATTCTTAAATATAATTTAAAATAAAAAAAAAACTATTTTGTTCTTAATTTTGTGATTAATTTAATCAATTTTTTGAAAAAATTATCATTGCACATGATGCAGAAAACACCTAGTAATGTGGTATTTTACTAGTAATTTAATACTAAATTATGTATTACTATGTAAAGTTTTATATTTTAGTGTAACATTTATTATATTTATATGTATGTGCTAGTTATTTATATTTTATGGATTTAAATTAATTATGAAAATATAAAAGACCACAGTATAAAAAGAAATATGTTTCAAAGTTAGATTTGAAGTTTTGTTTTTGGAGAATAACATTTTTAAACTTTAAATATGAAGTTTTGTAAACTTTAAAATAAAGTTTTTTTTTGACATAGAAATATTATCCTTGTTAGAATTTGGCTGGCGATAATGATATATCATATCATTATTCATTATTGTTATTGGCATCAGGCATGCTGCATGCAAACGAATATATAAATGAAATGAAGTATATCTTAGAATTTGGCATGCGATATGAAGTAGTTTCCATACTCATCATGATGACTAGACAATAATGATTCAATTTTGCAACGTTTCCTGACAGCTATACATATACGGGAGAAAAGAAATCTGAATTTTGGGGAAAAGCAGTCTCAATTATCATTTACCCACCAAACTAGTATCATTCGATTTCAGATTTCTTATAGTGTTTTGAATAAATGTATTAGTTTACTTGTCCTAAAAAGGAGAAGAGAACTTTGTTTAATTTATTGCATTGTCCTGTCATTTGTTTAATATTCCTTACGAAACGAAAAGGATTTGGGTTGGTATCACATGTTTCAAGTCTTTGATCGTCTAAGTGCGATCCAACGTGTCTCTCATTGATGTATAAATCAAAATGGTGCGAATACTCGGAAGTCAATGGAATCGACCAAGGTGCAGACAAAGTATTTGTCTTCTAGGTATATGTGTGCATTTGCTATGGGAATTTTAGTTTTGTTAGTTTTTTTAGGGGAAAAAGATAGGTTTGTTGATTGTTGGGTTCAAGGGTCTTTTGTACCAACACCAATTCAGATTTGGTTGCTTACACAATTTTGGATCCGGAGGTACAATAAGGCCCAATTAGATGACCTTCAAAACCCATTTCAATTTCTTGATTCGGTCAAAGTAAGCTCCTTTATATTTAAAAGTCCAGTGTCTTTTGGGCAAAGGCCGTTTCTTAGTGTTATTTTACATTTTGAGAAAATCTGACACTCAATTGGGAGGTATTACTGGTATCTGAAAACCGAGTGATGATTTGATAAATATCTGAGTTCTTTTGCTGAGAATCGTGTAATCATCTGAATTTATAATAGAAAATGCTAAAATACGAATTAAAAAAATAGAAAGAGAGGAGAAGACTGAAGTTAGAGAACTAAGAAGTTTATAGTAAGCTAAATGGGCTCTTAACTTAAAATCAACTAGTGAATTGGATTGGTCTATATGTTTTATATATTGTTTATGATCTATCCGATTTATGATGTGGGATATTTGTTTCTAATACGGCTCTTCAAAATGATGGTTTTGAGCCTCAATCTTTTGATGTTTGAGCAAGAATCTATGGACCGACTTTGGATTAGATCGATAATGAATCGAGATTGTTTGGATCAGGTTCTGATATTATGTTAAGGTAGATATGACTGCAACCTAGAAAATAGAAGTCCATCTAATTTAACATGGTATCAGAACCCGATCCGTACAGTTCAACTTGATACACATCGATTTGGTCTAAAGTCTATATATCGATTCTTGCCCGAACATTCCAAGATGGACACTCAAAGAACCATCATTTCGAGGAAGCGTATTAGATATAAAATATTTCACATTGGTAGTTAGAAGAGATCCTAAATAATATATAAAATAGATGAACCAATCTAATTATCACCAATTGGTTTTAAATTGAAAACCCATTTAACTTACTAATTTGTTCGTTCTTATTTTGTATTGCATAACTCTATCAAGAGAAGAATGATTCAAAGAATTTTGACGCTAATGAAACTATTTAAACTCTCTATAACTAATGTCATTATATTTCCAAACAATGTTTTTTCCAATGATCTGAATTTGTTAACATTACAGTCATGTGCAACACAGATATATTTGAGTTTGGGGCTCTAACTATTTGTATAATTTTTGCATATGATAAGTATTTGAGTTTGGGGCTCTATATATTAATAAGTACTATAAATCAATCAATAAATATTCTTGATTCCAAATCTTTAGATAGGTTTCAAAATATGACACATTTTTTTTTGTAACTGAAAATATGACACATTTTCATGGTTTCATTGTGAAGGCTATTGCATCACTTACTATCTCTTGGGTAGTTCTCCGCAAGAGTTCTGGCTGGTCAAAAAGTTCAGAGGTTTTATATCTATTCTCATTCTCAACGAGATGTAATTGTGAAGATTAATCTACCGATCATAGTAGTTTTTGTAAGTTATCTATTGTTTGGGGTTTGTGATTCCCTCTTGTGTGGACTATGTTTCGGAGATTTTAAGTTGTTTTGCCTGTTATTTGCAAAAAGAAAAAAGTTGTTTTTGCCTGCTCATGGATTTTACCGCGTATGTTTCTCAATTTCATCAATCAAAATCGTACCCAAAAAAACAAGGTAAAAAATAACAAAAAAAAAAGAAGTTAAAAAGTAAGAAACAAAATTTAAACTACGTAAACTATTCAATCAATGCCACTGCTTTAGATGGGGAGTTGTCGAAAATTACAAATTATGATCATGATAGACTTCATGTCAAGCGAACTACTCCCTCTGTTTCATAATATGTGTCACTCTGAGCTCATTTTTTTGTTACACAAAGAATGTCACTTTACAATTCCAATGTAAATTATACTAATTTTTAGCTGAAAATTAATTGCAAACTGCATTGATTTTATAAATAATTTTATTTATTTAAAATACTATTGGTCAAAGAGGTATAATTAATTACAACTTACATATATTTCAATAACTTTCTTAATCTGTGAAAAATATCACAACAACACTCTTTAAGAAACGGAGGGAGTAACATTTAAAATTCGTTATGAATTTTCGTGCTCACACTATATATATCACTAAAGATCCCATGTGCCATTGTCTGCAATCACTTAGTCTTTTTTTATTGGATATCTTTTTTTGGTAATCAAATTGGATATCTTTTTACTCTTAGAAAATAGTAATAATATGGAGAGTCGAAAATTCACTTTTCATGAGTAGCACAGTCTTTAAACTCTCTTGTGTAGTTTTTGAAGGGGTCGAAATTATGTTGAATATTACGATTATATCGTAGAATGTATGTGTTTAAAACTAGAATCCAAAAGAAATATATAAAATATAGGAAGAGAAATTGCCAAAAATACTATTTTCATAGTACCATTTTTCATGTTTACATTAGCCACTTTTACCACTATTTTCAAAGAAATGATTTAGATTTGAAGGATTATAATTTAGAATTTAGATTTGATCTTTTAATTTTAACTTTTTAACAAATAAAGTATTTTTTAAAATGTATCTTTAGTGGTGGTAAAAATAAATAATGATACCTTCAAAGTAGTATTTTTGAAAATTCTCCATAGAGGAAAATGAAATAATTTGGGACCGCCCGTGATGGTTCGTTAGATGTTTTTGTTAGTTCTCTCTATAAACTAGTGATGTTATTGTCCTTTTCATATAAATTGACAATTATTACCACTAACAAACAATATCTTATAACCACAAGAAAGCTATTGTCTCCTTGCTTCCATTGATTCCATTAAACCGAATATTCCATTTTCTTTATGTTGCCAACCAATAATCCCAATATTCAAATTCGACCTCACTTTTCCACTAAAAAATTCGTTATAAAAAAAAAAATGCACCGATACTGTAACGTTTGCTGCCGTTAAATGTAAGAACGTATATCATCTATACTCTATTAATGTGTAAAATCGTATAATTGGTATGTAGATAACGGCGCCGTCAAAATTCCCGTTACAAATTCGTCGTGGTCTCTCGAATGGTGTCAGCCACATACCACCAATAGTCCAATACCACTCCCTTCATCGTTCTGTCGTCACACGAGTTTCACTTTTCCCTCAGTGAAAATGACAATAACACTGAAATATTTTGGTTAATTATTACTCATCGTCAGTATAACAGAACAAACCAATCGTACAAAGAGGAAACACGGAGTGAGAGAAAGAGAGAGAGAGAGAGAACTAGAAGAAGGTGACGTCCGAGATCGATGGCGGCGGGAGAGGTAGGTAGGAGAAGAGAAAGGGAGACGGCGGAAGAGAATAATGAAACTACAAATTTGAAACAAAGGAAGCTAGAGGAGGTAGAAACTAGGATCTTATCTCCGTGTGTACAAGAAACGAATCGTGGTGGAATCGTGTCTGATACTAGCGCCGTAGAAGAACAGTGTCATCAGATTCCAAACAGAGAGTGTGATTTGTTAGAAAGCGCTTCGTCGTCGTCGGTTTCTTGCTGCTCGAGTAATTATAGATCCGACCATGACGCTTGTGAATTTGATCTGACAGAAAACGTTGGTTCTGCGGCTATGGAGATGGAAGAGGTAGAGTCTTGCGGGATGAAGAAGCAGAAGAAGAGGTGAGAGACGGTGAAAGAAGCCGAGGTAGAAGATTTTTTCAAGGCGGCGGAGAAAGATGTCCGAAATGAGATGTTGGAATGTTCAAGCAAGTAAGTTTTTTTTTTCTTTTTCTTTTCTTTAATTTCAAACACCTTCAGCTAATGAAGGATTTTTAAAAACCAACTAATCAGTACAGGTATAATTTCGATTTCGAGAAAGATGAGCCACTCGATGGACGATACAAGTGGCTAAAATTCAATCCTTGAAGCATAAACAGCATTCAACCTAGACGATGATCATATATCACTCCTTCCAGTACTTATATTCTCTTCTGTATATTATGTGAAAAATGCAATCTATTAACTGTTATTACCCTAAGAAAATTGTATATATATCTTTCAATAATCGAGAAACTCCAACTTTTTTTTGTCTTTGTAGTAGTTAATTAAACTATTTTGTTTCCCCATTAATCATAAGAACATACAAACGTTAATCAACTTTAATTCAATTCGGATGGAGAATGTTTTTGTTGTCTATATTCAAATTATATTTTGAAATTAATAGTTTTAATGCCGTAATGGTCATTTATAAGTTTTAATGGCACTATTAAAAGTGGTTAAAACATTATCTACTTAGGAGTTTTACTTGATGAATTTGTATCTGGAGCAATTTCAGTTGAGTTTCATTATAATCTCTTAATGTACAAAACTGTGCTGTTTTGTTTTAAATCCCCGATTTTGATTTTTACAACATTATAAACGGATAAATTAAAATATTGACGAATAATTGTTTATTAGATTTTTTATTAATATTTCTAGCTAATAGATGTTGGTAATTTATCTTGCTTTTATCTCGATTCAGTTCTTAGGATATTCAAGTTATCTGTCGATTCGTTTCGTTTACTCGTTTGTAGGTGATCAAAGCGAAAAGTAAATGCACAACAAGATTGTTCACCCGGACTTCGTTTCCTACTGTCCGGGGAGGGAATCGGAATCCCTCAAGCTTCACTATAATCAGAATCAAGTTCCGGTAACAATGATACAACTCGATCTACGTCACAATGGAGAAGACGAGTTGATGTTACCTCCGAAATACACCCCAGGTAATCGGATCCTGCTGTGGCGACGTCACCGGAGACACTCCGACTCCGTTCCCGATCGATCGCCTCAGGTAGATCTTGCTCTCTCTGATTATTTCTTCGCGAAGCTCTCTCTGTGCTCTGATCTCTCTGTTTTGATCAGATCACCGTGAAGAAGACGTAGTGGCCGTTACGGTTGTTATAACAACCTGACTTTGCCATTTGCGTGTATGGGCTTAAGTGAAGCGAAGCCCATCTTGACACTTTCTCTTCTCCGCAAGTCTGAAGTCGAAACCCACAACGAGGAGGCCCAACTTACGAATGCTGAAGACCAAAGCCCACAAATCTCCACCTCTTTGGTTTTCAGATCTGTCGAGAAAGCCCTAGACAATCCTTGTCGCTTTCTCTGTCTCTTGTTCTGTCTGGTGCGATTTCGTCGCCTCCGTCGAAATCGAAACCCCTTTTTTTTTCTTTCTTGCAAATCAGTGAAACCCATCTCTGTTTCCCCAGTAGACCACTCTCCCTTTCTCCTGTATCATCAATCCAGCTGAGAACCTGATTTACATCTCCCAAGCTTCATCGAAGACTCCACCAAAACCTCAAAACCACTCTTGCATGTAACACACACAAACAACGAACCTCAACAGAAGCATGAAACATCTACTCGAGTCAACTGATACAGCCTCAGACTTTACTCCATACGCGAACTCAGATAAGATCCCTGACCTTTCTCCTTTCCGATGAATACTGAACCTGACTCCTCAGCTAACCTCTCTTGTTGAACTGCAAACCAAAACTCATCATCCTTTCGTTTTTACAGATCCCAAAGACGACTCCACCTGAAAATGCGTAACCTCGAGGTCTCCTTGTTATGACCTCTGCGTCTCAACAGGTAACTCCTACTTCGCATCTTTATGATTCTTCAAATAACAGACTGAAGAACTAACTCAACCTCTCCTTTTTTTTATTGTTTTGCGAGATCACCACGGAGCTACCTGGAGATGAGTCGTGCTTCTCAGCACACGTTCAGAACCCCACAGCAGAAGTCGAACTTAGTGCCAGGTACACACTTAGTTAGGAAATCTGCCGGGTTCTTAGAAGTATGAATCTTCGCTAGGTTGACGATCTTCTTAGCAACAATGTCTCTGATGAAATTGAACTGAGTGTCCATATGCTTTGTCCTTTCGTGATGCACTGCATTCTTAGATAGAGAAATTGCGCTTTGTGAATCACAGTGTATCCTTACATTGTCTTGCTTGTATCCCAACTCAGACACAAAACCCCTTAGCCAAATAGCTTCTTTAACTGCTAAGGTCAGAGCCATATACTCAGCTTCGGTGGTTGAGAGCGCCACTACTGACTGTAAACCTGACTTCCAGGACACAGTGTTGCCTCCCACTTGAAACACAATTCCCGAAACTGATCTTCGTTTGTCTAGATCTGTAGCATAGTCTGAATCCGAGAAACCCTCCACCTTAAACTCTGTAGATTTCTTGAACGTAAGACACTTTTCATAAGCTCCTGCTACATACCTCAACACCCACTTCACTGCTTCCCAATGCTCTCTGCTAGGATGTGTCATGAAACGACTGATCAATCCTACTGCAAACCCGAGATCAGGTCGTGACCCAACCATAGCATACATCAAGCTGCCAACTGCGCTTGCGTATGGCACATCCTTCATCAACTCAAACTCATCAGCTCTTTCCTTAGGATGTAGACTTTTTAACTTGAAATGAGATGCCGTAGGAGTAATCACTGACTTCGCTTCAAACATACCAAATGTTTTCAAAACCTTCTCGAGATACTTGGATTGCGATAGCTTTAGAATCCCATTCTTCCTATCACGAGTAATATCCATCCCAAGAATCCTTGAAGCTTTTCCCAAATCCTTCATTTCAAACTTTCCACTCAAACTATTTTTTAGAGCTTTGATCGTAGGTTTATCCCCTGAAGCAATCAACATGTCATCTACATACAATAGTAGATAGATAGCCTTAGGTGTATCCACGTCTTTCATGTACACACACGAATCATACTCGCTTCTGACAAACTTTAGCTCCATCATGAATCCATGAAACTTTAAATTCCACTGCCTTGGTGATTGCTTTAGTCCATATAGGGATTTCCTCAACAAACACACCTTGTTCTCATCTCCTTTCTTGATAAACCCTTCTGGCTGTTCCATGAGAATTCTCTCATCGAGATCTCCATGTAAAAAAGCTGTTTTCACATCCATCTGCTCTAACTCATAGTCAAAATTCACCACTAGAGATAGAATCATTCTGATAGAGACATGCTTCACAACGGGTGAGAAAATCTCATTATAATCTACACCTTCTTTCTGTGAATAGCCTTTAGCAACAACTCTGCCCTTGTAGCGTGGGTCTTCAACTCCTGGGATACCAGGTTTTAACTTGAAGATCCATCTACACCCGATCAGCTTCTGATCCTTAGGTCTCTCAATCAGATCCCACGTCCTATTCTTCTCAAGTGATACCATTTCTTCCATAGCTGCATTATGCCAGAACTTTCTTTCTTTAGTTCTCATAGCCTCCGCATAAGTTCTAGGTTCCTCGATCTCAAGCTCTTCAGCAGCACTTAATGCGTATGCTACTAAATTAGCATCATCAAACCTCGACGGTGCCCTGACATTCTGTCTCCTGCTCCTGTCTCTAGCCAGTACATAGCCATCCAAAGAAGTATCCCCTGAACTGACCATGATACCCGTGCCAAGTTCTGAATCTGAACCCCCATCTGAACTCACTGTACCCTGAGAACTTTCACTGTCTGAATCATCTGAATAGTCTGACACTGCTCCACCTGAAGTAGAATCCCCTTCTTCATTTCCCTTAGGAGTAGGACCAAGAATCAATTCATCACTGAATGAAACTTTCTTTTTCATCTTCCTATCTCCCTTTGTTTCTTCAAGTGTAGATTCAGCGTTAGCCTTTTTTGCTTCTAAAGTATCCTTGTATACTTCCTCCTCATGAAACACCACGTTTCTGCTTGTAGTACACTGTCCATCATCTTCTATCCAAACCCTGTAGCCTTTTACTCCAAAAGGATAACCAACAAACACACCTTTTACAGCTCTAGGACTTGTCTTCTCTTGTATCTTGTGTACAAACGCAGAACACCCAAACCTTCTGAGATTTGACAAGTCAACCTTTCCACCTGTCCACCTCTCTTCTGGAATGTCAAACCCAATACTAGACCCTGGAGTTCGGTTTATCACATATACTGCGGTTGATGTAGCCTCTGCCCAAAACTCAGATCCCAGACCTGTTTCTGAAAGCATGCTCCTTACCTTATCCATTATAGTCCGATTCATGCGCTCAGAAACTCCATTCTGCTGCGGCGTGTAGGTGCACGTACGATGGCGCTTAACTCCTGAATCTTTACATAACTTGTCAAACTTGTAGTTGCAGAACTCTAAGCCATTGTCTGTTCTAAGACACTTGATCTTCTTTCCTGTTTGATTCTCAACCGCTGTTTTCCACTCTTTGAAACAATCAAATGCCCCATCTTTAGTCTTTAGGAAATAAACCCAAACCTTCTTAGAGTAGTCATCGATGAAACTCACGAAATACTTGCAACCACCCAGACTCTCTGGAGTAGACGGTGAACCCCACAAATCTGAATGGACGTAGTCTAAAATTCCCTTCGTTGTGTGTTTAGCTTCCTTGAAACTTTGTTTATGAGACTTTCCAAGCACACAACTCTCACAGAATTTTAAATCGTTTACTTCCTTGATTTGCAGATAGCCTCTCTTTATCAAGATGTTCATATTTGCGACGCTCATGTGCCCAAGCCTGGAGTGCCAAATGTCTACCATGTTGGGCTCTGCCTTTCCAAGATTAACCTCAGCTTTGTTCACAGTACCTTGAAGGTAATACAAACCATCTTGATAGTTGCCTGATATTACTTTTTCACCATCTTTAAAGAAATTAACTCTGTAATCTCCACCTTCGTAGGTACACCCAGCCTTCTCAAGCATACCGTATGATATCAAATTTCTGCTCATCTGCGGCATGTATCTGACATCAGTAAGTATGACCTCTACTCCGTCTGCATTTCTGATTTTAATATTCCCCATTCCTTTTACTTCACATTGAGTATTGTTAGCCATTAGAACCTTTCCACCATCCATGTCCTTATAGTCGTATAGGACATCACGTTGTGGCGTAATGTGGAATGAGCATCCTGAGTCTAGAACCCACTCCTTCTTAGAATCATTAATGCTTACAGTTAGAACTAGTGGCTGTCTCCGTTCAGAAACTGAATTTGCTGAGTCATTAGAGTCTTGAGACTTATTTTGTCTCTGAGGACACTCACGCTTCCAATGACCCTCTTTCTTGCAGATGAAGCAAGCCGTTTTACCATCTTTGTTTGCTCTTGGCTTGGACTGTGACCGTGGACCTCGAGACTTTGACCTGCCTCTACCAGACTGACCATTCCCATTTCCTCGATCATTCCTTCGACTAGATCTTCCCCGCGACTCAACATACAACCCTTCATTCGACTTACCAGTCTTCCCCACAAGACCCTTCTGTTTCAGCTCTATCTCCTTGGCATATGCTGAAGAGACGACTTCTCTCACTGTGAGTGTGTCTCTTCCTGTTCCATACTTCAGTGTATGGACTAGAGCCTCATATTGCGGTGGCAATCCTGTAAGTAACTGAATCGCTTGATCTTCATCACTTATGTTTATGTTGAGACTGGCTAAGTCGCTTATTAGCTTTAGAAAACCATCCATGTTTTCCTCAACACTTTTAGACTCATCCATTTTGAAACTTGCAAACTGTTGCTTCAAATAGATCCGATTAGGTAGAGTCTTTGTTTGATAATCGCGCTCTAATGCTTTCCACATTGCATAAGCTGTAGGCTCATGCATCACCTTTCGTAAGATCATATCGCTGAGACAGGTTCCCATAAGATTCTTAACTCTTGTATCTTTGGCAACCTTTGCAGGATCAAGAACTGGATCAGCACCTTCTTCCAGTTTCTCTGACGTCTTGAAGAGAGTAGCTCCTTCCTCAAGAACTGAACCAAGTCCCTGTATCTCAAGCTGGCCAAGGAGCTTATACTTCCACATCCCAAAGTCTCCCTTTCCGTCAAACTTATCCATCTGAAACCGACCCCGCGTAGGATCCATCTCAACCTTATCCTTATCCTTCTCCATACGATCCCTTCCTCAATCAACAGATCCACCTGAATCAAGAAGCCTCAAGCAAGCAAACCACAGCTCTGATACCACTTGTTGGTAATTTATCTTGCTTTTATCTCGATTCAGTTCTTAGGATATTCAAGTTATCTGTCGATTCGTTTCGTTTACTCGTTTGTAGGTGATCAAAGCGAAAAGTAAATGCACAACAAGATTGTTCACCCGGACTTCGTTTCCTACTGTCCGGGGAGGGAATCGGAATCCCTCAAGCTTCACTATAATCAGAATCAAGTTCCGGTAACAATGATACAACTCGATCTACGTCACAATGGAGAAGACGAGTTGATGTTACCTCCGAAATACACCCCAGGTAATCGGATCCTGCTGTGGCGACGTCACCGGAGACACTCCGACTCCGTTCCCGATCGATCGCCTCAGGTAGATCTTGCTCTCTCTGATTATTTCTTCGCGAAGCTCTCTCTGTGCTCTGATCTCTCTGTTTTGATCAGATCACCGTGAAGAAGACGTAGTGGCCGTTACGGTTGTTATAACAACCTGACTTTGCCATTTGCGTGTATGGGCTTAAGTGAAGCGAAGCCCATCTTGACACTTTCTCTTCTCCGCAAGTCTGAAGTCGAAACCCACAACGAGGAGGCCCAACTTACGAATGCTGAAGACCAAAGCCCACAATAGATTTCTACGATTCTTTCAAAATGTGACATTATAGTTATTGGAAATTTATTTGATTATTTAATAATAACGAAAAGCAGGAAAAAGGTGAGACTGAACTGGCTGACGTGAGAAAGGAATATTTACTGTTTATTCATCAGGCTTTCTCAGTGTAAAAGTTATCCTCACTTGGATTTACGTGCTACTCTAGTGATTCAACTACAAATTTGTACTTCACATGCTATTATCACAAAAATATAAGTATAACAATGTCCAAAATTAGTGTGTAATAAAATTCAAAACTTAGTTTAATACATCATAAATATCCATTCCATTTTTCCTATTTTCCCAACTATATAGCCATTTGAGAACATTAACTAGTTTTTTTTGTTTATTGAATATTTGAATCATGCAAGACTAGATTACTTATTACTCCACAAGAACATGGTCTTATAAGAGTTTTTTCATCTTCTCTCTTGTTTTCCATTAGAGTTTCTTCAATCTGATTGACGTTGGTGAGTTTCAATAGTCTTGACATCGGTCGAATTTTTGTTCCGACGATCTTTTTCCGGTTTAGGAGTTATCCAACCGGTTATGATTCCGACGTCGTACTTTACCTTTGATGGTCGTCCGGTTTTGATCTATTAAATTTTTGTCTTCTTCTCCAGCGATAAGCGTCCGACTCTATTTTTCCTAGTTTCGTATGTGTGAAAGTTTTGATGTTTGGTCGATTGAAGCTCACCAAGAATCTTTGAAAATCGGTGGATTGATGTAGTGGATGAGACCTCATCTCTGGTTGATGGAGGTTCTCCGATGGATGGTGGTCCGATCTGTGTGACGACTCTTCTAGCTATGTTTGTGGCTTAGGGTGTGAGATGAGACTTCAAATTGTCGATTGGTGCTTTTAGATGCTTGCTTTTTTATGCTTGGAACATAGGAGATGAAGATGCATGTTTTGAAGATGGTGGGTTCGTTGACCTTGTTTCTGGAAGGTTTTCGGTGGTTGTTGGTTAGTTCCATTGAAGTTTTAATCGGTGAAGATGGCTGAGAGTTCCAGCGTAAATTTTGGTCGATTAAAGCATGGAAGAGGTGTTGTGCGTTCGACGTGTGCCCCTTCATTTTTTACTTCGTGCATGTGGTGTTTACGTGTCTTTTCCTCATGTGTGGGTTTTGTTTTTGGGCATGTTGTTTACGTTTCGTCTGTGTTGGTTTTTTATTGTTTATTTTACTAGTTTGTGACAAAAAAAATTACTAGTTTGTGTATTTTCTAGACTTTTTGTAAGTTTTTTCTTTGTTTAATATTAATACTATCAGATGGGAAAAAAAAGTTAGTTTCTTTTCATTATTACGCATTCTTTCGTGGAATTGATCCCAAATGATTGGTGTATATTTCCGTGTCGTTTTCTACAAGCTAAAGAAATGGTCAATCACAAATCTTTTCGTACCAATCTCTGCCTTAATATATAAAAACGCTTTAATTTCCTAAAACCAAGAATGACTTTATTAGTAACTTTTCGTCTTTTTGTTGTGGTCTCTCCTTTTCTGTTCTGTTCTTCGTTCTTGTCATTATTATTATAATTTAATATACTAAACTCAAGATTCAGTTCAACGATTCAATGAAAGAAAAATCAGAGAATATGATGAAGATGTGTAATCGTCGTACTTGTACTGATTGATAAAAGAAACTGACACCAACACAAAGATGCCGGAATGTACACTAAAACCCACGAGGCAAATATTTGCTTACCAATCATTTAACAAAAGAAAATAGAATATTTTACTTTTTTGTTTCTTTTTTTTTACTCTTGTGAAGAAAAGAGCCCAAGAGAGGTTGGTATTTTACATAAGCTGGGCTTTACGACCCAATATAGAGCTTTTTCTGTTCTTTCATAACCCATTGTAGAGATACACATATGCACAAAACGTTTTAGTAATTGTTTTGAGAAATTCATATGTTTAGGCCTAGATTCAGAATTTCGGTGAATCGGGTGGTGGCTGAGTCTAAACTTTAGACGCCTTCCTTAACGAATACATCATGATAAGTTTTCCAAAAATAGAACTGTGTTAGAACAGGGGCAGAGTCAACAGTATAACAAGTTTCATTCGGTTTTACAATCGACAATTTTTATTGAAAGAATCAAAAATGTTGGTTACATTTTTTTTTCTAAACTTGCTACACACATTTCTCCTCCTGTTACTGTTCTAGCTAGTATATAAGAGTCTGAAAGTAAAAAAAAAAATCTAGTTCGGTAAGTTCGATAGTTTTACAAGTTATTAACCAACATTGTCTCAGAAAAAAAAGTCCAATGTGAAATATGAACAAGTTTCAGCCGGTGTAGACCATTTGAACAATCCATGTGAATATGTAATAAGCAGGGACCATAAACGATAATGCATTAATAGATGTATTCCGGTTTGCAAATTTAACTATGTAAGGACTAAGGTGGAGAGACGTGAGAGTGAGACAGATGCATGCATACACCTCATATTTAAAAGTGACAGTACTCTTTCTTTTCCTTTTTGCTACACACAAATCGTCACTTGCATTTCTAAAGAAAAACGGATGTTCCCAAAAAGATAGATTTCAGAACAAAACAAGACAAAACTTACAAGCAACATAACGTATTTAGTAAAAGAAAAAAAGAACAACAAAAGATGTGAGCCGAAAAGAGTTGTTGGAACCATACGAACATGGGGATACAATACAGTTAATCTAGATTATAAATAATCTAAATTAATTTCTAGAAATCAAAGTGAGATCTCTACAATCCATCATTATGTATCTCCAACTTAACACTCCCTCGTCGCAGCATTTCCTAAAAATCCAAGAGATCCATCAGCTCAAATTAACCCTAAGATAGTTACGCGTTTTTGACAAACCTAATTGAAGAAAAAAGTGTGTTGGTGTACCTGAGATTGTTTTGTCATCAATTTTATCGGTCGTCTTAGATCTAGCATGGGCTCTCTTGAGCCCAAATAGCTCCTTCCACGTACCCTGTGAGGAAATGGACGAAGAAGGCAAAAATTGTGGCCTGATGGAAAAGATGTTGCCATAGACAGGACCCTCTTCATCGACAAGAAGCTCTTCTCTTAAGGTCCTACGAACATGACTGGTCTCCTTGAACGGTAATATCTTTCCTTTGAGGAAGATCTCATCAGCGGGAATCATGGAGTAATCGGTGACAGAGAACTCAAAATCATCAGGGATTTTGGAGAAAGAGCTTCTAGTGTTGACGTTGTTGCTCTTAGTGCTATTCTTTTCCGATCTGATTTCAACGAATTCATTAGAGAATGAGATCCTAGCTGCACCATTTATGGAGTTATGCATGTCCATGCATGCCATTGTGGCTTGACGTTTACAAAGAAAGACTTATTGAGAAAGAATTAAGAGATAGAGACTCAACTGCAGATAGAAATAGAGAGGCCTAAGTCATTAACCTTTATAATATATATAGAGAGAGTTGCGATGAGATGCTTAGTGTCCAACTCATAGATCCATCAATTAAGTTCGATTTTTATATATATATGTCAAGAACATGCATTATGCAGGCTTGAGCCATCTCTTGGTCTAGATGATAATGCTAACATAATCAAGTAGACTACATGTTTTGTCTTGTCCATTACACTCGATCTATATATTCCGGAGAGGGTAGTAAAAAAAAGTGTTGTATAATATCATTCATTGGCAAGATATTGATATTCGTATCTTGGTGGAGTTCAAGATCACATGTAGGCACGTGAGAACCATCCACTCTCCTGTGTTATTTCTTGTTTTCTTGATTACCATCATATTAATAACTAGGATTCAATAATGATTGGGATAATACGTTCTAATTAATATCCACGTAACATATAATTGTAACGTGCAGTCAAAGCACCAGGGTTGTCAATTTGTCATTTCACGTGCTCAAAAATTCAATGGAACCCTCTTTCTGCCATGTGTTGAGCTGGGACATGCCCACATATCACTACACTCATGATTGGTCAAAGTGCAATTTCATATCATTATAGGAAAATATCAAAACATCATTAGTTTAACAAATAAACCATGTCGACATGTCGTTCACGATTCTGTAAAACGAACAACAAAACATGTGAAAAACTGACAAACATGATCTACCTTTCACTTTTCCATATTTCTCTTCAAGTTTCTTACATTGTAGATCTCTTGACAAGGTGACAAAAATGGAAGCAATTCGTAGCAGAAGATTATGTGCGAAAGCGAAAAGCAATTAAAAAGAAATGCTAGTTTAATGAACAGAGTTTAGGTCCGGTTTATTTGGGCCGAGAGAAAATTTATAAACACAATGGGCTTTAGTCGGAAGGCAACTTCGTTAGATATAGGAAGGTTCAACTACAAGAAGGTTTAGCGTGTGACATCGAGAAAGAGGCTTGGGATGTAGGGACCAAAAGACCACTATTCCAGATCTCTAGTTAAGCTGACAGATGAATTGTATTTCGTACAGTTTAATATGTGGTTTTACCTTTTCTTGTAGTATTCATTTCCATGAAGTCAGAAACTCTCTGACACCTGCTTCTGCTAAATATATTTTTTTATCAATATTTCAATAATATAATATTTTATAAAATCAAGGTAGGCTTGCATTTACGAAAAAATAGTGAAAATGTTAGATGCAATATTACAAATGAAGAAAAAGACCAAACATCACATCAGTCCAAATACAAAAAGGTTATCTAAAAGGTGAAAATAGCTTAGAGTAATTATACAACTTTGCTAATTCAGAGAAAACCCCAACTAGCTATCCCTCAAACAATTCAACTCCAAAACTAACTCAAAAGACAACTACACAAAAAAAAAAGATATGGTTGGTTTGGTTTGGGTTGATTGGATCAGATGGTCAATGCCAAGAGGAAACAGTGAGGAGAGGCACATTGTTCCAGGCCAAGGAGATGAACCCTGGCTCCGATTCCACAAGTGAATACAATGTACTGTAGTGGTAGTTCCACAGAAGTAAGTTCGCTTGACTAACCGCGTAATTGCTCGGTTTAACCGGCTCGAAACCGGCTTTCTCCATCAACACTCTCCATTGCTCTTTCTCTTCCATTCTCCCTGACCGGGTTCCTGGTTTATCATTATTTCCGGGTCGGACCAAATCCAATATTCGCCGACCGAACAGAACTCTCTCCACTCTCAGCCTTTCCATCGAGTCTCGCTTCAAATTCGGTTCGAGTGATTCAAAAACCGCGGAATAGAACCGAAGAGCGTTCTTAACCCGGTTCGCGAATCCAACCGGGTTCAAACTCACCTCGTATTCACCAAGAGTCACAATCCTCGGCTTAAGCGATCTGGCGAGCCTGAGAGCAGTATCAACCGTCGTAGCCGTTTCATCAAGACGCTTGTAAAGCTCGAGCATGAAATTCACGGCGAGAACCTCATCCGGGTCGACCCGGAAAGTAGACCCGTTAAGCAATTGAACCGGAGTGAGAACCGGATAAAACTCGAAATTCAAACCCAAAAGCCTCGCGAAGTCGCTCAGGCGGTTTCCCGTAGCGACCAGAGACGGTCCCGGAGCTTCACCGAGAGACGGAGCGGGTATACCCGAGATCCGAACCCGTTCGGGTTTTCCAGAAGCTCGGGTCGCCAGATCTTGCAACAGAGCGGCCCACTGGATGCCTTGGAAGATCCCGAAGTCGACGACGTGGATGTTTCTTGATTCTTGCGTGGCTTCAAGAATCGCCTGGTTCGCCGTCAGGTGAGCGAACTTGGAGTAAGGGCAAGCGTCGTTCAACGTCTTGTACGAGAAGATGAAGTCCTCCGGAGACGGAGGCGCCGGAGGAAGTTTGTCGGACAGAGCTTCGGCGAAGTAGAACCCGACTCGCTCTGTCGGGTCGCCCGTTTCCGAGACGGATTCTCGGATCCTAATCAGCGTCTCCGGTTTGGTATCCGATAACCGGGCACAGTCGTGGATAGCTTTCAAAACCGGCCGGTTTAGATCGAAGTCCGGCTCCTCGGACACTAGCTGCGGCGGAGCGGTGGAAACCGGCGGGTTAAGATCCGAGGGAAGAGTGAGTCGACTCGGGAACTCGAGGAATGGATCATGGCCGCCGTTGAGTAGGCTTTCCATCCACTCGTCTGAGTCGAACTCTACATCAGATGAAAACCTAAAGCCCTTGGAACAAGTGGCGTTCTGAGGCTCCAGTAGGGGGAAGTGAAAATCCGGGTCTCCGGTTATCTGAAACGGGTCTGATAGACCCGAATCTGTTAAGGGGTAACCTAATGGTTGATTCGGCCATGGGTTGTGTTGTTCTTGTTGTGATTGCTGTTTCTGCTTCTGTTTGATGAGCTGTTGGGCTATGGCCATTAAGTTGCCACTGTCGGTGCACATATAAGCCATTACTCCGCCTTCAAACTCGCTGGAAGAAGCTTTTTTTTTGTTTGAGAGTCTTCGGGTATGAGAGGAAACAAAAAGCTTCCTTACCCCTATATCTCCAAACCCAAAGCTCCGATACCCTCCTTCTATTTTACTGATTTTTTTTTCTAATAACGTTGTAAAATACGAAACTACCCTTAAACCTAATGAACAAAATCTTGATCATTCGATTTCATTTTATTTTGTTTTCAACTTGGGTAATTGTGTGATGTCAAAAAAAAAAAACGAATTGTGTAGTTGTGTTGCTAGTAATTTAATTATATTTTTAATTAGTTGCCATGTTAAGTTACAACTTTTTAATGTTTTGTTTCAGATTATTATCATATGCAAACTTCAAAGTATTATTAGAATATAACTTTAGAATAACTCAGTCGTATATTTATAAACTAGGTGATTAACCCGCATATGGACATAAATATTTTGTAGTTACTTATTAATATATATTAATATATATATATATATATTACTAAGAAAAAAATTGTAGTTCTTATTAATGTTTTCGTCGGAAATTTTGAATTATTATATATTTTTAAAATTTATTTGTACATTATATTCGTTATTTTAAAAAATCACTCAGTATTCTCTTTTTAGTTATACAAAATAAATTTTTACTTGATTTATATTTAGTTATGTGTTTTCTGATTTTGAATTTTTAACTTTTTTGTTAAAATATACTTTCGGATAACAATGCAATATATATAAAAATATATTTTTATTTTAAATATTTATTTTAATTTTTGGATAATTCTTATTATTATTAATTTTAATCGGTTATCAAATCATATAGATTTTATATTCATTTTTACTTTGACTAATTTATATACTTTTTATTAAAGATATAAAAGATATTAACCACTCTATTTAACGTGAAAGATCCGTCGCAAAAAATCATTTCGAAAATAATATATATATATATATATATATATTCTTAAGAAAAATTATAATTCTCATTAATGTTTTAGTTTGGAATTTTGAAGTACTATATCTTTTTGAAATTTATTTGTACATTATTCATAATTTTAAAAGTCATTCATATTCTCATTTAATTTGTTTTTTTTACTTGATTAATATTTAATTATGTCTTATCTGTTTTTGAATTTTTAACTTATTTGTTAAAATATACTTTCATATAACAACGTAATATATATATATATATATATATATATATATATAAATATGTATATATATAAATTATCGTTTTATTTTAAAATATTTATTTTAGATTTTGGATATTTCTTATTATTATTAATTTTAATCACTTATCTAATCAAATATATTTTAAATTTATTTTTATTTTGACTAATTTATATAAGTTTTTTATTAAGGATATAAACAATATTAACCATTCTAATTTTTAATGTAAGAGTTCCGTAACAAAAAATCACTTTACAAATAATAGTATAGATCACATAATCAGATAACATAAGAATAAAAAAATAAATATTATCAATCATAGTTTTTATTGGGAAAATCGCATAAAAACCATGAAAGTGTCACTTACTAGCACTTTAAACCTTGAAGTTTTTTTACTAACACTTTTAACCTTCAAAGTGACATTTGTATCATAAAAAACCTCCAAAACAACAAGTTGATCGGTTCAGCAGGTAATTTTTCAAAAATAATTATTTAATTAATAAAATAAACAAAATAAATAAATAAAAAATCCAAAAAAATAAATAAAAATCGAAACTTTTAATAAAATTTACAAAAATGAAAAAAATATTTAAATTTTAAATATTTTTAAATTAAATAATTTTCTAAAATATTAATAAAATAAAAATAAATAAAAATAAATAAAAATAATAATAAATAAGATTAAAATGTAAATAGAGAAGAACTAAATAAAAAGTTCACATTTTTTTAAAAATTGGAAAATAGAAAATTCAAAATTAACTAGTGACGATGATGGTTTCTCACATAACCATTAACAATGACAAAAATTGCCATATCTCCAATGATAGTTTCCAACAACATCGTTGAAAATGAAAAAAAAAAAATCTTTTTTCAAACTTTTGAATTTTTATTTCTTTTTTTGAAATATATGAATTTTTTATTTTTCTGTTTTTAATTTGATCTCATTTATTTTTGAATTTAGTTTTATAAATATTAATTAACTTTCTGATTTTTCTAATTTTCTGATTTTATTTAATTTATGAATTTTTATTAAATTTTACCATGGTCAGAAAAAAAAATCAGAAAATTAAACAAAAATCGTAAAACTTATAAATAAAAATCAGAAACCATCATTGTCACTAGTGATATATTTAAAATTGTTATTTTTCACCATGGTATGATATATTTTTTGAAAAATATTATAATTGAAAAAAACTATTTTGAACTTTGAGTTTTCTATTTTTTTTTTAAAAAATTGAACTTTTTATTTAGTTCTTCTCTATTTATATTTAATCTTATTTATTATTAAAATTTTAGTTATTTTTATTTTTTTAAAATTTTAGAAAATTATTTAATTTTCTAAAATTTTAGTTTAATTTTATTATGTTTTCATTTTTGTGAATTTTATTAAAATTTTCGATTTTTATTTATTATTTTATTTATTTATTTTGTTTGTTTTATTAATTAAATAGTTATTTTTGAAAAATTACCTGCTGAACAGGTCAAATTTTTGTTTTGGAGGTTTTTTATGATACAAAAGTCACTTTGAATGTTAAAAGTGTTAGTGAAAAAACTTCAAAGTTTAAAGTGCTAGTAAGTGACAATTTGAGGGGTTTTTATGCTATTTCCCGTTTTTTATTTATTATTTATGTAAATTACGGACTGTAGCACAAAACTCTTTTATCTCTATAATATTATTTGAGAAGTCAGTTTCCTACGTATCGCGCTCACGTTAACTCTCACGGTGGTTGATTACAATGATACCCTTAATGAATCAAATATATCTAATTATTATTTAATATTTATTTTATCTTATTTTTCCTTTTTTATTTAGGGTTTCCTTTTACTTTTTTTTCAAATACCTTATATAAAAGAAAAATTTAAATTTTAAAAACAAAAAAATATATAGTGTAATCCATAATAAGAAAATTTTACAAAATAATCTTGATTTTAAATGAAAGAAACAAATTCCCCTTTTAAAACATAACCTTAAACAACATAATATATATTTTAAAAGTATGAAGCATTTTATCTAAATCAATCTATATCTCAAATTATTAAAAAATAATTTAAATAACATAAATAATGATATTAAGATATCTTTAGTGAACAAAATTTAATGTAATTTTCTTTTTGTGTTCCCTTTTATAATCTTCAAATAACATATATGATAAAGTGAATATTTATAAAACTTAAAACAAAAATATTTTTAAATATAATGTGATTTTATGAAAAAGGAAAACTTTAGAAAATAATCTTGATATGATAGTAAATAATTAATCTTTCTTTTTAGAATGTATCATTTATGTTTTTATGAAATTTTGTACATATAATTACTTTATTTTGTTAATTTTATTTTTGAAAATTAACATATATTAAATTACTAATTCCTATAAAATTAAATTTTCTTGGAGCTATTTACAACTAGAAAATTATAAATATATATACACATCTAAGATGAAAACCAAACAAATGCAATGAATACAATTAATATGATTTGGTTGAAATAGATTAGAAATAATTATACTTGAATTTGATTCATATGTAACTCGAAATACCAATAAATGAGTAATTAAACCAATCCAATTTTTTTACAAAAAGTCAAACAGTAAACAAAAAATAATATATTTTCACTTATAGTGATATTTTTATATATATAAATTATAGAACGACTCGACATATTACTAAATAAATATGAAATTCTCAAATAATTTTATAAATATATTGACCAACTATTGCAATTAAGTATCATTGTTATATTTATTTATGTAACTTTGAATTGATCGACACTTTCAGTTTATTTTTACTATTTAATTATCAAAACAACATATACATTAAATTATACATAATCTTAGTAAATATATATATATATATATCTAAGATAAGAATCAAACTACATGAAAATTAAAAAAAAATTAATCAAAATTTTAATTTGTATTACAAAAATATCTTAGTTGAATTGAAACAGTAAATGTTATATGATATATCCAAATAATAACCAAACAATCGAGATATTATATATCTAAAACTATACATTTAATTAAAATAACATAATGTTACATAAAATAAACCATGCATATTGATTATAATATAAATAACAAAATAGTTAAAAATTTTAAAATTAATAAATTATAATAATGTAAATAAATTATTATAATATATTTACTTTATAAGTATTTATATCCGTGTATGAGCACGGGAAAATCACCTAGTAATACTGAAAAAAACGTCGTTTATTGTTTCTGATATTTTATTTATCAAGAAACACACTTCTTGTTTGTAGCTATTCAATAATACAAAATAAGTATTTCATTCCAAATAAATAATTTTGTATTTCATTATTAAATGAGTAAAACCATTTATCCAGCTTGAAAAAAATGAGTTGCGTCGACAAAAACATGGCTTGCTGAATGAACGTCATCGATCTGGTTACGTATTAAAGACTGTGACGTCATCTGCACCGTTTGATTTAAAGAATCAGATCAATGGCTTTGCTGAATGAACGTGACACGTAGACAACCAGGGCCGTCTCAAACTTTTCACAGATCCGGTTCAGAAAAGAAAATAAGATCTCTTTTAATAATCTGAAATAATTTTGCTTTTTTTACAAAATATCATTATAATATAAAATAAATACATTAATTTAATTATTTAAAATCTAAATAACACCAATTTTTTTTGTTATTAATACAAAATCATTGATCAAATCACTGAATTTGATTATTTAGCATTTCTCAATGCAAAATCATTGATCAAATTATCAAATTTGATCATTTTCTAACTTTTTCAGTTTTTTACGTTTATTATATCTACGATCAGAAATCATAATCTATAAATATAATAAATTAAAAGATAGTAAACTATATACTTTTGATTGGACAAGTCACTCTTTTTTCTTGTCAAGTTAGCTTTTGTTTTCTTCGTGTTTGCTATTTTTAATTCAAAATGGTGAAAAATATATATTGTGTTATCCGTATTTATAGTCACTAATTGATAATTGTTTCCTAAACATAATCAATTAGAATACTAACTTTTTATACTACCATTGAATATTCTAACACACATCAACAACTATTTATTACTTTCCAAAATATATAATTGATATAAATACTAATTACTTTCTAATTTATTGACTTTTTAGTTGGTTATATAAACAAAATAAAAATTGTAATTTACATTTATTGGTTATAAATACGAAAACTAAATTAAAATATAGTCATTCTGATTTTTATAAAAATATGATTTTAAATTTATAACTATTAGTAAAAACAAAAAAAAATTGGACCCTCTAAAATTTTGGACCCTGTTCGACCGCTCCAATTGCACGTGCTAAAAGACAGCCCTGTAGACAACTGTCTGCTGGTACTTGTCACCTGCATGACTTTTCTGTAAAACGTAAACACTGACAAAGAAAGAAGTAAAAGATTTGATAAGCAAGAAAGTAAAAGTAAAAGTAAATGTTAATTTCTTATAATAGTGAACGCTTTTAAGCCGCAAAGGTCTAGTTTTTACTATGAAAAGCAGTTTCTTATCAACCAAGAATTTTGAATTGAGATTGGTTAATCAAACCGGTCAACACTGACTTGGTATAAAATTTAGTTACTTTGGGGAGACCCTTCAACAGTTAAAGCTCAAGCTAAAACATCTTTGAATAAAAACACTTACCAGAAAGCAAAAATAATATACTGAGTGGATAGAACATGCTTAAAGGAACCAAACAAGTAGACTTATTTCATTTTGTATACGAGGACGGTTGGTGGGTCGTAAGGAGGGCCCATATACAGAACCCTATACGGAGAAAAGTCGATAGGCAGAGGGGCCATAAGTATTTGTTGGATTGATTAGAGTGTACATTCGGATATCCATTCGGTTCGGTTCTGATTTATTCGAGATTCAAATTTTCGATGTCAAAATATCAATTTTATTTAAGTATCTTTAAATTCGGTTCGGAGTCAGATCTTTGCGGATTTGGTTCGGGTTCAGATAAACTATTTAAATTATTTTAAAACTTTTAAAATTCATTTTATATTTTAATTTTCACAAAATCTATAAAAAATATAATATATTACAGATAAATAAATTTAAATAACACATGTCAACATATCTAAACTTAACATAGAATATTGGTTTAGTTTGAATATTTGGATAGATGATCAATATATTATAAGCATTTTTGGTGTTTTAAGTATACATTAGTTTTTTTTTTAACTCGAAGAAAGTTGAGATACGTAGTGTCGATAAGAAACCAAAGACAAAGAACATAAACCAAGAAAAATAAAACAAAGACATAAATAGAGCCTAAAACCCATATATGTCTACAAGTCTATTCCTTCCACTTTTCCAGAAGAATTCGATATCAATGGAGCTGACCTAAAGAACAAATGTCTTGAGCAGTCCCAACCCTGAAGGGAATATCACCAAGCCATACTAGAACCAGCAACATCAGAAACAATCGAGAGGTCAAATCTACACCAACTCCAGAAGCTGCTATCCATGTGAAACTTGCATGACCAAAAACTACCACTAAAACTAAGATACAAGGACAAAAGACCTTGAAACGCTATTTGGAAAAACGTCAAAGAAGACCACCAGCTCTTACACGCGGACACTCGCAAGGCAGCCAAGTGACCTACAGAACAAAGACTGTCCACCTCATCGCAAGAGAAAAACTGAAGGTCAAGTTAACTGCTTCGTCTAGAAACCATCTCCCAAAACCCACAAAGGTCCAAGATAAGGTCTAGTAGATACCTTCACAACAAACATAAATCACAAAAAACGAACCCAAAAGCCAACTTAGGATGCGACGAAGTGACTGAAACATCAAAAACCAAACAAAAGCAGTATTCCCACGACTTCAAGCTAATACTAATTCACCACACAAGAACATAAGTTCCGGTGATCGAGATGCTAGAAAAACCATTCTTTCTAGAGACACAAAGCCGGCGATAGAGATGCTAGAGGAACCATCCCCTTCCGGAGATAGAAAGCCGGCGGTGAAGAGCTTTGAGAGCCTCTTTCCCCAGAGTCTTAGCCGCTCCCGGTGGCGGTGAGAACCACCAACCACCGGAGCAAAAAAGAGATGACCGACAGCTGCTTTTCTAACTCAAGTATACATTAGTTATTTTAGACATTTATTTTTAACTATTTTAAAGTATTTTGGACAACTTAAAAGTATCTTAACATATTTTGAATATTTTAATATACATTAAATCGAAAAGTAATTAATATATTTAGGTATATAAATTTATTCCGGATTCATTTGAATATCTAAAATACTTCTGTTTGGGTCGGACTCGATTCTTTAAATACGAAAATTTTGAATCTGTTCGGATATTTAATTAATTTTGATTCGGAATTAATATTATTTTTTGGATCGGGTTCAGTTCAGTTTTTCGGATTCAGATTTTTTTGTCCAGTCCTAGGACTGATGGTTGACGGAGAAAATACAGCAACCGGGTAAGTTAACATACCCCAAAAAGTACTAAGCAATACGAAAAAGGACCAAAGCAATAAAATAACAAGAAAAGGGTTAAAAGAGGCTTATAGATCTTACATTGTCTTTCAATTGCATATTCCAGTTTTTCATAAGCAAGATTCTGTTATTACAAAAGCACATCAGAGTTGAATATCAGAACCTCAAAATATCAGAGTTTTCATAAACATCAATTTATAATCTACAATAATTTGTATATTTGAGGGTTGAACCCTAAACTTCTTGGTGTGAAAGCTTTTCCCTTTAACCATTTAGTCAGTTGTTAGACCAAAAACGTTTTCATGTTTATAGATTTCACTTTGCAATATTTGTTTCAAAGGTATATAGGAAAGAGACAATATGGTGAATGAAAAGCAGATGGGAACGACATTAGACTCTTGAGACATCATTCTTTTTCATTTCATCGTTGTATCCGCGTCAAAAGGCCAGTCCTCTACTTTCACTATACTTTATTTATAACACCATGTGCAGTAATTTTTTTTAAAAATATTTTCTAACAGATAAACATAAATTATATTTATATCTTTATTAATATTATAATTTTTTTTTCTTATTAATATTTTAATATAAATTTGATTTAACTGAACATTAAAATTAAGATAAAAACAATTTTGTTTATTTTGAAATATATTTAAGAATGTGCATGTATATATTTAAAATTATAATCTTAGGTAGATTTTTCTATCTATTTATTTTAATTAAATATATTACATAAATATGTAAAATTTCATAATTGTCAAAAATTAAAATTAAACTATA
The DNA here is from genome assembly GCF_000801105.2 of Raphanus sativus. Classification (NCBI taxonomy): domain Eukaryota; kingdom Viridiplantae; phylum Streptophyta; class Magnoliopsida; order Brassicales; family Brassicaceae; genus Raphanus; species Raphanus sativus. The sequence goes on along the minus strand of NC_079516.1, from coordinate 39,455,888 downwards.
TTTAAAAAATATGTAGATATATATATAAGAAACTAATGATTTTACTATTTAATTTTGATTTTATGATTTAATTTTTATAATTTTCTAAAAATATGTATATATTTTTGAAATATTTTTAATTTAAATGAAATTTCAAAATTTGAAATGTCATAATTGAATATATTTATTTTAATGATGATTTATGAGTTATTACCATATTTTTAAAAAGTCCAAAAATATAAATCGACAATAAATGTATTAATGTAATACATGAGTTATTACCATATTTAAAAAGTTTACCAAAAAAGATAAATTAATATTAAATATAATTTTCCATGTCATATTAATCTATAAGACATATCAATTTTAGTAGCCATGCCATATTACTTTTGTGAAAATGATTGTAGAATACATTTGGTAAAATCACTTCTCAAATATAATCTAGGGGATGAAAATTTCATAATTGTCAAAAATTAAAATTAAAAAATATTTATAAAACTTGTAGATATATATAAGAAACTAATGATTTTACGATTTAATTTGATTTTATGATTTAATTTTTGTAATTTTCTAAAAATATGTATGTATTTTTGAAATATTTTTAATTTAAAATGATATTTCGAAATTTGAAATGTCATAATTGAATATATTTATTTTAATGATGATTTATATGAGTTATTACCATATTTTTAAAAAGTCCAAAAATATAAATCGAAAATAAATGTAATATATGAGTTATTACCATATTTTAAAAAGTTTACCAAAAATATAAATTAACATTAAGTATAATTTTCCATGTCATATTAACCTATAAGACATGTTATCATTTTATTAGCCATGTCATATTATTTTTGTGAGAATGATTGTAGAGAAGACATGTGGTAAAATTGTCCATGTCATATTAATTTATAAGACTTATCATCAATTTTAGTAGCCATGTCATATTATTTTTGTGAGAATGATTGTAGAGAAGACATGTGGCAAAATCACTTCTCAAATATAGTCTAGGGGATAGCTAAAATATCTAAATTATATTACTAAATAAACATGGTGTTTGGCCTCCGGTCCTTATCTAGTTTTTTCTTTTCAGTTTTGAAATTATTACTACTTAGTGACAAATAGTGTTCTAATTCCGTAATGATTTCAAGAATTGATCACATTGGCATACATAGAAGGAGAATAGAAGAAGGTGAGATTTTTGAAAAGGACTTTTCTTTAGAATGGCAATTCCACTCTCTAGTGTTTCTCCGTTGCAACTATCTAAAAGTGGAGAGAGAGAGAGAGAGAGAGAGAGAGAGAGAGAGAGAGAGAGAGAGAGAGAGAGAGAGAGAGAGAGAGAGAGAGAGAGAGAGAGAGAGAGAGAGAGAGAGAGAGAGAGAGAGAGAGAGTGGTGTGTAAAAGGGACAGTAGTAAGAGTGAAAGGGTTTGCTTTGCCTTTTCTTTCCCTCCAAGTCATCGGTGGGGTTTCGTATGTATGACCAAAGAGTGGCATTGAGTCATCACCAAGAAAGTGTCACTCTATTTTGGCTCTTTACTTATCTCTCTTGTGTTTACCCATTTTTGTCACCTCTATTGCCATTTCTACACTTATTTTCATTTTGCACTTACTTACCAAAATTTACGCTTTTCTCTCCTTTTTTCGCTTTGCCCTAGTTATCGTTTCAAGTTCAACCCTACAAAATATATTTATTTGATCTCTTCTGATTATCACTTTGCTCTAATGCTCTGCAAATTAAGCTAAATCCTAGTTTTTACATCAATATTCTGTCGTGATATATCATGTTGATTATCACATGAAAACTTTGAATATCAATATTAATATCTAACAACAAATTTAACATAAAGAATTTAGGGTATATTAATTAGTGATTAGGGTTAGGTTAGGTTAGGATAAGGTTTAATATCTAGATTGTAGAGATTTAGATAGATTTAGTATCATATACTATTTTGGTGATATTAAATAAAACATTTAAACCTTCTATGCGGTAATATTGTATTGTATCCACACATCTACTGGAGAAATACTTGGGTTCACCCCTAAAGTGAACCTAAAAATTTACCCAACCAATAAGATTATATTATTTCATATTCATTATCTTTAAAAAAAAGAAACAAAATATTGTCAAGTTTTATTATGTTTTTAAAATAAAAAATAAATAAAAAATAATAGTAGTGCAAAAAAAAGTTTTATATTTAAAATACCGTCACCAAAATACTAAACCATAAATCATAAACTCTAAATCCTAAATCTTTAGATTTTTTTAAGAAAAGTATTTTTAACACAGTCAACAAAACACAAAACCCTAGATCCTAAATACTAAACCTTAAACCCTAAATACTAAACCTTTGGGTAAACTCTAAACCCGTGGATAAATCCTAAACCCTAAGCATTTAGAATTTATCCAAGTGATTGAGATTTACCAAAGGTTTAGGATTTATCCAAGAATTTAGGGTTTAGGATTTAGAGTTTAGGATTTAGTGTTTGGCTGACGGTACTAAAAATATTTTTTGTAAATGTATTTATGTTTGCAATTAATATTATTTTTTATTTATTTCTATTTTTAGTTTTAAAATAGAATATAACTTGATAATAATTTATTTCCTTCTTAAAAATTATTGAATATGAAATAACGAAATTCTATTGGTCGCTAGGGGTGAACCCAAGAATTTCCCCATCTACTGCCTATAGTCAAAAACGTATGCGGTGAAACATAAATGGCGTGGATGTCCTTCTTAACTTTTATTGTGAACAGTTACATGATAAAGGTGTCCACACTCTAAAATGTCGATATTATCTTGTATAAATCAAGAGTAAAACCGGCATAAATCAAACATAATTGTTAAATAATGCATTACTGCTCTATACTTGATTTTTCTTCCAAACTTGGTCATTTCGAAAAAAATTCCTTATCAAAAGAGAAACTTTTTTCTTTTGCAATTTGTGTTTTTATTTGTAGTTTGTATGACAACACAGCCGTCACTGGGGATACTTCCTTTCCTGCTTAACTCGTTTCTTTCGTTTAAAAAGTCTGAAAGTATGATAAAAAGCGAATCAGGTTCCTTGAGTGATTGTTGTTTCTCAAAAGGTTAAATATTTTTTTCAAGAATATTTCTTGGAGAGGTACTTAGAAGTAACAAATTTTTAGTCCATAATCCTTGATAAGTGAACCCTATATCCAAATATAAACCATAAACGCAATTTTAAACTTTAAACGTAAATAGAAAGAACAAAAAAATATAAAAAAAATCGCATAAAAAAACTTCAAAGTGACATTTACTAACACTTTAGCTTTAAAAATATTTCGCTACCACAAAGAACTTTCAACATAGCTTATTTGTTTATCAAGTCAAAAATGTCACTGGTTGACCTGTAAAGAAAGTGACGTGTCAATTTTGTTTTTTTCTAAATATTTTTTGTTTACATAATTAATATGATCAATTAATAAGAAATAAAATAGGAAACATAAATAAAATTAGAAAACTACAAAATATTTATAAAGTTTGGACATGCCCATCAGGAAATAAAATATTTATTCATAAAAATTGACTACCAAATCAATTTGATAAGGGCTACCAATATTTTGTGTGCTCAAATATAAAATATATATTTTAATAAAATATTCAGTAAATATTGTTTATATAAATATATAAATTATCATGCGCAGAGCGCACGTCTCATCCTAATAAAGTGTTAAAAAATCTATCTTATTAAAACAGAAACATTCTGTTGGACTTAACATTTATTTTGTAAGTTTTTAAATTAAATACAGCTTTATACTTTATAGTTAAACCTACATTAAATCACTAATTATATTTTCTTTATACCATGTTTCCAAACAATATACTTATTTCTTTATACTATTATCAATGTTTCCAAACAATATATTTTTATACTACTATCAATGTTTCCAAACAATACAATAATTAATCTTAGTTATTTATATCTATCATTTTCTCTTTAAAATTTTGTAGAAACGTCATAATTTCATAAATTGCAAAATAATGAACTTAAAATTTGGATTATAAGATTACATATCGGTCATCCATCAGTCATCCATCAGTTCAATCGGTTAGTCTCGAGGTTTAGTGATTTTTTTTAATATGAATATTTTAAAAACCAAAATTGAATTGTCAGATCTCCGGATTAACGGATATAATCACAATCGGGTTGAATTTAAAAACATTATTTAAATGCAAAAATATTTTAAATACACACTCTTTAAAAATTACCAAAATATTTGTTAAGTTATTAGTGAAATTTTTTATCGTAAAATATTCCGCGCTTCTAAAGCGCGGATCAAAATCTAGTATTGTATTAACCATTGAACTGAACTACAATCATTTTACTGCATTTAGGGTTATGGGCTAGCAGTGCTTAAAAGCAAAGTGTATGACAAGTGTAAAGGCCAGGCCCATAGTTTTCACTCGTTGAATCGTAACATCATTGGGATATAAAGCCTCACTACATTTTAATTTGATTTTTTCATTTATTAATCCAAAACTGATTTATAAATACTATTGTTTTTGTTTCACATTAAATCTGGGACTCATTATCCGGGACCGGATTCGATCCGAGATCCGGTCCAAAAATAGAATATCCAGACGCCCGAATCCGAATCTAGATAGTAAAATCAAGGATTCCTCAAAACTGAATTCAGGTCCGGATATCTTAATATCCAGATATTTTATTATCTAGATTTAAAGCGATTTATAGTAATTCGTATGATTGTTTTGAAACTCTGTCAACCGCTACCAACCGCAAAAGCTACGTTTGCGGGTGGTAGCAGGAAACTAGTCAAACCCTAAGACAAAATTACTTCGCTTAACCACTCTGAACGTTTGTTCTTATTCGCCACAAAACCGATCGTGGTTAGAACATGGATTAATTTATGGCTTTGATTGATGATATGGGTTACCTTTTATTTTGTTTGAGTTAGGGTTGTAATTCAAAAATGTTATTAATCATGCATTAAATTTAATTTTCTGAGTTTAGATTTGATTTAAGATGTATTGTACTTGAGTTAGAATTTTGACTTACACCCTTTATAAAACTGTTAACTCAAATCATAAGCTTACATCAACCAAAATCTCATGTTTTAAAAGTTGCATTACAAATTTGATTTTTTTTTTGTTTAAAAAAAATAAAAACGTGAACAGTACTTCAATGTCATGAAAAATATACTCCTACCTAAATCTATGCTAGTCAAAGATTTTATAGTCTTTTTGTTCCTAATTTTTTGAATTGTTCAAATGTTTAACCAAATATTATAACAAAATCCTAATCCTAAATTCTATTTTACAAAAAAAAAAATTCTATTTGACAATTAAAAGAAAAACACGTCACAAAATTCTATATATGACCCTAAGTTAGTGTGGTATCACGCATTTTCAAAACCCAAAAACTTAAGGCCTGTTTTCTATTATTTGGAATGAACATTTATTATTTTCTGCTACTTTTAAAAATTTAAAGTTCATGTTATTATTACTACTTCATTTAATTTAACTTATTATTGATATTAGAATAAATAGTATTAGCAGTTATTTTAATACTTAGAAAATTATATATACAGAAAATGATTTTTCAAACTTTTTATACTTATTAAAAATATTTATTTAAAAATAGCTTAATGGTTTATTTATTTAATAAAAAAAAATATTTTTACATATTTATATATTCAATGATTTTATTCAGAATTCATACTGCAATTTTATACATCAAAAATGTTACCAGTCATAAATTTTTTTATTTTTACTGCAAATTTACCACATAAACTTACAGTTTTTATCACATATTTTTTACTATAAGTTACATCCAACCACAAATCATAATGTAATTCAACTATAATACTATACTAGGTGATACCCGCGCCATGCGCGGAGCGAATGGTTTAATAAAAATTATAACTTTTACTCTAAAGATATTAGAAAACTAAAAATCATAATAACAAATATTACATATTATATAATAAAGATTGGACGAAATTATGCATGTTTATATAAGGTGAACTTTGATTTTTTAAAAACTTGTGTAATTGATTAGATGTAACATTGGAATATTTTTGTGGAAGTAAATCTATAAGAGTAAAAGAAAGATTTATATATAATTAGTTATGAATTTAAGATAAAACAAAACACATGCAATTTGATTTCATAATATAAATTATGAATATAAAGTAAAACGAAACATATACAATAGAATAATAAAATATGAAAAGAACAAATTATAAAATATATATATATATATCTTTAGAATTCTTTGTTTGCAATCCTATAAAGAAAATAAGAAAAATGTATCAGCTTACCAAACTCACTAAACGAAATTGTATACTTCTTTCTGAAAGCATCAATAGCATTCATTGTCTTTGTGTGTTTTAAGTTTGTAGATTGTGATACAGTAGAAAAAAGTTTAGTATGATATATTGTAATAATTAACAAGATTTATGTCATGATAATTGTATCAACCAAATATATTACATGGCGAGAATAATGGCAAACAAATCCCTACAATTTCGTTTAAAATGTTTAATTGGTCTCATTAATTTCAATATATTAGTAATAACTTTCATATATTAACTTAAATCAGAATGCGTATTGATCAATATTACATTAGTTTTCTAATTTTTTCAATAGCATTAATTACGATTAAAAGTAAAATTAGCAAAGAAAAATCAAGTAAATATAGAAACAAAACATTATTGGATTTGATATTAAAAGATGTCACTAAATCTCCTCTTTATTTAAATTATAAGGTAGATTCTCTATCTATTTACTTAAATTCTAATTTTTTCAATAGAATAATTATGATAAAACGTAAAATTAACAAAAGAAATCAAGTAAATATAGAAATAAAACATTATTGGATTTGATATTAAAAGATGACTTCAGATCTCCTATTTATTTAAATTATAAAGTTGATTCCCTAGTTTTTGGAATAACATTAATTATGATTAAACATAAAATTAGCAAAAAATAAAGTAAATATAGAAACAAAATATTATTAGATTTGATATTAAAAACGTCACCAAATATCCTATTTATTTAAATTATAAGGTCGATTTCCTGTTTATTTACTTAAATTATATAACTTAGTCATATATATATATTATATAAATTATATGACACATAAGAAATGACAATTGTGTTAATCACACATGAGAATGAGGTTAAATAATAAAAGTGCTCCTTACAATGCTTCAAATTTATATGCAGGGCGCAAGTAGCTATTAAATCTGCTATTAAATTGAATATTCATATCAATCTTCGAATTTCTTTTAAAAATTGACTACATTAATAAGGTGAAAAAACACAAATTACGGGTACTAAATATAAATGATGGAAATCATTTCAAATGCGGCACAATTTTTGCGATCTTATCATTTGGAAAAATGGGAAGAAAATATGACTTTCTTTAAATAGAACTCTATAATTACAGAGCAAAAGCAGATTAGGCATACTCCATTATTAGTCCATTATTAGTCAATCAATTCACTTTAATACTAATTAAATTGATTTATTAAGATCAATCAGAAGACATTGATTTTGATATGTTTTTGCATTAATTTCAATTACAGCAGTCAAGGCAAACTCTTGCCACTTTCCGTTTATGAACCTAGACTTGAAAAATGTAACATCTGTTTTCAAGAAATATAATATGAGCATTATATTCTATAATCACGTCCTTTTAATTTTTACTACACCCCAAAAACCCAAAAATGCAAAAAGGTAACCTAGTATAATTTTAACTTTTAAATACAACCGAGTATAAATTTTTCATCTTTAACATGTTGTTAATCTCGGAGCAAAATATGAAAATTTACGAATTGTAAATGAAAACTAAAACATTCACTTTATATCTTAATATTTTAAAAAATATAATTTTGAATATATAGATATAATTTTGTAAAGTAAAATTTACATCATTTCTCCCACCATGTAAAGTATAATTTGAGCAACACAAATATATGAACTTTACATATTCATTGTATACGTGCAAAGTAAAATATTGAAATCTAAACTATGAATACTCATTACTTAAGTAGTTTTTATGACATATATTTTTTTTATCTAGATACAACTATATATGTATCTAGATTATATAACATGAAAAGTAAAACAGTGAGTTATACGTATAGTTTTCTTCAAAATCAAACTTTATATATGATTGTTAAATTGTTAATATGGAATGTGGATTGTATGTCACAGCCATCTTCTATATTTAAACTATCTCGTGATTGTCAAACCATTAACTTTTATTTCCATATTTGGCTATACGAAACTATCTATATAAAGCATATAATATATGTAATGGCATAAAAAGTAAATACTCTAGGCAACAAAGGTGTTTTTTGAAAAGGGTCTAAGGTGAAATGTGGTGATGCCAAGTAAGTAATGGCAAATTGGTTATAAACACATGAACTAAAGGTTGTTTTTAAAATGGTCTCCTCAAATAATAGAAAGGAGATTTCACCAGCCAGAGCCAATATCAATAATCAATAACATCCAAGGGTTCCAACCAGTATACAATAGAAATGTTTAATATCTCCCACTAATATACAAAATATATTTGTCCCATTGGAAGAAAGTTTTGTAACAAAACCCTAACCAAAAGTTGATTTCCAATTATTATTTATCCAATCTTTTCCCATCGGGTAAAAATGATTAAAACTATATTTAAAAAAAAGAGTAAAATACTCTACTTTTTATCCTTTTTACAGAATACGAGAAACTCTAATTGGCAAACCGTTAGGAAAATCAACGAAAGGAAAAGCAAATGGTTGATCATCTTCTGCTAATTCCCAGTTAAAATTAAGAACAAGATGATGAATAAACACCGCCATTTCTAGCTTCGCTAACTCCGAACCAGCACATAGCCTTGGCCCTCCTCCAAACGGCATGAAGTTGTTCCCCCACGTCGAAAAACTACCACATCCTGACGAAGACGACGTCCCGGAGTTTTGCTGCTCGTTAAAACGACATACTGTTTTAGAGAGCAAGTAGCGAAAAAAAGTGAAGAAGAACACGTGCATGTTGGCACCACACAACGTGGGTCATTAATCATACATTCCCCACTCACCTCACAACATAACTCCCATTATTATTATATTTTACAAAAATTGACTATCCGACAACATAATTGTTTTTTATAATTCGCCTATTTGATAAATTAATACTAGTACAGAATGTGATACTGGTCTACGTGTCAGAACCTAATACTACACGTACAAGTCGTCGGGCGTGTGAGATCCGTCAATACCGTGGTACCATCGTAGGTCAAATCTAATCTACCAAAACCTGAGTCTAAATCAGCGGTCACGATTAAAATCTTATTGTGGGTGGGCCCTAGGGTTTTATGAGATTTAAGAGGCATTTAGGCAGGTTCCCACGTCATTAAAGACATGCCATCCTACTAATTAATTATCTTCACGTACAACTACAACAACGTATCCTCTCTCTCTACTTTACTTTTCACATGATATTTTATATGCTTCATGTGATAAATGATCGATGACGTGTTAAGATCTAACTTTGAAGGACAATAAAAGAAGGTTTCTGCCAGATTGATGGTTCCCGGATAGTATCTATAGATAGGTTAAGTCAAATGCACATGCACGTATGACATAGATGAAACTATATATTATACACTTAACTATTAGTTATTTACCTGTTGCCATCTCCAAGGATTAAAGAGATTAGGTTCGTCGTAACGGGAATTATCCAAATGTACGGCTGAGATCACTGGTAACACTTTCCACCCTCTCGGGATATCGCATCCTATTTCTCCAACATTAAAATGGAAAATTATTTAATACTTTTCAACCAATAAGATTTATTAACATATTCAGGAATCAGGATTTTCATTATTATTTCTTGTATATAAAGTTTACCTTTATACCGAACGTTTTTGAGTGCTTTACGATGCAAAAACCTTACTACATTTCCCAGTCGAAGTGTCTCATTTATAACCTACAAACAAATATTTTAAAAATACTAATAACTTAATTTCCATAATAAACAAAGAAATAATAATATACAGTACAGAATAATAAAAATAACTTACACACTGAGTAAAGTCCATCTTCTTGTAATCATCCCAATTCAATTCCGACTCTCCAAGTTCCTTCTTCACCCTCGCGATCTCAAGATGCTCTTCCTTCAAAAAATTTAAACCAAGAAAAATATATAAGCGTCCAAATTTTAGCAAAAAAATAAAATAAAGAAAAATATAAGCGCAAAAAAAAAAACATAAGTAACGACATAAATTACTTACTTTATATCATACGCGATAGGTTAATAAATAATAATCAACTCGTAGTGTTTAAATTATCTTACCCTAACTTCTTGAACGGCTTTAGGACAAGCTTGTAAGAAGTAGATAGCGAGAGCAATGGAGACAGATGATGTCTCATGTCCGGCAAATAACAAACTGAGGATAAGATCGAGAATCTGCTCGGTTGATAGGTTCGAATGTTTTAGAACCCATCCCAAAAGATCATCATCTGCTCTATGTTTTCTCTCATAATGATCATTTCTACTAATCTCTGATTCATCATCTCTGTTAACTTCTTCCTTAATCTCTGATTTTCTCTCTTCCATTTTCTTCTCAATAAACTTCAGTATCGTCCCTCGTGACTGCACAATTATTTTCATTTAAAACAATATATAAAAATATTAACAAAAACATCACTTTACAGCAAAAAGTGTTAAAAATTCTTTTCCAAAAAGTTAAAAGTTCAATGTTACCTGAAGAGCTTTACGATAAGCAGTTCCTGGGAGATTGAGAGGAGCAGAGACAACACCTTTCATGAAAGTCACATACTCTTTCTTTAACTGTTCTGTCTCTTCTTCTCCAGGATCCATACTCATTATATGCTTCGCCATTAGATTAAACGTAAACTGCTCAATTCAAACTATAACAATTAGATTAAAGAGTTTCAGAAAAAAACAAAAACCACCCAACTCAAACAAAAAAGAAGTAAACCTTTTTGGCCTCATCTTGAGCAGAGAAAACAGAATGTTGTTGCCAAGAATCAAGAACGAATAAAGTGTGCTTCTCAACGTCTTTAAGAAGAATCGTTCTGAGACGAGCATGACTTAGAAAGTTTAGCGAGATACTTCTCATGTCTCTATGCATGTCTCCAACAAGAACAAGCATCGACCACTTCCCAAGAATCCCACCAATACTCCGAGGATAACTACATTCAAAGAGTCTTCCTTCGTTTTGTAATATGAACCTGTTGAGTCCTGCATCAGCTGATACGATCGTTGGTTCTCCAAACAAATTCGATCTGTATATCTTCCCGTACCTATTATCAGAACCCCTCAAACATAAGTCCAGACAAAAAACATACATGATGATGTTTTGAAGATTTGTTTGTTTACTTGGAGATATGTTGTTGCATGAAGTCACCGAGAGTTTTGGCAGAGTAAGGTTTGAGATAACCGATGGTTTCGCCTAGAAATGGCCAACCGGATTTTCCAGGAGGGAGATTGAAACTGTGTCGACTTCTTCTCTTCAAGAGAATTAAGAAGAGGAGAAGAGATAAAAGTGATGGGAGAAGAAGAAGAGGTACGAGACGAGTATGCTCTGTTTCGAACATGGAGTCTCTCTTTCTCTTTACTTCTCTTTCTGTATGTTTGTTTTTGCTTTATCTGAGAGATTGGGAGTCGGACCTCTACTGCAAAAGTGAGCTTCTGTTTGTAAGAAGGTGCTTTAAAGAAGTCGGAAAATTTTATTTTAATTATAAGTTTTATCATCGTCATTAATTTAATAAATCGCCGATTAAGCTAACCTAACCAATGAGCTTCCTAGCTTTTGTTTTCCGTATTCTTCACTTTTGTTGCCTCGTTATGCTTTGAATCCTTTATTTATTAAATTAAAAATAAGTTGCAGAAAGCTGCGATGCGGAAATAGTTTAATAGTTTAACAGCTATTTTATACTAAGAATATAGGGAGTATTTGATTATAAATTTATAATCATCTTACGTATAATGATCTCATATACACTAGCGTACGGATCATGATTTCACCGTCGTAGAAATGAGAGATCTACTTGTCTAAATCCAAAGAACTGAAGGTCACCGTACATACACAATTAAAAATTTGTTGATAGTTTCATTATAAAGTGCACTTAATGTATTACCAAAAAAAGTGCACTTAAGTGCTGTTCGTTTGGTCGCCGCAGATTTCGGCGTCGGCGTCTGTTCGTGCGGTCAATTCTTGTTTGTTTAGTTGACGCAAGTAGCTGCGTCTGACGCCGCGTCTGTGCGTCGGCCGCTGAAAAAACCTGCGTCGGCGTCAAAAATTCAGCGTCTAAGATATGTTTTTACACTTTTATCCTTATTGTATTTGATTATTTACAAAAAAACCTAACCCTAAATCTCTATTGACGCTGTTTCTTCTCCATTAGACGCTCCATTTTGACGCAGCCCTCTCCATCTCTCTCTGTCGTCTCAGCCTCTCCATTGCAGCTCTTCTCACTCTCGAGTCTCGCCATAGCTCTCTTTTCTCAGCCTCTCTCCATCTCTCTCCGTCGATCTCTCTTGTCTCAGCTTCTCCATCGCTCTCCGTAGATCTATCTCGTCTCAGCCTCTCCCTCTCGATGTTCCTCTCAAGTTCAGACCCTTCAGGCTCTCACTCTCTCGACGACGCTCAGACCCTCTCAAGCTCTCGACGACCATCTTACGCACTCTCTCAAGGTCATCACTCTCAAGGTCATCACCTCTCTTTGAGCTTCGACCAAACCCATATCAAGCTTTCTCTTCTCCTCCACAGACGACGCCTCTCGAGCTCCCTCGTCTCATCCACAGACGACGCCGTACATGTTAAAGTCTTGAGCTTGTTTTTTCGTTGTTGTTGTCAGATTCAAATTAAATTGGATCGTTGTGTTTTATGCTGCTGTGTGTTAATGATGACTCTCCTGTTTCTTTTAGTTTATACACTTTGGTTAGAGAGACAGCTTATGCCTTTATTTGGAGTGGACTTTACTTTTGTAATGACACTTTGGTTTGTATGTGCAGTACATTCATGGTTTAGCTGCTAAAGGAGTACATTATATTCATTGCCATGCTCCTACTCTCCAGGATCTTGGCTTCTTTCTTCTTCCGGTCTGCCTTTTTTCAGCTACATATACAAATACATCGGATGATGAGAATACATGTCTCAACTTGCTTTTTGTTTTACATTGTGTGTAGGAGCTTGGTCAAGAGAGAAGCTACATAAATGAGACCCTCTTCACTACTGTTTTTCTTTCTTTTTTCCTGGTGAGTCTTGTCACATGTTTTCAGTATATAATAGCTGAAACCTTTACATTCACTGCAAAGGTCTTGTTTTAGCAATATTCATAGCTTGAATGAGGCTTTGCTACTATTTTCGTTTCCATACTCAGTGTCTGTCTTCCTCTCTCTGTCTTTTTTGCAGGCTCACTCTTTACTGCTGTTCCTCACTTTTGAAGATGGCTAAAGATGTAAGGCTCTCTCATTTGCTTTACTCTTACTTCTTATACTTATGGAACTGTCTGGTTGTATGCTTTAGGTTGTATGGAACTGTTTTTAGACTGATTGTGGTTTTCTGTCTAATGAAATAAGCATGTAAATTTGTCAGAAGACTTATGCTGCTTTTTTATTTGTCAAAAGGATTAGTTGAAGCTGTCAGTGGGCATTCAAGGGAGTCAGTTGCTGATAAAATAATAGAGGAAGAGAGTTCCCTGAAAGAAGATGAGGAGGATAACCAAGAACCTGAAGTAGATGAGGAGGATAACCAAGTGAGTCAGTTGTTTAGCTTTTGTAAATTGATATTTTATGTTGTTTAAAATTATTACGATGATGGGGACCTTTTCTACCTATGTTATTATTGTAAAACTTTTATATAATTTGGTGAAAGAATTAATAAAAATTTGTCAAAATTACTCATTTATTTACTTATTTAGCTATAATATTAGAAAAACATGCACTGAACATATTTTTACAATATTTATAATTTCTTAAGATGTTAAACATAGTATAGATAATTGAATACTTGGTACAACTCATACAATTATATATATTTTTGATACAACTGAGAAATTTAATTTAGCTTATAATTTATGATAAAAATGACTTGTTAAATTTGTAAATTTGACAAAAAAATTATTACCAATAAATTATAATATTTTGATGGATGTAAATATATTTAAACTACATTTTATTTATTTAAAATACAATTTTATAAATTTAAACCATATTTCATAAAATAAATAAAAATAGCTGCAGCGTCTATCAAACAAACAGTACTTAATTCTGCTTCCTGTGTTGGCGTCAGAGTCAACTTTCTACGTTTTCGAAACGGACAACAATCAGTATCGGCGTCAGCGTCAGCATTGACGTCTATGAAACAAACATCAGATAAACGAATTTGATGCAGTTGATGTTGCCGACGCCGACGCCGATGCTAACACTGAAATCGACGGCAACCAAACGAACATGGCTTTAATGAATTATCTGATCAAGTGTGAGATTTTTTTATCGAGACGAGAACCAACCATTCGTGCTAAATAGGAAAACAGTTTTGATAAATGTTCCAGCAGAATCTCAGGAAGTCCCGTTCGGTCTCAATCGGTTAGAATTCCAGAAATACCCTCAGAAAATTTTGAACAGAAGGTCTTCACGAGCAGGGGTAGAACAGTGAAAATGTCAGAGGGACCTATACACGAGCGTGCGGTCAAAGACGTGTTATTAGATTATCACCGAACTGCAGTCAAACCGTAGACTAATGACTTGTCTTTTTTTTCCTTAACAATCGCAAATCCTCACTTACTTCAATTCTTTGTGAAAAAACAAATTAGTTTAATTTGTTAGATATATTTGTTACTGACAAAATGGTGTTCAAAAAAGAAATTGTTACTGACAAAAGATTAACGCTTCGACTTCTCTCTAATTTTTTTTTCAAATCAACACAATAATAACACAAATCTTTCTCTAGAGATTGACACATCAGATTTTTAGAAGCATTTAAGAGTGACATGTCAATAAATGAAAAAGTTGAAAAACCAATCAAAACATTTTAAATTTACATATCAGCTTACACATCATTTTCAACAATTTGTTGTTTCGTCTATTGCGCCTGTGTAACTCTTGGACAACTCACGTTCTTGGAATTACAAATAATTCATTGGCCATGAATTAGACTTATCGAGTTCGCTTATACTATTTGCTCTTTAGTGGTTTTATTATCAACTATCGAGATACAAACATAAAAACTATAAGAAAGTTAACGTCAGACCAAAGTTGAGAAGAGATAATTTATCCACACATACTTTGCATTCAATGTCAGCCTAAGATAAACAGACTACGTAGTGGTTTAAATGAAACTATGTTATGAGTGATCGACAATATTTTAAACTAAGGCTAGCATACAAAGGTATAAAGATTAGAAAATAGAGGTGACAGACTTAGAAGAAAATAATGGATCCGAAGGACAAATATTTCGCATCGGTCTGATAGAACTTTGGAAAATGGTATTGAGCAAAAGAAATTTGGTGTTACAAAAAAGGTAGTGAGCAAAAGAGTACAATAGATATAAATCATATATCAATATTATAGTAAGTGTTAAATCCGAGTTTGGTTAGATCGATTGAAATGAAAGTAACTCGATTACGGATTCTTCAAAGATATTTTATTGAGATTAGTATGTGACTACAAGGAGGGTAAGGAAAAGAAAGAAGGTCAGAGTTTTGTTGAAAGCGCCAACGAAAATACAAAGAGGCTTAATTGGTAGTAAAACCTTAAATAAAATGTCAGAGTTTTGTATTTGTTTTCGGATCCCTTCTTCTTCTCCTTTGTTCTCCTTTTATACCTTGAGCCTAGAATCTTTCAGTCCGCCCCAAGCTTGTTTTCCCTAAGGGGCCAGGCATAAAATCGATCTTTAATGGAATTTTAGCCGAGCAAAGGCTTCATGAATCGAAGTCAGATCGATCGAGCCGGTACATGGTACTGCTAAGCCGCTCAAGCGACTTTTCAAGCTGATCCAAATCGACTCCTTTTGGGTTCGGTGGAGATGGGCTGAATCATGTTATTTGATGAGGCTTGTGGGGAATGTGTAATTCCTTTCCAACAGTAAGTTTGGCGTATATCGGTTTTTTATCCATTTAAAAAATTTAAAATGAACTATATCTATATTTTATTTAAATATATATATTTTATCTATTTTTATTTTATCGAAAGTATAATGTAACTTTTTTGAAAAATTGAAAGGTACAGAAGATTCCGCGACGTGGCGCGGGTTATTATCTAGTCGTTTTCAATAACTGGTGAGTAACTCACGACAAGTCGCAACCTCCTCTATTTTTGTTTTCTTTTATTTATGTTTATATTATATTATATCTATATTTTATTGTAAATACATTTTTTCAATGTATAAACTGATAGTATTTTCGATAGTCGATTTTACGGTGTTTCTCAAGTCAATAGGAGCTACGTCTTCTTATTCTCTTTTATTTCTCTTTTGGCCTAACTCCTAAGATCAATAAACTTCAGATGCTTTTTGGTCGGAGTTATGTTAAGCTTCATTTCTTTTTAAAAAATTGTTTTTATCCCAGTTTTTTTTATTTCTCATAATTGGTCATTCTTGATCTTTCCCTTAGATGATATCAATCTTTGTTTCCAAATTTTAAGCAAAGTAGTCAAAAGAGATAAATGATTGAGTTCGTCCGTCTTGCAATCTACTCAAGTTAAAAAAGAGTCAAAGCTTTCTTTGTGCGAGTGTTTTGATGAAAACTGGTTTAAATTGAGTGAGGCGGCTTGAATTTCATTTTGGGTAATATTTATTTTATCCTTTTTTCTTAGTTACCTATATTATTTATGTTTTACCATAATCTCTGTTGTATACAGAGTTGGATTATATTTATCAACATAGATTGAAGTCTCGTCGGATATGGTGTCAAAACTTTTGAGGGAATGCTGAAGAGCAGGACTTTTAAGGCCAAGTTAGTTCTTGAATAAAAAGTTCATGAAGTTGACTTCTGATTTGGATTACATCCATGGTAGCCAAAAATTTATTAGCTACACGATATTATTTACGTTTCACTAAATTTTCAAATTATTACCGTTTGGGATACATGTCTTGTTAAACATTACAAAGATATTGCTAATAACTGATAAACAGTTTGGAAGATATTACAAAATATTTATCGTTAACTGATGCATTGTTTGTTTCTGTTACATGCCTTTTAGTTATTCAATGGTTTTATATATAGTTTGTTAACTAATACCATGTTTTTTATTTGATATGTTGTTTATTAAATTATGTTTAATTTTTAGCTATTAGTCTATTACATATAAGGAAATTGGGCTTAATAACCTAAAAAAAAACATAATTCACAATGTAGCTAAAATCCCACCCTCTCTCCTCTTTTCTCTTCCTATCTCTCTCTTCTCTCTCTCTAAAAATCTAATTTCTATTTTTTTTTGTTATTCCCTAAAAAAACCCTTACGTATATGATGTCACTAATTTTTAAATGAATAGTAAGATATTGCAAATCCCCTTACTATTATTTGAGGAGACCACTAATCAAATTAACCTTTTACTCATGTGTTTATTACATGTGTGCCATTTCCTATGTGGCAACTCCACATTTCACCTCACACTATTTTTTCAAAAGCCCATCATTTCCTAGAATATTTACCTCTCATGCCATTCTAATGGACATATCTTATTAATGCATTTGTCATAATGTGCTTTACGTGATGTGCTTATTTTTAATGTCCAGTGCTTTACGTTCAAGCTAAACCATAAACTACATCGTATATGCCTCTTTTATATTTTATTTTTATACAGAAGTTATAATGCTCGCAGGAAATGGCACTTTTATTTGTCTCTTTTATATTTTATATTTATACAGACAAAAACATAATGTATACTTCTTTTATATTTTGGTGATGTATTCTTTCTGACAATAACATAATGTATACTTCTTTTAAATTACGATAAACATAAAATATAAAAATAATAAAATATATATATGTTTTAGCTTATAATATTTAATTTCTTTACGATTCATATGTTTGCTACATCTTATATATATTTTTGTTGCAAGAACATATATATATATATATATATAAAAGAAGTATATATTTATTATTTTTATATTTTATGTTTATCGTAATTTTTATATTTTTTTATTTCTATGATATAACCATAATCATATCCCAAAAAAATGCCAATATTGAATATGAAATCTCGCAAATCATTATATAAAATCTCCCAATTTGGTATGCGAGTCAAGGAATAATTATGGTTGTATCCTGAATATGAAATCTCGCAAAGCATGATTGATTTAGGATTCAATCCCCAATCAGATCGCAATTTTTCCGTATTAACTCAATCACCACCTAATTGTTAGGCTTAATTGATATGATTAGCGATATTTCTTACACTTTTTCATATTTGAGGCATATTTTAAGTTTTTAGTTACCATAATTATAAAAACTCTTTGTGACATCTCCTATATATTATTTTAGAAGCACATGTTATTTACACAATGTCATTTCCTAAGTGGCATCCTCATATTCACTCTCACCCCTGTTTTGATAAAACCCTTTCATTACTAGAATAATTACATTATTTTGTCATTGTCAAATCAGTCTAAATTTTGTTATAACACATGAATCATTGTTATGATCATTAAAGATAATAAAAGATGATTAATTTTTCAATCAATCATTTATGTGTTGACTTTGTTTTTTCATATATAACAAAGTCACGTAGTTTCCATATTAAACCATTCTGTAGAATGTTGTGAGAATTCGGGTTGACCAATTTTTTCATATACAGTTGCGTTTTTCATTTCTTATTCAAAACAGACAAATTTATTAGTAGGTTTGTTTTATAGTAATTGCGTTCTTCATTTCTAAAGTGCAATTATATAAGAAAATTTACTGATACTGTATGTATATAAAGTTCGGATACTCAACATTCTGTACCTCATTATCAAATACCTCATTATCAATATGAATAATGCTCATAAACAATATCTATTTTTTAACAATGTATAAAAACTAATATAGACCAAATAGTAAAATTCCTGTGATTTCAAAAGAGAAATATTTTTTAACAATGTATAAAAACTAATATGGACCAAATAATAAACTATATTTATATCATCAATCGTTATTATAGGAAAATGTCTCAGCGTATTTAGTTCTCGGATTGTCTATAAAGAGAAATATTTCAAGCTCAAACCACAACTTACACATAAACAAAACACTAATAACATAGTTTGTGATCCTTCACTATTACTAAAAAAAATTAACTATGACATATACTCTAACTTGGAAAATAACCTTAACAAAATGATATGAGCCATATTATTAGAGTATATGTGAATCCATAGTTAGCCAACTACAAACGATTAAAGTGTTATTGGTAGTGACACCTAATGAGTCCATAATGTGGGTTTTAACTAATTAGACTAATTTGTTCACATTATATGTTAGAATATTCGTGTGATAAATCTAGGTGACCACTAATTTCAAGACCAAGAAGCTAAATCGTGTGACCACTAATTTCAAGATCAAGAAGCTAAATCAATAATTCGTGTGACCACTAATTTCAAGACGAAGAAGCTAAATCAATTTAAAAAAAACATATTCATTTGTTTACTTTACTGTAACCCGAGACGTATATTTGCAAAACCAAGAAGCTAAATCAATTACAAAAGAAACTTATTCATTTTTTGACTTTGCATGATTAGAGCATGGTAATGTATTATTTTGCTATGTCAATGGGCGAATAAAAGGTAAGTAGATATGCAATGTTATAAATTGTAACCATGAATTTATTTCAGCAGATTACTGCTTTAAACATGTGATTGATTCAAGTTTTTTTACGGAAAGTGTTTAAGTCTAATATATTCAAATAATGTTTCTAAGACTCAAAATTGATTCTATTTTTAAAAACAAATCATGCATTTATTCTTAAATTTGATTGGCAGGTTACCATTTATTTGATATTGTCATCCATGGTCTGAAAAAATTATTTTTCCTAATTATTAATCAATTCGATACTGTCTACATTAATGATGATTCGTTAACATCGTAATTACATATCAAGATTTCCGCACATTAAGTAAATTCGGCGTACTATATATATATTGTCTACACTACATGATCACCTCCATCACAATCTTAACAGCTCAAAAATATCACTCAAAATGCAAAGTTTGAATTTCATCTCTGATGTTTAAGAAATCGATGCTCTCAGAGAGAGGTATATCATTTTAATTTGTAGAAAAGAGTAAATTATTATAAGTTTTTTGATAAACTTATTCATTGTTATTTTTTCTATAGGGTTGCAAACGAAGAGTTTTGAAGACAATTTTCACTAGATTTAGTGTATTTTCCTATTATCTATGTTCCTTTAATTATTATCATAATAATTCTGTTATGAAAGCAATAGTTCTATTTTATATGTTTTGTCTTTCTTAAATTCATGATAAATTTGTATTGTTTACGAAGTGTTGGTCTCATCCTCTATTTAAACAAACTTTTACATTCAATTTTTTATTAATTTATATTATATTAATCGCAGCGTTATACATATATATTCTATTATATCTTACTTTATGTATTTTGAATTTCTAATATCTATAAATTAAAAGTCATATTTTTTTTTAAAATCATTTATTCCGCGCAGGGCGCGGATTATCACCTAGTTAACTATTGTTAGCTGATATCTGGTTTGTTTGTTGTAAATTGTTTAAACATATGGTATGTAAGCTGATATATTGTTTGATAACTGGTTTTTTACTTGATACATAATTTGTTACTTTATACATGATTTACTATATGATACATGATTCGTTAGTTGATACATGACTTATTAATTGATACATAGTTTGCTAAAAAAAATATGTCTAACCAGTACAAAAATGACATAATATACACTAGATCTAACAAACATGTTACCAAACTAACATAATAGTTATAGTGTACTATATATTTGTTTGTCTACCCAACCATTGTTAATATATTAGATTTTTTCATCTTTGTTTCATACATACAACTAATTGTTAACATCAACTATGTTGTTCCCATTCTAACATTTTCAAATAACTAAACCAAATCTAATTGCAATGAAAGTTTTATCCTCTGCCATATTACGTAGCTTTCTAATTATTTAATTTCTCTTCCACAAAACATATATGTTATTAGAATATTAGTTGTTTTATTGTATTGTCTCCTCCTGTTAAAACCAACATTTAATGTAACATGTGTTAATATTACTCCCTCTGTTTCATAATAAGTGTCACTCTGAGCTCATTTTCTTGTTACACAAAGAGTGTCACTTTACAATTCCAATGTAAATTATACTAACTTTCAGCTGAAAATTAATTGCAAACTGCATTGATTTTATAAATAATTTTATTTATCTAAAATACTATTGGTCAAAGAGGTATAAATAATTACAACTTACTTATATTTCAACAACTTTCTTAATCCGTGTGAAAAATGTCACAACGACACTCTTTAAGAAACGGAGGGAGTATTAGCTAACATTATGTGTATGTTACCAGTTTTTTTTTGTTCAAACTTCTACTTTAATTAATTCATTTAAGATGGGCTTAGAGGGCCTCTTTTGCCAAAGAATCTGCTACAACATTTAAACCTCTAGGAATAAACTTGAATGCGATAGAATTAAAAGCGGTGGTTAGCGAGTAAATGTCTCGAAGAATGGTAAAAATCTCCAGCTTCAGTTCTTTCTTGTTGATTGTATTCATGAGCACTTGAGAATCTGAGAAGATGGTGATTGAATCAAGCTTGCGAGAGAGGGCCGAGTTTATGGCAGCCAGAACTGCCAAGGATTCAGCCATGAGAGGTGACTCGACGCAGAGTGATGTCGCTGAAAGGGAGACTGTGGAAACCAGATCATCAATGATCCAACCAAATCCTGCATATCCAGAGACTGGATTCCATGCTGCATCCGTGCAGATTGAGATTCCATGGAGTCTAGGGTTTGGTTCGATTGTGATCAAAGGTTTCGCTTTTGGTGGAGGTGAGGAGGTCTGTGTCAGCATTCATTCTCTGGCCTCCAAGGTAGCTTTTAAGATTGTTTCCTCCGGTGTGAAGCTTCTTTTCTGGAAAATCAATTGATTTCGAGAAATCCACAGGTTCCAGATTATCCAGGATGCTAACGTACCTGAGTCAAGTCCTACCGGTGGTAAAGGCGTGATCTTCCGGGCGATTTCCCATCCCAGGAGAGTGTTAGTGATCGTCTCTAATCTTATCGTACCTATTGTTGGTGCTAGCTCCCAAACTCGAGACGCATAAGGGCAGGTGAATAGCATGTGAGATACGGTCTATATTTCTCTACAGCGGGGACAGATAGGAGAAACAGGTATGTTTCTGATCGCAAATTGTTCTCCCACAGGTAGCGCACCATGTAGGGACTCCCAAATAAATAGCTTAACTTTTTCTGCTGTTTTGATTCTCCAGACGTTTGTGAGCCAATCTGTAGAGGGATTAGCGGATTGCTGGCTAGTTTGTTCGGCCTCCTCTGTTAGCGTCAGGTATCCCGATCTTGTGGAGTAGTCTCCGGTGGGATTTTTGAGCCATACTAACTCATCAGCATTCCCCATTTTGCTTGGTCTTAACCTGAGAATCTTGTCTTTGTGGAACGGTACAATGAGCTCTATTTTCTCCAAGTCCCAGTCCAGTGTATCAGCATGTAAGAGGTCTGAGACTTTTATGTCTTTGAATCTTTCAGGTGCAGGGCCAACAGGTCTTTCTTGTTCGCAATGGGACAGCCAGGAGTCACTCCATACGCTTATCTCCGTTCCCGTTCCAACCATCCATCCTATCTGCTTTAGTAGGAGGTCTCTTCCTATAAGAACACTTCGCCAACCATGGAAGGCTCCTGTGGGTGTCTTGCACTTTAGAAACGGCTCCGCATTGCAGTATTTGCCTAAGAGATAACGTGCAAGGAGACAATTGGGGTTCTTCAGGATTCGCCAGCCTATCTTTGCGAGGAAGGCGTCGTTTGTCATGGTAAGGTCCTTGAAGCCAAGTCCTCCTATTTTTTTGGCTTAGCCATTTTTTCCCACGAAATCCATGACATTTTCTTTTGGTCTGGATCAGCATCCCACCAGAAACGTGTCATAGCCGATTGGATGTTTTGGCATAGGCTTTGTGTGAGCTTGAAGTGCGACATAATGTGGGATGGCATAGCAACTAGGATGCTCTTTATCATTATCATTTTTTTCCGCTGAAGAGAGGAATTTTGAAGACCAACTTCGAGCTCTCTGCTGGACTTTGCACACTACTGACGCAAATATGTCTTTTTTCTTTCTGCCAAACTCCTCAGGGAAGCCAAGGTACTTCCCCATTCTTCTTTCCTTGTCAACTCCAAGAATAGCTTTCATCTGATCTCGAATTGCTTGATCCGTTCTCTTGGAGAAGAAAATTGACGGTTTCTGCTTATTTATCAGTTGACCCGATACTGATTCATAAGTTGCTAGAATAGCTTTAAGAGACTCAGCATTCTTTTTTGATGCCTTGCAGAATAGCATTGTATCATCCTTATGTTACCAGTTAATACAGTTTTTTAATGTATAACACAATTTAAGTGTTATTTATCAAACAATCATTGTGACGTAATAAAACAAGGAAGTAACATAGTAACGTCAATGGCAACATTATCATTGAATGTTAGTGATACATGTAGCCTTCTAACATATAACATAATACATGTAAGTGATTGAGTATAGATCTAGTATACTAAGTACCATTTGGATAACCTTGGTGTTAACCGGCATTTTTTAGTTGCCATATATTATTATGTTTCATCAGACATTAATACGTACTACGAAAATAATAAATTCATGTAACTCTAATGCACGGATTAGTGACTATACTAAAAGTATATATCTAACAAGTTTATTTACTTTTTAGAATGCATTACCAAATGATAAAATAATAGACAACACATACATGTTTCTGATTCAAGAAAATGTGTGGTCAGTGTACTTTGATGGCTTCTGTGCAAACTAGAAGAGAAACTTCAGAACTTCATGTAACAAAGTGAATCTCTAGAGTCAGTAATGTTATGTCATAGGTATTTTGCTAATTCAAGATATTTAGAATAATCTCTCTAAAATGAAACATAGGAAATGTGATTTATGAATACTAAATATTATTTTTCATAAATTATAGTTAATATATTATTTTTATAAATAATTTAAAAGATAATTTTTCATAAGTGGTTTCAAATGTTTTCTAAAACACTGGGTTTTATTATTGTTCAACTTCCAACTCTGAAATGCACCATGAAATATACTCAGAGGATTTATTCAAATGAGATTTTAAGGTAATTTGTAATAAAATGAAAAATCCACTATTATTCAAACATAATTTTAAAATTCATTTAAAACTCAATGTTATTCAACTTAACATTTTATAAAGCATTTTGAAATTCTCTATTTTTAAAAATATTTAAAGTTATCGAGTTTATAGTATCTTAGTTAGATTATAGAGTATCTTAGTTTAAAAAACTAAAATCTCATGATTTTTATGTGATATTCTAGAATGATTTAACAAAAATCATTTTCCTATCTAATAATAATTCATTCTATAATAAAATACATAAGTTGACAAAAAATGATGATATCCCAAGAAATAAATCTCGAGAAGGAAAACTTAAACCTATATATACGGGAATTAAAGGATTGTAGAAGACAAAACTCAAATTCCCAAATTTTAAAAATACAAGATAATATGAGAACAAATCATATACCAAGAAATCAAAATTAGCCGGAAGTTTTAAAAGGGACAACCGGATGAGACAAAGACGGAACTCCAACAAAGATGATTTTGAAACACTTGAGAAGTGTGACAACAAGTTCAAAACATAAAAAGGTCATCTGCCAAAAAAATCACCGAATATAGTCAATAGCAAACCAAGGATCCTCGAGACACTTTCACCTTTCTGGATCATATGCCAAGGAACCACATTCCTCAAAACTAAATCTGAACCGATTGGAGAAAGCCACGACAAAGAAACCACCATCTAAAGAGCCATAACAAGAAGAAAAGTGCCACGCTCGGGAAAGATGGTCAGAACTGAGCCCACAATAAACACCAATCATACTAACGATCCAACCAAGAAGATAACACCTCCGATTCCGAAGAACAAACACACAGAAAATAACTAGAATTGGAAAGGTCTTGAGACGACATCAAAGCACTTGGACTACACAAGCAACTATACTGCACTGTCAACAGATCTTCGATCTGATATATAGCGCCAGACTCGCCATAAAGCCCAACTTTATAGACCAAAATTTCACCTGGAACTAAATAAGAGTGCAGGAAATCCTCCACACTATATTAAATGTTAATGTATGTCTTAATACATGATTCGAGTGTATGTACTGCTCAAAATCGCAGCATTCTGTTGATGTATGAATTGATCGATTTTCCATCTAAATACAGAAAATGGGTGGTCACTTTACTAATTCTTTAACTTCTTTGTATATTCCTTTTAATAACTCTGCAGAATATGTATATGTGGTATTTATATAATGTGTCATTAAATTCGAAATTGATTTTTGTAGTATAAAACTGCAATAGTACTCGGCGGTTTATTTATGTTGATGGTAGCATTAAGTTACAAAACAATAATAGCACTGTACAATTTATTATTTGCAGAAAAGAATTAACTATCACGGTCCTAGAGGCCGTCATTATGGCACAAGAATATATGGTACTTTAAATATATAAGAGTTTTGAGGGGAAAAATCGAAAAGAAGAATGATCAGGTTTGAATTTTGGAGCGCAACTTCCGTATCTTCGTGTAGGAATCGGAAAATTAAATACGGAGTAATATTCTTTCCGTTTCAAAATAATACATGTATTTACTATTCAGTGTTTTATTATTACTTTCTCCGTTTCGAATTAGATGTCGATTTAGATCAAATTTTTTGTTTCAAAATAAGTATCATTTTAAGATTTCAATGTAAAATTTATTGATTTTTTATTTTAAACTATTTTTATTGATTGAAATCTAGTTAAGTTTATTGGTAATTATGTTTTTATCTAGTAAATATACAAACTTAATTTTTTTATTAATTTGTATATTGAAATCTAGAACGACAAGTAAAACAAAACGGAAAGAATAATTGATTACAATATAGTATTTGTGGATTTATATTGTAGCATTAAATTGCAAAATAATAATCAATAAATACAGTTTATTATTTACAATATATGACCAAATTTTCAAATATAGTTGTAGTATTTGTGTAGGAATCGGAAAAAAATATCAAAATTTATACATTCAAAAAGGTATTTTGAATTATCACATATTTCATTAAAACAGAAACATTTATGTCTTTTGTTTAATGATAATGTCAATTCTTCAAAGAATTCTAAATTACAAAAGAAATTTAATTCTCATTAATTGCAATTTTTTTATTTTGAAGTTTGGGGTTAGACCGTCGGTATAAGAGAGATCTGTAAAATAGAGAAAAATAGAGAATCTATAAAGTAAAATGCATAAAATAAATGTGATGCATTTATTTTATATGACAAATTAAATAGTTTATTCATTTATGTAATATTATAAATTATATGAAAAATTTAATCAATTTTAACAAACAATATTATAAGTTCTTTATGAGTTTTTATTGGATTGACTAGTGTCGATTAAAGGGTTAATGGTGAGCTTTTGGGTTTTATCGGATTTTAAATTAATAGATTTTTATTAAATTCAATTTTCTTGAAAACATATCAATTGGTAGAACCTTTGATGCTACATGAAAAGCATAACCCAGTCTGGCTTATATATGACCATGGTTACCGTTTTGACTGCATGTATGAATCAAATATAAAATACTGTTTTTATCTTAATTTGTATATAAACCGAATTTTTATCCCAATAAAATGAGTAAAGTAATTTGTAAAATAGAATATTGCTTGTTCCATTCCATTTAAATGTAGATATACAATTATTCACTAGCATTTGAGTTTCAGTTCGAGTATTTTTGTGTTTGGTATCTGGTTCTAGAAATTTACAAATCATTTAGGTATTTACAAAGTTTGGTTTTATTTCGGTTGGGTTGTTTTTGGTTTAATTCTGCTGAGCAGCAAAGTTGGGTAATATGCAAAACGTTTTGGGTCTAATTCACTTCCTTTCGATTTTGGTTTTATGGATAATTATGGATTTATAGATAAAAGTATTAGATCATTTAGGAGTTTAATTTGAATATCGGGCAATTCAGATTGTTCTGATAAAAAATATCAGAAAATTCAGATACTTTCAATACTTTAGATAAAAATATTTGGATAATTTTTTCTGAGTACTTCTGTTAGTATTTTAATATATTTGATTATTTAGAAATTAAATATAATTAATGTAAAATTCAGGTAAAAATTTGGTTCTTGGTTTGGTTTTAATTTTTTAGTTCCAGAGATATATAATATGCTCGTTTATTTATAATATTAAGTTCAATTTTAGTTTCAAAGTTTTCGGTTTGGTACAATTCGGTTCCAGATATATGTGTTCACACATATGCACTATCTTATATAGAAAATTATTTTAAAATAATTTAATTAATTTAAAAAAATCCCACATTTGGAAAGCGTATATCAAAATCTAACTTTGAGTTATATACAAGAAATAAAAAAACTTATTTTTCTAAAATGATATTATTAATTGTATAAATTTTAAATGAATAGCTAATCATAAATAATACATTAAAGTATTATTTGTAAATTAATTTTCAGTAAAGCTACAATTATTTATAAAACTATTAAACTTTTTATTTTGAAATAAATATTCATAAAACATTTTAGATTGTGGAGGGGGAATACTGAATTCCAACTAAGAATAAATATCTTAAAGAAGCATAAAAAGCAATTTAATGGTTGCATGTCTGAGAATTTTAGATCATGGAAAGGAATTCAAGAAAGAAACAACAAAGGAAAAAGTCATTTTAACTCCCCAAAACAAGAATGATATTGAAGTGATTCTAATCAAGACTAGGCAAAATATATATAATTTTGATTGATTCATTATCAGTTTTAATTCAAACAAAAAAATAGATACTGTAACTTTATGAATCAAAAAAAATATTAATATGTAATATCTGTAAAAAACCAATCAAATTACAAATATTAATATTTTTAGGAACGGATATCTGATACGATCAGTGTGTACATATATATAAATATATATAAGTTATATAAGAAAGAGTGTATTTTAAACTGATCGAAATAACTAGAAGTCCAGAACTCGTATTTAGATCAACGTAACTAAAAAATATTCAGATAACTAAATATTTAATGTTTAAAAGACTAACAAATATTCTATTGCTTTTTACAAAAAAAAAAACAAATATTCTATTGAAATTATTTTCAAGATCGTTACCCAAAATTTCAACGAATATATAGAAAATCCAAATAGAGTTGATAGTGATTGTGAGAGAAAGCTGGCAGGGACCATTATTCCACAACCTTTTGGTTGTCACCCTTGTTCTCCGATAATTATTCACATACTCCATAGGTCACTTACTCTTCTCTTCTCTTTCTTTTATTTTCGTTTTCCCAATACTCTTGTTAATGATATATTCGCTTTTTTCTTTGCGACTAATATATATACGCTTTCTTTCTTTTCTTTTAATTTGCTGGACTAGCACAATAATCATAATCATGATACCGAATAATGAATAATGAATATTCACACTACATCTTTATTTCATAATCAAGATATTTGAAATCCAACTTAAGATAAATGTAATACGAAAGAAATGATGCATTGACAACGATTCTCTCTAAATAAGCTAAATCGAACTAGATTTACACTTTGATAACTAAAACAAAGCCAAATCGGTTATTGTAACTGAACTGGAACAAACTTAATGCAGTGAAACTGATGTAGCGGAAGCTTTTAGGGATAGAACTAGATCCGTTTATTCCAAGAATACACGAATCTAGGGTTTGTGAATACTCTTCACAGTGCTTAATTAAAAGCTCTTAGGGTTGTGAATACTCTTCACAGTGGTTTATAAAACCTCTTTAGGGTTTGAGAATACTCTTCTCAGTGG
Organism: Raphanus sativus; assembly: GCF_000801105.2. NCBI lineage: Eukaryota > Viridiplantae > Streptophyta > Magnoliopsida > Brassicales > Brassicaceae > Raphanus > Raphanus sativus. The sequence continues at coordinate 39,426,840 of NC_079516.1, read as the reverse complement.
TTTATCAAAACCTCTTCTGGAAAACTCCTTTATTAAATCATCATAAACTGCATACAACCATAGGGTCTAAAAGACTATATATAAGAAAACTATAAAACCCTAAAACATTAAAATAATTATCAAAACCCTTAATTAAATAAATAATATATTTGGAAATATTCCAAATATTTATCTGCATCATTCTCTCCGGTTGGAGAAGATTCGTCCTCGAATCTTGATCGTAGTCTTCGAATCCAAAACGTTTTCCAAGAAAAACTCTTCCTCGAATCTTCAATAGCATATTTTGCACGAATTTTGCACGGATCTGTTTGTAACTTGAATCTTCATAAATCCGTTTTTGCACAAAATTTGCACATAACAGATAATTAAGATTCTGCACAAAATCGTCATGAATACAATTTCGCCCTATTTTTGCACGAAAATCGTTCTGCAGAGACTTTACACAGATCTCGTCCCGTCCGAGTTTTGCACAAACTTCATCTTTATAGACAGAATCGACAACACAAATATCTTCTTTGATAAAGCTCTCCTCGTTTTCATCATCATCCAACTGCACATCTTGAGCTCGTGCTACTTCTCTTTTCTTTAATGCCTCATCGAATTTATTTAATGCCTTGCAGAAATCTTGTTCTAACTTCTTATTAATCTTGTTGAAACTTGTTGATATCTTCTTTAAGCTTTTCCAAGATCTCAACTATCTCAACTAGTTGTTGTTGTTGTAGATACATCTGCGATCAAGATAATAGAACCGTTTGGCTCTGATACCAACTGATGTAGCGGAAGCTTCTAGGGATAGAACTAGATCCGTTTATTCCAAGAATACACGAATCTAGGGTTTGTGAATACTCTTCACAGTGCTTAATTAAAAGCTCTTAGGGTTTGTGAATACTCTTCACAGTGGTTTATAAAAACCTCTTCTGGAAAACTCCTTTTATTAAATCATCATAAACTGCATACAACCATAGGGTCTAAAAGACTATATATAAGAAAACTATAAAACCCTAAAACATTAAAATAATTATCAAAACCCTTAATTAAATAAATAATATATTTGGAAATATTCCAAATATTTATCTGCATCAGAAACAAACTAAACCAAGCTAGTAATGATTATTTTGCCCAAAAAATGCTAGTATTGATTACAATTTAAATAACTGAATGGATTTTATCATGTGAATGCATATATAATTTTTAACAATGTTTCTAATTTAGGATAATTTCTTAATGTTTTAATCAGTTTTATAATAATCCAAAACCGAATAACTAAAAAGAAAAAAGAAAAAGGAACGAAAGCCTAGTAGGCTAGTAGGCAGCTGATCAAACTGGACCCCACAAATTTATATCGACCTCTGTATATATCCTGAACCAATATCCAACAACCTCAACCAACATGACAAAATCAGACAGCTACAATATGAAGTTTCTCGTATTTGGGTATATGCGGTTTCTAATGTTAACCCCGAACTAATTCCACATTATCTATACTATTAAAGCAAAATACCTAATAGGTTTTTGCCCTTAGTTTTTGAAGTTAATTACAATGGTATGCCATTGCTATATTTATGCCTGACAATATTAATGTCACTATTTTTAATTTAAATTAATCAAAAGAATATTCCAAAAAAATATTTTTGGAAACTATTTTGCACCCCTATTAATATTGCCTAACAAATATTGAGTCATTAATGCAACATAATTTTCATAATCATGTATCTCTTTATGATTCTTATTAACTTTTCATTTTGTGTATTAAAATGTTTTACCCAAATATTTCATAACTATATATATTGTAGAAAAATATTTTGTGTTTTGTTTAAAATTTTAATAATACACATCGAAAATATTTGTTTATCGTGAATTATTTATCCTAAATATTTGCACGCCACTCTACTTTCTATAATCAATTCTTAACAAATTGTACAAATCTGTTTTTGAGAATCTATATTATTAAAACATAGATAAAATTTAAACTAATTTTATTTATATATATTGTATTATGGATTATATACATTTCAATAACTGGTATCGTTATTTAGTGAAATAAATAAAATTATATTATATTTTATACCAATATATTAAATTAAATTGGATTTCATATTGGTCACTGATTGGTTCAATCAGTTATTTTGGGGTTTAAGGGGTTTTTTGCCTATTTTATCTGGTAACTCCTAAAATTCAAACATTATTACATGTCAGATCACTGGATTTATCGGTTCGACTACTGGTCCGGATCATATATAAAACTGCTATTTAAATGGCAAAATATTTTAAATAGAAAAATTTATTTCAAATTAGCAAAAGATGTGAACATTGTTAATGAGATTTTTATCAAAAATATCCCGCGTTTTCAAAACGCGGGTCAAAATCTAGTATATATATAAACTTTGTCTCCGTGAACAAGTTAACGCAGTGTATAACACATATATTTTAAATTTGATTTAATTCATTATTCGCAGCAACGATCCAAATAAATAAAAAGTCCTATTCAAATTTTAAAAATTCGCAGTAACGATCCATTCCTTCTGGACGTTGAATCCGTCCCAATCAGACTCTTGGGCGTGGAAACGTTTACTGAAACTTCGCCCCCTAGCCATTCAGTTTTGTCAATCAGTTGTGGAAAATGGTAGAAACACAAGCTTCTGGTTTGATGTTTGGACTCCGCTTGGCCCTCTTATCAACTACATTGGACAGGGAGGGCCGAGAGCGCTTAGACTTCGCAAAGACGCGGTGGTGGCTGACACCATCAACGCCTCTACTTGAGCGCTACCACACCCACGCTCTCAGCAGGAAGTTGACCTTCACTCTCATCTTACTACTATATCTTTGCCTTTGGATAATGCTGCTGTTGATTTATATATATGGGTTGCTGGTGATTCTCCTATTTATGTTTTCAGCTGTGCTGCGACTTGGGAGGCCATGCGGCCAAGGCAAGATGCTCAGGAATGGTTCGATGTCGTGTGGTTCAGGGGCCATATTCCGAAGTATGCTTTCAACATGTGGACTGCGAACTACAACAGGTTACCAACCAGGTCTAGACTCGCGGAGTGGAGACTACCTATTTCTCCGGACTGTCTGTTCTGTTCGCGATATCAAGAAACTCGAGACCACCTCCTGCTTTCTTGCGAGTTCAGTGTGGACATTTGGAGAGAGGTGTTCACCAGATGCGCACCACCGACGACGATGTTCACGGAATGGTCAGAGCTTCTTTCATGGATCCGATCACCTGCTTCAACGAAGGCTTCTCTGCTGCGGAAGCTTGCTGCACAAACAGTCATCTACCACATTTGGAAGCAAAGGAACAACTTACTTCACAATCAGCAAACAATCCCACCATCCATTGTGTTTCAGGGAATTGACAGGGATATGCGAAATATTATTTCTTCTCGGAGACACAGAAAACTTTTTAGGTCTCTCATGACCTTATGGTTCAGTTAAGATTAGCCTAGCTTCTCTTGTCGGTTTCTCAGTTGACCCATCTTGTTTTTCCTTTTTTTTTTGCCAAGATGGCTCATGACTAAGGTTTATCTTTGTATAATTTTTCCATCATTTATATGATATTTTCAGTTTAGCAAAAAAAAATGTGCTTCTTTTTCATCGTTTACAAAAATATACCTTTTTTGTATTTTTCGAAGCTTAAAATTTTGTAAAACAATTTGGACCCTAGGCCATTGCTTACTCAGCTCGTCCCATGGGCCGAATCTGGTTATTGTTTCGATTAAAACCGAAAAATTAGGATATCTAAAATGTCGATCAAAAACGAACCAAATTATAAATACTAAAAATTCCAAGGTCGGATATCCGTTATGTTCTATTTTTATACAAATATACATATATCTACAATTAAATAGAGAGTTGTAAATGTACAATTTTATAATTATTATTTTAATATATACTTTTAATAATTTTATTTATAAAAGTTACTTACAAAAGTATTAAATTAAGAAAATATAAGATCTACAATCTGCTAAAATTTTATGTTTTTCTAAAGAAAGTTAATCAATTTTAAAATATATAGAATATATAGTTCACTAATTTTTACTTTGTAGTTTATATTATGTAAACTATATTTTTTTCGAAAACAAACTTATTTATTTTTAGCGTTATTTATATTAAATAAAGTGAACGAAATATCCGTAAATATTTGTAAATATCTATAATATTTTGGATATCTGCGAAATTGGATATCCATATTTTTTCGAAATAAAGTAAATCGATAATTCGTAAACTACGAAGCAAACTAAAAGTACTTTATAGTACTGTCCGCTTCATGCATACCCACCCCTAGCATGGACCATGCTGTATAGATTTTTCTCGGTTTATAATAGCATCTCCAACCCCATTTCAAAACACTCTCCAAATTTCATTTTGCAGTAAGATCATGTTTAATCCCATTCCAAAACTCACTCAAAAATAAAGTAAAAGATATGCTTACTCCAAATATAGAGTAAACCAAATCATTACTCTAAATGGAGTTGGACTTTTTTTATTTTAGACTTCCACATTTAAATATTTTCGTTTTAATAAAATAGTATTATAATTAAGTATATTAAAATTATTTTACTATATGTATTATATAATTTACTGTTAATATTTTTGAATTATATAAATAGCCAACTAATGAACTAGTTTATGCAACAAAATATATATAATATAAAACATAAAAAGTCATACATATAAAAACAAAAGATAAGAACCATAAAAAAGAAAATTATGCTAATTCTAATTAATAAATTAATTTGATGTACTATTTTGTTTAAGCTATATAATGTAAATTTTAATGTAATATATGTTATCTTTTTAAATCTTGTCGAGTAATTTTATTTATATAATAAAAATTAATTGTGGTTGTATTATCTTTAATAGAAATGTTACAAATTAAAATTGACTCTTTTGCAAATAGTATAAATGAAAGACGATATTACTAATTTTTAAATAAATATAAAATATAATATATTAAAAAATATTATATTTTGGAATAGAAAAAAAGTAATACATTGGAGTAAAATTCAACTCCATTTTGGAGTAGAAAATGGAGTAAAAATACTTTAATGTTACTCTATTCTTCACTTTATAATAGAGTTACGAATAGACAAAAAAAATAGATCACTCCATTTATAGAGTATGCTCAAAATAAAGTGAGGTATATATGAAATTTAATTGAAATATTTATTATTCTATATTCATTTTTACTCTATTTTGAAGAAGTAAATGAAGTTGTATGGGAGATGCTTAATACTTTGCAGATACTCTAACCAGAGAACCACCGTAAAATAAAATTTGAGTAAACATGTCAGAAGAGGTAATTGGTTAAGAGGGGAATGAAACTAGAGAACAACTAGCTGCCGTTAACTATTTATAACACACGGAATGTAACTAGTACCACCATATACATTTATTTTATGTGGTATAGAATATCATAACAAATAAACTCGAATATTTCCAAATATCGGAATTATATTGTTTTGTCAATATACTGAATATACAACTAAATTAATTTCGAAATGTATATAAGAGAATGATGATGGGGGTTACCCTGGGGACGTCCATGTGTTCAAATTATTGCAGTTCACGTGCATTTGCTTTCTCCCAAATTCGAAAAACCTTTTCTCCTTGTTTTTATTTTCTCTGCAATTTCTATTATTATTTTTAATTATCTACGACCAAATTATATTAAACGTATGGAAGCTCTGTTAGCTCAGCGGTTTAAATAAATGTTAATTAATATTTCTACACAGTCAACTAGGATTAAAATCCTAAAAACATAAATTATGTAGATTATGTAGAAAATGTTACAAGAGATATTCAGCAAGATAAAGAATATATCTTCAGATATAAATCTTAGAAGACAGTTTGGAGTAACGAAATCAGATATGTATTTTCATATGATGCTAGAATTGTTGACTATATAATCATCTATGTAATATTTTTTATCAATGTAATGCATAACTAATCTTATGTTAAAGATATTATATAAAATTGTGACTGAAAAATATTTTTTCATAAACTATTTCAACTTAGCTCGTTTATTATATGAGCTTTAATAATGTAAACTTGAATTCATATCATCAAAATCATGAGTTAAATGAGTTAATTCGTGATCTAAAAGAAAAATAATAACAATAAAATAAAATAGAATAGAATAAAACAGTGATAAAATAAATTTTTATAATATTATTCGTGATTTAAATATTAAAAATCTCAAATATAACTATTAAATACTAAATAAAAACCAACACATGACAAAAATAAAAAATCCAACACCTAAAATAAACTAAATTAAATTTTATACATAAATTTAAAAGTTTAACTTTTATATTACTTATGTATATTTTACGTTTTAATTTTGGAAGAAATTATCTTTTAAGAAGATTTGTTTTGATATTTTAATTTTATAAGATAAATATGATATATATTAAAATTATCTGTTTTTACATAAAAAATATAAGTTATCCAAATATATAATTGTAAGTGTAAAAATGAATAAGCTCATGAGCTCATGTTCATTAAAGATCGTTCATATAATTCGTAATATAATTTGAACTCGATCAATAAACTCATTTATTAAATGATACTAAAATATAAAAATAAAATATAAAAATCATACTCATGAAAATTGAATTAAACCGAGATAACTAATGAGATATATCTCATTTCGACATCCTAGTTATAAAAAAAAACTTTAAGTCAAACTATTCATATTAGGTGGTAGTCTTTTGGTAGTTCACAATTTCTTTTGGTAAATTTTTTTTTCTAGTAAAAGTTAAACCTTAACTCAATTAAACTACCAAATTCAATAACACCCCCAAGTGTATGAGTATAAATTTTTGTATTATAATATACTTCTTTCATTTCAAGATAATATGTTTTATGATTATCTATTTTCTATAATTCTAAATCAATAAAAATTTGTTTTGAAATTTAAAAGTAATCGTTATTAATTAATAAAAATATATTAAAATGTAAAATTTATTTTTGAATTATTATTTTTAAAACATGCATGTTTAGAAAACAGAGAAAATATAATTTCGAACATGTTGTAGGTTTCATTTTGTTTAGGGGGTCAAGATGCCCACGAGCATTAGCTTTTCCAATTTTAATTTTTTTCGGTCTACATGTTAAAAAAGTTTTTCAATTTGGGTGAATAGAACCACATAAGTCGACTGAAAAATTGATTTTATAGATAGACCATCTCAAATTTCCTCTCTCTAGATATTTCCTCCGTCTTCTCTCTAGACTCTGCCGATCTGATTTGTGTTTCCGGTCGACGGTCTCGGCTCTCCTAGCCACCGTCGGTCGGGTTTCTTGTTTCTTTCTCGTTTTAGCTTTCCTGTAGTTTTGATCAAGTTTTAAGTTCATCCGATTGTAATTCTAGATCTAGATCTGCAGTTTTGGGGTTTTGTGCTTAGATAACCGATGGTGATATCTTCGTTGGCGTTCATCTGCCTCTGTTCGTATTTCCTTTTTACGGTCTTGTCTCAGCTTCCGACTCTTTTTAATCTGCATGTGTTTTGATGCTTGCTTCTTGTAGCGGTTCTATCGGGCGAAGAATGATGTGCTTATCCTTGTTTCTCTTGCAACGGGTCATCTCTGGAATAGTGTTCACTTTCCTATTGCAGAGTAAGAATCTCCGGCTCGTCAATAAGGATTTGGAGCCTTGGCTCTTCGCACCTAGCATGGAGGTTTGATTGTCAAAAAGCTGGGTCTTCATCATCCTCCGGGGTTCGTGTTCTGTTTTCTCGGGGCTCGTCTAGTGGAAGAGACGGAGCAAGTTAATGAGAAGCAGGTTATCCCCTAATAATGGTTGCTCTCTGGTGTACGCTTAACTCTTTGTTCCTCATCCGGTGGACCCGTTTACTTGGGTGTTTTGTTTGTTTGATCTAGTTTCTATGATTGGATTTTCTTTTAGCTTTTGTTAATTATGTTCTGCTTTAGTTTCCGGAGATGATGTTCTAATCTGCCGGCTTTTGTTTCCAGAGTATGATCTTGTGTACTGCTGGCTTTAGTTTCTAGGAGTTTGATTACTCGCTAGCTTAGTGTTCTATCTTGTGTAATACCTTGAATCTCATCAATGGAATGTTTCAGAGGAAAAAAAAAAAAGAACCACATAAGTCATCTTCTCGTGTCAGAAATACTTATTTTTCTATTCAGTATTAGCTTTTTGATTAAATAAAACTAATTTGTACCCGATGAAGCATCGACGTGCTAACAAAAAGAAGAAGCAATATATATATACTCGCTTTTTGTATGAAAAATTATCTATTATTCAAGTTATTCACATAACTAAAATTTAGATATTTAGTTATTAAAATTCAATAATGTTACTGTTTTTAATTTAGTATGGGTAAACAATCAATTAATAGAAAATAACTTTCTTTCTTGTTTTTTTGTAAAAATTTCATTACTTCAAATAAGTATTAATTTATAATTAAAAATCAAAATGGAAACTGATAAGATAAAAAACTAGATAAAACCTTGTAAAAAAAAGAACAATAAAAGAAGGGATTTAGTCAAGAAAAAAAACAATAAAAGAAGGGGGAAGGAAGCACTCGTGCGGGCGCCGGGGGACGTTACGGCGCCCAAATGATTGTCGTCATGGGGCATGCACAAAGTGGGAAAGTGTCACACGTGTGGGAGAGGTGAAAGTGAGATGACAAGACGAGAGTGGGGTGATTATAAATGCTCGAACCAACCGGTTAGTTCTCTTCTCTCCTTAAACCGACCACCAATTGCCTTTGATGAAAAGTCAAATCCTCTCGTCCTTTATTTACAACAACGAAAATATTGGTTCCGATTAGTAACTATCGATTAATTGCAAAAAAAATATTTAAACTACGAAAAGACTTAATTAAGCCGTAGAAAAAAATTAAAATTTATAGAATGATGGAATAAATGTGTAATTGATCAAAATATTTTATATGGTATTCATCTTTTATAAGAAAAAACAATATCAATAATAAACTAATTATTACATAATATGAAAATATTTAATATTTACTAAAATTACTTTAACTCTTATTATAATATTTAACTTATCTTTTAATATGATATTTAATGATAGATTGATATTTCATAATATTATAAAAGAAAGTATAATATAACTTTATTTTTAACATAACTATTTATCATAAAAAATTATTGCTATTTATTTTAAATTTTAAAATGGTATTAGTATATAATTTAGTAATATGAAAGTATTGAATTTATAAGTTTTTCCACCACAATCTACTAAAACTCACTTTTCCACTTAATGAAAATTCTCTTTATATTTTTGTTAGCAAAAATGCAAACATACGTTTTTGCGTTTTTTTATCATTATACAATTTTTCTTGATTGGTAACATGCTTGCGGAATCGTGTAAAAACATTATTCCGTCATTACACAAAGTTACCGATCAAAGCTATTGACTTTCAAAAACTTTATATGATTACACAAAAGTAAATCTTTTAAGAAAAATTGCATTGTATAGCTTAAAAAATATTTATAATTCACTATATAGCACAAAACTATAATACAAAATTGTATTTTATATAATATTCTTTATCTGTGGCCAATGAAATCCGGTACGAACAATTTAAAATAAAAAATTAGTTAATGTAAAAGTAAATTGTGGCCAACCTTAGTTCACACACAACTCTTAAAGTAACTATTAATAAGTTATTTCAAGGAAGGTTAATATGTTTTCTTAAAGATCTGCACGACCATGAAGCTACCATTTGCTTTCAGATTTAGCGACCACGAAGCCACCATTTGCTCTCGTGCGCCGTATTTAAAACACACCATCATGGCCACTAGAAACCCATCAAATAGCTAATGTTCCACTACATTTCATTCAACAATATATTCTTATCTCCTAGTATAGCAACTAAAGGTATCTTCAACCTCGTTACATTGTTTATTTTAGAATGGAGTATGGAGTAGAAAATGATCTAACTCAACTTTATATCTCATTCTAAAATGAAATTCATTCTATAAATGTAGTAATTTATTTTTTATTCTTTTATTATTTATTACATAGTGAAAAATGAAATATGTTTAGAGCATTTTTACTCCACTTTCTCTTCTACTCCATTTTGTAGGAAAATAAAGTTTCACGTTGGAAATGCTTTAAGTAAATGGCGTAAGTGGCTTCCATTCTTCTATCCAAAATAAAAGGGCTGAAGGTATTGGTACAACGAACACACGACCACATTATTTGTACTTATAGGGGTTATAGATTACATAAAAGGTACGTCCCAAATACATGCAGAGTCCCTTTTACTACTCTGCTGGCATTTTTTTTCATCATCTTCTTACCATGCGTTTCATCAGGAAGACTTAACAGTCGAGTAGTATGTTCTTGATTGCGAATTTTTATTTCACCGATCTCAAATGAAATAGTTTTTAGACCAAGTAGTCTTATACTCCTTCCTTGATATGGAACAAAACATTTGGAAGCTTCCAAATCATGTGTTTGTGCCTTTCGATTCGTTTGTGCTTTTCAGTTTATTTGAGACATTGTCAGTGGATCGCAGACATCGCAAACTCGTGCAATTCATCATCTAAGATGATACTATCAGCTCCATCATCTACAATACATATGCGGTAATTAAAAGTATGACATGTGTAGCCTTGCGTATCTTTTTGGTAAATAGTGCTCCTTAACTCTGGTTTATATCTCTTTTTATAGACATAATTTCTTCTCTTAATTGTTAATTGGCTACTTGCGGATGAAAGGAGTGTAAACAACTCACATGTGTATAAATGTTAGTTTGTTAATTGTCAAAATCAGTCATCTTTTTAATTTTTATTCTTATTTTAATTATTCAGAAAATTCAATTTCAATTTATACACATAACATTTAAATAATAAATTTAATTTCACAAGTCACAACCAAGGGCTAATGGAGAGAGTGTTGCACATATACACATTATTTTATATTTTTCATATATAAAATAATATAAATAAGCTAAATAATTATTAAAATTTCTAACCTATTTAGTAATTAGTTTCTTTAATTTAAAGTTGAATTTTGAATATCTTATGATTTTAACCAAGTATTAGAGTCAAGCTGTTATAATGTAATTTTACTTCTATAAACTCGGAAAATACAAAAAAAGATCAGCAAAGTCAAGACCGATTTAATTTTTCAATATTACTATGCGATATAGTGGAGCTTGTTGTAGCTACCGGTTTCAAGTAGATCGTTCTGCTTTCTGTGACAAAAGACTATCCTATTCTTGTTTTTGTAGTTTAGAAGATTGCCTTTTTAAAATAGCTAATATAGTTAGTTCATGTATCTTGTTTTTATACTTAGAATAAAGTTTCCTTTTTTGTAGTTTAGAAGATTGAATATTAGTTCATTCAAAAAGAAGAGTGAATATTAATAATACTTTGTAAAATAAATAATATAGTCAGTTCATGTTTTCAGCTCCTTTAGCAACATTAGTTAAAAAAATTATAAACATGTAGCTACAAAATTAAAATAAAACTCTCATATTTCTTGCTTTTTAAATGTAAGAAATTCAAGATCGAAGTCGATAAGTTCTAGCAAATAGATATTATATTTATAGAATAAAATTCACTTTCAAGATGTTTTGATGGTGAAAATGGTAGACATGCGATAGTCAAAATCTCCAGCTTTGCGAACAGCAGTTTTCTATTCTATGTGTGCACCATTTAGACCAATAAAAAATTTATAATGACCACCGAAGTTCAACCAAATTGATTTGCACATAATGAAGCGATCTAGTGGAGTATATAGTTTTGGTACTTAACATTTCGACCCAAAACAAAATATATTTTTAGCCGACGATCCATAAATTTAATCATTTCACTTCTAAATAATCTTGGATTCAATCAGTTTTGGCCCACGATCCATAAATTTGACATGACTTATCAAGAATCATATTATTGACTGAAGTTTTTAAAAGTTAAGAGTCGGATCGATTGAGATAGAGAGGGGTACAGAGAATTGAAAAATAAGAAGTGGGATCATCACTATCTCCATCAAATCAATATGACAGATTCAGTCACATATTCTTTTTTTGTCAACATTATATTCATTGCATAAGCCCAATGGACATATTGATTACAAGAGGAATGAAATAAAACCTAATACAATTAGTCTACAGTCCACTATCCAATCCAAAATGAAGATAGGATCTCTCTCGAAGTGAAGACATGTAGAACATCCAGCTCCGAATGCTCTGTGGACATTGATGGGCTGTCCAGTATCGTGTTGTGAGTGGTAGAGTGAAAGGTAACAAGGAAAATATATTGCCAGTCTAGAACCGCCTTTTCTGTCTTGAATCTTCAGATTCCGATATTAACTAACCTCTCGAAAGTCCAATTGTTGTCTCCTTCCTCCTAAATCTTCATTGAATCCAACAAACCTATCATCAGTTTGCCAAGATTAATGAGTGCACCAAGATCTTCAAATGATTTGGAACATATTATTGACAGAACACTTCCTATAATGGAAGCTCCATCTTATCCGAATCTGCCATAAATCATTGAAGTTAACTTGTAAAAACTTGATTTAACTATCCATCAAACACTTGATACTTTGCAAACACTTGAGGCAAAAATTAACTCCTTTTAGAATAGTAAATCAAGGATATCCCAACAATAAGAGAGAGAGTCTCTTGCATTCATAAAGGATGAGTGAAATCTGATTTTTCAGAAATCATAGGTTGAAGTACAGAGGAGAAGGGGAGAATAAAACAAAAACTATACAACAAAAGTATCACCAAGCGAAAGTACAATCCGCTAACCGGAAGCTTGAAATCGTTCTGGAGATCGAATATATACTACAAGACAAACAAAAAATAAAAGAAGGGGTGGCGACTGGCGACCGACAGCGATGAGTTCGCCGGCCACCTGAAAACTAGAAGTTTGTTTGAAGGTTCTAGTGAGAGTTTGAGAAAATAAAACTAAAGAGAGAAAAGCTGACTCGTGAGAATTATTGACACTCAAAAGCGGACCTACGTTAACTAATAGTAGGTCAGCTGCCACAAGTTAAATATAATTTTAACTGTTTTGTGATAATGAATGGATTATTGTGTAGGTCATTCGGTTAGCATTCTCTTCATCTGACCAATGTAACCAGGGTTCGACATGTAATGCTCCTTTTTCTTCTGATTTTTTCTTAAATTAATTTTCACTCTGGGCCAAAGCCCAACTGTTGACACCCCTTAAATTTAGGGTTGGGTCTGCCACCTTTGACACTCACATAATCATTAGGTACGTTCCTTTATTTCTTAACTTTTTTTTTTCTTAACTTGAACATACTAGTGGGAATTATTGACAGTCACATCCTCGTTAGGTACGCTAATTGGAACAAGATTTTAAATTTAAAAGGTTTAAAACGGTTTAAAACGATCATGTCCTAAATAACATTTTAGTACCACTTATAAATTACTTAATCCTAACTTTTAGCATTTATTATATCTATCTTATTAAAACAGAAACATTACAACTTATCTATAGGTGGATTTTTAAGTTGGACATCACATTATTATTAATAACCTAACTTTTCATTTAAATATTTCCTAAAATAGTTCAATATAGCATGTTTTACATTTCACACATCGTAACATTTACACCCATATATCTTATTATAATTTGACCCATATATCTTATTATATCTATCTTACTATAAGTTTTACGTAAAACGACACAACCGACCTGACATGGTCCTGAGAGTCATTATAGCGAGTCCGACAATATATAGTTTTATAACAAACTCAATACTAAGTTGGTGTTAGTAAAGATAACTTGGGCACTGTATAGTTTATCTTTACTAATAACATATAACTTATTATAATTTTTACGTTTTAAGTTTTACATTTATCTATCTTATTATACGTTACACATTAGACATCTATTAGACAAAACATTTATTTCTATTTTTATTATATGTTAGCAACGACACTGTATAATAATAAACATTTGATTTTCTAATTTGTAATAAATCCAAAGTGCTTTTTTAAATTGAATATATTTCCGTATACTCTTATTGAATAACAAAAATATCAATCTATAGTAACAAAAATATCGATTTTAGAAAAACCTTTTCCTCAAGTTGAGTTTTCTATCCCTAAATCTCTGTTACAATCAAATATCAAATATAGATATTTAAAAATATTGGTCATAATCAAATATGTAAAACCCCTTCTCCAAGTTTTTTCTATTATTTAAAGATTATGGTTTCAATAAAATCGGGATCAATTTATAGTTACAAAATATAATTTTTTTTCTCCAAGTTGATTCTTCTGCTATAAAATCTATGTTACAATCACATATGGAGATTAAAAAATCTCGGTCAAAATCAAATATGGAAAACCACTTCTCCAAGTTTATTTTTCTATACCTAAAATCGATATTTCAACTAAATCGCAATATTTTGTATTTATTAAACCTAATTTTTTTAATCCCACTAAAATATGTTCATAAATAGTAGTCTTCGTATTCATCATTCCACATTCACAAAAAACTCCCAAAAATCACAATGTCGAAACCAAGAACTCCAGTTCTAATTAATGGTGTAAAACCTCTCAGAGCCAATTGGAGAATTCGAGTTAAAGTACTTCATTGTTGGAAACAAAACACACCTTATGGAGGAGACACATTAGAGTGCATCCTTACTGATGAAACTGTAAATATTGTTTATAGTTTGTGTTTATAAACCATTTTCTATTACTGATCTAATGCATTTTTTCTGCTTTGTAGGGAGTGAAGACAGGAAATAAAAACACTTACGAACGAACATCTAAAACCTCAAAGACAATGTATTAAGAAATATAGTTTTGTTTTCTTTACCGATCATGTCGTTTCTTCAAAGCTAATGGATTCTCTTTCACAAGCTTTTTCACCGTCACCAACCATCATCACCAGCTTTTTCACTGTTAACACGTTTATCTACCTTCAGAAAATTTTGAATACATGCAGTTCCAATCAAATAAAATCACTCAGCAAGACTAAGGGGGGTGTATTCAATTTAACATTTGATGTGATTTGATTTTTAATGAAGTTTCAGATGATTTCAATAAGTTGCAGAGATTTAGGTGATTTTTGTCAAACTACTTTAGAATATCACCTAAAACTATGAGATTTGAGTTTTAATATTTTTAACTAAGAAACTTCACCCAAACACCTTAAAATCACCTGAAAAATTTAAAACTCGACAACTTAAAATATTTTCAATAACAGTAGATTTCAAAGTACTTTACGAAATATCAAGTTCAATAACAGTGGATTTTAAATGAGTTTTTGAAATTCATGTTTGAATAATAATGAAATTGTCAATTTAATACAAATCACCTAAAAGTCTCAATACAATACACCCCCTAAGTATTATACAACTCAAAACTATATAATTTAAAATAATTTACATCGTAGATTAAAATTTCGTGAAGCAAACAATAAACCCGCCCGCCCGGGCGGGTCATGATCTAGTTTTTGTTAAATTAAACAACCAAAACATACCTAAATCAATTTTCAAACTAATCAGTGCTAAAACATAGACTTAAAATATATATAATAAACATGAAAAATAATTATTGATATATTGATTAAGGGCATGACTGGTTGAACAGCAGTGGTAAAAATATTAACATATTATAATATCGTAAAAATATAAAAATACTATTGTGATAAATATAATAATTATTAATATAATATAATTAATAATAATATGCTTATTTATTTAATTTTTAATTTAGATGAAAGTTATAATTTCAATAATTTGTTTTTGAAGATTTATACTAAAAATTTAAACGAATATTTGTTTATATATGTACATATGTTAATGTTTAAAATTTATAATGAATATTCTTAGTTTAAAGATTTTATAAAATAAATTATGATATTGTTTGTGAATTTAAATTAAGATATATATATATATATTTAAAAAAAAAATTTTAAAAAATATTTTTATATTTATTTATTCAACCGCAACCGTGAACGCTAGCGAGAATCAGCTTCTGATTTTAACCAGTTCAGAGCGGGTTGAAGCAATTTATAACGTTTTTATGATTGTTGTTAAACGCCAACAACTGTTACCAACCGAAAAAACTGTGTTTGCGGATGGTAACAGAAAAACATGTCAGATCCTAAGTAAACAACCATGAAAAATGTATATATATATATATATATTATATATATATATAATATATATATATTATTTTACATATATTTTCTTATAAATAATAGCCAATGTAAATTCAATATAATAAATGTTGAAAAGTATAAATATATAACTCCATATTTTAAATAGTGTATAAAAAATTGATTATATATTATCATAAATTTTTTATCTATAAAAAATAAAAGTATATTTACATGGATGCACGGGTTATATTTAAAAATGTGAGTAATACAAGATTTAAAAAATAAATAAATTCCCTCGATATAAACTATAAAATTGTTGTGTTTAGAAATATCATGTTAAAAACTATTTAATATAGGTATATTTTAAAAATATAAAGTATCACTTATACAAATTAAATACTTATTAAAAAGTAGAAACAAATATCTGCGCAGTTTAGCTGATGAAGCTCTAGTTCTTTTGATATGAAACATGTACTCAAGTATTATCAAGTATTATCAATGATGTAAATTATTAATACGTTCTTGGAAGGACATAAACAAAGTAGAAACAAACAATGTCGTATGCTATATACTTCCCATTTACCTCACCGTTAGACTCTTTAATTGCCTCCCACACGGTTTCTTACTTCTTCTCTTCCTTCAACAGGAATTTATTTACTCAAAAACTCTAATCTGATATGGAATGTTTGCTTTGTATCTACCTGAACTCTGAAATTACAAATCCAATACTGAAAAAGCATTTGTATATAAAGAGAAAAAAATGTTTAGCTTACTAGTAAAACAATGGGAGAGAGCAGGTAATGTTATCTTTGCTATGTTAAGATGTTTAAAACCAGTGGTGCCTTGGTGGGTTTTGGCCTGAATGAGATTTCAGACGATAGATAAGCTGAATATGTAAAATCTCATGGGGTGTCTTCCTCTAGATTATTTGAGCTTCAAAGATGCCTTCAAACCGTTTCCAAGACTGATTAATCGATGATTAATTACTTGAAGGAGATTAAAAGCTTATATGATTAGCTTAGCTTAGCTGGAAGTCCGGTCACTAAAAAAATGAAGTTATTTTGTACCCTTCAAGGCTTACAAGTCCGGTCAGCGAGGATGAACCCTTCAAGACAAGCATAGAAACATTGCCGTGCCTAGCCATTTGGGGTTATGGCCAAATGTTTTTTTCATTCTTCAATATTAAACATTTTAAAGTTCGAAAAAAATATTAAATCTTTTTACTATATATACTAGTAAATATTTATATATACCATTTATAACCTATACAAAATCCTCGTGCTATCTCTTAAAAATAATACAAACTATAAATTTGTCTCAACAGAAAAGACTTAATAAAAGTATTTAACGTTTTAAAATAATGTATGAAATTTTTGTAAATATTATCTATTGGTGTATTTTTTGATTATAAAATTAAAAAGTGAAGTTAAAAATTATGAATACAATATTATAGATAAACCATTTAAGTAAAGAAAATGACACTAAATATGAAAATAATGAAGATTTAAAGTTGAATAAAACAGTTTTATCAATATAGGTGGAGATTAAAAATTTTGAAGGTTAAAATAGCAGGACGTGTAAAAATAGACTATCTAACAACTAGAGCATAAAATTATAGCAAATTATTTTGTTTTATTTGAAACAAAGAAGAAAATTTTGTAAAAAATCCGACCAACTAAATTAGAGATTCCATCTTTGGGTCCTAATATATAGGATGTAGATTAGGGGCTTAAAGGCTGCCGTCTCTTTTATTACATAGTGAGGCATGGCTCAGCATAGAAAACCTGGCGATTTTGAAGATGTTATTAAGCAAACCTTGTCCGCAATTTTTCTCTCACAAACGTAAGTAGCCCCTAGGAACAACATTGGATCCTTCCTTTTGTCCACTAAACTGAATAGCAGCATATAGATCTCAGTAAAGCTACTAGTTAGGTAAAGGAATCTTCTCTTATTTCTCAAATGACGTTCGGTCAAAAATGACGGGTTTGAGACACCCAATTATTAATTTCTGATGCGATAATAAGAAACCACCTTTTTGTGTTTCTTATGCTAAGTTTTTTTTACCAATTTCTATTTTGACATACAACAAAAATGACAAGAAATTTTTACAAAAAAAAAATGACAAGAAACGGAAATACTGAATTAAAACTAAGACAGCAGTAGAGAGAACTAAAGACACACCGGACATTTAAACCCTGAACTAGCAAATGTCAATTGCAAAACAAAATATAAAATGAAAAGAGAAGATAGCATAAAAGAACTAAACACAGTTGTTGTGCAAGGGAAGACTTCTGTTAAAACATGAACCGGACTTGGTAGAAAGCGACATTTCGAATGACAAACTCAAAAGGGTAGTCATCAGTCCACACAAAACTCCAAACTGAAAAGACATCACACAGAACGACACATCTGATGAAGCTGACTAGAAAGCAGTAGAGAAAGACAACAAACTAAAAAGGTAACCCGGTCCTAACTGACCGACCTACTCAAACAGCACGCTCCCTCACCGCCACATCGCCGAAGTGGAACAACGAGTTGGCTCTCACATCGCAAACCCTTATTTCACCGTCGATGTGGCTCGCCACTCCCTTTATGACGAAATGCCCAAAACACTGAAACCCACAAAGACAATCAGGCTGAGATGCTGACACACCACCAACCTCAAGAAAAAAGGAGCTGATGCTGATCCACCATGGTGAACCAAACGGCTAACAAACGGTGTTGGGATGAAAGACTCCTACGCGAGAAACAACCGAGAGTGCCCCAACTCCCCACAACAACTAGGAAGAAAGAGGATCTCGACACACACGCCATCCTTGAGAACCAAGGGGAGGTATTTCTGCCATCACACAGATTTGAAGCCCATGGTACAAAAGGCAACTCACTCTGACGAAGGAGACCAAAGAAGTTAACACCGCCTACTCGAGAAGCAGTCTCCGGAGCCGAAAGGGAAAACCAGACCGAGCCACTTCCAACCCACAAACTCAATTCCATCCACCAAGGCTTCACTGCAACTTCAAGAGGCCACCAAAACCACTCTTTTGATCGTTGTATCTATTTCATGATTTTCCATTAAAAATGTTGGGTAACATAGAAAGGTTTAACCGGGGCTTCTAGCTCAGTTGGTAAAGGGTTCACAGCTGTGAGTTCCGCCACCTGGGTTCGAATCTCGGCCACTGGGGAATTAACATTTCGGCATCGCCAGGGACAGAGGACCGACATGTGGCAACACGTGACTAGTCTGGACCACTTCGGTAGGGCCAGGATACCTCTGTATAATTCAAAAAAAAAAAACATAGAAAGGTTTATTGGTTTTTTTTGAAACTAAAAAGGTTTATTGGTTGTAATTGGTAGGTGTTCTAAATAGCTAAAGTTTAATTTAGAATCATAATATATCAATTATTAAGCTTTGTTTTCTTTAATAAATCTGGAAAAAATCTCTATAAAATTAAAATATAGCTATAGAGAAATTTATTTTCACAGCAAAAAAATAGCATTTTAGAAAGTTACAACAAAAATATAAAACAAATAGACCTACACCTTAAATTATACAGCAAGAACATAAAGTTATACTTCATTTCAATCGGTCCCAAGATAACAGTAACACAAAAGTTATTCCAACCATTTTTATTGTTAAAAATATAAAAGTTTTGTAATTAAATCCATTAGTTATTTTATTATATAGTTTTTCAATATCTATCAAGGAAGAACACTTAATCAGTTTAAATGTTTTAAATTTTTACAACTTAGTAATTATAATTAGTTAAAAAAAATTAAAATGTATAAAATCTATCTGCACGCAGTACAAATGTACAAAAAAAACATTGATTTCTCGAGAAATAAAGTATTACTAGATTTTGACCCGCACGCCCGTGCGGGTATATATTTCAAAAATATATTGTTGTTAATTTATTTTTCATGTCAATATCAAAGTTAGATAAAAAAATTCAAATCTGAAGAACCGAACCGATCACGATCCGAAATAGTAATACCAAACCCGAACAAAAATTGATTAAATATCCAACTTATTCAAAATTTTGATATTTAGACAACCGAAATCATAACCAATTCAAACCAAAGTATTTTGGATATCAAAATGTATCCGAAAAAGATTTATACACTTATATATATATATATATTAATTATTTTTAGTTTTAATGTATATAAAAGCATCCAGAATATATATGATCTTTTAGGTTGGTTTAAATACTTGAAAATATATAAAATAGTCAAATGTAAATATCTAACATAGTGGAAATACACTCAAAACACCAAAAATATTTAAAATAATTTTTATTTGATCCAAAATTTAAACCAAACCAATTTATATGTTAAGTTTAGGTATTTTGACATATGTTATTTAGATTTATATACAATATATTATTTTATTTATAGTTTTTAAGAAATTAAAAATATATAATGAATTTAAAAAATAATTTAAATGGGTTATTTGAACCCGAACTGAACCCGCAAAGATCCGAATATAATTCGAACTAAAATTTAGAAATATCTGAATGTGGCTGAAATCTTTGACCACGGAAACCCAAAATCCAAACAGATTCGAAACAAACCCGAATGGATACCTGAACGCCCAGCCCTAGTCATAATTCGAACTGAAATTTAGAAATATATGAATGAGAATGAAATCTTTTGACCTCGGAAACCTGAAACCCAAAGAGATCTGAAACGAACCGGAATGGATACCTAACGCCCAGTCCTAGTCACTATTATGTATCATATATATGTCATCATATAATTAATTGTATTGATCCGTCATATAAATAATCATATAATTAATAGTATTTTATATGTACCTTTTTATAAATAATCACATATATTATTTTCTTAAAGTTTAATGTGAAATATAAAAACTATAATTTAAGTTGGTATATGAAATTAATCTTTTTGTTGTATTTTTTATATATATTGAAAACATCTTTTAATAATGGTTATTCGAAAATATTTTAGTAAAAATATTCTTTTGAATATATACATATTTTAAATAAATTTTTGATATAAATCAACTTTAAATTATTATTATGATTTTAAATATGTATATGAAATTTAAATTTTATTTTATGATTATTTTAGACAAAACAATGTTTTTAGGTAATTAGATTAGTCCATTTTATATATTTTAAAACTGATATAATGGATTTCCAATTTTTATTAATAACATAAGCCATTACTTTTTTTCTTACTTTTATGATTTTTTTTTTGAAAATTGAACACTTGAAATTTTTATATTTGACTAAACTAAATAAGGTAATAATACAGTTTTTAAATTGTTTTATATTATATAGTATTTATATTTCAGTTTGTGTTTTTATTTTCACCATATAGAATTGTAAATATAGTGATATAATTGTAAATAAAAAGAAATATAGAAAGAGTGTTGTTTAATTTATTATAAAACAATGGCTAAATGTTTAAATAAAAAGAAGTATTAAATATGTTATTCATGTTTCTAAACAATTCTCATTTGTTATTAATTTATTAAAAATACAATGAACAAATGTGTAAATAAAAGAAAATATTTATCTCTAATATCGATGTTTCCAAACATATCTCATTTATTATAGTATCTTTGTTTCCAAACAATCCAATTGTGTACTTAATAATATAGATACATCAGCAACATAAAGATTAATATAAATTTAACATAAATTTAATTATACAAAATTTGGATTTGTTTATATTATTTCCAATAAATATCGGTCATATAATTTACCGTATACGAAAAAATAATATTCTATATAATTAAGCACATTGTTATTTCTCAAAATGTTATATTAGTACACACATTGTAAATCATGTATAACATAAGCACAATCAAAGATAAAAATGAAAATTGACTTCCGCTCGGTCGAACGGGTCAAAAATCTAGCTGTAGTATTTAAAGAAAAAAAATTGTTAGGTGTGATTCAGAATTTTTTTTTGTAACTGGTGATTCAGAATATTTGATAGTAGAATATACAGTTTTGAATTATTAAATACACATTCCTTGTGTTTATTTAAATGATCATAGAAAAAGGAAAATCTTGCTTGTAAAGATTAATATGTCGATTTGGTTATTTAATGATTTCCTTTCTGTTATGATGAGTGCGATTAAATAGGAAAAACTTTGGAATGTTGTATAGGAATAATTGAATTTTAGTCCTATGTGATTAGCAAGTTTAAATTTTCAAGATTAGCTTAACGTGATTTGTAAGTTATGATTTTAAGAATATACCAATTTTTTAGTTTATGATTTTCTTTTTTGTTATGATGAGAGTGCGATAAAATAGAAAAAAATTAATAGTTCTACATGATTAGCAAGATTAGATTTTATTCGCTTGACCAATTGTATCGCCGTGGTTTGATTTATGTTGTGGTAGTAGGTAACGTTTAAGAATATTAAAAAATCTTATTAGTTAACTAAATACGTAGTTTATTTTTTAATATAACATTTTCCATGATTACAAAAATACGTTGTTACAAACTATACAATTGATCATAAAAAGATCAGATTAAACACAAAATACATACATTTTTTCCATGATTAAAAAATACATTGTTACAAACTATACAATTGATCATAAAAAGATCATATTAAACACAAAATACATACATCAAATCAATGGTTTATATGAACAAAAGTTCCTTGCATGGCGAAGAATGTTTATTTGAATGTATAAATTTGAAAGCATTATATATTTTGCATCGAATTATGTTGTTAAGTAGCACATGTGGTTAATAAATATTTATATGGTTTTAATTTGCAGAGAAAGATAGACCGATGATGCTGGAGACAATGAAAGGACAGTTTCGAATTTCTGTTTGGTTAGTGTTATTAAATGTTAAGTGGCGTGAACTTTTTTGCTGGTTAGGTATTAATTAAAACTACAGTTTATTAACTCAATGGCATAAGTTGGTAATTTTTGAGAAAAACTAAGGGTTATTTCTTTTTTGTACTTCAGTTTTAATAGATTAGATATAAATTTTAATGGGTTCAGTTAGATTTCAGCCCAATATTGTTCATGCATGCAAATTTTAGGATGGTCGCTTGTATTTTTGATATAATTGGATTATAACTTCAACGTTGTTAAAAGACAGCAGATTTAGAACATCTCCAAAAAAGACATTCTATTTAGAAGATTTAAATTATTTTTTTCCAAAATTAAAGCTTCAAACTTATCAAAAAATTATATTTTATATTATAATATTTTTAATACTTAATTTAAATTCATAAAACTTTATTAATAAATAGAAAATATATAAAAATATTATAGAAATATTAATTAACAAAATGATACAGTAAAATATATAATTTTACATAGAAATACATGATTAAAGATCAAACTACAAATAAAATATTACATTATTCTATAAAACTATTTTCGTAATACTTCCATATATGATCAATTAATGCATTTGTTAAGTTTATTTTCTAATATTGTTGTATTCTAAATCTAGTTTTGAAAAAACCTTATTTTAAAGTTCTATTTAATTTTATTTGTAAAAATTAAAATTATAAAAACAAATTTGAAATATTTATAAGTTATAAAATTTTGAAGGATTAAAAAGATTAAAGGGAAATATTTAAGAATCATAAATATAATATGTAAATGTAAGGACCAAAATGCAATGAAAAGTATGAAACTTCAAATTTGAAGTTTTGAGTAGTGACGCTCTATATTTAGAGCTTTTTGGAGAGAGAAAAACTTCATATTTGAAGTTA
Source organism: Raphanus sativus (assembly GCF_000801105.2). Lineage (NCBI taxonomy): Eukaryota > Viridiplantae > Streptophyta > Magnoliopsida > Brassicales > Brassicaceae > Raphanus > Raphanus sativus. Next base: position 39,403,031 of record NC_079516.1, on the reverse strand, counting down.
TATAGTGTCTTTTGCAGATGCTCTTAGAATCAATTTTAAAGTTTGGAGACTATAAGAATTTAATAAAAATCTTAATAGTTTGTTATTCTCTCCATTTCACAAAGAATGTTAATTAGACATTTTTCACACATATTAAAAAATTAATTGAAATACATTTATATTTTCATTAATATTATTTATAAAACCAATGCATTTTGCAATTAATATTTAGTTGAAGTAAATATAAATTGCATTGAAATTATAAAATGACATTTTTATGCGACATGAAAAGAATAGTAAAGTAACACTTAGTATAAACAGAAATACTAATATGTTTATATGTCAGTGTCTCTCTGTTTAACAACATATCCTAGCAAGGATAGAAAACTATTGCTTCTTTAATTGCTTTACTAGATAGTGGCTGAACCTTTTTGTAGGAAAAGGAATTTTAAAGCTGGCTAAATAGTGTATTTTTGAATCCTAAGGGACCTTGTCACGCCTCAAATAATGTTTGCATTTTAAATCCTTTTTGTAGGAAAAGGAATTTTAAAGCTGGCTAAATAGTGTATTTTTGAATCCTAAGGGACCTTGTCACGCCTCAAATAATGTTTGCATTTTAAATCTCAAATTTTTATGAAGTCAAACACTAGATTTTGATGGATATATATTGCACTACAAAGTTCCCTTAACCTCCTAAAATATCAAATTCAAAAGTAGAAAAGATAACCAATACATATTTTATGACAATTAAAGATGATAATTAATTATTGTTCAAAATGTGTTATCTGTTTCAAATAATATAGAACCGGTAAAAGAAAAAATATAGAACCGTCCTGATGAAATAATTTTAACGCCACGGTCCACGGGTGATGCGTTTTAACACTTCAAACTAGATTTTGACCCGCCCTTAGAAAGGCGGGTATATTTTTTGTTTTACATTTTTTATAAATTTAATTTTTATATTTATGTTTTTATTTACATTTTTTTTTCATTATATAATATCAATATACTAAAACAGGAATATGACCTTTTGATATATGCATGGTCAAATTATTTTACGATAATTATTAAAACCTCTTATTAATTATTTAAAAGGAATATTATACAAAGAAAAATATAAATATGATTAAAAATATAAATATAAAAATTAAAATTTTAAAATATGTAAAACAAAAAAATATACCAGCTCTTTTAAAGGCAATCCGAATCTAATCAATACTATTAAAATAGAAACATAACATAGTGATATATGTATGGTCAAACTATTTAATACAATGATTAAAACCTCCTATTAATTATTTAAGAGAAATGTTATACAATGAAAAACACAAATATGAATAAAACATATAAATATAAAAATTAAATTTCTAAAAGAATATAAAACTAAAAAATATAAAAGGGCGGGTCCAAATGTAGAAATCTATTTAAAACCCGTTAAACTAAAATCTGTAGAATATCGGATCATGATCATAATTTTTAATTTTAATATTAGTTGTTTAGTTTTAGTTTTAATTTTATTTTTTAAAGAAACATAATTTTTATGTTTGTGTGTTTGTATAATCATATTTTGTATGATATGAATTTAATAAAATAGATAAATTTTGTAAGTATATACATGTATCATATGGTAAGGTTTGGTCCTTTTGTCAATATTCAGTCCAAATTATTTATTTTTTTATTTGAACATAAAAACAGGAACATAGGGAAGTTACGAACGGTTAACAATATTCGAAGCCCAAACTATCGTTTCATATGCCGAGGGAAGTTACGAACGGTTAACAATGCTGTAGATATAATTATATTATATTTTATGCAGTTATTTTTAAGTTAGACTCGACTTTTTATTAATTGGTCATATAGGAGAATTAATAGAATAGATACATTTAAAATATACTTTTGAATCGAATAACCTATTTAAAACCCGTTAAACTAAATGAGGTTTAAAATTTTATAAAATTGAAAATAAAAATTTTCAAATAGTTTCAAAAAGTATTTTCAAATTTCAAAAAAAAAACAATTCGAAAAAGTTTGAAATTTTCTTTTTAATAAGTTTGAATTTGAGAACATATAATCTGAAACTATAAAAAAATAATTTTAAATTTATTATTTGTATTTATATATCTAGAGTATAAGAGTCTTTTACCTATTAAATAAAATATTTTGGCCATTTTTTCTTATGATCTTTTTGTAACAAAAACTTAAAAATGTTATATTTAGGAAAATTGCCCAATTTAAAATTATATAAATTATTTGATATTTTATTCAAACAGTCCGATTTAAAAAGTTGGTATAATTATTTATTTATTTATTTGTAAACATAGTTATTGATACTATGAATATAAATGTCACTGATTGTTATTGATAATATATGAATAGTTGCTGTCAATGTTCGTAGTCTAATATTCTTTCTATTCTTAGATATAAAGTTATTGTGTACGTGATATTTTTCTACTCTTATGCATCCCGAAATTATAGGAAGTAAAGGGGAAGGGAGGTTACAAATATCCTTATGCATTCCGATATTTGTTAATTAGTGGCAGTTAATTATTTGAAAATGTGGGCTATAAATAAGTGGACACAACTTTTATCAATTGGTCATGCTGGAAAATTAATAGAATAGATATTTAAATAGTTATTAGTTTTAATATTATTTTATTTTGATTATATATCGTAACTCTAAATTGTTATAGAAAATGTTTAAATTATATTTTTAATTTAAAAATAAAATATAAATAATTTAAATTTTAAAAGTTTACTAAACTTTTAAACAATACTTTTTAATATTGATATATTTTAATTTATTTTATTAAATTAGAAAAATGACCAATTGATATAGGTTTGTTCCACCTATTTTAATAAAGTTAAAACCTTTTACTAATCATTTAAAAAAAAATTACACAAAGATGATTACAAAGAAAAACACAAATATGAATAAAAATACAAATATAAAAATTAAATTTCTATCACAAATGTAAAACAAAAAGTATATCCGCTCTTTGAAAAGCGGGCCAGAATCTAAATTCTATATAATATTCTATAGAGTCAAAAATATATCCGCTCTTTAAATTAAATTACTTACATAGTTGATCATGGTTAATCTAATAACTCAATGACCCAAAAGTAATCAAATTCAACATCTAGACTGTGTTTAAAAACATTAATTAAACCATAGTTCCTTTCCATTAATTTGTATAGTGAAAATAATATTTATTAAAGTATAGTATCAATATTATTGTTTTAAAATGATATAATTTTTATTTATTGGACTTCGTAAGGTAGTTGACAGTTTGTAGTATGGAAAGTAGTGAATCGGTAATATTTTGAAATTAATGGGTGGCTTTATAAAATGTACATACATCTTAGAAATAGTTACATAATTATTTTATTAGTAAGAATATTTACTGGAAGTGAATTTATCTGATGGATCAGAGAAAATAAAAAATATTCACCTAACATTTATAACCATGTATTACGTAAGGATCCGAAAATCTTGGAACAAAGGTGGAAGTTAAAAAGCTATTTCATTAGAGTGGTTACACTTATTTACATAATTGTGTAGATGCATTATATTTTAAGTTGAACATAACCCCATATCAATTGGACATGTGAAGAAATAATAGTATTGATACTTAACGAAGCTTGTAAATCAAAATCACGTAACAATGTAGCATGTAGATAGATATATACTAACAGGTCAAAGTCAACAAATAACGCGATCTAACTGCATTAAATGTGTTGTAGACTAATAGTTATTATGATGATCAGAACACATCAAAGTGAAAACTTTGATCATATAACTAGACGACAAAAGCAACCCTAACTTCAAAATTGCCGTAATTGTTTAATCTTCTTTCCTTGTTGTTTATCGACAAATATGGAAATTACTTTTTGAGCGGAGATCTTTGGACCAGAATCGGGACGGTAACTCCTCCACTGTCCTCGCTTAAGGACAAATGCAGTGGATCTTTCAACTTATTTTTAATTATTATTGCAAGCAAAACAACTCATTCACTTTCTACTAAATTTGAATTTGCAATGTACAGTATTAATGTTTTTAAAATTACTGATACTATGTTTTATGAAAACTTGAACTTGGATGATGATGCCACAAGAGCAAGAACAACACATTACCCCTTTAAAATTACATGTTCTATTTGTTAACTGTAGAACTTAGTTAATTTTGTGAAATACTAATTAATATATTTTGTAACAAGTTTTGCTTTTAATATCGTATTTTTTATATTTGAAATCAACATTTAGATATTTTAATTTTCAAACCAAATATTGTTTGAATCAGCACAATATAAGAATACAGATATAGCGAAATCATCGATATAAATTTCTATTTTTAACTGTCCATTTTATTAAATCAAGTTTTGTTCAAGTAAAATATTTTTCCAAACAATATTTTTATCTGATCGTGATGATCTATATGAAAAAATAACGTTCTCTCCTTTGCTAATAAATTTAGGGACCATAAATTTATCTAGCCATTCTTATTTCGGAAAAATAGAAAATAGGGTCACACTCTTAAAGTCATTGTGTAAACTTCGAAATGCACCAATCTCTGAAATAAATGCTGGCTAGTAAGATACAAAACTACTACATCTAGTAATTTCTTTAGATTTCTTTTTATTACCATTTAAATTTGAATGAGTTAGAGATTTTCGAGAGTAACTTTAAAACTTCAAATATAAGGTTTGTCTATGTTTTATTTTCTTTTCTCTTTAATATTAAGAATGCCAGTTTACAAAAAAAAACTTCAAATATAATCTTTTGGACTTGTCTATGTTTTATTTATTTTCTCTTTAATATTAAGAATGCCAGTTTAAAAAAAAACTTTAAATATAAGGTTTTATGTACTCCAAGAGCAACTTCAAAACCTCAAACTATAAGGTTTTGTATAGTGAAACTTTATATTTGAGGTTTTACTGTAGAAAACCTTATATTTGAGGGGAAATTTTCAAAAATACCACTTTTAAGGTACCACTATTCATCTTTACCACCACTAAATACACATTTTCAAAAATACCTTATTTATTAAAAGGTTAAAGGTTCTTATATCTTTGTTTTTATATGCTTTTCAAAATTCTAATTATAAACTCTAAATCCTAAACCTCCAACTCTAAACCCTAAACCCTAAACCCTAAATCCTCAACAATAAACCCTAAACCCTAAACTATATACCCTAAATTCAATACTCAAAACCTTAAACACTAAAACCTCAATTATAAACCTTAAATCATCAATTATAAACCTTAAATCTTCAACTCTAAACCCTAAACTATATACCCTAAACCCTAAAACATCAAATCTAAACCCTAAATCTTAAACCTTCAAATCTAAACTCTTCATTGAAAGTGGTGGTAAAAGTGGTTAGTGTAAACATGAAAAGTGGTACTATGAAAATGATATTTTTGGTAATTTCTCTTTGAGGTTTCATATTTTTTTGGTCCTTGTATTCTTATGTCTTTTAAATAGTTTTGATAACTTTTTTGTTTATCATTTAGTCCATATAATTTTATTTCTTATATATATTTTATATATGTTTTTATAAATTCAACTTTTGCATATAACTTTAAATGAATAAATAAGTTTTAAATGAAAACAAAAGCAAAAATTTCTTTTCAGTGGAATAGTTTTTGGGGAATTTTCAAAAATACCACTTTCAAGGTACCATTATTCATCTTTACCACCACTAAAGACATATTTTCAAAAATACATTATTTATTAAAATGGTAAAAACTCTTATATCTTTGTTTTTATATGCTTTCCAAAATTCTAATCCCAAATTCTAAATCATAAACCTCCAATTCTAAACCCTAAACCCAAAATCTTCAACTCTAAACCCTAAACCCTAAACTATATACCCTAAATTCAATATCCTAAACCCTAAAGTCTAAACTATAAACCCTAAATCCTCAACTCTAAACCCTAAACTATATACCTTAAACCCTAAAACATCAAATCTTAAACCTAAATCCTAAACCTTCAAATCTAAACCCTTCATTAAAAGTAGTGGTAAAAGTGGTTAGTGTAAACATGAAAAGTGGTACTATGAAAATGGTATTTTTGGCAATTTCTCATAGTTTATTACATAAATAATAATGATGAATAATTATATTTTCTTAGAAAAATGATTTCGTTTGCAATAATTAGGGCTGGGCGTTCGGGTACCCATTCGGGTTTCGGTTCAGTCCATTCGGATTTCGGGTTTTCGGGGTCAAAGATTTCAGCCCCATTCAGATATTTCTAAATTTCGGTTCGGGTTCAGATCTTTGCGGGTTCGGTTTGTGTTCGGATAACCCATTTAAAATGTTTTTAAAATTTCAAAATTCATTATATACTTTAAATTTTCAAAATCTATAAGAAAGATAATATATTACATATAAATTTTCATCACATATATGTCAAAATACCTTAATTTAACATATAAATTGGTTTTTTTGAATATTTGGATAAAGAATCAACAGATATTTATGTATTTTGGTGTTTTCAGTATACTTTAGCTATTTTAAACATTTACTTTTGACTATTTGCATATATATTTCTGAGTATTTTGGAAAACTGAAAGATATCTTATATATTTTTAATAACATTATATATAAAAATAATGTATATATTTAAGTATATAAATTTATTTCGGATATATTCGGGTACCCAAAATATTTCGGTCCGGATCGGGTTAGGTTTCGGTTCTTTAAATACCGAAATTTTGAACCCGTTCGTATATTTAATAAACTTCGGTTCGGGTTCGGTGCTACTTTTTCGGATCGGGTTCGGTTTGGTTTTTCGGGTTCGGATTTTTTGCCCAGCCCTAGCAATAATCTCACATATATCTGTAATTTGCTATTACAGTGTAATAGGAATCAAACGCTCAGGTACTCCTGCCCGAAAAAAAAGAGCTGAGATACTCCTGCCCGAAACTGCCCAGATTTAGAATTAAATAATTCTTTATTTAAATACGAAAAATTTATTAAAAGACCACATGGCCAACAGAAACTTGCATAATTACAACCCAACCAGGACCATTTCGCGGACCATCCAGACCCGATCTATGAAATTCGGATATCTTTCTCTATAACTTTCGAAATCTTTGTAAGAATTGGTGTGATTGTAAATATTGGTGAAACTGTACATCGTAATAAATCATCAACAATATTCTGTATATAATACTAAGTTGAACTAAATTTAACTAAATCGCACTTTTAGATTTCAAATGTTTTATTATGTTATTTTTTGGACAGAGTTGTTGTTATTGATATATTTATTGAATTTTGAATTTAAAAAATAGTTTATATGATATAAATAGATTTTGGCCAAACTTAGAAATGTTGTACATATTTAATAAAAGTAGAAATGTTGTAAAAAGTAGAAATGTTGTAAAAGTTGATAAAACTAATCTCCAAATGGCTAGTGAAGTTTATTTGTTAAAATAAAAGTAGAAATGTAGTTAATTTGTTAATGATATATTGAAGTTAAAATATTCAAAGATTAGTTTATAGAGAGAAACTAGAGGATTGAAACTAGAGACATTACATTAAGTCAAACATAGTGAAAGTAGATAAAACTACATGCCATAAACTCGAGAAATAAACACCACAACTAATCTTCAATTGGCCAGTTGGCAGCTGTCAAGTGAATTTTATTGCAGAAGTCCCAAACTTCACATTGCCAGAAACAACTATCGCACTTCCACTGTGTTATTGATCCATTATAGGAGACTACAAACACCGGTTCTTCTATTGCGGAGCACCAGCAATCATTTGAGAAGATGCGATTCTTTATTCTTTCAAGTAGTGACATAAACTCTTGAGGTTTGTCGTAACCCCAATGGCCTGAGGGTAGATCAGTCTGGATCATGCAATTCATCCGATGAACAAACTCACGACTAAAGTTAGGATATTTGTGAAACAACCCTCCATCATCTACACTAAACGCTAAGTTCAGCATTCCATCTACAAACTTGGCCAACTCCAATCCTCTCTCAGCAGCAAGATGGATTTTCTCTCTTCCTTCATAAGTAAATGAAGTTGAAAAAACTCATGCATACCTCGTAGGTAGATGGCCTCTGGATTACCGGCTTGGTAGCACCTAAGTCGGAATGTTCTTACAGCATTAACCTCATCAATCCAATCATTAAAGCCAATGAGATTAGCAGATTGGTAGAAGTAGTCGTCTCTGCCTATTTGATTGAACCCGAAGAAAGCAATTCTAGCACTACCGAAGTCCCAGATGTGGTTTGTTGCTACCTTTGAGAGAATCTTATGGAGGATGGAAGGAATGACATATTCCAAGTTGAAGTTCGACATAGAGTACAAGGATGATGAAAAACTTGAGAGATATTCGTTTAATCGAGTAAATGGAAAGATTTACGTGTTATTTATAATAGAGATAAGATTGCATTTAGTATCCCACTTAAGGGTGTGATTTGATAGACGGCTTAAGACACGACTTCTCACTGCAAGTACAGGGAATAAGAACAGTCGTATGTCAAGGAAAAATTTAGTGAAACTAAGTGATTTATGATTGTCTAAATTTATGAAACTAAGAAAAATTTAGTGTAGTTATATAGAACTATGTAAGAATTAACAAATTTAGATATTCTATTGTTTTATATTTTGCAAAACTCTAAATAGAAGCAGTATCGAAAAATTAATTATATGGAGTGGATTATTTAATGATAACAAACAGTATAAGAAATAATAATTGAAATATTTAGTTTGAGAAAAATCTGTCATTTCATGATTTATGACCTGATTTATGACCATAGCGTCGTGACCCTTGATATTTGCAACGCTACACGACTTCTCACGCACGCTTCTGACAGTTTAAGTGAAACTAACTGATATTAATTGTCTAAATTTATGAAACTAAGTAAAATTATATTGAATTTATAGTGTAAATATATGGAACTATGTAAAAATTAAAAAAATTAGGTATTATATTGTTTTATATTTTGAAAATAAATATAATATTATGGATTATTTACTTTTTTTTGGTGGGATTATGATTTATTTACTGAGCAAGTAATAAAAGAGATCATAAAAATGGTTGAGAAAAATCCAGTAATTAATGGTATTGATGGACAGAGGAGAGAGTAATTAATGAAGTAATTAATCGATTGAAAAAATCTCTAATAATAATCATTACACTCGCGACTCTACACTACACTTGCATTGAAACCAAACGTGAAACGTCACAACACTACACCGAGTTAGTTAAACTACACATCTTCATCATCACCATTGCATTTAGTTAAACTCCAACTCTGAAAATTCTCTCATTTCATCTCATATCCGAGTTCTATCTTCTCTTCTTTCATCTCTGAGTGAAATTCTCTCATCTCTACAAACAAGATGACAGACTACTACAATAAGCTTTCCCAGATTTCCGAGGCTTCTTATAACCCCGACGTCAAGGCTTGGCGTTTCAGAGTCAAAGTACACAGGGTCTACCATCTCTATTCCTCAGTTACCAACAGGGTTATGCCTTTCTATTCCTATGTCCTAGCAGATGAAGATGTAAGTGTTTTTTCATCATCTCTCAAGTTTTTCATCATCTCTCAAGTTTTTCATCATCATTTAACTTGATCCTTGTACTTTATTTATGTAGGGGTGCAAGATGGAGATGACCGTTTATGGGGATTATGAAAGTTTTAGAGGCCTCGAAAACAAGGAGGGAGAATGGGTGGAAATCTTTCGGGTAGGAGTTGAACGTTCCTATGTAGGTTTCAATGCAACTAACTCTCGGCTCAGACTAACTGCTTCGCGACTCACACAAGTCCGCATGATCGATCCTCTGAACAATCGGCTTTTCATGGACTTCAAGAACATCCATGCAATCCTTCACATGTCCCACAGGGAACGAAACTATCCCATAGGTATGAATGCTGCTAAAATAAATATATTCACATATAGTCACATATTTAGTTTTAGAACTTTGTATGACTCTGTAGATGTAAGTGAAACTAAGTGAAACGAACTGATTTAGTTGAGTTACACTTATATGGTAGATACAATTGGAGTGGTCTTCAATACGGAAGCCCGTTTCGATGACCCTGCATGACCAACGATGACTTTTTACATAAGGGACAACATGTAAGTAGAAAGTAACATATGATCAAAACAAAATTTATTTATATTGTAATTGACACACGTTTTCTTTATTCTGAATAGTGACAGCCAGATTAAATGTGTGGCAACTGGCAAGCATGCATATGCCTTCCGGGATGGTCTTGAAAATGTGGAAGGTGGACAGGTGATTGTGGCCCTTAAGATGTGGAAGGTCTGCAAGTGTTGGAGTAAGTGTAGTTTCTGTGGCTAGTTTTGAATATGATAGTGGACTAAAACGTTTACTAAAATCATTTACATTAATACAGATTTATTTGATCCTCCTGATCTATGGCTTGAGACCGAAGGTGGACTTTCAGACTTCAGGTTCAATCTGCGTTTGACCGAGGTTGAGGACTTCAGGCAGTCTCTACTAAACAGCGACCCTTATGTTCAAAAATATGGGATTGAAGGTCTTGTGTAAATTGTGTTGTTCTCACTGTTATGGTCTTGTGAAAATCTTGTTGTTTCAACTTGTTTCACTTAATCGTTTGAACTTTTGGTTTCACTCAATCTCACTTGTTTCAACTTTTGGTTTCACTTAATCCCTTGTTCCAACTTCTAGCTTAACTTAATCCTTTGTTCGACTTTTTCGTATAAATAGGTCAGATATTGTGTTAGTTTCACTTTCTCAATTGTCTAACATACTAAAAATATTGTTCAACTTCGCATAACTTAGAAAAACATAGCTTAGCAATAACAGTTACTTTTTCGATAGATCAAACAACGATTGTTCAACTTCGCATAACTTAAAAAAACATAGCTTAGCAATAACAGTTAGTTTTAGGAATTGGAATTCTCTTAGGAATTTCAATTACTTTTTGTACATCATAATTCCTAGAACTAAAACGATGGTAAGAAGAACACAACCTCCTGATATCTTTATCATGGGCATCTTTTTGGGACCTTCGCGGATATCTCCTTCGTTCCTTATTGTTGCTTTGAGACTCTGAACTTCTTCTTCGAGTATTCGAATTTGGTAGTCCAGCTGCTGTATCTCATCGGTGAAGGCTTCGTCAACCCATTTGAAGACATGATTGTCGTTCTCGAGCTACATGATTTTTTTTTCAAAACGAGTAAGCGTGATTCATAAGCGTTCCATATGTAAACAACAAACGGATGTACCCTCTGTGAAGCCGCAGAGAGACACCGATAATACCGGCGATATGGGTTTGCCGAGCTTCTAGAGATGAGCTCGGTGACGCCCACCCCGCACCAACACCTACTAGGTATCCCCAGAGTTCGTACCCGTCTCCGACCACCGGTCGTGGATGATGAAGCGGCGGACATCTAGGTTTTTGGGAGGGGAGGGAGTGAGGAGAAAGAGAAGAGAGATTTAGGGAAGAGAGAGAAAATGAAGATAACAAATGGGGAAAACCTAAAAAAGGGTGTTTAATACTTCGATTGAACGATTCTGGGGTTTTAGTAAATTGGGAAGAGGGAAATTAGAAATTCGAAAAGCTGAGCGGGAAAATTAATCCCAGGATTTTTTCTATTGTAAGTTTCACCAAGTACTCAGTTTTACAGAAAACGTCAAAGTTGCATTTTTTAATTATTTCTATTTATCTTAGTTATACTCTACTTAAATTAATGATTTTGTGGTTATACCAATGCAATTATGTTTCCTAAGTTCATTTCCCATACGATCACGTACATATAAACTTGATTTCGTGCCATAGAGTTATCAAATCTAACTCAGTCAGTTTCAGCGATAAAGCTATGACAACACATTGTATTTCCTATACGATTGCTACGAGCAATAAGATGGAATTTTAATAATTTTAATAATTCTTATTAAATCATAATTAACATAACACTACTAATAAACTAAAAGCGTACTACTTCCATGACTTATAAAATTAAATTAAAAACTTTAGAATTTACAATCATGTTATTCAGTTTACATAACGTAGTTATACCAGTTTCACTTAGTTATACAACACACAAATAAAATTTATTTCACCTCACAACGTTCCCATATGATAAAAACACCAAAACCGAAAGTGAAAGGCAAACATCAAAACAGAAAGTGAAAGGCTTAGAACTTAATTTAGAACCTAATTTACATCAAAACTGAAACCGAAAGGTTTACAACATACTCTTCTTCTGTTTCTTGTGGGGATGTTCATCGTCCTCCAAACCTGTTCCCACATTTTCTTCTTCTCCATATCCACTCTCACGCTCACAATAGTTCCTACTACAAGAGCTCTCTCCAACTCTCGACAGTTGCCCAGTTATTTGAACTATTTGTAATTCTTCGATGTCCTCCACATGCAAAATACTTCTCCTTTCCTCTCTATCCACTGATGTTAGATAAACAAACACATCTTCATCATCCAAAATATATGATTGCCTCTTAGGTTCCACTACCAATGGAATGTAACCCAAATTGAGCCTCTTCGTAAACGGATCTATTCCGATCTTCCTGCATATCCTCTCTTTCAACAACGAATAAGTGATCTCCTCCAACGATGATGTATTAAAGGATATAGCATACAAACGAGCATCGGTTGGAATCCATTCATAATCATCTCCATCCTTAGAATAATGTCCATCATAATCAAAGTGTATGTTCGTCGAAAATGGACACATTGTCTGCAATAAAAACATTTAACCACTTAAAGTTATACTTGTTTTTTCAGTTATACCATTCACGTTATACTTGGTTACACAGTTACACCATCAAAGTTATACTTCGTTATACTTGGTTATACCATGTCACAGAGTTGTGTCAGTAACCAATTACTGATAAGCAAGCAAGAACGTCTAATCTTCGATTGAATCATCATAATACCCGACATTCAATCATTCCTTTCCGATCCTCGATTAGTTCATGAAACCCAAATGAATAAGAATTTTTCAATTTCCGATCCTCATTAGTTCATGAAACCCAAATGAATAAGAATTTTTCAATTAAAACTATAAATTTGGAGTTGAGTCTTCAATTCAAAACCAAATTGTTATCAGCTTTGATTCCCGACATTCAATTATGAGTTCGTCTATGGTGAGATACATACCCTGTATAACGGAATTAATAGCTCGATAATTCAGGATCCAAGCGACGAGATCGAGTTCGATTGCGAGGAAGACCAAAGAAGGAGGGAATGACGAAGTAAAGGAAGTATCGAGTATTCTATCGAGTCGATTCCGAGTCGACTCGGGAGGGGCGAGTGGAGGAGAGGAGAGAGAGATGAGAGTGGATCGATTTCGATTAATTTATGAGATTCTTAATTTATTCATTAAATTGGTCGGGGGTATTTTAGATATTAACCATATTCTTCAAGAGTATGAAAACAGATAAGAGTATGTCAGATCACATGAGAGTATGGTAGATCACTTTTTACCTCATTAAGAGTACCTGAGCACTTCACTCGTGTAATAGTTTATTAATAAATATTGTTTATAACATTTTATTGTACGTTTTAGTTGTTATAAAAGTTTTGTTTTTTTATTTGATTTTTGTCTAATGTTAAGAACTATAATGTAAATATCTAAAACTTTTAAGGTTTATTTTAAGATTTACCATCGGAGAAAAACACTCTCAAACTTCAAATATAAGGTTCATCAAACCTCAAATATAAGATTCTTCTTGGAGATGCTTTAAAATGATTAGCTAAAAATTGATATAGATATGAGTCTTATGTCGCTAGGGGTCAACCTAGACAATGTTCTTATATGTTTTGAGAGTGATCTCAGCAATAGGTTAGTTTGATCTTGGTTTCCCTGGGTTTGGGATTTGTGTTTTGGAAGAAATCGTTGTATCCTTCTTTATCTTTGGTTTAGTGAAAATCTCTCAGATGGCAAAAAACAAGAAAAGATGATTAGCTAAAAAGATAGTGAGACTGATATTTTTTTGCATAATATTAAATAATGCATGAGAGTCCAGAATCAAGATAGATACTTGACAACACTCAAACCCCACAAGGATCGACAAAATATTTCTTTTCCGATTGCTGGAAACAATTATTGTTAAAAAAATTCCAATTTTTTAAAATATTATCCAGAGTGTTGAAAAGTTGAAAGCCGATAAAAGAGAAAAGAAAATAATAATAATTGTGCTGAGAGAAGGAAAAGAAGAAAAAGGCTCCTTTGTCTCGGAAGAAGAACCAAAGGGAGAGCCAAAAGAAAAAAAAAGGGTTGTCGTAGCTTTCTTTCACACGAAATCTCAAGAGTCAGGAGCCGCCCTTGCTCTTCTTCTTCTTCTACTTCTTCTTTCTCTGCTTATTTCAGAAAGAAAAAAGAAAACAGAGAAAGATCAACGGCTTGTCTATTTTTCCGGTGAAATCTCAGCCGTAGGATCTGATAACTCTCATGGGCTTTAAATGAAAGTTCTTTTTACATTTATTAAAAAATTTCTCAGTTTTAATCGTTATCAGAAAAGGTAGGTACCTAAAAAGAGAGTTATTTTAACGAAAAGCAGATTGACTGGTAGCTGAAGAACAACGGAGGAGAGTAGAGAGAGAGAGAGAGAGAGAGTAAAAAAGATAAACCCTAAAGGTTGAAACTTGGTTGACGAATCTTGATTTACTTTTTTATTTATCATCCACCTTCTTACTTCAAGAATCAAACCAGAGAGAGAAAAGGAAAAAAAAAGTTTTGATCTTTGTGAAAGATGCCGGTAGATTTAGACAACTCCTCCACAGTCTCCGGCGAAGCAAGTGTCTCCTCCACCGGAAACCAACAAAACCCACTTCCCAAATCCGCCGCTAAGAAGAAACGAAACCTCCCTGGCATGCCCGGTACCATAAAAATCCAATCTTTAACTCAAAATTACAATTTTTTTCTTTAAAAATTCTTCTGCTGATTCTTTTTTTTTAATTATTATTACAGATCCAGACTCAGAAGTCATAGCTTTGTCACCGAAGACTTTACTAGCAACAAACAGATTCGTCTGCGAAATCTGCAACAAAGGCTTCCAGAGAGACCAGAACCTCCAGCTTCACCGTCGTGGCCACAACTTACCCTGGAAACTCAGACAGAAGTCCAGCAAAGAAGTCAAGAAAAAGGTCTACGTCTGTCCCGAAACCAGCTGCGTTCACCACGACCCTTCACGCGCTCTAGGAGATCTCACCGGGATCAAGAAACACTTCTGTCGGAAACACGGCGAGAAGAAGTGGAAATGCGACAAATGCTCCAAGAGATACGCTGTCGTGTCTGATTGGAAAGCTCATTCTAAGATTTGTGGTACCAAAGAGTATAAATGCGATTGTGGTACTCTGTTTTCTAGGTAAAACTCCTAATAAATCTGATCTCTCTCTCTCTATGTGATCTCTGATTAGTTGTTCTCTTTTTGTAGGAGAGATAGCTTTATGACGCATAGAGCTTTCTGTGATGCGTTGGCTGAAGAAAGTGTGAGAAACCATACTCATAGTAAGAAGCAGAGCCCTGAAATCTTGACCCGGAAAAAACATGTACCCGACCCGGAGTCTTTAACCGGGTCTAATCCTACGGCTTCCTCGGTTGCTCCGGTGGAAACTCGGTCTGCTAAGATTATATCTCCTCGTGCTATAAACACTAAGCGACCAGGTAACTAACTGGTCGGTGCTGTTGGAGTTTAGTATGTTTTTGTCCGTAGCGTCGTATTATTATTTTATTTATTTCTGTTACCTGATTAAGAACATAACTCGTTTGATAAAGAAATCAAAAGATTTGACCAAAAAAAAAAAGAAATCAAAAGATATGATTCTTTTTGTTATTATATTATATGGAAAAGTAGTCCTAATCTTTTTATACGTTTTCGCTTGCAGAATCTCCAAAAACCCCTCGTGAAATCTTGCAAGAAGCTCAAGAACCAACAGGTGGTTTAAACGGTGTTTTCTTCGAGTCTTCATCAGCTTCTCCAAGCATATACGCGTCTCCTTCTTGCTCACAGTCTCTATTCGCGCCATCTTCATCCATCGAACCAATCGCTTTGGGTCTCTCAGCGAGTCATGGACCATCTTTTCTCTGCTCAACACGGTTTCCAGCTCAGCCCGCAATGTCAGCTACCGCTCTGCTTCAAAAGGCAGCGCAAATGGGAGCAGCTTCTTCAGGTGGTTCACTGCTTCGCGGGTTAGGCATAGTTTCGTCAACTTCACCTTCTGTGGACTCACTAGTCCCCAATGGTCTAGCATTGGGACTGCCTTGTGGAGGTGAAAGCAGCTCGGGTTTGAAAGAGCTTATGATGGGGAATTCATCTGTGTTTGGTCCGAAACAAACAACGTTAGACTTTCTCGGGTTAGGTAGAGCGGTTGGTAACGGGGGTGGTGGTGGCGGTGGTCCTGGGTCCACTCTGATTGGACCAAGAGGCAGCAGCATCGATGCGTTGGCGACATTTGGGTCGGGAGAGTTTTCAGGACATGACATTGGTAGAAGAACATCATAAGTACAGTCAAACTTTGTGTGATATCATCATCATTCATGACATTATGACATAAGAGGATCATAGCTTAGTGTGAGTTGAGTACACGGATGAAAACTTCCTTTTGAAGAGAAGGTTTTAAATTTATTTTACTTTGCAGTTAAATCTTTTTTCTTCTGCTGTGTCAATGACTACTCAATCGTATTGTAGGTCCATAATGACAATATATTGTCGTCAAACAGAAAATGACAATTATATTAATATGATATCATACACTGTGACAGCACAACACTAACATATGCTACTGAATTTAAACACATAAAGGCCCACGATTCAATTGTTTAATCTAGAATGGTTTTGCCCACTGCATGCAAATTATCTCTTTTTCGTCAAAGATTTTGATTGGTATATGACTTAAATGGGCTGAAAGCCTTATAGTATCCATTGGTTCATGATAATAAGTATCTATATATATAAAGTTGAATATTCTGGCAACTCAAGCAATCCACGTTTTCTTTTTAGAGTTAGGATTTTGTGACACCTGTCGTAATTTTAATGGGTCGGTGGATGTCACGCGGAAAAGCGCGTTGCTCTAATTTTTTTAAGTTTCATGATGTTGGGTGCGATGAATCGTCATGAAAACGTTACGAGTCAAATTTCAAGTTTTGATTGCGTTATTTTGTCATTCGTTCTTAACTCTTTTTTGTCTAAATATTTTGTTCTTAACTTCCGAATTGTTACGAGGATTCATCGCCTTTAACAATTTTTTTCTCTATCGATCCACATAAACATCTTCATCTTCTATAATTTCTTCTCAGACCTGCAAACTCTGCAACAATGGCTTCCACAGCGTCTCACATCCTCCCAATCTCCACTTCCCAAACCGTTCCCTCCGATGCTCCTTCCGCCGAATCTCAACCATCCATCGTGACCCCTGCGTTCCCGCCTTCATCAACCGAGTCTCAGAAACTATCACAATCGGATCTTTGTGATTTTCCTCACCGATGTTGGATCTGTTTTTGTCTCAGCTGGCGGAGTCGTGTTGATCTGTGATTGCAGAGCATTTAGGCTCTAAAATATCAATTCTTGGATGAGGAAGAGTAAAAATTTTCCTTTTGTTTTTTCTTCATCTTTTGTTTATTTTATTTTATTTCTGGATTGGTGATTTAAGCTGTAGATTGAAATTTAGGTTTAGCATTCCTTTTCTTTTTTTTGATCAACCTGCGTTCCTTTAAATGTTGAATTATTTAGATAGTTTTTTCTTTATACTCCAATTAAATCCTCCTTAGAGGCGAGCTCTCATTGTTCTTTTCCATTAACACAACTGAATTTCCCTCTCTTTGCTACTTAGGTAATAACTATGATGACTACAGGCTTATATCTGTTTGTTAAGTTTTAGTGTGAGTATGTGGATGGATTAATAAAAGCAATTGAATAGATAGCCTTCACGCTAAACAACTAAATGGTTCGGGTTTATTTTACGTGTTAAATTTTTGTTTTTTAAACAAACTTATACCGTTTGCTAGAACTCAACCTGAAGCATCATTACCTACTATTACCAAACTTAATGAAAATTTTACTGGGTAAGTCAGGTGTTGTCATAGGTAATAATAGTTTGCATCTTGCTGAGGTTTAACATGTTAAACTCAAACATCTTGCTTAACTGTTGTTTGTTTTGCGGTGTGTGCTGTTAGCAGGAGAGGATACGACTGTTCACTACAGATTTGAATATCAGGATAATGTTGACAAGGGGCTTGATACCAACACACCTTTCTTTTGGATCACATCCAGTTCCGTGGAGGATGCTCAGTCTGTTGCTACAACTCAGTCTGCTCTTTCTCATAAATCTCCTGAGTCAGATTCCCTTTGGAGACAAGTATTTTATAACGCATGGCCCCCTAGCAAATAAAAATTCTGAGCTGCAAGGTCTATCTCTTTATTCTCCTGTTTCCTTAAATTAATTAACACCTCTCCAAAAGGTTCCCACGTTGTTGTATCTTTGGAGACATTTTAGGGGAAGTGAGTCTTATCTAGACAACTTGCAATGACCATACCCATACAACTCACTTCATTATGGCGAACATCTGAATTTAAAGGTACCTAACATGTCTATCAGCTACTTATGTGCTTAAATAGCCTTAAGTGTATCTTCCCAAGGACCTAATCTGAATCCACACTTAAACGCAGGTCTGCAACAGTCTGCCTCAGTGTCTTTGAAGGCCAATGATGCATACTTCACCAGAAATAGAATGGGTACGGATGGTTATTGAACGTTTAAAAAAGCTTGATAGATTGGTTTCCCAATCTCGCTTTCTTTCATACTATTTTAATATTTGTAATTAATCCTCTCGAGTTTTGAAAACAATGACTTTTATAATGTTAAAAGTGATGATGGTTATATCTACATTTTTATTAAGAGAAATTTTTAACTGCAGTGTATTCCATGACTTATTTATGTTCAATTTTGTATAACCATAAGGCATGAGGAGGCTGATCACTGAGAAGTTGAAGTCTGTGGCATGAGTATAGAGAGCTGCAAAATCTTTCTGGAAATCAAGAAGTCAACAAGACGATGCTCACTATTAGTGTATTGTAGAAGGCATTCGTTCTGGTGAAGTCAAAATATAACAAGATGATGCTCACTTTGATAGACATATAACAAGCATCGTTTCCACAAAATATCACTATTACACAAAATGGATAATATATTGAAATGTACAACAAAGTCCATCTTCTAAGGCAACAGTTGCATCTAATATTAAACCGCCAACAACTCAAAAAACTAGACATATGTGTAAGCCAGTTTTGCCAAACCATACCATACAATTAAAAATGATATAGATGTGCGAATATGGTAGGAACTATTAGAAGCATCTGGACCACAAACACAATGTATTTTCTATTTTGAGTGGTTCCGATCATTGCAATCAAAATTAATTGTTGATAAAGCCTGACTATGTACCTGCATTGGTAAATATATTTTTTTCACTCTGATCCCTCTATCAAAGCTCCAGTTATTACTTTGAAAAACTTGAGTAACAAATTCAGTAATAGAAACACAAAGTCCGAACTAATAAAACACAAAGTTCGAACCCGGCGCGTAGCACCGGACAAACCCTAGTATACAATATATTCTTAAACCCTGGATTACTGACTGTGTAATTGCAATTCGACAATGATATTGCATAGGGAGGGTAAACTCATTCTCTATCTCACCTATACCATGCGTATTAGCGTATACAATACCAATATATACACATTTATTCGCTCTCAACTGGTCACTTTAATTACGAAATTAATGTTTTTAGACAAAAATAGTGTATATAAATATACATCCTAATCAATATTACCCTAATTCAATAGTTATTCACGAATCATAAGGATTACTACTATTGTTTAAATCTTTTGAAATCTACTTGAAATTCTGGATATATATTTACTATAACGATATCTAAGATATCAATATTTATGGGAAAATGGTTGAAATTTCTTTTGCAAAGAAGAATGACAATGCATTATTTATTTATTAGATACTAGAATTTTAAATTTCTTTGCCTTTCTCAAAAAATAATTATTTATTTTACTTTATTTTGAACAATAACATCAGAAAGCTTAAGCAACAAAGGAGAACAATACGCAAATACATAATAAAATGACAGATAAACACAGACAAAATCTTCAGTCTTGTCATGATAGAAGCTCAAACCCTCTCTTCACCCCTTTCTGGAAAACAAAAAAGTAGGTCATGGCTTGTACAAACAAGCCCTGAACATTTTGAAGAGAGGAGATATCAGTTTCATCACTTTCTTTTTGTTTTTTCCTTTCTTTTGTTAGGTTCCACCTGACAGTTACTCCCTTGAATCTGATTGGTTATTGAAACCCTCATATGTATTATTATCATGGTCATCTTCCTCGTTTGGTGTTGGATAATTCATTACTGCCTGCACAACACTTCTGTTCGAGTTCACCCTTGAAGCAGGTTCCTCAATGGATTCACAAGAACTGTCTATGCACACGGACCTCAGCAAGTTTGTCAATGTGATAGTAATCTCCTTAAACTCAGGACGTGCGTTTGGATCCTCTGCCAACAAGATGCGATAATGCCGACAAGTTCACCTGGAATGTCCATAAAGACTTGGCCTCTGGTCCTGTAAAAAAAGAAAGATCCACCATTTCAAAAAATCTTTCCATTTTTATTTAAGAAAAGATTATAGTATGTAACTTTACCCGGCTGACATGATAAGGCACAACCATATGAGGTATTCCACAAAAGGCTGTTCGTTAGTAATCAACTCCCACAACTATAGCGAAGCTGTAAACATCAGCTTATGATCATAGTGCAATGTATCTCCAATTCTAAGCCCACGGCCAAATACCTGTGGATATACAAAAACATAAACCCTTTAGTATATATATGTGTGTGTGTTTCTATAAAACATTGTGTCGAAAATTGAGCTAAAAAAATCACCTCAGGAGCCATCCATCTGTAAGTGCCAGCCTCACAAGTCATAGTACAACTTATTGTCTCTTCTCTGGCAAGTCCAAAATCAGCCAACTTCACGTGTGCCATATCACTGTTACCAGCACACTTCTCTACACAATAGTGAGAGCAAACTCACCAATTTGTATCTTTACAAGACATAATATGTTAATAAAGGACCATGTTTACTTGGCTTTAGATCCCGGTGAATGATGCCTTTCGAGTGCAAAAACTCCATGGCTCTAGAGATATCCAGAGCATAGCTCAGTGACATCCTCAGATCAAGGATGTTTGGACGAGACTCCACAATAAACGCTGAAGAGTGCCACCTTCAAGTAGTTCCGTAACTATCATCATTTGTGGCTCTATGCAAGCTCCAACAAACTGTAAATTCAGTAAAACAACCACCATTTCTCATTATTTATAACACAATATAGAAAACATCAAAATATTTATTTATTTTTACCTTCACAATGCTATCATGTTTGATCATGGATAGATACATAACTTCCTTTGAAAAATTTTCCTTTTGCTGTATACTCGCAGCAGCTGTTCTACTTGGCTGCATTACCTTCACCGCCACAGGAACCAGGGTTTGGTATCTACAAATCATTAGAGAGAGAGAGAGAGAGAGAGAGAGAGAGAGAGAGAGAGAGAGAGAGAGAGAGAGAGAGAGAGAGAGGAGAGAGAGAGAGAGAGAGAGAGAGAGAGGGAGAGGGAGAGGGAGAGGGAGAGGGAGAGGGAGAGGGAGAGGAGAGGGAGAGAGAGGAGAGAGAGAGAGAGAGAGGAGAGAGAGAGGAGAGAGAGAGAGAGAGAGAGAGAGAGAGAGAGAGAGAGAGAGAGAGAGAGAGAGAGAGAGAGAGAGAGAGAGAGAGAGAGAGAGAGAGAGAGAGAGAAGAGAGAGAGAGAGAGAGAGAGAGAGAAGAGAGAGAGAGAGAGGAGAGAGAGAGAGAGTATTAAACGACCCAGAATGTTGGAATGTTTGAAGTAAGACGCTAAACAAAAACAGCGATCTTAGCAAAGAATGTTTCATTCTTATGCGATTGGTAATTAAAGAGTTTCCCATTCCGAAACTTACACAAACCTGTGGAGTAGATCTAACTAAGTGACTACATTTGACAAAACTTGTTACGCTAGACCAAAACTTCACTGAATTAGCTACTGCTTCAATAAAAAGTTCACAGTGCTCTGAACATCATAGGATAAAAACATGAATATGGAATTTTGACAAATAATGAAATCTCTCAGTTTGTTTCGGAAACACACAAAAAATAATTATAATAATAAAATCTTAAAGGTTAAACAATTATCCTAGTGCAATTCATTTTCTACCAGCAAAAAGATCCTAAGATTCACACTCGGAAATGTTGAGCCCTAAATGTTTTAGCAGCACTCTAAACTGAAAGGTAAATAAAAAAAGCTAATAAAAAGAATACGCAAAAGATAGGAAGAGGAACATGCATTAATTAACTAAACGCATTTAAATCATAAACAAGAACGAAAATTCAAAAAAAAAAAACTTAGTGAGAGAGAGAGGAAACATACAATCCTGTGTAGACGACAGAGGTGCTTCCTTCTCCGATCATATCTCCCATCACGATGTCATCTGGATCGAGTAGGGATTCTCTGCTGATAGTAAAATCGAAATGGTCATTATCACCAGACTCATAGCCATCCGAGTCAAAAGATGACATGAGAAAAGGGTAGTTAGGGTGAAGGGGCATCGCTGATTCAATAGCTATTGTTTGAGCTTGCTGGTACGTTTGAGCTCTCATTTTTCTAAAGACTGGAGTGAAAACGATGAAGAAGTGATGAGATACCAAGGCGCATATATAGTACTGCGGAATGTGGGGGTAAATTTGTAATTTTCGAAAACTTATATTGGACATGTAATTTTTATGGATGAAAAAGGGGGAATTTTGTTTTTGTTTTCTGTATTAATTGACAATTATAAAAATGAGTGGTTGGAATGGTGTGGTTTTGTCCATAATCTTATCTCCTTAAGCAGTTTTTCCTTTTTCATATATGTGCAATTATGCTAATGTGCCTCTTTTGGAACAAATTTATATGCATGGAGTGTACAAATGTAAGCAAAAGAAAAACCATTTTCAGTTAATACACGTTTACACTTAAGGGAGAATATCTTATAATTTTTTTCTTTATTTATTAACTTTATCCTTAATGACATATTTCCATTATTTTCTTGAGTACACCCCTTAATACAGCTGTAATTTTTTTATAGAAAGTTATATAGAAATATATAGTATTTTTTACTTTTGAAATATTTAATTTATTTAACAACAAAAATGAATCTTACAAAAAAAACTCTTTACAAATTTGAAACGTAGTATATGGAAAGGAGCAGAGCAATTTTTTCTTTTTAAAAAGGCATCACTAGATCCCACTTCACTTGATTGCTCAGTTGTAAACTTTACATGACCTCTTTTTTTTCTCCCATAACAACATCATAATACAAAGCCCATAAACACAAGGGCCCAACTCAAAAAACCGAACTGGACCTAAAACCCAACAATGAAAACCCCAGGATCGATTTTGGATTTGGCCGGACACGTGTAAGCATCCTCGACATCGAGGGCCACGCGTCACACGGACCATCACACCACCGTCTCTTCTCGCTACCACCGGAGAAACCCTCCCTCGGTTCACCGGGACCAACCAGAGCTCCCAAACTCCTCGCATCACCATCACGAACGCCTTCAAGATCAAGAGTGTCTTAATCGGAAAGAGAATCAATCGCCGCTGCGAAATCTCATCCACCGCTGTTCACCGCACACATCCATGAGAAAGCTTCGCATGCATCATCTCCCTTATCGCCGGAGAACTTCATACTCCTCCGACGAGAACACACAGCCATACCCAAACGAAACATAAAAAGAAGAGTAAGAAAAACTAAACCCTAAACTGCTAGGGGCCGAAAGCCGACGGCGCAAGATTATGTAAACCTTCACTCCCCGGAAACAAGAGCCGAAAACGGCGGAACTGAAGAAGCTTCTCCGTCGCAGATGCAGAAGCCGGCGGCGACGGAGCTGAGAAAGCCTCCGTCTCCCGGAAGAGGAACTCTTACAAAACGCATCTTCACCACGCCTTCAATCCAATCGCCGCGTCGTTACTCCAAGAACAGGACCACCACGGTGGTGACTGACCAGAGCTCGGACAAGACGGAAGCCGGAAAAGATGGGGAGGAAATACCAGACGGATGATTCTCGCTGGAAGGAAAAAGACTCTGGCGGCGATACGGACGCTCACGCGCCGGTCGACCGCCGGAATCAAACTCTCGATGGATATATGCTACCTATCTATGCTAGTCTCTGACTAAATGGATATATGCTACCTATCTATGCTAGTCCTTTCTTAATATTTTTAAGTCACTAAAACTTTATATAATACAGTTATTTTAAAGAAAAGATATATCTTACAGTTTATGATTATATACAAAACTTGTTCAAACAAAATGATTATATACAAAACAGAATATTTATCTATTTCTTCATCTATGTAACTTTTTATTCTAAAATCTGGTGTATTTGAACAGAGCCGGACCTGACTTTTCTAAGGTCAGAAGCAGTAAAAACAATTTGACTCTAAAAATAGTATAGAACTTGTTCGAGCTACTAACCACTATTGCCAAAATAGCCTCCCCAAGCCCATGATCGACCAGTTTGTGGTCTACAGTAATGCCCAATGGGCCGTTTATGGCTTTACCGTTTACCGAAGCCTGCATTAGAAACGTCCGTTTCTTTCCTAAATTTTTTTTATTTTGATATATACCCTATCCGCTGATCCGGCCGGAAGGAACACATATAGTACTACAAAGTGGACTGGTTATCACATTGCCTAACCCGCTTTCCTAATTTTTTGTTAGTCGTACAAAGGTTTTGACACAAAAAGTGAAAAATAATCTTCATTTGCCATATTTTATTGCGACCCGATCAGTCTCGTCAGGGTAAGTTAGGCTAATCTGGCATATTGTCCACAAGCGTAATATGTATATCAATTGTAATGTGCGACCTTGACTTTTAAGCGTTGTAGACGTATAAGATCTAATTTTACCGACAAATCTTTATTAATATACGTCATTTAATTTTGTGTTAATATCAAAATCAAAGATACATATATAAACTCTAGCAATTTCATCGCACAGTTGTAACGTTTCAAAATATTTTATGTAATATACCTTTGCGATATGGAAACGAAAGAAAAAAAAAAGACATGGAAACGAAAACTGAGAGTATAGTACGAAAAAGTGGTGGAAATGGAAATTTCAAAGAAAAATAATTTGTTATTTTACTAATATCTGAGTAAGTGAAGAAACTAAATTTTCTCTTTTCAAATAGATATCTACAATGTGTATCGATTTGTTTTCTATTTTAAAATGGGAAACGAGAGTACGAGACAACATATATAATTCGAGGCATCCCCCAATTTCAACACATACATAGAATTCAATCCGCGTTTTAGTGTTTGTTTTATCGATTCAATACAAGCAATTGCACATTCTATATTAAAATCTATTCAGAAATTTAACTGAAGAAAGTTTAGGATTGCTAGTGTATTATGATTTGATTAAATTATATTATAAAACATAAATGTTGCTGTGTAATACAAAATTTTATTTTTTGCCGATTTGGTTACGACTTACGATTAGTTTTAATCAGTTTATTTTATTGGTGAACTGGTTAGAGTAATCGGGTTATTATTTTTATTGTTATAATATATAATATATGCCAATTTTAGTAAAATCATTTAAAAACTGAATGATAACTTTATATTAGTTTAATAAATAAGATTCTTACTAAAATCTCTAATTATTGTTTTAGTTTTATATTTTCGTAAATAATATGATAAATAAATATTATTTCTAAGTTACAACTCTAAAACTAATGGACTAGATTTTATTAAAATTATTTATTAATATTTTGGTTCAAAACACTATTATATAATATACTATATATGTCGGTATGTCATATACTTGATTATTAATTTTGTAAGATCTTTATTTTTTTGTCGAGTTGTAAGATCTTTATATTCTTTACATTTTGACCTTTTAACCAAAAATGATCTTTGCTTTTTTACGACATCCAATCTTTATTAAGTATAAATCATGGTTAATATAAATATAGCATAACATGTTATAGAAACATTTGAATGAAATACTTTTTTCTAAAACAAAAGAAGAAAAAAACATGTTATAGAAACATTTGAATTAAATAATTTTTCAAAAAAGAAAAAAAAACATTTGAATGAAATACGGTTGTTACTAAAGTGGAAAATGTCTAAAAATGTCCTATATAGCAGGGGAAGTATTTTAATGATCTACGCAGTGCCGTCCCGAAATATCGGGTGGCCTAAAGCATATAAAAAAATGTGGCCTTTAATTTTTTTCAGAAATTTTGAATCTGGTTTATCATTACTAATTCTCTAATATGAACATACTTTTTTACATAAGAATATTTTCCGTTATATAGGAATTATTATTTTTTAAACTAATTTTACATTCTTTAAAAAAAATTGTTTAGTAATGAATTTGTTACTGTAATTTTTAACCTGAACCTTCGTTAAATTATTTTACAAATATATAAAGAACCAAAAAAATCATACAAATATAGCAAAAATGCATATTACTAAATGTGTTTGATATATAAAAGATCACTGAATTAACTATAGTAAGATACATAACAATAACTGATAGGTAAAATAATATATATATGGTTATAAGTTCAGACAAATAGATTAAATTAGTCTAGAAACAGAAACTAAGAAAGTATGAAAAACTAAAATGACTAAGTATTAAATTTTGAAGTTTTGAACAATCATCTATGACCATTAAACAATTTATGATTTGTGGTCTTAAAAATATCAATTATAAATGTGGCTTAAAGTTAATGCTTTATATGCCTTACGGCTAGGACGGGCCTGGATCTACGTTAATACCCCATTATTTGGGTTCACAATATTTTCAAAGTTTAAATTAGTATATTAACCAAATAAAACATATCAATAATCTAGATTTGGTCTAACATAGACTTTTCTAGATAAAAATAGTGATTCTATTTTAACAAAGTAGATGTGTTAAAGGGAAAATGCTAATTAAATATTCAACTTTCATTAAGTGCTAATAAGTTGAAGTATATTTTGGTATTTTGTAGCAATCTTTTTCTTTTTTGAGAAATATTTTGTGACAATTGAGTACTAAAATAACTTATTCCGATATATTAGTTAAGCATGATCTTAATACATATACTATAGCTCATATTCATTTTATGTTCAAAGTTTATAGTTAACCTAAGGAAAGAATCTAAATAACATGCATGTTTATTGGTATACCTCATTACGATATATAAGTCATGTTCGTTTGGTTGCCGCAGGTCCAATATCAGCGTCTGCGGCAATGATTTTCGCCACAAGTTTGTTCGTTTTATCGACGCCGGTACGTATGCCGTGCCAGATAATTACTGTGCCCAAAAGCCAAATTTTTTTTTTGGCCCATTTACTTTTAAAAAATGGTAAAAAAAAACTAAACTATATAGCTGTGGAGATTTAAACTCAGAACTGTAACAATAGGAACACTGACTATTACCAGTAGAGCTACAAGAGAATTTTGTTAATATTGGCCCCGACAAATATATATTGATGAACGGCCCTGAAGCACATGCTTGATTAGCCTATATTCAGGCACGGCCCTGACGTACGTCTGCGTCTGCATCTAAATGCCAGTACCTGTGTCAGACGCCGAAAACGAATTTGACGCAGCCGCTGATGTCGATACTAACG
Source organism: Raphanus sativus (assembly GCF_000801105.2). Taxonomy (NCBI): domain Eukaryota; kingdom Viridiplantae; phylum Streptophyta; class Magnoliopsida; order Brassicales; family Brassicaceae; genus Raphanus; species Raphanus sativus. The sequence goes on along the minus strand of NC_079516.1, from coordinate 39,375,328 downwards.
CTGAAGCTGATGTTGAAATCGGCGGCAACCAAACGAAGATGCCTATAATCCATAGAGATCCAGACGTAATTCTGCTTAGTTGACCGACGCGCATAGTTCTTCATACTTGCGGCAATATTACGAAGTTACGTAAACATATTTTGTAAGTTCGTTTTACCAAAAAAATTTTTTGTAAGTTCGCACGTGCTTATTAAATATTCAACTCTTTTAAATCTTATAATCCTACATTTTTTTGCTAACTTTATAATCCTACATATATACGACTTAGATACATTTACTAATGTTTATACTTCTCGTAACTTTATATAAGATATTTTAATCAATGACGTATCTAATCTATTAATTTAGGGATTATCTACTATTTGAAGTTCTCATTTAAATTTTGGACTCTTTCAAAATTGTTGCGAGAATATATTATGCCTCCTATACAATGCAACCTACCAACTTAAATTAAACCAAATCTTAACCAACATAGATTAGTTAAATCTAACCAGTAACACTTTTATAATAGTTTTGGTTAATCTCTTAATATAATTAGATCATATAAAACTAAACCACTCTTAAATCAACGAGTTCCATATCATTCCAGACATAGGAGAAAAAATATCCGACTCATTTACAACGTAAGCATACAAAGACCATGTATGCTTATGCTCATTGATCTTCCAAAAACCAAATAATTGTGACAAGCCAAATTATTATACTAAAAATGAAAGAAGATTAAATACAAACTAATAACAAGTACAACACAAATGATAATACTATTAAACTCTATATATTTAATAAAATATTATATATATGTCTAATATGTATATATATATAAATGTTACACAAAATGTATATAATATTATATACACATATTATATATACCATATATTATTAATTGAAATTTGATAAATCAATTTCCGCCCTTTAGGGCGGGTTCTAATCTAGTAAAGTTTAAAACGTGAAGCCCGCAATCGTGTTTGATGGTACTATTACAACAAAAGGTTATATAGATACAGACAGATGGAGGTTATCTTTTTTTTTTTTGAAAGATTTCTTGATGGAGGTTATCTTGGCATCTTTGTTGTCATCATTAGTTCATTACCAAGGATTCCTTCTTCAGGCTTTACTGCTTTTAACTTGATCTCCTAAACCAGCGTAGGAGCATTCACTATTTGATACTTCTAGAATATGAGAAGCATCTAAAGTAGCGCACTTGCAGAAAAAGAAAAAAAGAATTATTATAATTCGCAGAAATGAATTGTGTAAGCATCAAGGTTCTCTTTGGTAAGCCAATATTTTGTCTCTAGGAAAAAAATAGATTAAAATGAATTGACACTTTTTTGTTTTGTTTTTGACACAACTTCCAAATAACAAGAAAGGTTACATGAATAGTTTTATAGTCCAAAGCAAAAAGAGTCGCACGAAAGAACAAATATATGTATACACAAACTAGTTGAATCTACGTTTTCTCCAGCGAATCCGAGTTGTGTCTTGCTTCGAAAACCCTGGAAGCCTAACTGAGCTAGGAACGTAGCTGCATAAATAAGGAAAATGACATTCCCCTTCATTAGCTTTAATTACTTGGAACTCCTTCTCGTTGATGACTCTGATAATAGATAGTCCCTTCCAGTCAGTATCATTAAAAGTTATGACGAGCCTATTGTTTTTGTCGAAATAATAATTCGTAGAAAGGAGAGTGTGACGTGGATATAAAAGTGGAAACTCTGGAATGTCCACGACCTCCAATTTGGTCCAAGAAGTAAGCATGAGCCAATGCTTCACCCATATGCATATCTTCCTTGTTTTGTGACATTGCTCCAACACCGAAAGCCTATCTCCTTTATAAATCTCTAGTGCAATAGGATTCATGTCATCATAGCTGAATGGCAGGTCATCTATGGGCTGAAACCTTTCCCTGGAAAAATCATAGCTTTGTACAATAAGGAGTTCCTCTCAAAGATAGGATCGACAATGGCGCTCACTAAGGAACCAACCAAAACTGATCTTGTCTATAACCTTCCATGTCTTAGATGCAACTTCACAGACCTCGACCCTTGACGGTCTGTTTCTGGAATTAATAGCACAGCGAAACCTTAGGATCCTGTAATCACAATGGCTGAGGTATCCAAGGCTGTAAGCATCGTCACGTTGGTGAAAGTCACTACCGCATTTGATCCAGCTTGTTTCCTTCAGTAACGGGTTCCTAAGCAAAAGCTGGTTGTCCATGACACACAACAACAAACCGTCGCAGTGAACAATCTTGTACGCCCTAACTGGAGGAATCGAGTGGTCGGACTTTTGTAAGGGTAAAGTCTTGGACGATCAAAGACGGGGGATCAGCCAAGTTTTCTGCTCCTCAATGCCCACGGCACAAATCTTAGGACCACTGTCTTTGAGTATAAAACGATGCTCACCGCTATAGTTGTGCATGTGAAACGATAAGTTCTTCTTGTTGAGTCTCTCCTCCAAAATAAGACTATTCCAAAGTTTACATACACATCTCAACTTTGCAAGAAATTTCCATGGAACTCGTGATAGAATTTCCTCTTCCAAATCATATGGTAGCTTTACGGACATCGTCGTGTGACCTGATTGTCACCAGAGAGTTAAGATAAACACATGGTTTATAACCGTAACATACATATATATAAGTATAGATGACGGTAAACAGAGAAAAAATGCAAACACTAAAAAAACAGGAAACTTGGATAAATAAAGTTTCTATATTTCAGTGATATTTTCCTATCCTTATTGTTACCACAAATTAACCGACTGGTGAAGAGGTAATATAATGTAAATCTCAAAAAGTAACTAAAAGAAATACTGTCAATATGGAACCGACAAATCACGAAATTGGATTAAAATAGTTACTGACAATTTGTAAAATTCAAAATATACATTTTTACCAGAAAGTAATAACTGCACAATATCTATTTCTAGCCAAAGTGCGTCACTGTCAGAGACTCAGAGGGGAGCGATGAATGGTTGTAGTTGGATTTTACCTTTTTGATACATAGATTTCCAAAAAAGTCTAGAAATCCTATTTTCCTTTCTTCTGAAAGTTTTTTTCTGAAAAAATAATTGAAAACAATAACATAATTACAGGTAACTTTACTTTCTAATGAAACTAAAATCACATCTTTCTTTTTAAATTGTTTCAATTTTTGATTTGTACATATTTGTTTGCGTATGTCAAAGAGGTTTATAAGGAATGAGGGGCCGGTGAGACTCAATTTTTTTTAAATCCTTCATTTTCTCACCTCTTAAAACCTTTTATCTAAGAGTTGCCTCTTAAGAGGTTTTTTTTTTTAAAAATCGGATAAAAAACTAAAAAAAAAAAATTTAAGAACCCCAATTGTGGGATTCACTAATGGAGGTGCTCTTATAGACCAAACTACTAGGCAAAGTATAATTCAGAGTCTTCTAAGAAATTTAAAATTGATGCAAGCCCAATAAACCCAGATCGAAAAAGTCAAAAACAAAACAAAACACAAGCTATGAACATAAGACACCCGTTTTTTTTCTTGAAAAAAAAAACAGATTAGATTTTGTGAACCAACCTCGTCGATGTAACAAGTCCCAAAATCAGATAAGATGTCTCTCTCTCTCTCGATATTTTCAATTTCAGCATTGAGGATCATAACATTAGGGTTTTCAGAAAATTTATAGGAAAACAAATGCACATGGGCCCACACACTTCCGGCCCATCAAAAAGTAGAATTTGTTACAACTTACAAGAGATCTAATGTAAAATTAGATTTTTATCTGCACGTCGTGTATATTTCAAAAATATATTACTATTTATTTTCATGTTAATATCAAAGCTGGATAAAAAATTCAAATCTGAAGAACCAAACCAGTCACGATCCGAAAGAATAATATCAAATCCGAACCAAAATTGATTAAATATCCAAATTATTTAAAATTTTGATATTTTAGACAACCAAAACTATAACCAATTCGAACCGAAGTATTTTGGATATCAAAATGTATCTGAATTTTTTATATATATTTATATACATATTAATTATTTTCAGTATACAATACATCCATGATATATATTATATTTTTAGGTTGATTTAAATAATTGAAAATACATAAAAATAGTCAAATATAAATATCTAACATAGTGGAAGTACATTCAAAACACTAAAAATATTTAAAATAATTATTGATTTTTGACCCAAAATTGAAACCAAACCAATTTATATGTTTAGTTTAGGGATTCTAACGTATGTTATTCAGATTTATATACAATATATTATTTTATTTATAGATTTTAAGAAATTCAAAATATATAATGAATTTTTTAAAATAATTTAAATGGGCTATCCGAACCTGAACTGAACCCGCAAAGATCCGAATATAATTCGAACTGAAATTTAAAAATATCTTAATGGAGCTGAAATCTTTGACCCCGGAAATCCAAAACCCAAACAGATCCTAAACGAACCCGAATAGATACTTGAACGCCGAGCCCTAGTCATAATTCGAACTGAAATTTAGAAATATATTAATGGGGCTGAAATCTTTGACCTCGGAAACCCGAAACCCAAACAGATTCAAAACAGATCTGAAACGTCCAGTCTTAGTCACTATTATGTATCATATATATGTCATCATATAATTAATTGTATTAGTCCATCATATAAATAATCATATAATTAATAGTATTTTATATGTATCATCTTATAAATAATCAAATATATTATATTCTTAAAGTTTAATGTGAAATATTATATTCTTAAAGTTTAATGTGAAATATAAAAACCATAATTTAAGTTGGTATATGAAATTAATCTTTTTTGTATTTTTCTTATATATATTGAAAATAGTTTTTAGTAATGGTTATTGGAAAATTATTTAGTAAAAATAAATTTTGAATATATGCAAATTTTAAATCAATTTTTGATATAAATCGACTTTATATTATTATTTTGATTTGAAATATGTATATAAAATTTAAATTTATTTTATGATTATTTGAGAAAAATAATTTTTTTAGGTAATTAGATTAGTCCATTTTGTATATTTTAAAACTGATATACTTTTTATCCATGTTTCAAAATTTTAATTTTTTACATTAGTTTTTTATTGAACTATAATTAATTTTATGATATTTCTTTTTTGAAAATTGAACTCTTGAAATTTTTATATTTGACTAAACTAAATAATACTATTTTAAAAAATTATTTTATATAATATACTATTTATATTTCAGTTTGTGTTTTTATTTTCACAACAAAGATTTGTAAATAAAAAGAATTGTAAATATAGTGACAGAATTGTAAATAAAAAGAAATATAGAAAAAATTGTTTAATTTATTGTAAAACAATGGCTAAATGTTTAAATAAAAAGAAGTATTAAATATGTTATTCATGTTTTTAAACAATTCTCATTTGTTATTAATTTATTAAAAATACAATAACTAAATATGTAAATAAAGAAAGTACACATCTCTACTATCTATGTTTCCAAACATATCTCATTTATTTAATTATCTATGTTTTAAACATATCTCATTTATTTTATTATCCTTGATTCCAAACAATCCAATTGTATACTTCAACTTTAATAATATAGATAGTGACGTCTATTTTGGAGTCCGTAGTTTTCAAACCGGCAGTTAGTTAGGTTAAAGTATATAGAGTTGTAAACAGTATTGTGCAGTGGGGGAGGGAGGGAGGGAGGGAGGGAGGGAGGGAGGGAGGGGAGTAAGGGGGCAGCTGCCCCTATGAGATTATGAAATAATTTTTTTTTTATTGTTTATTAGAAATTTATAAGATTTTAATGGTGAAATTTTTTATACTGCTGCACCCTATAAATTGAAGATAAATTTTATTTTGCCTCCGGTAAAACTTTTGTCGAGCTCTGCTGCTGATGTTGTGCATAGGGGAAAATGCGAATCTTCCACTTATTAAAAATAAACTTTATCCTTATACTCATACATGATTAACAATTTTGTCATTACTATGTATCATTACTATAATCTATATAGAGAGTTACATATTTTGTTACTTTGTCTTAAGCTTTTAGCATGTTGAAGTATTTTCCAATAGATGTGTATTTTTGGGTCTTCCTTTACATTGTTGTCTTACAATAATGCCCTTCTCTCCCATGAGATAACTTATTGTCGCCGTTAAAATAGTAGTAAATACTCGTTTGGTATTTCTGTCGTCGTTTGATGGTACGTTTTTTGGATCAGTTGGACAACGGGAGGACCGTCAGATTAAAGTACTTCAGATCAAATCTAATGGCTGATGGCAAATAAGTACAATGATTTGCTCGTCTTCACCATTTGTCTCTTGTGTTCTTTGTCTCCAAAATCACATCAGACATATCTCGAGGAAAAATTTGGTAAGCTTTGGAGTTCTCTAATTTTCAGAGGCCGCTCAACTGAAGCTTTTTTATTTGATTTGCATGGTTGCTAGTTTGTGGTTAGGTTTCAACGTGTGGTCAAGAGATGGAGGAGCATTGCATGGTCATTGCAGGGGAGTTGGGTTTGTGGTGCAGATGGAAAGGGGAATTTTGTCATAGATAAGCAGCAAATGTCTCGTATGGTGCCGTTTCATGATGGTATTTCACTGAGTTAGTTGGAGCATAACATCATAAACGAGTTCAACATCGGGGGGAAAGTTGGAAGTGTAGCACTAAGCTACTGGCCACCAACAACTCTCAAACTTGCGATGGGGATAAGGACACCTCATGGCTTGCTCACCAATGAAGGCGCCGTCCGCTATTTCTGCAAACACATGAAAGTTGGTGCTCCGATGAACCTTTTTGCCAACTTCGACTTCACTCAAAGTGGAAGCCAAAGCTCCCGGCAGGATGATAGGGGCAATAATTTCCAAACTCCAGCACATGCAACGAAGCGGAAGCTGTTTGATGAGGGTTGGAGCTCCGGTAAAGGACGCTATGTTTCATCTGCTGGGTCCAAAGCCAACGCTCCTTGTGTTGAAGAAGACAAGCTTTTACGGGAGGTGGAAAATGTTGAAGCACACATAAAGGGTCAAAGTAGGAGAAGCAACGAGGGCGAGCCTAGCGAAACTCTTGATAGTGATCTTAGTGGGCCTGGCGAGGTTGATGATAGAGACGTTCGACCAAAAGGGTATGATAAGGAGTTCTGGGCTTCTCTTATAAGAGACGACTGTGGGGGCTCGATGCTGTGGATAAGATATTCACTGGTGATGATAGTCTGCCTTGAACGTATAGTTGTACCACTAACAATGCATTCGAGCATACAGTTGTAAGTGGTGGACCTAGCTCTTCAGACTCGGAGCCTAAGGGTGAGAGTGTAGATATTCAGTTTCCGTGGTCAAGAAACTATGGTCAAGAGCATGCTTGTGGTGGGGTGAACATGGAGACGCGAAAGTTAGAACAAGTTGATGAGGAGGAGTTTGACATACCGCCATTGTTCGATGACACTACTTATGAGGTTGAAGAGATCCCATACGTTAATGATGATAGAGATGATGGACGTGTCTATGTTGGGAAGATTTATGGGAGTAAAGAAGACTGTCAGATATCTCTTGCTATCTATGCAATCAAAAACCAGTTCCAGATTCGGTGACCACAAAAGAAAACCCTAAGGCGAGAGATCTACAGAGGCTAGTTTTGGAGGATCTCCAACTCTCTACATCGTATACCATGCAATTGACAGAGTCACTGCCGATGTCAATGGGACATAAGAGGAATCTTACCTAAAGTTGTCTGCTTACCTTCACATGCTTAAGCTAGCTAACCCCAGAACTATAGCTGATCTTGAAACCGAGCGCTTCCTGTACTTGTTTTTGGCCTTTGGTGCATCAATTGAAGGGTTCAAAAAGCTCCGACATGTATTGGTCATAGATGGGACACATCTTAGTGGAAAATACAATGGTGTTTTGCTTACAGCCAGTGGGCAAGATGCCAAATTTCGAGTGTTTCCACTCGCCTTTGGTATAACGGATACAGAGAACGAAGATGCCTGGACCTAGTTTTTGCAAAAGGTGGAAAGACTGCTGGCTGATACTAAGAACTTAACCATTATCTCAGACAGAGCTCAATGCATCACCACTGTTGTGAAACAAATTTACCCGCTTGCACACCACGGTTGTTGTATTGTGCATTTAGCCTAGAATGTTAATTCGCGGTTTTCTAGCAAGGGATTGGCGAAGCTTCTGACTAAGGCTGCCACAGCATACATGTTAGCAGACTACAAATACTACTTCAATAAGATAAGAGCCACCAACAATGCTTGTATTATATACTTAACAAACATTGGTGCTGACCAGTGGTCGAGGGTGTATTCTTGTGGTGAAAGGTATAATATAATGACCATCAACATTGCTGAGCAACTCAACAATGCTCTTGGTGAGGGTAGGGGATCGCCAATCATTGAGCTTTTAGTGTTTATTCAACGGATGATGACCAGATGGTTCAACGCCCGTAGGAATAAGGCAGAGCGTCATCACGGTGCAGTGACAGTTGAGGTTGACAAAGTGATGACAAAAACAATGTCTACTATGCGAGGAACTGCAGTCAACCTTATCTCTAATTGGACTTGCGAAGTGGTTGGAAAGTTTGATTCGAAGCACCACGTTCTGCTAGATGAGAAGAGATGTACGTGTAAGTATTTTGAAGGATTAAAATTCCATGTGGTCATGCCATGCTTGCAGCAGACATGCTAAGAATCCCGTACGAAATTCTTGTTGCACAGTTTTACAAGACAGAGGCTTGGAGAGACACATATGCAGGCTTAATATGTCCAGAGGGGAGGACACAAGATGCTGAGATTCCTTTTAAGATTATGGACCAAATATTGTACCCTCCTATAACCAAACGCCAGGCTGGAAGACGCAAGAAGCAGCGATTTCCTTTCACCGGTGAATTTCCTGTAAGTTATCTGATGACCTAGTAGCGTTGTTGTTTATTGCTTAAGGAACAAGGAATTGTTTAATTCGTTCTTATGTTGCATAACTCTAGGTTGGTAAGAAGACCAAAGTCGCTTCAAACAGATGTGGTCGCTGCAAGGGTTTCGGACACAACAGGACACGCTGCCAGGCTCTTATCTGAGTTGGCTGGAAATTTGTTGGCTGTTAGATCCTATCGGAACTTGCTTTGTGTTTGGAGATGTTTATGTGGTTACGCAGATGTGGTTGATGTGTGTTGAACCTTTTTCGGAATTTGTTTTGTTGTGGACTGTTTCTATTTTTTACCTTTTTGATTTCAGTTGATCTCTTTTTCCAAGTTGAACTGCAATTTACAATTTCCTGAATTGAGTTTATGGATAAATTTTATGATAGTAGGTATTGCAATCAATTTAATATGTAACCCATGCTCACAAACTTAAGTTTTTTTGGGTCATCTGACCACCTTTTATGCTTTTGATTTTGGCCAAACTGACCACATAAATTTGTTGTGTGCAATTTGTGGGGTCAATATAGTTATCATATTGTGACCACAAATTTGGTGTGGACAATGTATGTGTGGGTAAATTGGTGGGCGAAAGGAGGAGTAGCGTATCTTGTCATATATGATTGGTCATCTAACCATTTTTTTGGTGTTGATTTAGGCTTAATTGTCCACAGAATTTTGTTGTGTGCGTTGGGTGTGGTCAATATATGTTGGTAAATGTGTGGGTGACAGGACGAGTTGTGGATCTTGTCATATACGTTTGGCGTGTGTGGGTTAATGCGTGTTTGTGTAACTTCTTTTTCTGATTAATTTTTTTTTGTTGGGAAAGAAGTGAGGATTATTGTTTTGAAGAGAATGAAATGGAGGTTGGTGTGAATGAGGTATCAGATTTGGGGTGGGTTCTCACTTCTTAAGAAGAAGAAGAAAAGTGTTTGGTGATGAGTCAAGTGAGAAGCATCATATATGTCACACTGGTTCAGGAGTCATACAAAGAGTCTAGCATTATTTGGGGTGTGTTCTCACTTCTCATGAAGAAGAAGAAAAATGTTTGGTGATGAGTCAAGCGAGAAGCATTATAGAGGTCAGACTGGTTCAGGTGAGAAAGAATAAACACAAATTGAAGTAAAGTTGTTAATTTGTTAAGTTTTCAAATTCAACAGAAATAAGAAAGTTCAACACAGAAATAAACAAGTTCAACAAAAACACAGAAATAAACAAGTTCAACAAAAACAGAAATAAGCAAGTCTTCGACCAAGAAGAAGAAGCTTCGCTAGCATCTCTCTATCTCCTTCAAAAGAGGAGAGAGCACAGCAGACAACAACCTTGCAGCCGCCGCCAATGAACTCTCCAACCTTCGTTCGGGAAGGCAAGACGATGACGGGGATGTTGTTGCATAGGCAACATGAGCAACACAAGAACCTACAAAAAAACATACAATATTATATACAAAATAAAGAAGGGAAGGAGAGACAAAATAATCAAATAGGGAAGAAGAGATACCATCATTGGCAGCAACGGGAAGAATGATGGGATCACTGTTCTGGATCGCCTCAGTGACCTTCTTGTCGCCAACAATGAATCTATCGTTTCTCCTAGCAACTCTGACCAGGTTCTTTGCCATCGCCAAACCGGCCTTGGAAGTAATAAGCACGATGGTGAATATGTTTACAACAAAACTGGAAGTTCAGAATTCAATATCAGAGGGAAGAACCATGTTTGGAGTTTTAGTAAGACAGAGGAGTTTGGAGTTATATGATTGGAGTTCACATAGAAAAACTCAATCAAATCATGAAACGTAAGGAAGACAGATCACTATAATACGAGCAAAGACAGAGACACGAGCAAAAAGATAGAGACACATAATAAACTCCAATCAAATAAGATATCAAAAGCTCAAATTCTCAAATAGATTCAGATCTCAAATCGCATCTTAAACCAGAACACGTTGCAAATTTCAATTCCTAAAACAGATCACTATAATCGAGCAAAGACAGACTGCAGAGACACGAGAAAAGATAGAGACACAAACAAACTCCAATTTAAAAGCTATTGTTTAATCACAAAAGAAAAAGCTCAAGTAAATGCAGTTCTCAAATCAAATAGCAAAGATAGAGGCACGCAAACAATCTCCAATCAAAAGCAATTGTCTCGATTGTCTTTCTTCAGATATTTTTCTTAATATGTTGGTTAGATCTTCTTGTCTTGTGTTCCAGATTGTCTCGATTATCTTTTCGTTAGATCTTCTTGTCTTGGGTTCCAGAGTTGTCTGAATCTGTTGGTTAGATCTTCATAGGCAACATGAGCAACACAAGAACCTACAAAAAAAATATAAACATAGTGATTTATATACAAAAATAAAGAAACATGGAAGGAGAGATAAAAGAATCAAACAAGGAAGGAGAGATAAAATATTTTCTTATGATTCTTGTCGGATCAAACAGGGAATGAGAGATACAATACAAGAATAAAACATAAACATTATTTGCTATTTGCTTTGATGTGGCGCACAATTTTTGTTGTTTTTAAGAAAACAATATTTTCACAGCAAATAAAATTTTAATAATATATAATATGTTTGATTTAAGATTTTCTTTTGAATAACAATGGACTTTATCATCAATCGCAACGATGAGCTAAATCATCACATTCTTGTTCTCTATGGCTCGAGTGACAATTTTATCATCCACAATGAGTTGACAATTTTTCTTTGATTTGTTTCGCCTTAGCCAAATCAGATTTTAAAGTAATGTAAACCATGTTATCTTCAAAACAATCCAAATATTAACAACACATTTAAATCTCAAATCAAATGAAACCAAACAATCTTAACACCCATGCATCCCTTAAGTTTTAACTCAAATGAACAAATCCAAGTTGGACTTGCATCACATTCTTGACCAAACAAACAATAAGAGAGACATTAAACTCATGAACAAACCCATAAACTAAAGCGTAAACGAACATATCTAAGGTGCAGACGCATCAAATTAGTTAACCAATAAGAAAGATCATAAATGCATGATTAAACCTAAATCAAAAACCAAAGAGTAATTGAAAGGAGATTAATCAACCAAACGATAAGGCATACCTTAAAATTAATTAACAATGTTCAAAACTTTTTCTTTCGACAAATTTATAAAGTTTACGCTTTAATGTTTTACTTCCTATCTTATTAAAACTTTTTCATTGGATTAATGTTCAAAACTTTTATAAGAATACGAAAAATAACATGGCCAATCTGTACCCAATACAAACAAAATTAATTGTTAATGTTAGCCAAGTTTATTTAAGCATTACATTCTAATGAAACTAAAATCATCTATTTATTGAAGCATGTGAACATAACATGTTTGTGCGGGTAGAACAATGAACAATTCTTTAGCGGGAAAGGGGATTTCACTATGTTGGTTTCAGTGAACGAGAATTACATCAAAGCCCACTAGCCGGGTATGGACAGAGAGGGAGCTCATTTGTGTTGTATTTATGTTCTGAATTTTGTTCTGTAGATTAGATTTTATATGATTTTTATAACATCTCTTCTTAAATGATTTATTAAAAAATCTTTGATTTCACAGTTTTCTTTGCAGATGGAAACTAAATTTTGGTTACGTGCTAGGATAAAATTATATATATATATATGTGTTTTTATTATGATTATATAATTTATTTCATATTTTAGATAGTTTTTTTTATTTTACAGATTCAACCGTTTATCAAAAGGAGATTTAGGTTTTTTGCATAAAATACATAAGAAAAAAATTGCTTTATTATTTTTGATGTAGCTTTATTTTTTAAGTTAAATTATGATTGGTAAAATTCTGTAAAAACTTGATGTAGGTTTTATTTAAAAAAAATAAAACTACAACATGATTGGTAAAGTTAGGTGATTTAAAAATAATTAAATCTAAAATATAGAGTATTTCAGTTTTAATAATATAGATATGACATCAAACTTACAAAAGATCTGCAACATGCCGCAAGGAGTACCGTTAAGTGTGGATCTCATAAAGCGGTTTTGGTGATGCAGTAAGTCATAAATCTTCATACGATATGTAGGATTGTCGGCTATAGAATCGTCTGTAATATTTTTCATAGTTGTAATAGCATAATTATCAAGCTTAAAAAAAAGATATGGCATCAAGCTAATTTTATTTGTGTAACCCATCTTCTCGTGATCTTGAGACTAATATCAGAAGCCTCCTTAATGTTCAAGGATCTCAAGCTTCCCAACTGAAGCCCATAGTCAGGGGCCGATACGTGGTAAAAACCAGACATTAAAATTGGTATAGAAATCGAATCAGAAATATACATCCAGTAACATCAATACTTTTATGAAAAATGGAAAGATACAAAAACATCAAGAAAAAAAAAAAACAAGACCACTAAAGCCTTGCCTCTCCATGGCATGATATAAACCAAACGAAAACCACAAACCAACCAAAACCGAAAATCAAAGATAAGCAAAACCAAACACTTTCCAGTTTCCAAAAGCTAACGTTATTCACTGTACAAATCTAACAAAGCTTACTCATCATGTTTTTATAAGATCACTCTTTTGAAGTCGAATCTGTCTGAGACACCCCACTACTACTACCCTGACGATCCGAGTAAGGTCTAACAAACGATCTCCTCCACCAAACCTCAAAAGCTCTCTGCAAATTCGGACACCCATCTCCTCCGTTCAAGAAACTCCCAAGCCAAGACATCAAAATCCTCTGCTGATCTTCCAACGGCAACGTCAGTATCGTCCTCCCTATCCCTTCCTCCACAAGCTTCCCATCAAACGACCTGCATCCGTGCTGCAGCCAGTTATAGTCCTTGAACAAAGGCTGCAGCCACGTGGTCAACAGCAGAAGCCTAGTGTCTTTCGAAGGCAACAGCTCTCCTCTCCCTATCCCCACGAACAGCCGAGACGTCACGCGGCTCACGTGGTACCGAGACACCAAAGGAAGCTTCTCGTGTAACAAAGCTAGCTCCTTCTGGTTCGCCCACGTGACTGAGAACTCCTCAGCTGCTTGCCTCTCCGCTAACACATCGAGCAGCCACGTGAGGTTATCAGCTTCTACACCTATCTGCTTAGCATCACTCTCACCTTCCCTGAACATAGACAAGACAGAGTCCAAGCAGCTCTTGCAAGAGGAGTAGATCGTCTCGTTGAAATTCTCACCCACATTGCTCCCGTTCTGTTCCCTCAGAAGCTTCAAGACAATAGATTTCATCTCGCGACGGCTCTTCTCCTCTTTGCTTCTCAACACGAGCTCGATGATCCGCGAGAGCGTCTCTTTAGGTGGATCCACAGAAGAGGAAGCAGCAACTCTTTTGAGAACAGGACCAACTCCTTCAGTCTTTAACCCGAGAATCGACGAGACCACTTTCTCCTCCTCTTCTTCACCAACCCAAGGCACAGCCTCGAGATAATCCAAACAAGACTGAACACAAGAACCGAAACCAAGAAGCTCAGCGACCTTGAGGACACGTAGGACTCTGCTCACGCTCTGTTTCATAAGCCTCTGCTTCACGTCTTTACAGTACATAAGGCCAACGGTCTCGACGTAGATCTCGGCGTCTTCGCAGCTCTCGATCTCAAGGCAGGCGAAAACAGAGTCTCTCTCTGAGAGTTTCTTAGCGAAGAAACTGCTGTGATCGACCAGAACCTTCTTGTGAACACTCAGCTTCACGCAGAAGCCTTGCTTCCCTACAAGAATCACTTTAGCGTCGATGCTCCCTGGCTCGCCGAACTCTATGGCCACTTTCCTCGGTAAAGTCTCGACCTTTTGCCTCGGTGGACGCTCTTGAACCGTCACCGGAACAGAGATACTGTGATGAGGGGTCTCTTCTGGGTTGTTACTCTGTTGTTGTTGTTGCTCGTCTGAAGCGATGACGGATCTAATAGTGGTGGAGGAGGGTCTCTTCTCCTTCTCCTTCTCCGGAGGCTTCTTATCCGTTGTTGGAGGAGAGTGTTTGGGTTTGTGGAGGGAGTTGTGAGATTTGAGAGTCTTTTGGAAAGCAACAGGGGAAGGGCAACACCAGAAGCCTTCAGGAGTTACAGCTACTGGGACTGTCCTGATCTTGGTTTGTCCTTGCTCTGCTTTTGTGATCTTGATCTCAGCCATTGTTGAGTGAGAGAGGAAGAAAGGTTCCAGCTTTCACACCATTAACGGAACAAGAAAGAGACCCAGAAGGTTAGAATCTATAAGATACAGAGTCAATTGTAGAGATTATTGAGGTTAAGTAAGAACAAAACCCTAGAGATGAGAAACAGCTGTTTGTGTAGAGAGAGAGATGAATGATTTTGAAGGTAATAACGGTGTTTGAAGGATGAAAAGAAGGAAGCTTTTTAATCTAATAGACAATGGAATTTCAAAAAAAAAGAAGAGAGTGAAGGCAAGAAAGGACGAGAAAGAGATGCATCAAATGGGGTTGTCTCTCCAACTCGATTCCTTTATCTTCACTTTACTTTTGTCTCCTCACTCCTCCTCTCTCTCTCTTTCTTATCGCATGATTTTGTTGATTACATGTGTTTGTGGGCCTGCAAACCTAAAATATTCTCTCTCTTTCTCTCTCTAAAAACTATTCTTTATGGTTCTTCAGTGACCACACAGCCACGCCATCTCCTCTCTCACTCTCTCCCTACATCGTTATTGCTGTTTAATTTTTTTGATTAAAAGAGAATGATAATAATAATCAAATTTTAAAAGTAAAAGTTGTTGTGTGTTTTTGCTCATGTTCATGTGGGACAGTCTCTTTATTTGTAAAATCTTGATTCTTGATGATGCTTACAAAACAAACCATCACTTTCTTGAAGATTATGCCATTGCACATGCTATCATGTAGTATTAAATAGGTTTTATACTAATTGGTAACAAGGTTCATTAATTACTGGAACCTTATAGGTTATAGCTGTTTTTCTTTTGTCAAAGGCTATTATTGCGTAAAACCTTGTTTTCTTTTTAATCGAAGAATATAAATATTCCATTTTTGGATTGTGAGCTCCATAAATTTAGGGGTTTTAGTTGAGTAGTTAGTTTATTTTGCATAGTTTATTCGCATACTATGCTCTAGAGAATAGACTTGCCTTTATAGTTAACAAGAACCACTGGGAGTTCGACATAATTTAAATTTTAGAATTAAATTTCATTATTTTACTCTGTACCTAGTGCGATGTATAATGTCCACCAACCAAATATTATAACACTGCAGAATTCACCATATAGGTGAATCGCTTTTAATTTGTCAACATAGGTACATCACTTATATTGCTGAATTTATATATCCAATTGATGAGATTAGCAGTTATATGATACAAAACCCATTTGATCAAAAAAATGTTACAAAACCATTTTCAAATAGGACGCTTGCATAGTTGCATTGTATTCTCAGGGGCTTAAAGCTTAACTTAATAAATCACGAAATAAGAATATTGTTAAGAATATTGTTATCTATTTATCAAAAAAAAATATTGTTATTTTCGCCCATTATAAAAAGAGAATATTATTATGCTATCTGTTTGTATTTTATCATTTCAGAAAAATTATGAAAATACGTGACAAAGAAGATTTGATGGCATTTGCTGGAACCTAGACCCACGAATAAAGAAGAAGAATCATACGGACTTTTGATGTCATGTGTCCCCCCCGCTTAATTTTTCCTATTCCAACTGAAATGAATAAATCTTTTTTTTCTTCTTATAACCACATATTTTATTAAATTAAATTGTGAAAGGGAAATACAAAAAATCAATCAACCAAACAGAAGGAATATGAAAATATAAAAATGAAACATTCTGACGGATTAATAAATTCCCACATGAGCATTATAATAGAT
The DNA here is from genome assembly GCF_000801105.2 of Raphanus sativus. Lineage (NCBI taxonomy): Eukaryota > Viridiplantae > Streptophyta > Magnoliopsida > Brassicales > Brassicaceae > Raphanus > Raphanus sativus. The sequence continues at coordinate 39,358,620 of NC_079516.1, read as the reverse complement.
CAAGCTACTCGAAGCTAAGTTAAATAATCCAGAAAATGTAACTAATACTATTATTTTATCCTTATATGCTACAATATTTTAGTAAATCAATATTCAAACTCAAATATGTTCACTTTGTAGTTTACCAAACATACTATCCTTTTTTCATTTAATGTTCAGTTTCTGGGAACAACAAAGTAACCAGAACTTTGTTACCCTAGAAATAGTAACAAAGTTGCAGATAAAATAGCAAAAGAGACTGCTACGTTTGCGTCCATTGTCTCTAGGTTGTATTTTATTGTGCCTGGTTGGTTGAGTTTGTGTATTGAGGCTGATAAGCCAAACATTGATCTTTGATTTGGTTAATGAAAGTTGCAGTTGAGTTAAAAAAAAAAAAAAAACAAAGTAACCAGAACCAATCTCATGCCCATGCTTGAAAGCGAAACACGCTTTGGACTTTTTTTGCTTCATCGTATATTGCCTTACTTCGTTACATGTAATGTTTTCTTTTCAATATACAAAACAAAGTACAAAGCTTTAGATGCACTTAACATCAAAAAAATAATTAAAAATGTTAAAAAATTCACAAAAATAAATAAAATGACTAATAAGAAATCTTAAACAATTTTTGAGCAGATATCACTCTATTAGTCTATCAATATTATTAAAACCGAACCACAAAAATTTGGACCCAATTTGTTTTTAGGTAAAAAAGAAAAAATATCATGCAATATAATTAATATTCTTACAACATCATCCTTAAGCATAATGCATTTATAGTTATAACAAAGCCACCTTAAATTTTTGTCTTATTTATGGTAATATTTTAAATGAGATGAATTATTAATTATTTATTTTTAATTATTTATAGGAACAAAAATTAATGTCAACATATTTTATCTTATTTAACCAACAAATATTTTTTTTACTTAGGTTGTTAACATTTCTCAATTTTACTATACTCACAATAGTAATAAATAAATATTTTAAAATATTTTTATACCATCCGATATCTTTAAACTTATTTCTCAAACAATATAAATAACAAAAATAAAATTATTATTTTTATATAAATAATTTTTTTCTCTAATATTATTTTCCATTTATTTGAATAGTAAAAAATCATCAAAGTACATAATTTTATGTATAATTTAAAAGTATAAAATTTTAGTTTCAGAAATATTATCAATTTTCTGTTTTTAATGGGCCAACCAAGGTTAGGCACAGAATAATGATAGTTTTTTTGGATTTTTACTAAGTTTTATCAGATTTTTAATAAAAATAATAAAAATAAATTTTAACCAGATTATATAGGGATCACCGGATTTATCGGTTCAACCGCGGATCTGAGTCGAATATGAAAATACTGAATATCTATTTTTAACATAAATTTTGTAAACTAAAATTCAAAATTAGTATTTAATAACAACTAATATTTTTTTGCAAAACTCAAATCTACATTTTGAAAGCGCGAAATAGTTATACCTTTAAATATTTTATTCTAGGATTTTTCTTTGCATATTTTATTCTAGGATTTTTCTTTTCATAATCTAACAAACCATATAATTTACAGTTACATATGTGGATTCGTTGTGATAAGTCAAAGATGATAGGGTGGTCATCAATTTAAATAGATCTTTTTTTTAGATAGGAAGACTTAATTAATAGAAAACTGAAGAACATATTATTGAATTCGGAAAGGCCAGAACTCTTAAACTATGATTCTTTGTGTTTATAATTCTTGTTCATAACAATAGTGAAAGAGTAAAAAAACACTAATCAACAAAACTAGACTTGAATTTGATGGACGTCACCCAATTAATGAACATCCTCCCATGTTTTGTTGAATAACAAATAATGGTCACTATTTTATGAATAACAAATAATTATTTTGTGCAAGAACTCTTATATATACCATAATTCTTTGCGTGTTTATAATTCTTGGTCACAATAATGTATAAATACAAGTGAAACATACTAATCAACAGAACTAGACTTGAATTTGGTGAACATCCTCCAACAATCTCTCCCCATTAATGGTTTGACAACTCTCGACATGTTGCAGAAACTCCATAACAACCGGGTCAGTCCAAGGAGCTCCATTTGGAGCTCCTTCACCTGCCACCCACCCCAAGTGCCCTCCTCTTGGTGTTACTATCAGCATGCAGTTTGGGTTTGCCTGACAATTTTTAGGTGTCAGACAGACCAAACAAAATCATCACATTTTCTGTGAATGAAGAGCCTTTGATCATTCGTCTCTTACCTTGATGTCATCGCGAGGGATCCCTCTATCGGGAGCAATCGGGTCATTTGCTGCCTGCATTTCATGTCATACAACACATGAACATATAAAGAACCCATATTCCAAAATCTAAACCTTACTTGTTTCATCAGTCATTTGTTCAAGGATTCACCTGAATGCAAAGCAAGGGAATACGGACATGTTTGATCGCTTTGGAGCTGCTAGACTTGGAATAGTACTCATCTACTGTCTTGAAACCAAATGACACTGTTACATGAAAAAAGATTTGTTACATGATTGCATCTGTGTGCCTTCAAGATTCTTTATATGCAACTAACCTCGGGTTAAGCCCTTCATCGAAATCCCTAACAGTCTCAGCATTAGCAGCCATGGGAATGTTGAATCCACCTCCTATATCTTCAAAAAGAAGAGAATGTCTGCAGAAATAGATAAACTAAAACGTGACTAATGACTTAACCAGCAAGTAAGAGAAGAAAGATTAAAGGAAACAAACAAACTACTTGCTAAAGATTCTACGAAGAGATCTGGAGAGAGCCTTATCATAAACATTGTTAAAACCCTTGTGGAAATCTTCATCCGCTATAACCAAATCAAAAGGATTACACAAGGAAACAGCAGCAGAGAGTGTGCAGTTATGAGATTCCTGCAACACAAGAACAAAGGTCAAATCTATTACTATCATCTCACATTGATCACTGGCAGGGGGGTTGAACAAGCTAAACCTGACCGAGATAGTTAACGAGAATGTTGCCACCAAGAGACCATCCTGCTGCATACAAATTAGCTCTAGGGAATCTAGCACCAACGTGAGCAACCACTTCACTAATGTCTCCTAAAAACGAAGCAGAGTAGAACTGAGGAGTAGTGACAGGACTATCTCCACAACCTCTGCTATTGAAAACAACACAACGCCATTTCTTACTTCGAGCTCGTAACAACATATGTCTCACATACGAGTCTTGGCTTCCTCCAGTCAAACCTGGCTGCACATTTTCCAAACAAAAAAAAAATAAAATAAAAGATTCAATTTTTAAGTAATCAAGATCGAGTTTTGAATCAAAGGGTACCAATAAGATTAAGATCGGAGACTCGGGAGGAAGGGAAGTATCGTCTCCGGCGACCCAATCAAGAGCCACGGAGCCGTTGTCTTTCGTGCGGAGGCACTCGCGGCGGAGCCTGACGAGAGGAACAGAGCGGTAGAAAGCGGCGTAGATGGTCTCCACGTGGCGGTTGAACCCGACGAGAGGAAACGCGCCGTAGGGTTCGGAGAGCGAGTCTTTTAGCGCCGGCAGGAAACGGTCGCCGATGACTTCGAGGGAGGCGTGGTGGTGAAGGCGGGGCGTTTCGGGGGGTTTCGGATCAGCGGCGGCGGCGGCGAAAATAGAGAAATGGCGGCGGAGAGTACGGGCTGATGAGGTTAGCGGCGGAGATGAGGCTGAGGCGGAGGCGAAGGCGAGTCTCGCCATTGCTCCGCCACGAGGTCTGTTCTTGGGGTAGACAGACAAAAGGAAGTGGTTTACGCTAATGCACCTAACTAACTGTGCCTAAGCAACATTCATGTGGTCGGAAAATCTAAAACAAGTTTGCAGTTAAGCCCCTGAATTGTTTGTCGTACGAAAATCAACTCTTAAATACAATAATTTAACTTTTTCAACCCTGGACGTATTATAGGCCTTTGACTTGTATTCTATTTTTTTTGAAATCGGACCAATTTCTGTAACACAATGTTTTAAAACCTGATTTGGATGGTAAACCGGATTACTTTTTGGATCATCGATTAAATCACTGGTCAACTGCAAGTTGATATACATATTAGTTTTTTCTTTTTACTTTTTACTTTTCCAGCCTTTTAAGGGATAACTAACGGGCTTTTACGGTACCTGAATCCAGATAATGGACTTTTTGAATGGAACTAGTCTGAACGGTGCCGTTTAAGGTAACTATCACCAACGAACGACAGAGAGCAAAATGCGTAAATAATGTAAAACGGACCACATTACGCGGTGTTGACCAAGAAAAGCCAGATAGGATTGAATGTAACCCAGTTGCAATGTTTCTTCCTTCTTTTGAACTGTATGCAAATTGTAATTTATGAGCTCTGAATCACTTCATCCTCGTGATTAATAGCTAAATCAACAGAAAATATATTTTATAACAAAAGAGAAAAAGGTGTAGATAACTGGATATATACGGTCTTGCAAGATTTTTTAATTTTTAAAGTTAAACTCTCTAATTACAATTTATACATATTCTGACCAAATTACTCCTACTCGGCTATTGAACTTAACTCCACCGTGAACTTCCTCCTCCCTTTACTACCACAACCATTTCTTTTGACTCTCTTAACTCTACACTCACCACCAGAGACCTTTCTCGCTTTATATTCCTCACCGCAACTCCAACCGCTTTTAGTAAGCGCGGAGCTAGCTTTAACCGCCAAAGCCGCCATTTGCTCTGCTCTTAATGGATGATTCAGCCATGTCAATGGTAAAACGAAGTAAAGCTCTCCAGGCCGGAGATCCTCGCTGCCACCTACCGCTATAACTTCGTCGTCAAAGTCCATATCGTCTGAGTTACAAACAAAACTAGTGGGATTCTTTTGAAGAATCTGCCATACTTTCACTGGTGATGAAAACTCTTGTAACGTTCCGTCTGGTAATATCAGCTTTGCCGTCTCCGTTCTCCGAGATTCACTTGAACTGCAAGCTCCCATTTTCGTGTAATCGTAGACTCGTGAGTTTAAGAAAGGTTTGTAGATAAGAAAAAGAGATAAGAGAAGATCTTGTTTGTGTTTTGAAGGAGATACTAGCTTCATATGGGGCTTTATATATACAATGAGCTAGCGAAATGGAGAGCCTCGTGATTCGGAAACTTCAAGCAACTTTAAGTTTTTGTCCGTAAGTGCTCAAAATCAGACAGAACAGCTCATGTAATCTTGTTGTTGAAGCTATTTCACGACAATACCAACAATACCCCTCTGTTGAGACCTATAAGCGAAAAAATATGAGGGTATTTCGGGAAAGAGAGAGAAAGAGACGTGGCGAAGAAGGAGAGAAGAAAGGAGTGAAAAGTCCAAGTGGCGCAACATAAGAGAGTGGAGACAAAGAGACAAGGTTTAGGTGGCCGGACGTTTATTCTCCGGCGCATGGGTTGCAACTGCAACGAAGCTGAGAATCACGTGAAGTCAACAACATAGACAGACTCAAGCATGGGTGGGGCCCAGATAGTTGGGTCGGGTTCGCCGGTTCGGTCCGTCGAAATTCATTCGGTTTTGTGGGTCACCTGAGAAGATATTCGGGTCTTTAAAACTCTATGTACGTGCATCACATTAATTTTTTTAAAAAAATATTCGTATGAACATGCATCAATAATGTAATTCAACTCGAAATTATTATCTATCTATACAGTATTACGGCCCACAACGCTGCATCGAATTATTTTTTGGTGTTATAATTATATCATAACTACAATGTTTCATTTAAAAATATTTTGATAACCAAGTGGTGGTAGCCTAGTGGCAATCTTTTGGGGCTTGGTGTGTACCCACATCATTCCTGGATTCGATTCTTCCTGGAAACTAAATTATCATCATTTGGCCAGTCTAGACTTGGGCTTTGGCCTAAGTGGTTTACATGGTGGATCGTAACAGATGATCGGTTCACCCCCTGGCGTTAGTCGGAAGATATTCCAAACTCGGGTTAGGCAGTGTGGTAGCCAGTCCACTCTGTAGCACTAAGTGCGTTCCTTCCGAAACCGACCGGATCAGCCGATAAAATTTATCAAAAAATAAAACTATTTTGATTAGGATCGATTTGTTGAAGAATTTCGCTTTCCGTTGGACCCCTTGAAAAAGATTTTTTTGTAGTTTCTAAAGTCGGATACAATATATAAAAATTCGTAGGCTTCAATTATATGAAGTTTGTATGAACCTCTATTATTATATTTTCCGCTAAATGAACCTCTATTATTCCCTATCACTTTCGTACCTTTTTCACCCAAAAAGAACTCTATTTTATTGCTCAGAAAAAGAACTCTATTTTAGTTACAATTTTATTATTGTCTGAGATTAGGATCACCCACGTATCCGGCGAACTACTTTTTTAGTTTGTGCGTCTGATAATTGAAAGATAATAAAAGCGATTTTGTCCGATTTCTCCTGCTTTTTTTTGCATGATGAGACGACGAAGAACTAGTCCCGATTCACACAATAACACTACAATAATCTTTGTTTTACACTATTATTAAGTGAAACCCAATTTGGCTGACCATTACTATGGCGTTATATAGCCATCACGATACGGTCTGATTTAAGATTGAAAATTGACGTTTGATAAACTGACATATTTTCCTCTACGAATTATCAATAATAAATCTTTGTACACATTTTACATAGTAAAAATATGTTAATAATTAAATGTTGAGAATATAGTAGTTTAAACTTAGGTTTGAAATCCTCAAGCTATAAGAATTATTATTAAAGAAAAAAAAAAGAACTATTATTAAAGGATACTCATATCCTATTGTTCCAACTCATCAGCTACATTGCAAGGAATCAAAAACAGATACGCGAAACCAAAATATTTTGTAACGTGATTTAAGAAATGTTAAGAGTGAAAACGTTCAATGTGAGTATTTTAGTCTAACTAGGAATACAAAATTAAAAGTTGTAAAATACAAGCACATAAATCAGAGACAGAGACATGTTAGTCAAATTTAAATTTGTCTATTTCACTTGTAACTCTTCACAGCTAGCGCTGGCCAGTGGCCACTAACCTGAAACTGAAGAATATCCTGTTTGAATTTTCTTCTTCGGATAGTGCAGGGGCGTTTAATAATCCCTTAGAGTTTCTTTCATTTTACCACTCTTTGATCGTATTTTTCCAACTGTTTGGATTTTTTTTTTCTTGGAGCCTACTGGTTTCCATATTGTTTTAGTCTTTGAAGGTGTTGGCATGTTGCGGCCACATCCGTTTTCTGGTGATACTATTTGAATTATTAAATGACAACAAAAAAAACTAAGGCTTACTGTTTTATCCTTTAATTTTTATTTGATTCACTATTTATTTCGATTCGATATGAAAGATTTGGATATCTATAAGTCTTCGAAACAAAACAAATGTTAAAATCAATACCGCTAAAAATGAAGTAAATTAGAAATACTAAAAATTACAAAGTTAGATATCCGATTCGCTTGGATTTTTATATATTACTAGGTGTTTTCCTGCACCATGTGCAGTAAAAGAATTTTAAAATATTTTTAATAGATAAATATAAATTATATTTAACTTTTATTAATATTATAAATTTTCTTTTCTTATCAATATTTTAATATAAATTTGATTTAACTGAACATTAAAATTAAGATAAAATAATTTTGTTTATTTTGAATTATATTTAAGAATGTGCATGTATATATTTTAAATTATAATCTGAGGTAAATTTTTCTATCTATTTATTTTAATTAAATATATTAGATAAATATGTAAAATTGCATAATTGTCAAAAAATTAAAATTAAACAATATTTATAAAATATGTAGATATATATAAGAAACTAATAATTTTACGATTTAATTTGATTTTATGATTTAATTTTTATAATTTTCTAAAAATATGTATATATTTTTGAAATATGTTTAATTTAAATGATATTTCGAAATTTGAAATGCCATAATTGAATATAATCGAAATTCGAAAGTTTACCAAAAATATAAATTAACATTAAATATAATTGTCCATGTCATATTAATTTATAAGACATGTCATCAATTTTAGTAGTCATGTCACAATTATTAATTTAGGTGTTTCCTGCACCATGTGTAGTGATGAATTTTTTAAAAGTTAAATTTTATATTTTAAAATGTAATTTATTAATATTATATATTTTATTCTTGACCAATAATTAATATAAATATCATTAATTAAGCATAAAATTAAGAGAAAATATTTTTATTTTATTTTAAATTATATTTAAGAATGATATAAATAAAGTTAAAATCGTAGATTAGAAAAATATTTATTTCATTTGGTTAAATGTATTAAATCAACTTGTACAAAATTACTAAAAATCATATAAAATTGTATAGTTATCAAAAATTAAAACTAAATAATATTTACATAATTTGTAGATACCTAAAAGAAACTAATGATATGACGATTTAATTTTTTTTTTAAATTCCGAAAATTTAAGATGATAAAATTTTTATAATTATAAAAATAAATTATATAATATTTCGAAATTCAAAATATCATATTTGAATATATTTATTTTAGTGATGATTTATGACTTATTACCATATTCCACAAAGTTTACCAAAAATATAAATCAATATTAAATATAATATATGAGTTATTGCCATATTCTAAAAATATTTCCAAAAAAATATATCAGCATTAAATGTAATTGTCCATGTCATATTTAACCATATGACATGTCATCAATCTTAATAGCCACGTCATAATTCTTTTTGTGAAAACGATTGTAGAGAAGACATGTGGCAAATCACTTCTCAAATATAGACTAGGGGATTTTATACAAATATATGTATACATACAATTAAATATAGAAATTTAAATATATAATTTTATATAACTATAATTTTAATATATAAATTTATTAGCTTTATTTATAAAACTACTTATATAAGTATTAAACTAAGAAAAAATATAAACTATTTATACTTTAGGAGTTAATATATTTAGGACTATGGATGTAAATTTTTAACTTCTATATCCAGACTCAATGCATGACAAATGCCTATGAGTCACGTATATTTTGGCTTATAAAAATTACTGGATATAAATTTCAACTATTATTCGGAAAGATAAACATGTGAGAAAATAATAGTGAATTCCAAATTTTTTGGTCAAATAAACATGTATTAAGATAAAAGAAAATGTAATACCATGCAAGATCTTCGCAAGAGATAAGGTAATAAAATCTCCACCAGTTTGGGAAAACATAAAAAAAAGGAAGCGATGGCGACAGCAACAAGCGATGGCGATGGAGAAAACTCTACCGAAGAAGGCGGCGGCGCTTCCCCTGTTCAACCCTTCCCCTCGATACGACAAGGCGACGATGGAAGCCCCAGGATAGCAGCGGTCTGGTCCAAAAATCGAGCCCCGGAGGAAGTCCCTGAGATTGAAATCGTTGGTGGAATAGCTTCGATTCAGATCCCAGACGGTATCTTCGACGAGTCTGAGCTCTTATGGAAGAGTTTCGTGGTGGGTTATTTCATTGGTGACGCCCCCCATGTTGGTTCCATTCATGCTACTGTCAATCGAATCTGGTCTTCCCCTAGAGCCGGATCCAAGATCGACGTGCAGTTCATCGATAAGAACACGGTCTTATTCCGGATTGACAACAGCCAGATGAGAACTCGATTCATCAATCGTAAGTACTGGCATATTGCGGATGTGCCACTAGTTGTGAATGAATGGTCACCGGAATCGGCTCTGAATCCTCCTGACCTTTCTGCTATGCCGCTTTGGATTGATCTTAAAGGAGTTCCAAATGGACTCTTTTCTCACAAAGGTTTGAAGTGCCTCACAAGGGCAGCTGGTAAATTTGTCAAGCTTCACCCTCACACGGAGAGATGGACGCGTTTCGATGTAGCCCGGGTTCTTACTGAGATTGATCTGCATAAACCTCTGGTGGAGAAGATTGTGTTTCAGGATAAGGAAGGTCTGAGGCGAGAGATTGCTGTGAATTACCCTTGGCTACCTACACGTTGCAACATTTGTCACGGGTGGGGACATAAGGGTTCAGAATGTAAGGAGGCTAATATCAGAATTCTGCAGCGTGAGGATGTAGGATAACAGGAAAGTGGCTTCCGTGAGGTACCAAATGTTGTCGAGCCCAGTGTGGAAGTTCCTACAAACTCATCAGGAAGCATGCTTGAGCTTCTAAAAGAGTTGGAAGCTATGCCTCAAGGAGAGTCTATTCAGGAAGTGGAAACGGACCCCGCTAAGGGCTCTAGTGTAGAAGATGGGCTACAGATTACCCTTTCTGATCCAATCACTGAGGTGTTCCCAGCTACTGAGGGAGATAGTTGGGAAAGAGTTCAACAATACAGCCATCACACCGTAGATAAACCACTGTTGGAGGACGCTAGTTTAGTGGTATCTCCATCGCGATTCAGTCCTCTAATGGATATTGAGGAAGAAGGGGTTGAAGGGGAAGAAGAAGATGTAGAAGCAGTGGTAGGTGGAAGTGAGATGGAGGAGGGAGAGATAACTGGTGAAGTAGGGCGCCCGTCTACACGTGCTAGCTCCGGCATCAAGAAACCCCCTGCATCCTCAAACCATCAAAAGACGAAGCAGAGAGTTTTTCGAGCAAAAGACCTGAAGTTTGTTGGTCGTCAAGGAACTTCTAAAAAAACTTCCGTTAGGAAGTTATGACGTCCTTCTTCTCCTGGAACATGCGGGGATTCAACATGTCCCGCAAGCATCGAGCTCTCAGAAATTGGATTCAAGCGGAAAAGCCACTGTTTGGGTGTCTAATGGAAACAAGGGTTAGAGAAGGTAATCTTTTAAAGTGTATGGGTGCAGCTATGCCAACTTGGAACGTGATCACAAACTATGAACATCATCAGTTAGGGCGCATTTGGTTCTGTTCGTCAGATAGAGTGGTTGTTACGCTACTGCACAGGAGTGCTCAGATGATTACTTGTGCTGTTCAAATTCTGGAAACAAGAGAGCAGTTCATCTGTTCTGCAGTCTATGCTTTCAATACAGCAGCAGAGCGAACTCATTTATGGAGGGAGATCAGAGAAACAAATGATGTCTATGCTCATCTGAATATGCCTTGGACTCTGATAGGCGACTACAATGCAACAATATCTTCATCGGAGCATTCTCGTAGCTTGGACTATCGCAGTGATCATCAAAGTATGAGGGCTTTCCAGGAAGTGGTGATGGACTGTTCACTAGCAGACATGGCTTATGGGGGTGCTTTCTTTACTTGGTGGAATAAGAGAGATGAGGACCCAATCGGTAAAAAGTTGGACAGGGCACTGATAAATGACGATTGGTTGCGAGTCTTTCCAAATTCATATGCCTATTTCGATGCAGGGGGTGTCTCCGATCATGCCCAGTGTCTGATCAAGCTGTCTAGCGAGCAAGAGGAAACGAGGAAACCTTTCCGGTTCTTTAATTTTCTCGCAGAGGATGACGAGTTTCTCCCAAGAATTCAGGAGTCATGGAACTCTACAACCCGGTTGTATCACTAACGTACTGCTCTCACTGATTTTCACAGGAAACTCAAACAGCTGAAACCAGTACTCCGAGCTCTCAATCGTGAGCACTATGGTGACCTTCCCAACAGAACCAAGCAAGCTTTCGAGGATCTGTGTGAGTGTCAGAATAAAGTTCTAGCTGACCCTTCTACTGAGAACGTCGTGCATGCAGCTGCAGCGTCTGATAGGTGGAATAAACTGGCTCGTATTGAGGAGAAGTTCTACCGGCAGAAGTCTTGTATCCGCTGGCTCCAGGCAGGGGATCAAAATACCACCTTTTTCCACAGATCAGTTCAGTCTAGAGCTGCTCGTAACATGATCCGTAGACTGGTAACTGAGCGAGGGGAAGTGCTAACTACTCCAGTGGATATTAAAAGGGAAGCTGTGGGGCACTTTCAAAGGTTCTTACAGGCTCAGGAGCAAACAGAGGAGATATCTATTAGTGCACTGCAGCAATTACTGACCTATCTATGTCCTACTACAGCTTCAGCCTCCTTGGTAGCACCTGTTACAGCACATGAAATTTATGTTGCGTTGATATCACTGCCAAACGATAAAGTATCTGGTCCTGATGGGTTCACGAAAGAGTTTTATGTGGCAGCTTGGAAGGTTATTGGGCAGGATTTTATCACAGCTATTCAGTCTTTTTTTCTGTATGGGTTTCTGCCTTCAGGAATCAATGCCACAATTCTCTCTCTTATCCCTAAGACAGAGAATGCGGAGACAATGAAGGAGTTTCGCCCTATAGCTTGATGCAACCTATTGTATAAGGTTATCTCAAAGGTGTTGGCCAACCGTCTCCACATCATTTTTCCTGACGCCATAGAGCCTAATCAAAGTGCTTTCCTCACTGGTCGACTACTTCTTGAGAACGTCCTTCTAGCTTCGGAACTCGTAAATGGCTATCACAAGACCACCACTACACAAAGAAGTGCAATCAAGTTTGATATCTCCAAGGCTTTTGATACAGTTTAATGGTCCTTCATAACTTCAGTATTAAAAGCCATGGGACTGCCTCTGCAATTTGTTCACTGGATCCGGCTCTGTATCTCTACTGCAGCTTTTTCTGTCTCAGTTAATGGAAGCCTTGAGGGATTCTTCACTAGTGCAAGGGGCATAAGGCAAGGATGCTCCCTCTCTCTCTACCTCTATGTAATCCTTAGTAACGTACTATCCAAGCTTCTCAATAAGGCAGCAGTAGCAGGAGGGTTCGGGTATCATCCTCAATGCCAGGGAGTGGGTCTTACTCATTTGAGCTTCGCAGATGATATTGTTGTCTTCACAGATGGAACGGTCAGGTCTTTACAAGGGGTGATGATGGTCATGAAGGAGTTTGCATCTATGTCTGGGTTGCATATAAATGCAACCAAATCAACTATCTTTGTATCAGGATCAGATTTTGAGGCACTGCTTGAGGAAGCAAATAATCTGGGAATAAAATCTGGTACACTTCCGATAAGGTACTTAGGCATGCCTCTAACGACTAAGTCTCTCACACCTCTTGACTATGAGCCGCTGATTGACAAAATCCGCAGAAGAATGTTAAGCTGGTCCAATAGAACATTGTCATTTGCTGGAAGACTTCAGCTCATTAACTCAGTCATTGTAAGTACAGTGAACTTCTGGAGCTCTGCATTCATACTACCCGCTAAGTGCCTTGATACAATAGAGTCTATGTGCTGCGCTTTTTTATGGTCAGGCTCTCCCACTCAGACTCATAAAGCAAAGGTAAGCTGGGCTGAATTTACCTACCCAAAAAACGAGGGTGGCTTGGGGGTAAGGAAGATGAGAGACTCATCCAAAGTCTCTGCCTTAAAACTTATTTGGCGGCTGTTTACTCAACATACGTCATTGTGGGTCTGTTGGATCAAGTATTATCTTCTTCGTAACTCCTCCTTTTGGGATATAAAGGACACAAACAAGGGATCTTGGATGTGGAGGAAACTGCTAAAGCTAAGGGAGGTGGCGTGTTATTTTTTCAGGATGGAGGTTAAGGATGGGAAATCAACGCACTTTTGGTTTGATGACTGGCTTGGAAAGGGGAGATTGATTGATATCACTGGAGCAGTAGGTACCACTTACCTAGGACTACCTCGTAGAGCCACTGTTAGTGAGGCAACGAATCAGACTAGTTGGGCTATAAGAGGACAGCGCAGTCGTCATCACCATGATCTTTATGCGGCAGTTGTTGCACAGCCACTCCCTGATCCTCACCTTGGCAGGGATGTGGTCTTATGGAAACATGGTGAAGATGATTATCGAGACAGTTTCTCAAGTGCTAAGACATGGGATCAAATCAGATCGCGGAAGGAAACAGTGGGTTGGAGCAAGGTTGTATGGTTTGCACAAGGGATTCCTAGATTCTCGTTCATTACCTGGTTAGCGGTCAAGAACAGGCTATCCACTGGTGATAGGATGCGTTCTTGGGGAATGATTCGATGTTGCACGCTCTGTGGAGAGATTAATGAGACAAGGGACCATTTGTTCTTTGCTTGCCCATACTCTTTCACAGTATGGCACAGCATGGCAAATCGTATTCCTGAAGCTCACACTGACCCTGATTGGCAGTTAACTCTTGATCATCTGCAGGGGATGAGAACCGGTACGCTCGATAATATCCTCCTCAAACTGCTATTCCAGGCGACAGTCTATCATATATGGAGAGAACACAACACGCGAAGACACCACACATGCTGGATTTCTACTGATGCAATGCGCACATTGATAGATAAATCAATGAGGAATCGCATTTCATCACTCAAGTACAAGGCGGGGCATAAATACTCAGGATTACTTCAAAGATGGTTCTATCATACCATGTAGTTGTTAGTTTTTTTCTCTTCACTTCCACACTTTAAAATAGGCATAGCAGTCTTCCCAATTCTTTTGTAAATGTCTCTTTCCTATATAGATGAATAAATTTGAAATTTCATCAAAAAAAAAAAAATCTCCACCGACAACCATACAAAACCTACTAATTTTTGCCTGATTGTTGGTGGGTGGTGAACCGTGAACGGTACGATTTATAGCCATTTGAGATAAAGTGGGTATCTACACCATTGAGAAAATCGAGTCGTTCATTAATATGATATGTTAATTGAGTCTAAGATTTAATCAGGTAATATTCTGTCAGGATTCAGGAATGATCTAGTGTTTATGTCTCGGTCTCACGCTAATAGAATTGGCTTTATTTATTTGCTAAAAGAAGCCTATAGAATTGTTTATGACTGTTTCAATATTTCGTGACAAACCTTTTTATAAGTTTTATTGGTAAAAGTATATATTTAGAGACAAACACATGCGAACTGATTCAATTAATGTCACATGCACAGTAATCCAATGAATATTGGGTAAAAGAATAACACGATATAAATCACAACTATGTCAACTTGAGTTGAGGGTATTAAGAAGATTAAACTATTTAAACATGATTATTTTTGAACTGCAATTGAACATGATTTAGAAAAGAAAAGATCACATTCCATAAGAACAGTTATCAATTAAACCTGGAAGTAAAAACAAAAAGAAAAGTCTAACATGCACACGGGTAAACATATCTAAATCCCCAAACCTTAATTTTAAACCCTATATATATATGGAAATCGTTTTGGAGTTTAAATCCTAGTGGAACGGAGATCTATATGGAATCCCTTTCCTCCTATGTTTTCTCTTCACAACTGGTTCAACAACATTTTCTGAACTCTGCTTTCTCTTCACAACGGATTCAACAACATCCTCTGAAGTCTTCATCATCTCATCCAGTTGTGATCCAAGAGTGTTTCTAAACTGTTACAAATTAACAAGTATACTGTTAAAATATTTTCACAAACCAACAAAATTGTGAAGTTACTATTGTAAAAGAAAATGAAAAAAAAAAAATAAACATAATAATGTACCTTGCATTCTATAGAACAGAAAGCAAAAGAAGCAGTTTCAAAAGCCCATCCACAAACTTTGCATCTATGTGCAACATTGTTTCTAAAACGATGAACATCACTCTCACATCTCTGATTAATAAAAACTATCCACGAACCGTTCACTGAAAATATATGTATCCCTGATATGTCCATATATGTGGATATGAAGTCTTTCCTTACTCCTGTCTGGTTTGAACATCTAAATGCCTGCGATTTCAAAACCCAATAATCATAATCAAAACTTGATTTCGTGTCACAAGGGACTAGTTAACTGATTAACGTAAACTGATTAACGTACGTAACAATAAAATCAGTTTAAAAAAAAATATTAATGAGGGATATTGCTTACTTGGATCGTAAGATGGTCTTTGTGATCGTTCTTTTTGAAGCAAACATTGCAAAAAGGAGGAATCATACAATCGCAACAGAAGTAACGTCGCTGTTCTTTGATGTGTTGATCGCATACTTCATGGAATAGTCTCGACTTCACCATCTGAATTAGCCATGGATATTTTTTGATACAGCTTTGAACTTCAAAAAATTCATTCATACTTTCCACCATAATAGTTTTTTTGGTCGGAAGGAAATTCAATATATGTTTTGGAATAGTTGTTTTCTAGTTGACCACTTTTATAGAGCAGATAGAATAGTCGAGAAAGATTAGGGTTTTTATAGCAGTTCTTTTTTTTGTAAACTTTTTATAGTAGTTCTTTCACTTCTAAATAAAAGCAAACGTTTCCTTTTTATTTTTGCTCAATAAGAAATATTTTTTTAATGTTTTCCCAAAAAAAAATGGAAGTTTGTTTAATTTTCAAAAAAAAAAAAATGGAAAACGTTTCAAAAATGTCCACGTACGGTACGTGTATATATGTGATAAACTGATAATAGTTTAAAGTCGCCAACTTTCAGCGAGTAGATGGAAATTCATACAACAAGAATCATCATCAACTTTCCAAACTTGTTCCAGAAACGAAATTTTGCAAGTATCTATCTGGTTGTTCAACATCTTACAAACATAGAAAAATACTAATATCAAATCTATAACCAAAACATATCATGAGGACCAGAGGATGTGGTCAGTGGTCACCTGGGCGTCTCAAAACTCTGATTCTTTCCGAGCATAGCTTCTCTAGGTCTCCAAAAAGGTCAAGGCTCCAACACTTGCGTAAATCGAGGTGTTCCAGGTTAAGACAACCGTTGAGAATAGCTTTCAATCCTGTGTTGCTCATATGGTTCCCAGAAAGATGGAGGTAGCGTAGTTGCGGCATGCTTTCACCAATTGTTATAGCAATCTCATCATCCCTATAACCAACCGCAGGGTAGTTTAGCTTCAATGTCTTTAGATTTGGACAAGACTTCCCTACAGCTCTCAGAGTCTCCGCTTCAAATGAGCAGTATGAAATGTCGAGTTCTTCAAGAAACGGAAGTTTCAAGCTACTTGGAGAAGCCCATCGCGTATTTCACGACACATTGCAATTCTGAGGATTCTCAGGTTACTTGCGCTGCAAGAAACAGAAGCGGTACAGAATAAAGATAATTTCATTATACATTGCAATTCTAAGGCTCTTTAGATTACTTGAATCGCAAGTAATTGATCTTAGTACACCAAGAAGTCAAGAATCAATCGAAACTAGGTACCTATCGGCGATGTGATTGAGGAGAGCATCTGTACAGAGACGCCAAATGTCAATCTCAACCAAACCGCCCTGGCTAAGATCAACAGCGTGGCGACACATGGCCACTTGACGATACCTGGTCAAAAAGCCCATGAATCCCAAGTCGTCGTGCTTGTGCATGTTAATCTTCCACCACATCGAAGGTTCTTTACAGACGCGATGCCACGATTTGCACACTTTCTGAGCCTTTTCCAGTATCTCCCCCGTGCTAAGACGGCTCAATATCGACCATGTTAGTTCCGGCGGAAGCCCCGACCAGTCTCTGAACCGTCTCGTCTTTCCTCATCGCCGGGAAGCGAGAAGGAGAAAGAAACCGATACGCTACCGCCAGAAAAGAAAAGAGAGACGTCACAGTTGAGCCGTATCTGATAATGTAATTTCCTTAACACTAATCTAATGGGCCTGGGCTTATATAACTCATTCAATAGTAAATATATGAGCTCTTTATATTTTTTTTGGTCATTTTTTTTTTGTCATGAGCTCTTATCTTAAAATAATAACTATTTACTGAATAATTTATGTTTTCGGTTAAACCCTCTTAAGCTTCATTCGGATTTTATATATGTTTTATGTTTGATTAATTATACATTTATACTTCAGATTTTGGTACAATTTTATAACTTAAAGGATTTATTTGAATCTAAATTTATTTCATATTTAGTTAATAATACTTCAAATTCAAATACTTTAGATATAACATCAAAATAAATACAAATTTGAATATTTGAATTATATTTTTCAAAAACTATTTTCAGATATTTGAGTTTGTTTTTTTAAGATTTTAAGATTTTTTAAAGATATTCAATTGGATTTGTGTCTAATTAGGTTAATACACCTCTTAATCTAAAAAACACACTAAAAATTTCATTAATATTTAAAGATTGACAGGGACATATTCGATTTCTCGGTTTCAAATTCGGAATTTCTGGATTCACTTACAAATGTTCAGAGATTTTAAGATCATTTCTAACTCAACTCAATAGTTTATTCTAAAATAAAGTTTAGGACAAGAAATGTCTCAACCTAATTATACTTCAGATTTTGGTAAATTTTAGTTAATAATACTTCAAATTTAAATACTTTAGATATAACATCAAAATAAACACAAATTTGAATATTTGAATTATGTGTTTCAAAAACTATATTTGAGTCTTTTTTTTAAGATATTAAGACTTTTTAAAGATAATTCATTTGGATTTGTGTCTAATTAGGTTAATACACCTCTAATCTAAAAAACACTTTACAAAATTCATTCGAATATTTAAAGATTGACAGGGACATATTCCATTTCTTGGTTTCAAATTCGGAATTTTTGGATTCACTTACAAATGTTCAGATTTAAAATCATTTCCAACTCTTTTGACCAAAAAAAAAAATCATTTCCAACTCAACTCAATAGTTTACTCTAAAATAAAGTTTGAAACAAGAAATGCTTCAACTTAACGACATTTTCCATTCCACATGGTTATTTTCCTCTCTGCAACAAAGTAACATGGATTTACTCCATAAATAGAATTATTTTTTAATTTTTTGTTTATTACTATAATTTCTCTGTAAAATTATAATATAGTTAGAATAAACTCAACTCCATTTCCATTTTGAAAGAAAAAATAAAGTTTCATATTGGAGATGCTCCAGTTACATGGTTTACTTTTATTTATAACGTGTGTATATAAAGCTGGTATAATTTACTTCACATTAACGGAATATGTTCTTGAGTAAATGAAATGTACATTCATGTTCTATTGTTGTTATTATGACTCCTATCTATATATGTAATGTAAGCCATGTCAGTATAATAAAGAAGGTAAACTCCAAAGATTGAAAAGAGCAGAAGCAAGTAACAGAAACCAACACAAGAAAGCCAATGTAGCCGAGACTTGGTATTGGCTACAGAGGTTATCACCGCAGATGGGTGCACCCATAGACGAAAGCAGCTCAGTTGCACTGGCTACACCACAAGCACCACCCAGTGAAAGAAACGACATTACCTGTTACAAAGAATAATATATGATATTACAATATGCAGCTATACTTTAGGAAGATTTATAAAGCACTCTTTGTTTTTTGCTTACGATATCACCGGCGAGAACCATGGACAGGAGTCTTGGTTCGTGAGGAAGTTGTTTGAGTAAAACAGAGTATGTATCGGCCAGTGCAAGTGAGATGCTCCATGGAGTTACGAAAGCCATCACCGTCGTCAAATAGCTTTTAAGAAAAGAGATAAAAAACCAAATATCTGTGAATGAATATACAAATTCAAAGATAAATAGACAAAAGCTTGAACTAGTTTTCCTTGTTTCAGTTTGTCCGTAAAGAACCTTCACCAAAAAAAAAAAAAAAAAAAAAAAAAAAAAAAAAGAGTTCAACCACAAAACAAAACATCAGAGATCATGGAACTAAACCCTATCCTCAAAACCACGAACAGAGACCAAACCCTATCCTCAAATTTTTTGATCAAAACCACGAACGGAGACCAAACCCTGTCCTCAAACGTTTGATCAAAATTCAGAAGATACAAACAGAGAGAAACCCTCTCCGAATTTTACATATTTTGTTTCTCAGAATCCTATTTCCATCGGTTCAAACTTTCAGACAGAACACGGAAAGTCGCTGGCTGATCATATATAATCGAACAAGAGTTTAGGGAAAACGTAAAGGGGGTAGGTATTACCAGAAGGTAGTGAAGTCATAGAAGTCGTAATCCAAGCACATGAAGATGAGAGAAGCGGAGGAGAATATGATTTGGCCGAAACGAAGAGCGAAGCTAGCGCTGGTGCCGAACGATCCCGGCACATGCTCCATCCACCTACTCCTTTTCTCTTCATTATCCCAACATGAAAAATAATAAGCATCAATTCAATTCATTTCCTAGAAAGAAAAAAAGAGAGAGAGAGAAAAAGGTTCTTCATCCATCCATACCTGTGACGACGCCAACTGTACTCTGTTTCCTCTTTATTCTCTTTTGCTTTGCTGTTTTTTACAAAATAATTAACTTCACAAAGACACAAACTATAACGTTTTTTTTTAATTTATAATGGGCAATATAAATATGTGTTATTTAGTTTTTAGTGTTGAAAAATATATGTCTTTCCCATAATAATTACAAATGAAATACTCCATCAAGCAGTAGATGGAAACAAATTGTCTGGTTTTGAATAATTGTTGATGCTGATTATATGCTAATTACTACTTGTTTTATATATTGAATATTTTTTAGTAGGGGCTGCTCTCGATCAGCTACCAAATGTAAAACTTTATTTTTTAAATACTCTCTTATCTATAAATATATTGACCAGAATTGACACTTTTTATGGCTCTATGCGCTAGTTCCTATCAACAACAAATGTAGTCCAACCATAATAGTCATATTAAAAAGTTAGTCAACTTCGAACTAATTAAAGAAATTACACAATATATTAATCATAGTCATCTATAATACTGAAACATACCATCATACCCAACTCGAATGCACCAACTTATTTTTTATATAAAATAAAGGAAAATAATTGACAAGATATTTTCAAATTTTTGATAACTTCCAGTTTTCATGATATCATAAGGTGTAACCAATACGTAACTCATTCTTCGTTATCTCGTTCAAATCCATATGTTCCATTTTTTACGGTTCATTGAACTCGCGTGTGAGTTTGTAACTAGAGAATTGATTTACTGAAACTTTTAGTTTATTAAATTTTATATATTACCATAGTCTATTTATCGAGCACTTTCATTAGTAAAAAAGAGAGGTTTCGACAAGTCACTCAATCTAACCATACCAAACGGTCCATCCCCTTGGATCTTCACGTCTTTTGGTACATTAGCACCCACGTTAGTATCGGGCGGTTAAAGACTCTCGAAAACTTCGGTTACTTGTCTTTTCTCCGGTTTGCTCTTTGTGATCTTCAACGTGACCTCTCCTACAGAAGCAGCCGTGTTCTTGACGTTCTCCTTCAACCACTCTTCCTTGTCAACTCTGCATCTGGCACTCAAAGCCACTGCATAACCGTACCCGAAGGATCTACCATGCATGAATATGCCAATGAAGTTGAAGCCTCAAGCTGTTTCACTGTGAAGAGAAACGGCACGCGATCCCATCTTCTTCCTTGAAGATCACGCTTCCATCAGAACTAACCTGTTAAATGAACAATTCAATCTGACCAGTCTGTTTCTTGCTGGAGAAGCAACACCACAAACTGAAACTTCTTTAAGTGACTGAAGACGAGTTCAATTCGTAGAGTGTGTAAGTGAGGCAGGTCATAAGCTTGGTGTTTTTAAAATCCAGTGGGGTGTTCTTGCTGACGCTATCTGCCTTGACGGTGAAGGAAGTAGCGCTTAAAGCAAAAATTTAATGCAGGTATACTTAAGACTTACCAGATTTAAACGAAAACTAGATTTTGAACCGCGATTCGAAAGCGCGGATATTATTTTTCACTTTTATGAAATATATTATTTATTTATAATTATTGAATTTATTTATTTTAATAAAAAAAAATTTATAATAAATTCGACACATAGAGTGTCTCTGATAAACTATGTATTTCTCTAGTTTTGTTTTATTCGTTCTTCAATCAACATATTTATTTGGCTTGTTATTAAAATAAATGATTATAGACTTTGATCTCTGCATTTCCGCGGATGTATATTTTAAAAAATATAATGATATTTGTTTTTCATGTAATTATTAGGGTTTGGCAAAATGAATCCGAGGAACAGAACTGATACCAATCCGTAAATATAGTACCAAACCTGAACATAAATTGATTAAATATTTGAATTATTCAAAATTTTGTTAGTTAGAGAACCGAATCGGATCCGAACCGAAGTATTCGTGTACTTGAATTTATCTAAAAATAGATTTATATACTTATATATTAATTATTTTTATATTTAACGTATATAAAACATCAAGAATGATACTTTTAAATTGGTTTAAAATACTTGGAAATATATATAGATAGTGAAAAAAAATATATGATATAGTTAAAGTATATTCAAATCACCAAAAATACTTAAAATAATTATTGATTTCTTATCCAAAATTTTAAATCAAACCAATTGATATGTTAAGCTTAGGTATTCTGACATATATTATTTAAATTTATAGGTAATATATTACTTTATTTATAGATTTTGAGAAATTTAAAATATATAGTAATTTAAAACTTTAAAAATAATTTAAATAGGTTATCCAAACCCAAACCAAACCCGCAAAGATCCGAATCAAACTCAAATAAAAATTTAGAAACATCCTAATATGACTGAAATCTTTGACCTCGAAAACCTGAAACGCAAACTGATCAGAACCAAACGCGTATGGATGTCTGAAAATCCATCCTTAGTCATTATTATATATCGTATAATTTCATCATATAATTAATCGTATTTTATATGTACCATCATATAAGTAATCATATAATTAATAGTATTTAATATGTATCATCATATAAATAATTACATATATTATATTTTAAAAACTTAATATGAAATATAAAAATCATAATTCGAGTTGATATTTCAAATTGGGCTTTGTATTGTATTTTTCTTATATATATTGACAACATTCTTTATAATGGACTTAATAACTTAAGCCAATTACTTTTTCTGTTTAATACTACTTTCTTTGTTTCGAAACAAAATTAATTTTTTTTAAAAGACTGCAATCCATGTTTCCAAACACACCAAATTTTTTTAATACTCTTATTCAAGTATCCAAACATACCGAAATTGTACTTCAGCTTTAATAAGATAGATGTCTCAGAGACACCGTCAATAGTCGGACACTGGTTCGCGGTATCAGTGCACATGACCCACATATAGGTCTTGCTCTGCATCTCGCCTACGTGTTAGCCTCTTTGGTGCCCACTCCATACTTGCCCCCTTTATTTCCCAAAATATATATTTAAAAACCTAGGTTTAATCTCCATATAGAATGAACAACTAAATCTACAGATATTGTAAGTTGGCAACTGATAAATGTATTTATCCACGACTATGAATTCGATACTAAATGATAGAGCAATGATGCTCTTAATTTTTTTGGTAGGTGTGTGGGTGTTTAGTGACAATGTGACAAGTCTCAGATGTCTGAGTTGACAGGAGGAGATGGCTTATTTTGGTTAAGATAAGGTCGGATACTAAATGATAGAGCAATGATGCTCTTAATTTTTTTGGTAGGTGTGTGTGTGTTTAGTGACACTGTGACAAGTCTCAGATGTCTGAGTTGACAGGAGGAGATGGCTTATTTTGGTTAAGATAAGGTCGGACTAAGTTCGAAATTATTCACAGGACTATTGAAGTATTCAATATGGTTTGGTCGCGACAAAATGAAGCAAGGTGTTGAAATATAGATGCTGTTTCAATCTGAATAGCTGGCAAAAAAAAT
Source organism: Raphanus sativus (assembly GCF_000801105.2). Lineage (NCBI taxonomy): Eukaryota > Viridiplantae > Streptophyta > Magnoliopsida > Brassicales > Brassicaceae > Raphanus > Raphanus sativus. Next base: position 39,335,165 of record NC_079516.1, on the reverse strand, counting down.
GTTTTCACCGGAAGCTATTTAAGTCTTGGTTAGTCAAGGTGTTCTGTTAAACTAAATGTCCAAGCTTTTTCTTTGGATCAATTTCCTCAATAATCCGAAACTATGTGTTTATAAATTTAGATAAGTATCGTATCAATTTTCCAACTTACAAATAACAATTTTCTAATCAAGCTTTGAAATAAATCAATCATCCATGAATCTTTCAATCGCTTAATAGATGCGCCACAAATAAACCAAATAAATAATCCTTTAGGCCAACTTTTACTGAAAAATATGCAATTCGGTAGCATTCAGTTCAGGATGTACACAAAATCAACCCACGTATGATGTTATCGAATCATAAATTCTGATAAATAAACAGAAAACTTCAAGAAGAAAAGAAGATAGGGCACTCAGAATGAGTAGGAGGTATTGATTCGTCATGAATCGGATGACAATAACAATCCTCATCATGCCCTTTCCTTTTATTCTTAAACAAATTAAAAACTTTAAAACCGTTTTTAACGGAAAATAAAAATTGAATTGAAAACGGATTCCTCTCAGACAAATGCCTCGTTTGTCCCCATGATTTAAAGAATGGATTAATCGGACTCGTCATCTATGTTTTGTTCATCACTGAGAAACCTCTTTCCCTCGTTTGCAAATCAATCACAAAAGACTATATCAAATCGAAAATCAAAACCATTAACAAAACGATATAAATTGGAGTTATACCAAACAAAAAAAAATAGAAAAGGGATTCCTCTCAGACAAATGCCTCGTTTGTCCCCACGATTTAAAGAATGGATTGATCGGACTCGTCATCTATGTTTTGTTCATCACTGAGAAACCCCTTTTCCCTCGTTCCACAAGAGAATCAAACCAAATCGAAACGAAAAAGCGATTAACTCGAAACCATTAACAAACGAAGATTAAAAACAAGAAGGATATATATGAATAAAAGCATAGTCGATGAATCAAATTAGGATTGAGCTAGGATATCAGAGAAGACAATATGCTTGTAAAAGGCGGAGAGTAAAGTATTTATATCGAAGCCAAACTAGGGTTAAGGTTTTTATGACGTCCCTATACTAAACGTCATACAGTTTAGTTGTTTTAAATAGGAACAGCGCGTAGTTCTACTCCCTCGCGTAAAGACAACAAACGACACGAAGTCTAAATTAATCAATTCTTTTGTTTAGGACTAGGTAAATAAAATGAACCCGAAAACCCGAACCAATTCCGATCCAATAAAAATGCATCTGAACCAATTTGAACCCAACATAAATACTCAATGGATCTTGTTTTATGGTATTTTGTATTATGGATATTATCTGAATATAACTCAAAACTAAATGGATATGCTATAGAATACAAAACACTTGAAATCCCAAAAAATAGCTTATATCAAACATGCTCTTAATTCCTAATATGTATCTAAAATATACTGAGAATTATTGAACATAAAATTAACCTTTATATTGTCGCTGGCAGTTTTGAAACTTAAAGTTTTTAGATTTTAATTTTGTTTTCATTGAATAATGTTTTTCATTTCACTAAAACTTGGTTTTCATTTTATGTTTTTATTTATTTAATTTTCTTTCTATCGATAACTAGGTAATTTAAAATTAAATAATTGATTTTACTTATGTTTTGGTTACAAAATAAATATAAACCATATACTTTTAAACCTAAAAATCGATTGAGATCTGAACACAAAAGTAAATTGGTTATTCGAAGATTTACTAACTACGACCCGAACTTTATAAAATCTGAACCGGTATCGAACAAAACTTTCATATAATCCAAATGGAGTTGATTTTAATAAATAAAAAAAAATAAAACCAGACAAAATCTAAAGCTCATTAGGACCTGAATGTCCAGACCTACCTTTGCTATACCCAAAAGTGCATACACGAAACATAATCCTTACAAGCAATTTTTACACATAAAAATTCCGTCTTATTACAACGCGACAAACAAATAGTTGAAAAAAATGAGATTCTTTTATTTATGTGAAACAATATAACATTGATTGAGCTTCATGCACGAATATTTGGGTATGTAACAGAAGCAAGAACAAAGGAACGCCAAAGATCTGCGAGGTTCTTGCTAACGCTTATTTGACATGCCGAGTAAGTAACACATAACTTTGGAGACAGGAAGAGGAATGGTTGTAATTATTATGAGACACGGATGATTAGAGCCCAAACAGGGTAGACAAGAAGAAGGATGATCCCCAAAGTGTTTGAAACTCCACGGGGCTGCGTGAACGAGTTCCTGAACCCACCCGACACTCGGATATGTTCTTGAAGAAGGTAACAACCAATGAAAAGGCTGATGACAGAGCCGATCCAGCCTCCGCGTATATGGTGAACAAGGAAGTTTGGAGAGACTACCAGCAGAAGGATCAGAGAACCAGGCATCTCAAGCCAATCTAGTACCCCCACAAAAGAAGAAAAAGTGTGAGACTTATTTTTAGGACCATGGAGTGACAACAATAGAAAACATGTAAATGGAGAATGAGCAGCACCTGGGAAATGCTTAGGGAAGAAAAGTCTGAGTACAACAGCAACGAAAGCTATCCATTTCCCAACGTCTCCACTGATATTAAAAAAAAAAAAGATATACTTTCAGTTTAACCAATGCTATTAATAGACTTGAGATTTGAATGTTACCTGAGGAAGTTAAAGATCACACCAGGAAGGGTGAGGAAGATGTATGGAATCAAGAGTGAAGTAAGCATCTTGGTTCTCCAATTGGTACGATCCAATATCAACAAGTAACTGCATCATGTTCCAAATCTCCCTCAATAACAAATCTCAATCTACAATCGAAGAACCCACAAAGAAAAATCGAATCTTTTAGTTATGAGAAAGTGAAAACACTCACATGGCGGAGAAAGAAGCGATCCATTTGACGAAAGAGACGCCAAAGGCTAAACCACCGAGGTTAGAAACGTCGGTGAGGAGTTTCTTGGCAGCGATCTTGAGCTCCTCCACGTCGGAATTGACTAAAGCAGCCGTATCCACGTCTGTCTTCATCGCCAGATAATCCACACGCCCCATCCCTTTGTTCACGATAATACTCTCGATCTTCGTAATGATAATTTCAAGGTATTATATGAATTTTGATTTTCTTATAAATTGAAAATAATAATAATAATAATAGTCCAGCTAGGTTTTAGCTATCCAGATTGTCTTCTCAGGAGTGATGATTGCTTTTTTGTCTTGATCTTACCTGGTTTATTGGCGCGAGCCACTTGTGATAAGTGACGTGTCCATTTCTCAATGAGTGATATTGGGGAGACAGGGCTAAACCGCCACCTTTCAGATGTACCAGTTCCGTTGACCTATTCATTCGGTTTGCGCGTTTCCGGTTGGATATCTCTAGACCCGTTATTTTAGAGGTCAGCGGAAACAAACATGAAAAAAGAAAGTTTGAAACAAAATAAATTAAAAACAATAAGCTGAATTTCAAAAATCTTTAGAAGGAACCAAAATAAACCATTTAGTATATGTTTTTTTTGAGATTTGGTTTCCCTTTCTTTATTTTGTTAATTGGTAAAGAAAATAGATTTACTAATCTAGTTAATGTATGTGGATTCGACTGTTTTGTTTTACTCCATTGACAATAATACGATGCGGACCAATTTTTTTGCCTTTCAGCAACACAATTTTTTTATTATTATATTATCCTGCCTTCACCATTGAAATCAATATTATATATATAAAATGGTGAATAAAAGTGGTATCTTCCACGAGTGGTTTATGCCCTGTTCGTTTGGTTGCCGCCGGTTTCAGCGTCGGCGTCGGCGTCGGTGTCGGCGTCAGCGGCTGCGTCAAACTCGTTTATCTGATGTTCGTTTGGTTGCCGCCGACGCCGATACCAATTGTTGTTCATTTCGAAGACGCAGGAAATTGACGCAGCCGCATGACGCAGACGCATGACGCTGTTTTGGGTTGTTCGTTTGATTGACGCTGCGACTATTTTCATTTATTCATATTTTATTTTAAAAATTTGTAAAATTGTATTTTAAATAAATAAAATGTAGTTTAAATATATTTACATCCATAAGAATATTATATTTAATTGGTAATAAATTTTTGGTCAAATATTAAAATATAAAAATATTTGACATCATAAATCATAAGCTAAATAAAAATAAAAATAATACATCAAAATATTACATTTAATTTTCAAAATTATCATTTCAAACAAATAAAGCAAATATGTTTTACAGATAAAAGAAACATGAAATTAAGTTGGTTGATAAAAAAAATATTACAACAAGTCTTAAAAAAAAATCAAATCATTAACTAAAATATGATTTAATATGGTAAACGACCTCTACCAAATCTATTTGTGATGTTATCACGCAAAACCTCCATTGCTGTATCACCTCTCGGTTCATCACCATCACTATGAGCTTCTTCTACTCCAACATCAACATTTTTCCATTCTAAAAAATCTTGATCATCCCGATGTGAATCACGTATGAAGTTGTGTAACGCCATCGTCGCTGTCACCAACTTAATCCACTTGACCAGACTATACTTTGGATGCTTACGGTCCAAAATCCTCCATTTTACTGATCATTTATAAATATTTATAAATTATTTATAAAAATTTATAAACTCAACTCTACTTCTACGTACTATAATTTTTAAACAATAATCACCAAATTATAAATTTAAATATTAAAATATTTTTAACTAACTGTATTTTGAAAATTAGTATTTACTTTTTTATTACATCTTTCAAACATTAAATTTATCGCTGATGAATAGATAACTATTTGTTGGCAATTTGGCATGCATGTGGAGGGAGACATGAGAGTGTGAAAATATAATCCATCATATAACGTTACAAACGAATAAACCAAATCTCAGGTCCTGTAATAATATAACTTTCAAGTGAAAAAAAAAAAGCAGAATATTTGTAGCAAATATAACATTCAAGGAAGTCGATTCGAAAGTATGGCTCTAGTAGACGTGTTCTTATACACAAATGAACGAAGAGGCCATGTACTCTTTTCAAATTTCTTTAGAACAAAGTTTAAAACTTGTGAAAACAAACTCTTATTCAACACACTTCTTTGCCGCAAGTACTTGTGAGCCTGCAAAAAAAGACAGAGAGAGGGAGACAGACACTGAGTGAGCTTCGGTTTGGTTTAAAGAAAAAGCCATGAACTGTGGAAGATGATAACAAGAGGAAAGAGAAGAGTCATGAAAAGTCTGATACTTTGTACTCAACACAACCGCAAACACAAACACAAGTAGATGTACACAAATGAAACCCACAAAGCTAGAGAAACCTATGTTACAAGGATAAAAAACACAGCACATGTAACTCAAAGAGGAACTTACGAGAGAGTGAAAGACAGACAAAGCTTAGGAGAGCTTGAGACACACAGACAGAGCCAGAGATGCTATGGAGAAGCCTGAGAGAGCCTGAGATAAAGCAAACACACAACACATCTTATTCTCAGTTTCAGAATAAATCACATAACAAAAAAAAAAAGAACTAATGATGCAGTTGCGTTGAAGTTAAACTGATAAGACATAACATAGTTAGATTGGTTGAACAACAATGGCATCACTAAAATTATCTATAGATTCAGACAAAACAGAACGAAAAAAAAGGAGCAAACTTTGAGAATTTGAAGGAAACTTACGAAGCAATCGTCGTCAATAGTGAAGATGTACTTCTTCTTAGACACCATATAACTGAAGCAGCGACAAGCAGAGTCCTTGAAGGAGATGCACGAAGCTTGATGGAGAGAGGGTCGAGATGTAGAGAGCCTGAGACAAAGCAAGCACACAACACATTCATCAACATGATCTGTAATAAAAATCTAAAACACAGAAAAACCCATATACACAGACACATCAACACGCAGAGATGGAAGAGAGTCTCACCTGGGTTTGAGATCGAGAGAGAGAGCTCTGGAGATGGTGTGAGAGACGAGACGAAGCTTGATGGAGAGAGGGTCGAGAGGTGGAGAGCGAGCTTGAGATGCGTTGGAGATGGAGAGCGAGCTTGAGAGAGGTTGGAGATGGAGAGCTCGAGATCGTGCGAGATGGAGAGAGGGTCGAGAGTTTGAGAGAGATGGAGAGCTAGCTTGAGAGAGGTTGGAGATGGAGAGAGCTCCAGATGCGTCTGTAGAGGAGAAGAGAAAGCTCAAAGGAGAAGAGAAGAGAGCGGCGTCGATGGAGAAGAAGAAGCGTCAATAGATTTATGTGATGACAAATTTTTTGTAAATATTAAATTAGGTTAGGGGTAAAATTGTAATTGCAGTAAATAGACGCGGATTTACGTCGCGGACGCCGGATTTTATAGCGTCAGACGCAGGTTTGCTGCGTTCGGCCGCAGACGCAGACGCCGGTACCCGCATCAATGAAACGAACAAACGTCTAAAGAAAACATTGACGCAGCCGCAGCCGCAGGTACGTGCGGCGACCAAACGAACAGCGCTTTAGTCAATTCAATCCGTTGCGATCACTGATGTTGAATGGGTAAAAATAAAATTTAAAGAATAACGAGGAATAATGATTCTTTATCAAAATTAACAAAGAACAAATATGTTCTATAATTCTCTAAGAATTTAGGAACAAAGAGTAATGAAAAGGAAAAACTATACCTTACTAATGGTAAATTGTTTAAGGAATATTAAGGAATGTTGTATTTTTCTTCGTTCTCTTGGTTACCAGTTACACCCTAAAAATAAATATGATGATGTTTTCATATAATTTGCTGCATCTTGATATATTTAAATAAAGAGACTGATTAGTTGCTCTATGCCTTTGCTGAATTGTTCACACAAGACTCTTGCCTGAACTACAATCTCTAGAAGACAGGAATTTTCAACAAGTTGTTACTGCTAAGTCCCAAGTCATCTATATATCTTTGTCTCAAAATAATAGAAAAGGTTATAACCAAAAAAAAAAACAAAGTAAAACCTATAGTCATAATATAGTGATATACCCATTTATACCGAACAAAAATGGTAGTACAATAAGAAAATTTGATATTAGTTAAATACCATAATATAAAGTTTTCAACCTTTTACATAATAAAAACCCCGAAAAAATACAATTCAATAAGTACAAGATATATAGTACTAGTACTACTATGAACGTCGTTGACATCTTCGATCGACCATCTTTGCCTCATGCGAATCACAGACCTGTGTCTTGAATTTGCATCCGAACTTCTTGCTGATGGACCACTTTCTTGGCAGCCTACCATACAAATGTTCCTTATCAATCTTTGCGATCACTTCCTTCAAGTTCACATATTCGCTTTCTAAATGGTATAAACGCGTCCTCATCGCCTCCATATCCAAGCGAAGCACCTGATTCTCCCTCACCACTTTCTCCCATACCCCAAAGTCCACTTTTTCTCCTCCCGCCGTCGTCTCACCACCGTCTTCTTCCGTCACTGCCTTTACTAACGTCCTTAGCTGAAGTTGCTCCAAGAACAAGACTTTTACCACGGCTCGCAGTGGCAGGCGCTCGTTGTGAGCTGCGTGTGTGCAACCTTCTATAGTCAGCTTTTGAAAGTCCATCACACTACATATCTTCTCTCTTTCTGCCTCCAGTATCCTCGGATGCGACTATCAACAATAAAAACAAGAATGTTAGCATCAGGTGCTGTGGTGTAGTGGTTATCACGTTTGCCTTACACGCAAAAGGTCTCCAGTTCGATCCTGGGCAGCACCATTTCTTTTTAAAATTTAAACGGTTTTAGACATGTAATGTAAGCATCACCTTGAGATATATATCGATGGCTCTGTAGAGTCCGTCATCGTATAACCTCGCTTCATCTGGTAGCGAGACCGCGAGATTGTAGAATCTTCCCGGTTCGAGATTAGCGTCCGATGCGATTTCACAAAGAACTCCGTCGATCAGTTTCCCAACCACCGTCAACGACGGAGACGATACGTCGACGTTTTCTAGAAAGTGGCGTATGAGTCTCTCCACAAGGTCAACATCGTACAACGTTTCGTTGAGGTAGGAGTAACTTGGGATGAGCAGATCGTCAAGCGTCGCTTTCTCCAAATGGGAACCGATCTTTATCTCCAGGACCGTGCGGCATTTCTCGGAGGTGTTGAGTATGATGGCCGATCGTAAAAGGCCGAAGAGAGCCCTCGTCGTCGTTGAAGTTACCGAGACAGGAAGATACGCGATGATCGTCTCCAGCAACTCTCTCTGTTTGTTCTCCAACGCTATGGTTGATGATGACCTTGACGTGATTCCCGGGATGTGTTTCTTGGCATAGCCAATCAGAGAGGTCTCTATTATGCTGTCACTCAGTTCTTTGGCTTTCATTGCTTGTACTACACGTTTGAAGATCGGAAAGCTCAGTTCCGACAGATCTTCCGACAAAACCTCCAGTTTAGAACCCTTGTTCTGTTTCTTCGTTGAGTCTCCGTTGTTCATTGGCCAGCTGAACAGCGAAGGATCGGCTGATGAAGAAGAAGAAGCTCTGGAGACGATGGAGTATATGCACGCTTTCGTTATACCGATTGATTCGGCTAAAGAAGAGACTGATTCGCACGCTTTTAGGGCTGTAACTGTTTCTTGTGCGTTACGGAAGACAGAGTGTGAAAGAAAGTTGTCCGTCTTCAAAACAAGATTGTCCGGTGAGTACTCTTCGGTCATTTCTAGTTCCTTGGCGGCGCAGCGAAGTAGAACAGCTGTGGAAGTAGAGAGGTTGACTTTGACGCCGTACCATATCTTTACAACCATCTCGAAAATCTCTGGACCTCCGGGAAAATTCTCAAGTCTTATCGGAGGAGTATAGCCGTTTTCTTCTTCTTCATGGCGTTCGTTCTTCTCGTCACTCTGTTCTTGCTCTATAATGAGCTGGTGAAGTTTTCTGCTTTTGGACATTAGAAGGACCTGAAGGGGGACACAAAAATTCCAGCTTAGTTTGTAATAATACTATGCAATTCAGACAAGAAGTTCTTTTTTTCAGACCTTATTGAGATGATATGTCATATCATGCACTTTTACTTCTATGTTGCTAGATAAGCCTGTGGCACAAAGCCTGCACCCAAAAAAACAAAAGAAGATCAGCATTTTTAAGCTCATAATCTGATTTTTCTAAATCAGTGTCTTGTCTTCTTCTCACCATGCTTGTCCCTTTGAGCTCTGCTTCTCTGTCCCCATTGGAGAAGTTGTTCCTTGCTTTGAAGCAAATCTCTCCTTGGAAGTGGAAGCAACTCAAATTCTATTAAATCTAATAATCTATGGACAGGTTATATTCGGGTTTGGGAAAAGTGGATCAATTTGCGTCTTTCTTAATAAATATAGATATGTCTTTTTAATTTTATACTATAAAGCATTTAATTGTTTAATATTTGGGTGCAGAACAGCCAGAATCTCAAGAAATTGGGCACTGAAAAGAGGCAAAGTCATATTCATTTGTTAATCATAACACACTAATCACTCCCCTGATCCCCTCTCATGGTTGCTTTCAGTAGTTTTCCTTTTCAACTCCTGTTTGTGAATGCAAATGATTCTAAATTTCTAACAAAATATTAGTTAGGATATAATAAATAAATAAAATCTTCAGAAAATCATGATGTAAATGTGGAAGCAAAGATATAGCTGGTCAATATTTATTGTTTTTGTTTGTATATATAATGATGATGATTTCAACTCCTCAATCATGCTTTTGAAAGTTTGTTGGTACACAAAACATTACTACTCAGTATCAAATCAATTCATGCTTAAAAGACAACTCATTTATTCTTACATCTATCAACCCTGTTCTCAGATCTCTCTATGTATGACTTGTTAAGTGAAAACTGAAAACTCATATTTTTATGGATTAAACACTAGCAATTAGGAAATGTTGTGCTCATACGCTATATATAATTAGTTTAGTTCAACTAATTAGTTGATTAAACTAACAAAACATTGTCAGAGAAACAAACGGTCAACTGAATGTTTTACCGCAACCACCAAAGTAGCCTCCATATAAAAGGACAATACAAAAATCTACACGACCAGGACATGATATGTGTGATTAATGCAGACAGGACAAGTACTGACTGATTACGAAGAGTCTCTGTCTTCTCCTTCATTGGCTGTCTTAACCAACTTAACCAAACAGTTCGCTGGCACAATATCAAGATTGGTCCATTCACCACCTCTGGAACTATGGTTTAGATTCATAACTTAGATACAGAATACAAGTAAGCCTAGTGATAGTAGTCATGGAAACTTATCTTAGAGAGGAGATGTTTCATATCTTATAAACACATGTCAATTCTCAAAACTATAGAAAGCCAAGCATAAGGAAAATACATTGGTTTATTGACAGCTTCTCTGATAAAAAAAATTCTACGGTTAGCATGAAGAAAAGGTTTGTAAATTGTAACATTATCAAAGCAGTATACAACATTCAAGCATCGCAAAATGTGTATACTGACATTAGCAATACAAAAATAGAAAAAAAAAGAGCGGTCTCTTAGGCATACAATACAATCCCAAATGTGAAATTTTGTACAAAAGAGTAAAAGTAAAATGCTCTGATTCACATCTCAGTGGAGCAGATACACTCATCCACAAGCTGGCGAAGATTAGGATTCTCCAATGCAGCAACCACTCTTTCTTTATCATTCAGCTGTTTATTCACTGCAACAACAACAGCAAAATGTTCCCAGTGCATTAAAGTTCAGAGCAGAAGACATCAATTCTCACCGAATACAAATGATAAAAGCTGAATATAGTCTTCACCAAGGACAAGAGCCTAGTTTATGACATGGACATATCATATACATACTCTTGCAAGCTATACAGTTGTCAAGGTTTAAAAAGAGAGCACACATGACTTAAAAGTGGCTTAAACCATCTCATATACCTAATAACTTCCTTACCTGAATCTTCATCGGCGTGAGAACCGGGAGACACTCTGATATCAACCTGAACATTAGTAAAAGGAAACAAAAACAATCACACATATATAACAAATGACACCATTGAAAGAACTTGTCTTTTTAGTTAAAAGCATAGTTGACCTTATAATGGAGGGGCAAGCATTCTTTAAGCTTAGCTCTCAAACACAGACCAATTATAGTTGCCATACTACAATGCTGGATCGTCGGTGTAAACGTTATCCTGATTTGATCACATCACCAAAACCCTCAAAATCACACAGAAGAAAGAAAAAAGCCTCACACTTTTGGATCCAAAATTAAAAAAGTTTGAAACTTTCTTTCTCATCAAACAGAGGAATAATAATAATAAACTCACAGGATGCGATTAAGCTTGTCATCGAGAGTGATGGAGTCTTCAGACAGAACACTTAGTTGCTCCAAGGAATAAGGGTGTTCCGGATCTCTTATGTCTCTTACATACTTTGTCTATTTTCGTCAAAGAATCCAAAATAAAGCAAAAATCCAAAAAAAAAAAAACTGATCTAACCAAAGTTAAAAAGGATATCATAGATGTCGAGAGGATCAAGGCCGTCATCATCTCTGTACTGATCTTGTGTACGAGCGAGACGTTCCTTCCTAGCTTGCACTACTGGATTCGCGTTTATCATTCCCAGCGTCATTTCTTCTTTCTTACCTCAACCTTCGTTTACGGAACAAGGCTTTAATTAATTTTGTTTAATTGGTGATCTGTTTTCAATGGTCACGGGATGTAATAAATTTTGTAGTGATTATTAGACTCTTTAACAAATTTTGCAGTGATTAGTACTCTCTCTGTTTCATAATAAGTGTCATTTTGACTTTATTTTTTTTATTCCCTCTGTTTCATAATAAGTGTCATTTTGACCTTATTTTTTTGTTAAACAAAGAGTGTCACTTTATAATTTCAATGTAAATTATTCTAACTTTCAGCTGAAAATTAATTGCAAACTGCATTGATTTTATAAATAAGTTTATTTATCTAAAATACTATTGGTCAAAGAGATATAATTAACTACAATTTATATTTATTTCAACAATTTTCTTAATCTATGTGAAAAATGTCACAACGACACTCTTTAAAAAACGGAGGGAGTAGTACTTTTTTATTGAATGAACTAGATTTATTTAATATTATTTTATATGATCAATATAAATTACATTAAATTTTGTATTTTCTTACTTCCATCTCTTGAGATGAGAGCCATAAGAAACACTCTCTTGTCAGACTCTTCACCTAAAAGCATCAAAACGCAGCGTTTGAGTAGAGGATCATAAAGATGCTCGTGGCAAACGACGTCAGACGCGAGAATTAAGTCAACGTCTCGACGCAAGTCCTCCACGTCACCCAGCTTCTCCCAACCTGAGAGGCGCCACGTAGACTTCCCCGCCGAATCTGATTGCATTTAGAAGTTTCATTAGTAATGACGTCATCAAATGTTATCAAGAAGACCCTCTAAGTAAGAGAGAAGGTTTAGAGGATCGAATGTACATTAGTCTCTTTTTTTTTTTTTGTGCACGTATATTAGTCTATCATCTATACTATTAAAAGGGAAGCAGTGGTGAAAAATCGACTTATGCAAGTTGTTTTGAACCTTTTCATTTTTAAATTCTTTTGGTTTTACCCTGTTTAATATAACAAAACTTGACAAACATATTCCACTACATTATATCATATTATTTTTTAACTAACCTGATCATTTTAATCAAATGTTAACAAAATTAATAACATAAATCACAACTTATTTGTAAACAATACACCATTACAAAACTTGCAACCCTAATATCAATAGTGATATCATCTTATATAAGTATAGATATCAGAAATCTCAGAAACATCCATATCTACTCTTTCTCAGTGTAAGTAATGGGCTTCATATAAGTTTGACAACTGGGCTGAGTTGTGCACAAACCCAAATCAAGATGGCTAGATGACTTTGGTTCACGTACAAGAAAAGGAAAATTGCGTACGTGTACAAGTCGGTGTTACTTGTCAAAGAGGAAAAGGAAATACGAAGACAAGAATCGGCTAAAACCTGAGTATAAAAGAAAGACGTCTACTTTCCTAAGAGATCATCCGAGAGAAACCCTAAACATAAGAACAAAGAGAAGTTAAGAGAGAGATCAAGAGTAGAAGAAACTAAGAGATATTGTTCGAGTCATGTCTCTAAGGGATAAAGTTTCTTTGATCTTCTTATTCTTTGTTAATGTCATGTTTATACGAGAAGAGCGCTTAGAGCGTTTGTGTAAACCCCTTTGATTGATAGTGGAAGTTGTGGGAGACGGTTCCCACCCCAGAGGTACCGCAAGGGAACTGGGTTAAAAATCTTGTGTCGTTAATTATTTAAGCAATCAAACGATCGATAATTCCTAACACTCAGGATAATATCAACGATTGATTAACAGAGACAAACTATTACAATTCACCAAGTCGTTCATGCATCTTGATTGATTATGTCAGGGCAAAACACATGCTCTTTTCCTGAAAAAGGTAACCCCCGTGTATTTTGACGATGTGTCCGGAACGATTTTAATGGTGATTGCGAAGAGATGATATGTCTGAGGTTTTGATGAAGACGAAGATCAAAGTTAGACGTTTTGCACGACGAGTTGATTAAGAAAGTGATTTTTCTAAGAGTGCCTCTCAGTTGACGACCGAGGTTTTGTTTGAGGTTCAATTAGTGTTTCAGGGGGTTTTGTGTTTGTCTTCTTGCAAGTCAAAGGACGTTGAGAGATCAATATTTTCTAGAATCTCTATTTCATTATTAATTAAGGTCATGTGAATTGATACGAGAATCACTTCCATTAAAAGTGATCTCAAAGGTACTTTCAGGTTTACAAGGAGACTAAAGTTTCGTAAAGTTTAGCGTGTGGTAAAACTTTGGACCAGCGATTACGTCGGCAGGTGAATGAACTCTCATCTAAATCTCAGAGTGAAGGACCGTACTTGGAAAACTCTGCAGACTGCAGCTTTTTTCAACAGATCTCTGGTATTTTCGGTTGCAACTTGATTGGCTCCAAGCAAACATTTGGATATACAGGTTTCATACAGGCTGGGATCAAAGGTGTTTGGATATAGAGATATGAGGTTGTCATTCTTGGACCTTCGGTTTATGGCAGTATGTTTTGTCTTAGTTCCTTTTGTTAATCTCTTGTGTAAGATTGTTGAACCAATTTGTTAGTACCTTTGGTGATGAACGAATGTCAATATGTTATAAATTTTCATTAAGACTGTGGTTTTATCAATTTTAGGATGATGAACGTGGAGCTTAAATACTTGTGTGTGGCTAGGAGATGTCTGTATTCAGAACATGGTTAACATAGATGGACCTTTTCATTTTCCCTCTCTCTTATCGATGATCAGTTTCTTTATATATGAGAAGGTTATGGTTGGCTGTACTCTTTTCAAAGATTTGTGTTTTGCCTAATATTTGCAATTTGGGTTCATTTTATTGGTTTTGATTTTCTCAAAACTAGACTATGATACTTTAGTTTTGATTTCAAAAGATTATTCATGTTTTTATGTGAAGCAAAGAATTTATATCAAATAATAGTGATGTAATAATTTAAAAGAAAATCTAAAAGAATATATTATTAGCTCCACTATTTTTGGTATTGATTACAATTTACAAAAAAATATTAATTTAAAAAGCTTATACTATATATTAATATCAATAACATTAAAACAGAAACATGTCATGTTGATTATAGTTGGGTCCAATTTTAAAAAAATTATGATTATTATTTTCTATGCCATTGGACTTAGTTTAAAAAGAAACTGAGTATTTCATAACTGATTCTAACTATATATACGAAGTCTAACCGTGATCCCTTATTATTCATCTAAACATTATGTAAGTTTTATGTTTCGGGATAAATCAGTTACTAAAGTGGATTTTGTATCAAGATTTTTACTTAGCCCAAAAGTATTATTAGGAATTTGTTTTGTGTTAGATTTTGTTATCCGTTTTTTTTTAACATCAAACTTTTTTTCTAAAGAAATATATAGCCCACGAATAACCACAAAATTAAATAGGAAGAATAGGGGGGTATACAATTATTTATTTGCGAATTGTGCGGATAAAATTTTTGACCAAAACAAAATTGGAAATCTAACGGGTTGGCGGATCAACAGAGCGGGTTCGACCCGCAATACATCCTTAACCATGCATATACTGGATCAATTTTAAAATTGCTATTATTTAGTAAAATATAATTTGACTAAGATTTATATAAAATATATAGTTACAAAGAAAATACAAATAATAGACCTAACAGATACAGCAGGTTTAGAGATTAGTTGAATTTATTTATGAGATCGGAATTCCTGGAGAGAGTTCGAGAGTCCGAGGGAGAAAGAGAGATTTGAGAAAATGATAAAGGCAGTGATGATGATAAACACACAGGGCAAGCCACGCCTATCCAAGTTCTACGATTTCATGGTACGATATTATATGCCGCTTTTTGAAAATTTTGATCAATATTGGGATCGATTCTCAGCTTTTGATTTTGGTTTTATCAGACTGTAGAGAAGCAACAAGAGCTTATCCGCGGCGTATTTTCAGGTTTGAAATCGGGTATTGATTCTGATTGTTTTTATATTTTTAATCAACACAATGTTTTGACAGAATTGTGCAGTAGACCTGAGAATGTAAGCAATTTCCTGGAGATTGATTCATTGTTTGGCCCGGTAATAAATAATACCCTCTCTCGACTCTCATTCATGTTATTTCAAATCGTTTTTTTTTTTTTTTTGGCTTAGTGCATTAAAGGCGGCTTAATTGTTGGTTTTGAAGGATTCTCGGCTTGTTTACAAACACTATGCTACTCTCTATTTCGTGCTTGTTTTTGATGCATCAGAGAATGAGCTTGCTATGCTTGATCTCATCCAAGGTGCGTCTTCTTCTTTTTTTTTTTGCTCTGTTTTTGTCAATCACTATTGTTCTTGGATATCTGAAAGAATCATATTGTGTGGTTTTTAATATAACAAAAGTATAGTTTTGAACATCTTGACACATTCTTTGCATTTTGGAAATCATATATTCAGTGTAAGAAAGTACAAGAAAAACGAGACTGCAATCAGCTTTGAGGAAGTAAAATATAGAAAGAGATACAATAAGTAATCAGAGATCTTGTGCAGTGTTCTTAGGTTGTTACACTTAGTGGATATGAATGGTGTGCTCGCTCGCTCGCTCGGTTGGTATGCATATTGCATAGCATGTGGTTAATAGAGATGTGGGTGTTTGGGTCGAGAGTTGTGTCTCTCTTTTAACTAAGTCTCCGTGTAGTCTTTTTCCATTTCGTTTGTACAGAGAATATAAGTCCTATAGAATGACTCTGCGCTTCTCATGAACTGATGTTAAATATATGAATGGTTGCCTGTTCTCCTGCATTTTTTTTTCCTTTTTAAAGCTAGTGAAAAATGTCTTTCAAAGGTGAGAGATGACTTCAGTTTGATTTTTTTTTTTTTCATTTGTAGTTCTTGTTGAAACACTAGACAAATGCTTCAGCAATGTCTGTGAACTCGACATTGTGTTCAACTACAGCAAGGTACTGACATATCACGCAGTAGTGATTTGTGTCATAATATACCTGCAGTTGTGTTATTTGTGTCACCCTCTTTCTTTCCTTCACAATGTTGCAGATGCACACAGTGTTAGATGAAATTGTGTTTGGAGGACAAGTTCTTGAAACTAATTCCACGGAAGTCATGAAGGCTGTTGAAGAAATATCAAAGTAATAGTTCCGTCTTCCTTCTCTTTATCTCTACTAAAATTTTCATTTGTGGTGTGGAGATAAACAGATTCACCTTCGGAGATTATGCAGGTTAGAAGCTGCTTCAAACGCTATTTCACTTGTCCCCAAGTCTGTTTCCGGGTGGCGAGGCCGATAAGCTTCAAAACTTGCCGTGACCGTGACAAAGAACAAGTCATATTCCAAAACATGTTTTTTCATGTCTTGAAATTACTCTCATCACACTTTGTAATTCAGTTTCTCTTTGAAGTGTGTTGCGTTGCTTACACGAAATTGTGTTTCTAGCCCTTTGAGCGTGTAGTGCTTGCTTAATGGACTCAAACATGGGCCTGATAATCGCAATTAGGGGAATTAAACTGCATGCTGGTTTTGAATATGATCTATAAATAAAACGGTTAGAAACGTGTCGACTGGGTAAGAAAAGTAGAAGAGATAGTATAGGGGGCTATGTATAGGAAGTACGACTACGCCGAACGGCGTGCATTGTTAAAAGAGTCAAAACGGAATTCGATGGGAAGTCTGAAGATTCGAAAAATGGTTTGAAGTGCCAATTCATATCAAAATTATCATTCTGCCTTTTGAAAATTTCTTATGATCCATCTCTGCAGTTTTACCAGTGAAAGACTGGTTTTTGACCTTTTTTATATGAACTCATTGGATATATGTATTTGTATCTTATCTATACTATTTAATATTCCTAATGCTTCATAATACAAATTGTTTCTTACGGTTTACAAATAAATTACTTTTACATTTATATGCCACTTTTATACAGTTTTTATAATTAATTGAGTTATAGTAATTAATTTGTATACTAGACAATTTTTTAATATTTGCATTTTTGATTAAAATAATATTATGTAACAGGCATAAGAATTTCGCAAATAAATACAATAGTTTTTATGTAATTCCAAGGTTTACCAAATAATAGGCATGTTCAATTTTGATTTTAGTCTGGTTTCGATTTGTTTTTTCAGTTTTTTTTTTATTTTATAAAAATTAGTTAACATACTAGAATCATATCTAGTTTGGTTTATTTCTATTTGTATACTATCAGTTTTCGATTTAATCGTTTTTCAACCAAACACCATGTCTATAACTATATTTATCTTTTATATAAATTTTAGTTTATATGATTAGAAATCGGATTTGTTAAAACATATATATACAACCTTTCTTAATTTTAAAATATAATATTTTCTGTTTTAACTATTATAATAAAAGTAAGAAAATTTGTAATATCATAATATTATTATATAACTATATTTTAACAAACATATTTACAATTAAAATTTATGTTTTATTTAATTCTATGAAATGATTAAAATAAAATTTTGAACTTAAGATAAAATAAGAATTATAAATCATTTTTAGTTATGAATATCATATTAGTAAATATAATTTATGTATATATTATTAATTTTATCAAAATTTTATATATAAGTATATTAATATTATTTTAATTAATTGGTTTCTTAGGTTTATTCGACTGAATCGATTAATATACCATATGTTTAAAATGTATTTTTCCACCAAAACGCAAAAGTACATTTTCTCACCAGAATCGCCAAAACGATCTTTTCACCAAAAAAAGTTATCTAGTTAAAACCGCAAAACTTATTTTTCCGCCAAAGCCTAAAACACATTATCCCGCAAATACAGAAAACCATATTGTCCGCAAAAACCCCAAAAAGTATATTTTCCTGCCAAACCAAAAATGCATTTTACCGCTAAAAACGTATATCTTATTTTCCCGCCAAAAATGTAAAAATGCATTCTCCCCAAAACCACAAAACATATTTTCTCGTTAAAATCGGAAAAGAAAATATCTTGCCAAAACCGTGAATATGTATTTTTCGCTAAAACTAAAAAACTATATTTTCGTCAAAACCATATTTTAAAATAATTATTTTTAAAATAATTAATAAAAATATTATAGTTAAATAAAAAGGTATGATTAAATCAAAACAAGAGTTATTAGTAATTTGTTTACTAGACTCATCTAAATGAGAATGAAAAAAATATAAATTCATTTACATGATTTATTTAAATAATCTATCTGGATGGATAAATGAATAGTTTCAGTAATATTTGAATGAATCATTTGGATGAATCATGTAAACAAATCGTCTGGATAAAGATCAAAAATGATGAAAAGAACAATCTCAAAATAAAAAAATATATAATAGAAGTGATATATGCTCTAATATATTATGCTAAAATAGTAATCTCAAAATATAGTGTAAAAATAGAGAAAATATATTTATAAGTAGAGGAAAAAATAAATCTTTATTACAGATATAAAATAGAAGAGGATTAAAGCAATTTCACCCATAAATATTAGAGCCCTAAATGTTATTATAGAGATGAAAATATCAATGAGTTGGAGATGCTCGAAGTAGAACTCAGTTTGTTGAATCGAATTCTCGACTTTTTAGCTCTTGTTTTCATCTTGCTTTCACAGGTTACTTTGGATATCCGAAAAAGTTCCACGATTATGTTTTCGACGAATGTCCCAACTAAGATGGAATGACTCTCTTTTTGCTATAGTGTGTCTCCCTCTTTATGCTCTAAAATCTATTTAGGTACAAGCAAGAAAAAAGTTTAAATTCTGTTGTGTTAAAGACGAAAGAATAATAAGTGGAAGATTCAAAGTTGATTTATTTAATTGGGAAACGTTAGGACCAAAAAAATCGTATATATATTTTTAAAAGACGAACTTGTTGGGTAAAGACGATACAACAAATCCAACATACGTTTGTGTCCTAGAAGAATTGGTCAAGCTAGCAAAGATGTACCATGGACCAAAGTGACTACCTTTGATCATATTTATATATACATATCTTATGTTTGTATCATGATTGATACCTCTCCCAATCTTGGGGCATTCCTCTTGTTGGTCCAACAATTTTCTTTTCCCACTTTTGCAATCTTCACTTACATTGGACCATTCCCACATTTGTTTCTCTTACTTTTCTTTTTACCTCTGCCACTTTTATCTCATTTTGATATATGCGGTTGATTCATCCATTACCTATAAACGAATAAATGGTTAAAGAATTATATCCACCATCATCCAATACCCCTATGATTTTTAGATATACTAATAATTTATCAAAGCTTATATATAATATCTGCATAAGATAATATGTGGTATTTCTAACTTGTAAATAAAAGGAAATATATACTACGCCTGTGTTCCAGTCAACCATGCCCCTTGACCAAATAAAAAAGTATAGATGAATTTAGTGCTGTATATACGAAGAATTTTAAACATGAGACCCTTAATATGAAGAACGTAAAACGATACCGACCCAGAGAGAGAGAAGAGAGAGAGAAACTAGATTTCCGGTGTTCGGCCGGCGCGTGAGCGACCGTGCCGACGCCGAAGTCCTTTTTCATTCTTTTGTTTTGTTCCTCGTGGCTCCCTCTTCATATGACTGTCAGCGGAGGCCTTGTTCGAGTTCTGGTTGTGTCTCCATCTCTGTCGGTGGCTCGGGATTGGAGTTACGACGCGTCCGCATGAAGGGGTCCGTGGAGAGGGAGTGGTCAGCTTTGTCGAGTGGTGATTTCTCCGGGTGGTGGAGGCTCCCTAAGATCCACAAACGCCGGCTCAAGCTTCCGGGAAAAAGGTCTCCCTCAGATCTGTCTTTGTCGGCTTCTGTTTGCGGAGTCAGAGGTTTCTATAGATCCGCGCTGCCTCTTAGTAACACGTGTATTTTGGGTGTTTTCTTCGAGTTCTGATTTGTTCTTAGTCCGGTGAATTTTGCGGTGAAGACGAGAATGGTCACTCCGGTAGACGAGAGGTCTCCGACTAGATGACGACTCCGTGGGAAAAGCGTAGGCTTCCTTGGTGATAGACCCAAAATCGGGATCACTCATCCGGTAAGGTTGATATGGACTCAGATCCGGAAGGATTGAGAACTGGTGGGATGAACGGTGACACAACGGGTTGCGGAAGGCCCGATAATACTACCAGACTTCAATTGTTGCCGGATATGACGCACCGGTCAAACAAATGAAGGATCGAAACTTGGAGATAACCTCACCAAGAAACTAGAAATGTTCTAAGCAAAGAACAAAGAGTAAAAACTCAAAAAAAGAACGGAAATTCGTTGATGACATTGCAATGACAAAGGGTTACATTTTATAGTGTTTATAGTCAAAAGAAATAAAGAAAATGATGAAAACAATACATAGGAAATATAAAATTGACCAAGACTAGTCAAAGTTCGGAAAATGAGGGAGACTTGGCGAGATTCATTGACTGTCCAGGTTCATGGATTGTCCAGGTTCTTGCAGTGATGATCAGGTCGTGCACACCATGCTGGGAAGGATATGGACACACGCGGGACGATCCACACATGTCTGAATTCGCGAGAACTGAACATCACCTGATTTGTACATGGCATAACTCCCTCATCTGAACTCTGTTTGATCTGATTCTTCTTCGAGGAGTTCCATAATTGAGTTGGACACATTCTCCAAGTGGTTTCACACGAAGAAACATCATGGTTTAGAAGATATGCTTCAAACAATGAACGTATGTCTGTGTTGCTTCCCGGGTGGTTTGATGGTCGAACCAGCTCGGGAGATCGAACAACTCGCTCAGCTCGTCCGGGTGAGTGTTAGTCCAGCTCAGCTCGTCCATGATAGTGTCAGTCCAGCTCACTTGAGTATTCAGCTCATCCAAGATTGCATAATCTGATGAGAAAACCTCGGCTAGGTCTAACTGGTTGACAAGGTCGCCACCTTGGACCGTGTCCATGAACCAAGTAGGACAGTGCTCGATCTTGGTTCTATCATACTCTCTCTCTTCAAAAGGATTTGTCCTCAAATCCATTTTACCTGTATCAAAAGGAAATGAATCAGACACAAAAGATTTAAAATTCATGAAAAATTATGTGAAGAAAAAGTATGGACAGAAACTTCCTTGGAGGTTTGAGCTCGTTTTTATCAAGTAGTTCCAGTCCCATGTTCCAAGAACACAAGTGTTGTGTCGTCCTCCTCTGCTTGCTTCTGTCTTTGGTTCATGGAGGATCGGTTTTGGCTCAGGTCGTTCCCTTTTTGGGCATGAATCTCCTTTGGAAATCTTGTACTCGCGGATAGATGGGCTGGAGAACCTCCGATTTGAAAAATTCATATCTCCTTCATCCGCAAAGCTTTTCAAGTGATTCCAAGCCTCAGTGATTCCTTCTTGAGGTGGCTTTCCAGGAAAATTGGACGTATGACAAAAGACCTTCTGAAAGTCGAGATACGCTCCTTGTACTAAACCTCTATCGCTAGCATCTTCAAGGTAGCCGGTTTGAACAATGCAGTTCCAATTCTCAGGCTGTTGGATACGATCAATGTTTTCACTCCTCAGAGGTTGAACCTGTCTTTCCTGGATACTCAAAACAAATACTAAAAGACCAGGATCATATGTGCAAGAGAGATACTTGTTCAAATCAAAAAACAAGATGTCTTTTTCAAGAACAAGTAGCACATATCTAAGCCTTTCAAGGTGCTCATCAAAGTAGATATTACAAACCAAAAATTTCTCAAGACATGCAACAATATTAGACATTTTCAGAACGTGCATATCATGCTCAACATCTGAACACACAAGCTTAAGTTCAGATTGAGAAACATTTATCAAAGAATTAAGAGACTTATCAAAGAATGTGTTGTAAACCAAAATATCATCAAGGCTCAAAACAACACATTGATCACGAGATGATCTCAAAAGATGCCAAGTTTTATCAGTTTCAAAACACACAAGATCAGGCTGCAAAACATAATCACAAGAATCAAGATCACAAAAATCATTTTCAGTTCTAAGTGATTCATGTTCCAGCAACTTCTTAACCAAAATTCCGTCCAAGGCACTAGAGGATGCAAATAAATTATTAGTGATCAGTGCATGAATATAAGAACTCAGATCAAAGCCAATGCCTTTGAAAACAAATGAGAAACGGTTTTCTAGCATAGAAATCAGGCAGCTGCAAATCAAGCTCAAGAGTTTCTTCAAAATGATCAAAACATTTGCTATGTGTCAAGAACTGATCAAAGGTCAAGATAATTTCAGAGTTGATGCCTTTATCATTTTGAAAACAGTTATGATCAAGAAGTTCATCAGGTTTAACGATTTTAAAAGAATTAATCATGTTTTCAAAAACAGACTTTGAAACACAAAATTCTTTCATCTTGTCAAGACCAAAACGAGTCACATCATGAAAAATGATCTTGACAAACATTTCAGGCAGAGAATTAAACAAATCAGAGTTCTCACTGTGCTTTTGAAGATCAGGAGACAAAGGGAGAGGAGATGTGCCGGGATCAAAGCATAGATGACTCTCCATAGCTATGGATGTGATGCTTGTTGCTTCCTCATCAAAGACTGGACCAAGTTCGTCTTCCTCATCAAAGATAGGACCTAGATCATCATCCAAAGGTGTCCTAGTGCCAGGAAGTCGTCCATGATGTGGATGGTTGAATGGTTCTTCCTCAAAAACCTGTGGAGACAAAACAAGACTACTCGGAAGCTCCGGTTGCAAAACAGTTAGTTCTACATTGCTTGCTCATTCTCAAACACAAACTCAGGTTCAAGAGAAGGAAGATCATCACATTTATCCTCACAAGTGATCAAGCTTTCAATTAGCTCTTCATCAGATTCATCATAAATGGGTAAAGAATCTGAAAAATCTTTAAGTTTTTCAAAATGGTTTTCAGATTCACCTTAAGTTTTCTCACTGATGAACAAGGATGGCTCAGCTACAGGTGCACGTGTGGATGTGCTCTTCTTGTGGCTCTTGCTGACGTCCTTGAGGGCTTGCATCATTCCCTTCTCAAAGTTGTCACAGATCTCTTGGACATCAAACTGAAAGGATCGCCTCTTTGGATCAGCCACATCTTTGACCTTTTTTTTGCACCATTGGTTTGGCTTTTCCTGCACACTAACAAACTCATCAAAATTGTTCAAAGAATATTTAAATGGAGTTTGAGAGACAGATGGTCGTGGGGAGTTCTTCTTGCTAGTTTGCCTTAGAAGAGCAAACATCTTAACCTGAAAATCTCAACACAAAAGTTAGATAAAAAAATCTCACACTCTCAAGTGTTTGATCCTCACCCACACAAGTGTTTTCTCTCAGATTTATGGTGATCACACAGTTTCTTCTCAAGGTTCTAAGAGAACAGATCAAAGAATCCCAATGGGCAAATCCAAGCAAGATCAAAGGTTTAAGATAGAAAGATAAGAGATTGTGATTTGGGAACCCGCTTTAACCAACTCAAAGGCCGGATTTCTCCTCAGCCAGCAGGCTTTCTCTTCCACCACCAATCCACAAATCAAACTTTGAAACTCCTTTTTTTATACTCTTTTTCCTCTCTTTTTTTAAATCGTAGATCTATTTTTTTTTTTAAATGGTAGATGGTAATGAGTGGCCCGGGTTCAAGAAAGGTAGAAGAAGAAGTGCTTAAAGAAAATGGAAGATGAGAAAAATGGATAGAAATAGAGTTACCGGAAGAGTGGCTTTGATACCACTTGATAGACCCAAAATCGGGATCACTCGTCCGGTAAGGTTGATATGGACTCAGATCCGGAAGAATTGAGAACTGGTGGAATGAACGGTGACACAACGGGTTGCGGAAGGCCCGATGATACTACCAGACTTCAATTGTTGCCGGATGTGACGCACCGGTCCAACAAAGGAAGGATCGAAACTTGGAGATAACCTCACCAAGAAACTAGAAATGTTCTAAGCAAAGAACAAAGAGTAAAAACTCAAAAAAAAAAAGGAAATTCGTTGATGGCATTGCAATGACAAAGGGTTACATTTTATAGTGTTTCTAGTCAAAAGAAATAAAGGAAAATGATGAAAACAATACATAGGAAATATAAAATTGACCAAGACTAGTCAAAGTTCGGAAAATGAGGGAGACTTGGCGAGATTCATTAACTGTCCAGGTTCATGGAGTGTCCAGGTTCTTGCAGTGATGATCAGGTCGTGCACACCATGCTGGGAAGGATAAGGACACACGCGGGACGATCCACACATGTCTAAATTCGCGAGAACTGAACATCACCTGATTTGTACATGGCATAACTCCCTCATCTGAACTCCGTTTGATCTGATTCTTCTTCGAAGAGTTCCATAATTGAGTTAAGCACATTCTCCAAGTGGTTTCACACGAAGAAACATGATGGTTTAGAAGATATGCTTCGAACACTGAACATATGTCTGTGTTGCTTCCCGGGTGGTTTGATGGTCGAACCAGCTCGAAAGATCGAACCAACTCGCTCAGCTCGTCCGGGTGAGTGTTAGTCCAGCTCAGCTCGTCCAAGATAGTGTCAGTCCAGCTCACTTGAGTATTCAGCTCATCCAAGATTGCATAATCTGATGAGAAAACCTCGGCTAGGTCTAACTGGTTGACAAGGTCGCCACCTTGGACCGTGTCCATGAACCAAGTAGGACGGTGCTCGATCTTGGTTCTATCACTTGGACCGCGTGTTGAGGATTTCGAGTGTGAAGGTGTTGATTTCGGGTGGAGGCGTCGGTGAGTTCTGAGCTCCGACGAATGGGTAGTGTGAAAGTATTTGCTCCGGCGGCGGCGAGACGGAAGCGGTCGAGTGGAGGAGATGAAGACGCGTGTCGCGTTTGGTCCAGACCTCACCACGTGGTGAGCCACCTCTTCGACGGGCTTTCTGTGTTGGGCCGTTCGGGTTTCGAGTTGGGTCGCGGGCCTGGTCTAGTTTACCTTTGAGTATGTAGGTCTGTGGGTTTGTAGGCCGGTTCTTGTTGTAATCGGGCTTCAGCCATATTATTGGGTTTGGCCCATCTTATATTTAAATCCACTTTGACGGAAAAAAAAGAGACCCTTAATACGAAATGTGAAGAGACGTTTTGGAGGCGACAGCATGAAGTTACAGGAGACGTAGACAAAAAAATATGGTTTAAACATAGGACAGCTTGAGTTTCAAAAAAATAACATAGGACAGCTGGAATTGCGCTGTTATACTTTTATATAGCTAGCCGTTTAACAGAAAAAAAAATCACGGGGTATTTGGCAAGCGACATCCTCTTTTTTATTGGGTAGAAAAAACGACATGCTAAATTACAATTTTTTTTTTGTAAAAACATAAAGATATTATTATCAGATTTCAACATTTTTGACAGAATACCAAAGATTATGAAAAGCAGATTGAACAAAAACATAAATCCTAAAACAGAAATTTTATTCTAGACTACATAAAGACTCGACACTAAAAACCAAATCACTAACCGAAGGTTTAGCCAAAAAAAAACACGAACCGTTTGCTTCAAAAAAAGGAACCACATTTAATACTAGAAATAAATTTTAATAATTTTGATTTTCCGATGACCTACTGTTTAAGATTGATTCCGCCAAGAACAATTCACGGTGGGTCTCCTAAGCACCCACACACAACCAAACAGCAACGATAGAGCAAAGCACATCCACTTCGACTATACCGAGTATTATTCGGAGAGAAAAACCTCAAAAAAATACCATACACCAAAGACAAACACCAAAAAGTTAGAAAAAACAAACACCACTTCGAAAAGAGGACAAGAGACATCCCTAAATCATGCCCATGTAGCTAAACATCACAGCACGCAACACCACCACAAAAGAGAGTCGTAGTTGACAAGAACGGCAACAAACTTCCTCTCATGCGCCCACCACGGAAAACTCGCAGCAGACTTTCTTAGATCTAAACCTCACTAATCGAAGAGGCCAGTCGAAAACTAGACAGACTTATCTTAAGACACGCGCTACCAAGACCAATGAACAAGCACATGAACTTCGAATCTCCACCGTTTAGTGAATCCCGATGACGATGCTGATCGAGAAAGCTATCTCACCCACACCGAGGAGGGGCAGAGGAGACATATGAAAATAAAACCGCTTTTAAAGGCCAGATCTGACACAAGATCGAAAGCAACATCCATTTTGCCTGACCAAAAACCCCCTCAAGACGTCGATTTCAAAGATTGCTCGGAATTCTGAGCCGAAATTCAAAGGATGTGTACCGTATAAGTGAAAAGTCTAGAGATCCGAGAAAGAAAATACAAAGAAAGGGATCGAAGTGAGGCGAAAAAAAAAAGAAAAACAAAGCAAATAGGAGGGGTGGAAGAAGCGCACCAACCATCCAAACAGCGAATTAGGATTTTCTCCTTTTATCTCTAGTGATGGAAGATAAAATTAAAAGAGAAATTGTAAAAATTATTGTGATTAAACTTTTTACAATTACACTAACCACCCAAACAGCGAATTGCTAAACTACAGTTCTTTGAAAACAACATTTAAATGAGAAATATAACAAAGTACACTAGTTTTGCCATAATATAATAATACCGTCTACAGTTTTCATCCTCCAAAAACTCAAGCATGTTATCAAGCCTTTATATTTTGTACACAACTATATTAATATTTTGTATACAACTATATTGATCTACATGTAGACCATATATCGACCTATAGACAATAGTATTCACATTGCTTTAATGTATATTATGAAAGCAGAAATCATTCTTAGTAAGCAACCCCTATAATGTTTTTCATTTTTTAAAGAACACACACCATACAAACAGAATTTTCAAAGAACAATAAAAGAGAAAGCAGAATCCATCAAAAGGGCAGAGTGTAGAAACATTCCGGTCGTGTTTTGTAACTTTTGAGAACGACTCCTAAACCAACACATACTATATTTGAAAAACTAAGCATTCGTTTTTTTTTTCGTGCTAACTAACTAAGCACTAGTTTTTTCAAAAAAAAAAAAAACTAACTAAGCATTAGTTTTTTATTGCTAACTAACTAAATATTAGTTTTTTTTTTTTTGCTAACTAACTAAGCATTAGTTTAATTTCGAAGCCTAAGTTATCATTTGATTTCTTTACATGCATGCATGCGGAGAACTAAATCTAGCCACTTGTGTCCACGTGGCACTATGATTAACGACAAAGCGGATTTAATTCAACTAATTCACTCATCGTTCACCAAAAATAAGATCTCTCGACTCTCTCCCTCGCTTTATGTTTTTTTGGAACTACCGAAAACGTTTTTGGAACTTTGTGAGTCCTGCCGAATCCACCGAAGCCAACATCATCATCATTTGCATCTGCATTATCATCAAACACCGTGAAGTTTTACTGCTCTCGTAGCGGACTACGAACAGTCTTTCCTTTGTTCTTTGTTTTGCGAAAAGCGGATTAGGGCTTTCGTTTTACTATTTAAAACTGTCTTTTGAAAAAAAATCCTGAATAGGTATATACTGGAGTGTAATTTCAAGTTAAGTCTGAGTAAGGCAATTTTTTAGTTCAAGCATCTTGATATACTTAAAATGGCATTTTAAGATTGTAATTTTGTCTTATTTTCATTGTGGATTAGAGTTAAATAAGTTTATGATTCTCTGAGCTTTCGTTTTTAGTTTTCTTAAAAGCTTGATTGAATTTTAATTTATTAATTAAGACTAACAAGAACAACGATACTTTATAAATATTTAAAATTCTGAAAGTTTTGAAATTATTGCTGAAAATGAATATTGGGAAAAATAAGAATGTAAACAGTTAGTAAATTTTATTTCCTTACCAAGCAAATCCCGGTGTATAGTATATATGGAAATCTGATATCGTGTGCCTTCAGTTTAATTATACGTTGTTTATTTGTGGGCATTAGCGAAATGCTTGGTTTATTCATATCACACTACATAACAAGGCGCCTGTCAAAGCCCGTGAGTTCAAAAACTGGTGGTTGGATGGGAGCGTATTGGTCACGGCTTGTTAAGTCGTGTGAGATATACGTAGCTTTGCATGTAGTGGCGAAACGTAACGCTTTGTGTCTCGGGGTTATCACGGTTTTACGTTTCGAGTTTAACAAAATTACTATAAATATAGATTATGTACAATAATTAGAGTTTTAAAATTGTATATATATTAACGTTCGACAGAGCATCTTTTGGAAAGTGGTGGTCGTAGTCGAACTAAGTTTCAGCAATCTCAAGACGATCTGATTTTTACCTTTTTATTTTAAAACTATTGTTTTCAAATGTTTCTTCTAAATGTTCGAATATGATACTCCCTCTGTTTTTTTAAGATAGATGTTTTAGAAAAATAAATTGTTTCACAAAGATGTATTTTTTATGTTTCCTATACAAAAATTACAAATTTCAATAAAATTGATTGAATTTATTGAAAGACTATTGGTTAAAATGCATTGGAATTTGATAATTTCTAAAAATGATGTATAGTTAATGTGTTTTCTTAATATGTGTGAAAACACCAAAACATACATCTTTAAAAAACAGAGGGAGTAGTAAGTAACTGCGCAACAACAAGATATCTTAGTAATAAATAAGTTCGTCTTTTGATCACAACTGTTAAGCCTTTTTTGTATATTAGGTACTGCGGATCAAAATTCAAATTAATATAGAGAATATATAATATGGAGCGCCTGGTCTGATATATTTCCATTTAAAGTATTCATACATAAACGCTCATCGGATTTGAAATTGTAATGGATAAGTCGAAGCATAGCCTCCTAAATTGGTCAGAATTTGTATGTTTAATCAGACATAGTAATATAGTGTGTGTAATTTGTTCACCTATAAGACTTTCACCATTTCAAGCTGTACGTGTTTTACATCTGATTCTTAAAAAAATATTTATAACATGTTCATTTATTTTTTCGGCACTATACATATTATTCTTTCATATATTCGAGATCAAAGTTTTAAAATTCAAGTACTCCGTACCATATCAGTATATCACTATAGTTTAGCTATAGAGGAAAAATAATTTATCATGTTGTAATACTATTAGGTGTAATGATTTAAGAGGTTGTGGGTCCAATAGCTTTTTCTTTGTTTCTTTTCAATAGTTCAAGATCAAATTTATGGGGAGTATTATTAGTTCTTTGACCTTTCCTTTTTAGAGAATCCTTCTTTGACCCATCAAAGGTTCAAGAACCGAATCTCTCTCTCTCTCGCCAAGAAAAAGTATAAAATATAGAATAAAAAGGAGATATATAGTTCATACAAGTGTATGGATAGGCTAATTGGGCTGTTGCTTTGATGATGCTGGGAAGGTACTTCACTTGAATAGAGGGGATTCTTCCCTTTATCTTTTGGGTTATTCACAATCTAATCTATTAGCTTTTCTTTGCATGCAATATTTTTCTTGTTACTCTAAAAATTCATGATATCTTCCTGGATATTCTCGTGTCATTATGATTCTAGTTTCGTATTCTCTTTGTTAAAATTCCCACGAGGAATTGGATTCTCATAGGGTTTCGATATGTTACCCAACCATATTATGACCATGATTGTTGTTCTAACTTCTAACGAGACCACTAAATATTTTCGCCAGACGTTATATTTTTTTTTTTTTGATAACTTTGGTATCTGGGCAGCCACATTCCCAACTATCCTCCGAAAGGGGTCCAGTGCCCCAACGGAAGGGATGTTAAATTCGTTGTGGCCAAGGCTCGAATCCGGGTGGCGGGCAGTACAGCTGTACCTCCTTTAAGCACTTGGTTATATTTCACTAAGATTATTGAGAATGTTTTATACAGTATGTCATTTTCTTAGTTTATGTCTATGATATAATTTCATAGCATGCTCTATATGCATCTCGCTTTATTTAACAACTCCCGTGTACTTTTTTCTAATTTACTTCAGAATAAAGTAGTAATAAATAAAAAAATAAAATAATTATATAGATTTAGATTAATTTAAAATTTATTCTATTGTAAATTTAAAATTATAATAAGAAACGAAATATTTTATCCTGAATATTTTATCCTAAAATATATAGTAGAAATAGAATGAGTTTAATTAGAATGCAAGTTGGACATTATACCTTCCAATATGGTTTTTTCGGGCAAAAGGACGCTTTGGTTCGAATGGTAAAAAGATTCTGAATGCAAATCCGACATTATACCCTTAAATATGGTGTCGGTTCTAACCATCTACCTTATCCAAAAATCAAATAAAAATAATGTGATTCTCATTATATAGCTAATCCACCCAAATTATATACCTCTCTGATATCTCACAAATGTCAAAACTTAATTTTTTATTTCTTTCAGAATTTAGTTTCTTTTCTTCTTCTTAATTAATGTTAAGCAATTTGCAAGGTTTTTATTTCATTTTGTTTGATTGTTTTTTATCAGGTAAAAATTTAGTTGTTATAATTTTCTCAAGACTAAAAACAATATTTGAAAACATAAAAATATAATTAAATTATATATTTATCTTAACGTACTTTTTTGGGAACACATCTTAACGTACATGTAGGTATATAAAAAAAAAAAAAAATACATCATTCCATCACCACTGCTGCCTGCGTAACCGAAGCGCTTCTCCTACCATATCTAAATGCAAGTGTAACAATTCCATGTATTGAAGAAATGGAAAGTTTTATTCTCAAAAACAAAAAGGGAAGGTTTTAACTAAATTTTTTTACAAAAAAAAAGGTTTTAACTAATTAAAGCATAAACATAAACATACGCATGTTGGCATTGCTGTACCCGATGGTTCTTATGAATCTATGATTGAGCTCTTTGTGGCTTGTTCTTGCTGGTCTCTGAAGCATAGGCTCTATCATCTATGGTCTTACTTGTTATGCTTATCCGTAATGGGAGGATTTTGTTACCTATCAAGTTTTGGTAACGTATGTCAAAAGGACGTAAGGAGATTGTTTGGAGTTTGGTTTAATGGTAGACATATCCGTACTCTATATATGAAGTAATGTCTTTTTTATCTGTTTATAATTGCATTTTTTATTTTATTTTACAGTAAATTATGCCGTCAGGTCGGAATTCGAAATATTAACCACATGAGGTTATTAAGATTTAGTCTTAAGATTTAAAATTTAGTCGAAATATTCTTAAGATTTAGTCTTCGAGGAATTCTATTTCCCTCAGCTTTGGTCTTGGGTTAACCTTCTCCCCACTAATGTTGTGTTCTGAATGTTTCAATATAAATATTTTAAAGGGAAAGAAAAAACATACTTATGTTGAAAAAGACAAAACAAATCCATTAAATAGGGGACGAAGACTAGTTTGATTTAAAAAAAAAAACAAAGGGGGACGAAGACTAGTATTCGTTGACGACAAGAGTAGAGTAGACTCTAGCTATATCTACAAGTTTTGAAGAAATCTAATAACCAAATCTCAGTCATTTTACTTACATCATCATGGATCATCATTAACCACATGAGGCTGAGCAGATATCGAACGTGTGATTGCGATGTGGAAATAAAAGGACGAGGCCACGCGCGAGTTGGGCAGGTGCGCGTGAGATTTAGGGTTTAGGGCAGAAATACGGAAAGAGACAGATTTCTTATACCATTATATGCTGCTAAGAGAACAAATAAAAAATCGAAATTTGATCCTCGTGATCGGAGATTTTTTTGCAGTGATGACTGTACTCTACTTCGTCTCCTCTCTCCCACCTTGTCACGTGGGCTAAATTTGACCATCAACATCACATCACTCTCTCCTTCTTCTACTTCTTCGAGTATTTTGCATGGTTTGGTTTTACTCAACAGATCGATAATTTCAAATCCTTGTTACAATAATGTAGATATAGGAAACATTCGTGTGCGAGTGACATAATCATTACTTTAAAAAGTAATAACCAATTAACAATAGTTTGTATGTATGATGTATGATTGTCCAAAACTTGCATGTTTTTCATCCGATCCCACCATCTCATTTATTAACACTAACTAAAGTTCTACTTACAGTCTTTAACCAAAGTTTAGTCTGAAGATTTTGGAAGCTTGTAAATGAATGATTTCGAATTTTTCTACATAGTTTCGATTTTTCTTTCTTACAAATTTATATATATTTCCCCTGTAATTTTCCCCCATAATTCGAGAACATCGAATACTATAAGTTTACACTGTAATTCTCGTAGTTTGTGAAAGAGAAGTATTAACGTTACTAAGTTAGTTATTTTCAGGGTAAATCATCCAAACCTCATAATACTATAATACCATTAAATACATTTGTTTGTCTACATATTTTTATAATGTGAGTCGTCATGTCATCTCTATACCTTGTGATCCTATTTTGTAACGGCTGATCTATTATAGTCTGTATAGTGATTGTTTATTGGTGGTACATATAAATTGGATATTGATTGATTTATGTTAGTTCGATTAGCTGGTCAAGTCCTGTATAAAAACAGAATTTTATACACTCAGATTAATTAATGATAATAGAGATACTTTATTCATATAATCACCTCCTTAAGGAATATCTTTGTTTGTTATAAGTTATACACTTAAACTGAATATAGAAAAACATGAGCTGATGGTTAACTGGAAATAGGTCTTTTGATTTAATTAAACATAGCCATTAGCCAGATATCCTAAGCATGTGTTGTATAAAAAGAAAAAATATAGACAGTGATTAAATTTCTTTTCCTACTTTGATGTAAACACTTGATGTACTGGTATCATCGTGTTTTGTAATAAAACATTTAAAAGCAAGCGAGCCCCATTTGATTAAATGATAATTTAATATGTACTTCGTAAAAAGCTGCGTCCCCACATATTCTATTGATTTTAAATATTCGTTTTACCAAAAACCTGCATATACACTTCTGATTCTATATATAGGTGTGAGACCCCCTTCTCCATTCTTCACTTCACTCCAACGTGAAAACCTGCTACTACAATCTATCACCACATAATTTCTTTATCTTCTCTTAATCTACATTTAGGGTTTTCAAAGTTAGAGAGAGAGAGATGATGCAGACTCCCTACAATACTTCAATTCAGGGGCAGTATTGTCATTCTTGCGGAATGTTACACCACCACAACCAAAGCTGCTGCTACAACAACTCCAACGCCGCCGGCTCTTACTCAGCGGTCTTTTCCATGCAAAACGGCGGCGTTTTCGAGCCTAACGGCGAGGATTATCACTCCTCCTCCGTCGTTGACTGCACTCTCTCTCTTGGAACTCCTTCCACACGTCTTTGCGAGGAGGATGAGAAACGCAGACGCTCTACTCCCTCTGGTGCGTCTTCCCGCATCTCCAACTTCTGGGACTTGCTTCAAACCAGAAACAACAACTCCAAAGTGACGCCGTCTGTTAACGTCCCTTCTTTCTCCACTGCTAATCCCATCAAACCAACACGCGGTTGCTCTAATGGCGGCGGCTACTCTCTGCTTGCTAGACGCTGTGCCAACTGTGATACCACTTCAACTCCTCTATGGAGAAATGGTCCTAGAGGCCCAAAGGTAACTAACTTCTATTAATATCATTAGAAAATGTGATTTCTTGTGGATAATCAACAAATAAAACAATGATTGCAAAAAACAAAGAATACATTTCATCCTTTTAAAAAAATATTATTTACCTTTTTTTTTCTTCTCTTTTACGGATTTTTACTGTCTCTACTGGTTGAATATTTCACTAATACTGATTTTTATGGTTATATTTGAGGTGATTAAAATTCATTGAATATGTTTTTGAAATATTTAAATGCGACCTTATCATATAAATAAACAACTACCAAAAAAACAAAAAAAAAATTCAAACGAAGTCATTTCATCCTTTTTTAAACGATTCCTTTTTTATCTTTATAGCTTTATTTATTGAAAACAGCATTAAATTGTGATATTGATGGCTAAATGATATGGATGGTTTTGGAATTTACAGTCCCTATGCAACGCATGCGGCATTCGTTTCAAGAAAGAAGAGAGAAGAACCACGGCGGCTTCAGGGAACGCTGTCGCCGGATCTATACCCGTAGCAGTTGATCATTACAGTCATCACAACGCCGGCTACAGCAACTACAGTATTTCCACTGGTAACAACAATAATGGTACTTCGTGGGGTCCTCACACGACGCAGAGGGCCCCTTGCAACTATCCGGCAAACGAGATTAGGTTCATGGATGATTATGGCAGCGCTGGAGCTAACAACTGTGATTCTGATGGTGGTCTCAGCGGCGTTCCGTTTCTTTCGTGGAGGCTAAATGTGGCGGATAGGGCAAGTCTTGTCCATGACTTCACCAGATAGAAAAGGAAAGAGAAATTGACGTTAGATTTAAAAAATTTCCATGTGGTTTTATTATATTATGTCTAATTTAAAAAAATGGAAGAAAGTGTTTGGAAAAAATGGTAGAACCGACGATGTTGATGGT
This sequence comes from Raphanus sativus, assembly GCF_000801105.2. Lineage (NCBI taxonomy): Eukaryota > Viridiplantae > Streptophyta > Magnoliopsida > Brassicales > Brassicaceae > Raphanus > Raphanus sativus. The sequence goes on along the minus strand of NC_079516.1, from coordinate 39,300,348 downwards.
ATTGAAAGCGACGGTCTAACTTAAGGTTTATGTTTATCTATAAAGTAAAATTCTAATCAATTTAAAAATCATTTTCTATTTTCATTTTCCAAATTTAAACATCTTCCTTACACTACAAGAAAACACGCTGATTCTGAGAGAAATACCGAGGAAAAATGTGTTCCTCGGAAATTTCTGACCAAAAATCGAAGAAATACCGAGGAAACCAAGAAATGTGGTTTCCTCGAAATTTCCTCACTATTTTTTAGGAAATTTCGAGGAGGACCAACTTCCTCGGTATTTTTACAGGGAATACCGAGGAATCCTCGTTCGTCGGAAAAAATCGACGGATATTTCTAATATTTCGACAACATCTAATAGCCGTTGGGAGAACCGTTAGGAGATTTTAAAAATTCCGAGAAAATTTCGAAGAAATGTCGGTTTCCCTCGGAATTTCCTCGGAATTTCCTCAGGATGCCGGGAGGATTTCATCTATAAATACAGCCACCCCTCTTCCTCTTCATTCACTCTATTTCTTCTTCTTCTCTCCTACTATTACGAATTTGATTCCAAAAAAACATGTCTTCTTCAAATTATTTTCGTTCTTAGATCGATCGACCTCATTTGGATCCGGACACGAGATTGCTTACGGAAGAATACAATCAAGGTATAATCGAGTTCATGAGGGTAGCTCGCCGACAACCGGAAGCAGAAACAGGTAAGTTAAGATGTCCTTGCTCTAATTGTAAAAATAGAAAAGTTATTAAAGAGTGGAATGTTTGGACTCATCTATATTTGAGTGGGTTTACACGAAGTTACAAAATTTGGTATCATCATGGGGAAACTGATTATGAACTTAGTAGTACTAGCGAACCTCAGCCGGCGGTTAGATTAGAAGAACCAATTAGAGCGGATGTAGATTATGGTGTAGGTACTGAGCAGATGATAAATGATCATTTTAGAGGGGAAGATTTACCCAATGCAGAAGCTAGGAGATTTTATGAAATGTTGGATGCTGGAAAGCAACCATTGTACGAAGGTTGCAGAGATGGTCATTCAGCTTTATCATCTGCTATGAGACTGATGGGCATTAAAACAGATTATAACTTGGCTGAAGACTGTGTGGATGCAATAGCTAATTTTGTTAAAGGTATTCTACCTGAGGATAATGTAGCTCCAGGTTCATACTACGAGGTTTAAAAACTCGTAGCTGGGGTTGGTTTATCTTATCAGGTAATAGATATATGCAGCGATAACTGCATGATTTATTGGAGGGCGGATGACCAGCAGACTACATGCAAATTTTGTGGGAAGCCTCGTTATAAAGATACGAGTGGAAGAGTTCTAGTGCCATATAAAAGGATGTGGTATTTGCCTTTGACGAAAAGGTTGCAGAGGTTGTATCTTTCGAAACGCACAGCGCAACAAATGAGATGGCATGCGGAGCACTCAACAGATGGTGAGATTAGACATCCTTCAGATGCAAAAGCGTGGAAACATTTCCAATCAAAGTATCCCGACTTTGTGTATGAGAGAAGAAATGTCTACCTTGGATTATGTACTAATGGTTTCAGCATGTATGGGAAGAGTGGAAGACAATATTCTCTATGGCCAGTCATTGTTACATCATACAACTTACCCCCAAACTTGTGCTTGCGACGAGAGTTTTTGTTTCTCTCCATTCTCGTTCCCGGACCAGAGCATCCTAAGAGATCACTTGATGTGTTTCTTCAGCCACTAATATATGAGTTGCAACAACTATGGGCTGAAGGTGCTGAAACATACGATATTTCGTGTAAAAAAAACTTTCAAATGCGGGCAGTACTAATGTGGACAATAAGTGATTTTCCAGCATATGGTATGTTATCTGGATGGACAACGCATGGAAGGCTATCATGTCCGTATTGTCAAGATAACACTGATGTTTTCCAACTAAAACACGGAAGGAAAACGTGTTGGTTTGACTGTCACAGGAGATTCCTACTACCTGATCATCCATATCGTAGGAGTAGGAATTTGTTTACGAAGAACAAGAGAGTGTTTGACAGTCCACCTGCGGAAATTAGTGGGAAATGTTTGAAGACACAACTAAGAGATTTTGGTGCAGAAAGGACGCCAGACATCGGTGGACATTCGCGTTTTCCGGTAGATGCTGTTGGAAACCTACATAACTGGCACAAAAAGTACATTCTGGGATCTGCCATACTGGGAGGATCATTTGCTAAGGCATAATTTAGATGTCATGCATATTGAGAAGAACTTTTTTGACAATCTCATGAACACGATCCTTAACGTTCAAGGTAAAACAAAGGATAACTTGAAGTCAAGACTGAATTTAGTCGATATATGTGCTCGTTCAGAACTTCATGTTGATGAGAAGGGTAGGGCTCCTTTTCCCATATACCGACTTGATGCAGAAGGAAAAGATGCGTTCTTTGATTGGATTTCAAACGATGTGGAGTTTCCAGACGGTTACGCATCTAATTTGCGTAACTGTATCGACAGAAAGGAAGGAAAGTTTATTGGCTTAAAAAGTCACGATTGTCATGTGTTGATGCAGCGCTTACTTCCGTTTGCTTTCAAGGAACTATTACCATGAAATGTTCATGAAGCAATTGCAGGGATAAGTGCTTTCTTCCGCGATTTATGCGCCAGATCAGTGACTCTTGAAGGTATTGAAAATCTGAAGACTAACATGGCCGTGATTCAGTGCAACCTTGAGAATATATTTTCTCCCTCATTTTTTGATGTTATGGAGAATCTTGTTATTCACCTGGCAAGAGAATTGGAACTTGGTGGTCCTGTGCAGTATAGATGGATGTATCTGTATGAGCTGTATATGTTCCATTTGAAGAAGATGGTGAAAAATCTAAGTAGGGTGAAAGGTTCTATAGTCGCACAGATGATCAATGAAGAAATTTCAAACTTTGCTGAGTACTACTTTCCATCAGAAGTTCAGACCAAAAACAGAAGACCTGCTCGGCATGATGATAGAGGCGAACGGGCAACATACCATGTTACGGTTCCTGACATTTTCACAGATGTTGGACGACTTAGCGGAAAATCAAAGGACCGTCGACTTACTGAGCAGGAGCGCAGTCATTTGCAAACATATTTGCTCACCAACTGCGAAGATGTTCTTCAATATGAGAATTCAACTGGAATGCCGATGATACGTTATTTATCTATTACCACTTCGTCCATAAAGTTATGGACAACTATGGGAAGCAGATCCACACGTGGAAGAAGAAGTGGGATTAAACAAGGTTGGTTTTTATTTATGAAAGAATTTTTTTAATTTATTAAAATATTTTTTTATTTATTTAACAAATTTTTTTTAAAGATTCCAAAGGGGATGAACCCCGACGTCTGGCGGGAGTTGGGTGTGCATTGGAGTAAGAAAGAAGTGAGAGCAACTTCTTCCACCAACTCCACCAACCGCAAGAGCGACCGTAAGAGGAAGGGCATGTACATCCATAACTTGGGTGCTCAATCTTTAGCCAGTCTAGAGGATCGCTTGGTAAGCTTGTCGGTTTTTATTATATTATTTAAGATTCTAATATATTTTTTTGTGCATTTCTTTTAATTACTAATGTTTGTTTAATTTATGTTTTTTTCAAGGCGGAAGAAAATGAGGGGGAGCCGGTTGATCATCTCACCCTAATAAAGACGGCGTATACCAACAAGAAGACCGGCGAGATTGATGATGGTGTTGTGAGGGATGTGGTCACCCTCATCGACAGTCAGATGGAAGATGAAGTGTCTCAGCTTCAAACCGAGGATGACTATTCGACGGGATCGACCGGCTTGCCTCGGGTTCGGATCAACCAAATCGTTGAAGCGGTAAGTTCTTTTTTTAAAGTTCAATTCATTTTTTATATTATTTAAATTTGACACTTTCTTTTTCAATCGGTTCCAAAGAAGAAGGGCCGTTTGTTCGGTTTGGCTCGTCGGTCCAACTCGGTTTCGTCTTCTTCTGCACCACCGTCCTTTGTTGATCAAGAAGTCCTTCTGAGTCAGATGAGGGACAAGGATGCTCGCATATCTGCGTTGGAGTCCATGGTGGCGAGTCAAGAGGCGGGCTGGGAGGCACAGAGGAAGCTTAACGAGCAAATGATGGCGATGATGAGGGGCATGAACCCGAACGCCAACGTGGAGCTCCCGACCATGCCAGACCCGAACGTCCAAAACCCGTAGTTTAATTTCTTTCAAAAACTCGAAATGATTTATTTTGATTTGTATTTGAAATTTAGATAATATGTTTTCAATTTAAATTTTAATTTTATATTTTCAAATTTAAATTTTAAAAATATTTTTTTTTTCAAAAATAATTTTTTGAAAAAAATATAATATTTTCAATATATTCTGTGGAACAGCTGTCCTCGGTATATACCGAGGAAACTGTCTTTCGGAATATTCCGAGGAACTGAGTTCCTCGAAAATTTTCGGAGGGCTCTTTCCTCGGTATAATCCTCGGTATATACCGAGGGAATGGTTCCTCAATATATATCGACGACCACTTCGACGAACGCCTGTCCTCTAAATCTCCTCGGAATTATTGTTCCTCGAAACTCCGTCACAAAATTTCGAGGAAATTTTGAGGGAAAATGAAATTTCGAGGAGTTTTTTTCGAGGGAATACGGTTATTCCGACGATATACCGAGGAAAAAGTCCCTCAATATCAGCGTGTTTTCTTGTAGTGTTATGGGAATTTTCTCTGCCTGTGTGAAGTCTTTGAAATGAATAATATGGTGAATGTGAATATCACACATTTTGGCACTTCGAAATGAATAATATGGTGAATGTGAATATACATTTTGCATGGGTTGATGTAATCATGACTAGTAAGAAAAAAGAGTTTATAGTTCAGAGAAAAACACAGGCCAAAAATAAAGACATAGGATACAACTATTTTAATGTATACTAGATTTTGACCCGCACGCCCGTGCGGGTGTATTTTTTTATAAGATATTTTGTTATTTTTTTTCCATGTCAATATATTAGTTGGACAAAAAATTTGAATCCAAAAAATCAAACCGATCCCGATCCAAAAAGAAGTACCAAACCCGAATCAAAATTGATTAATTATGCAAATTATTCAAAATTTTGGTATTTAAAGAACTGAAACTGATCCGATCCGAATTGAAGTATTTCGGATACACAAATGTATTCGAAATAGATTTATTTACTTATATATATATATTTAGATTTAATGTATTTAAAAACATCCAAAATATATATGGTACTTTTAAGTTGGTTTAAATAATTGATAATATATATAAATAGTCATATGTAAATATCTAAAATCATTTAAGTATACTCAAAATACTAAAAATATTTAAAAATTATGGATTCTCTATTCAAGTATTTAAATCAAACCAATTTATATGTTAAGTTTAGGTATTTTGATATATGTTATTCAAATTTATATGTAATATATTATTTTGTTTATATTTAAAGAATATAATGAATTTTAAAAACAATTTATCCGACCACGGACGAACCACAAAGATCCAAATCGAATCCAAACCAAAATTTAGAAATATCCGAATAAGACTGAAATCTTTGACCCCGGGAACCAGAAATCCAAACAGACCCGAACTGAAAATATTTTCCAATAATGTACGTACTATCATATAAATAATCACAAATATTATATTTTAAAAATTTAGTGTCAAATAAAAAAACATAATTTAAGTTGGTATATGAAATTTGACTTTTATTGTATTTTCTTATACATATTGAAAACATTTTTCAATAATGGTTATTGGAAAATATTTTAGTAAAAGTAAAATTTTGAATATATGTATATGTTGAATCAGTTTTTGATATAAATCAACTTTAAATTATTCTTTTGATTTGAAATATATATATAAAGTTTAATTTTTTTTTATGATTATTCTAGACCAATGATTTTTTAGATAATTAGATTAGCTAATTTTCATATATTTTAAAGTTTACCCAAGTACATTGTTTCTCTTTCTTATAATATAATAAATTTTCAGTTTTTCTTAATAACATAAATTTTTTTTTTCTTAATATATTGCTATATTTGTTTCCAAACAACATTATATTCCTTTTTATACTGCTATCCAAATTTCAAAACAAATGTTTTTTAAAACTGTTATTCATGTTTTCAAACAAACTCAATTTGTACTTTAGTTTTAATAATATAGATAATAAATGTATTTTGTGAATTAATTTGTGTAGTGTCAATTTTAAATCTAGTGACACATTCTGTAAATAACAAATTTGGTTAAGGTTTGTGAATAATATAAATAAAGATTGTAATATGGGCCATATACGTAAAATAAAGGCCAAACAATATAAACTATTACTAACTAAACCTGTGAATTTTTGGGCTGACAAAGTGACAGACGATGAGAATCGGTAGGGAATGCACTAAACGACTGTGTTTTCATTCCAATGGCATAATGATGTAATTTTTGTGGAAAACTTAAGGCTAATTACTATTTGTACTTCAGTTTTAATAGATTAGATAGTTTTGTGGTTGAAATGAGAAGTTTCAGTTCCAGCTGAGTCTCTGAATTTCACAACTGAGACTTAATTATTGTTGTGTGTGTTTTAATTGATTAAAAGTTAAAATAAATAAAAATTTGGAGATTGAAATCTGATCGTCGAATAAGGAGATTAGATTCTGATCGTACCAATGTGGGTTTACTCATGTCTGTGGTACTGTTGTGGGTTCAGTTTGGATCAGAGCATTGTAGTGATTTAATGAACTTATTTTTGTCGTATTATGCTCTATTTTTCTCTCTCCTCCTTTATATTTTGACCGTCGTTTTGTCTTTAATCTATTTACCTCATCTTGACCTTTTGTTCGTGTCAATATGCGCTCAGCAGAATATTATCATTTGTTTTATTATTAGTTTTTACTGAACCGATTCTGCAGCATTGTTTGTACTAATCTACCAGCTTTTTAGTCTACTGTGCACGATCACGCAAAAATCTCATTGTTACAATAATATTTTGATATTTTTATCCAGTAGTTGTCACATAATATACAGCTTTCTTCAATATCTACAATAGAAGTTTGATTTCTTAACCATGTAGTGATATCATACTAGTAAAGACCAATGTGAAATAAGACATACCTTTATCGATGGATTGATTCAACAACTAAGTTAGTATGTTTAGGCAATACCGGTCCTTAGCACATACACAAGAAACATTTGATTGGAGCCCACTTTTATGAGTTCATCATTTTTTTCTTGTCATCCATAAATTTGTTTTCTAAAATAGAATAAATACTATTATAGATACTTAACCAAAACTATAATGACAAACACACGCACGTAATATACTGTTATGCAATAAATAATTAAACAAATATAATATGTACAAATAAACCTTACATTTTAAAACTAATTAGCTTTTTAAAATTGGGTTATATCAAATGCAATATGTTGATAATTTTTAGTTTAGTATTAGACCTCTGATATGTCAGGATGTTGAGTACCTAATTACAAAACCCAAAATCATAACTATAGTGGATGTTCATAGTAACATCAAAATTAGATGATTAATAAGTTATGTGACGATTTATATACTCCCTCTGTTTCATAATAAGTGTCACTTTAAGCTCATTTTCTTGTTACACAAAGAGTGTCACTTTACAATTCCAATGTAAATTATACTAACTTTCAGCTGAAAATTAATTACAAACTGCATTGATTTTATAAATAATTTTATTTATCTAAAATACTATTGGTCAAAAAGGTATAATTAATTACAATTTACATATATTTCAACAACTTTCTTAATCTGTGTGAAAAATGTCACAACGACACTCTTTAAAAAACGGAGGGAGTATGATTTTACCAAAAAAATAAACATCAAATATTATTTAAAATTTTGAAAGTTTAGGTACATCCGCATAAATTGGATATGAACATGTATCGTGAACCGGAGTTTCTAGCTCAGTTAGTAAAATGTTTACAGCTGTGAGTTCTGCTACCTGAGTTTGAAGTCCAGCCACTGGAGAATTAATATTTCGGTATCGCCAGAGATAGAAAACCGACATGTGGCAATATGTGACTAGTCTGAACCACTTCTGTAGGGCCAGGATACCTCTGTATAATTAAAAAAAAAATGTATCGTGATATGTCCGTATTCTAAGTACTTCGTTGATAAAAAATGACGTTTACTATTTTTTTTACCAAAAGAATGATATTTTATTGGTAACCCAGTTTCAACAAAACCGGGCTAAAATGGCCCCACTTAAGATTTATATTGGGCTTAGCGAAAGGATATAAAACTCACAATCACTAGCCTTCACAGACCAAGAAGATCAAATTCATTGTTGGGCCGATTTATATATCTTCAGGCCCAACAATGAATTTGATCTTCTTACTCCTTACAGTCAACTACTAATGTGTTCAACGATCATCACCGCGCCAGTTGATTAATCCTATCGTCGCCATGTCTCTCCGTAAAACCCTAACCGCATTAAACCGACCTTCTTCGCCGCCGGATTCCTCAATCTCCGCCGTCAAAACCGAATCTTTAGAGACCTCTGGTCCTTCCTCTTCAAAGATCACATTTCGACCCCGTAAAATCCGGAAAGTTTCGCCGGCGACGGTCACCGCGTCTCCTCTGTCTTCGAAATCAACGGTCGATGCGGCGCTCCGCCACCTACGAATCTCCGACGAGCTTCTGGGAGCCGTAATCTCCGCTCACAGCACCACTCCCCCGGTGTTCGAATCAACCAGCACGCCGTTCCTCTCCCTGGCGAGATCCATCCTCTACCAGCAGCTCGCCACCAAAGCAGCCAAGTGCATCTACGACCGCTTCGTCTCCCTCTTCCGCGGCGGCGAACCGGCCGTTCTCCCCGAGTCCGTAACCTCGATCTCCGCCGTCGACCTCCGCGAGATCGGCGTCTCCGGGAGAAAAGCGAGCTACCTCCACGACCTAGCCGGAAAATACGAAGCCGGCGTGCTCTCAGACGAGATGATCCTCGGGATGAGCGACGAGGAGTTGGTGGAGCGGTTAACTTCGGTTAAGGGGATTGGAGTGTGGACGGTTCACATGTTCATGATGTTCTCGCTTCACAGGCCTGATGTGTTGCCTGTGGGTGATCTCGGTGTGAGGAAAGGCGTGAGAGATCTTTACGGTTTGAAAAACCTTCCCGGTCCGTTGCAGATGGAGCAGCTTTGTGAGAAGTGGAGGCCTTATAGGTCCGTTGGTTCGTGGTACATGTGGAGGCTCATCGAGTCTAACAAGACTTCTAAGACCAAGTTGTCTAAATAGCAACAAGAACTGGTAATAATACCCCTCTCTGCCATTGATGTGTATGTGTTACATAATCTGAGTATACTATAATTAGAAAGGATAAGAGAAATTAACATTTATTTGAGGTAGGTTTCCTGAATTTGTATTTACCTTATGATTAGTAGCTTTCTTATATTTGAAATAGATTCTCACAGTCTCTTTTTATTTCTACCATGACTGATTGTAATTGATCTTTTGGATCATATCATACTCAAGACCCACTTGTTCTTGATCGGCCCGGACATCTAATCTGATCCTGTGACGTAGAAGTTATTCCACCCCCACCACTTTGTTGTTGTTATCTCTTCCCTTCTCTTCCAAGCTTCATTTGCTGGTAAATCTCGAGTTTGCAAATTAGAGCACGTGAGAAAAGTTTACATTTGTACTTTTAGCCTTTATTCCATTATGTGATGGTTGGTGGGATCACAGTATGTATCAAATCTAGTTTCAATTTGCTTGGGTTCAATGCTGTGGTTCAATGTAACATTGCTGGGCTTGGGCTAATCTACCAGCTGGCCCAATTAAAGTAATCAGAGAGCTTAGATCTGATTGTACAGTGTCATATATGTTCAACAAACTAAAGTTTAAGGATGTCACGCAGAACACTGATCAATTTCTTGAAAGTTTGTATATGGCAGATCTGTTTTCATTGATTTCAGTATATTTGGCATATAAGAAGATCATCATAAAGTGCAACACAGCTGTGGGAAAACAAAGAATCTGAACACAAGACATGAGACATGTGGAGATAAATAAAAGTGCAGGCCTTTGTTTGTGCTTATGTGGAACAGCTTTTCATTCTTTTTCAAACTTCACTCATCACCTCCTCACCATAAAAATAATTTAACAGGTCTTCTCTTTGAATACTGGATTAACTCTGATTAGTTATTGCTAAAGGCTAAAGCTTACCAAATAGATACCTCTACTAAAAACTCTAATTTCATTTGTATGGGGAAGTTGTCAAGTTGAAGCTGTATTAACTACAGCTTCTTTTTAACCAAAAAAAGAAGAAGCTGTATTAAATACAGTTAATCATGCAGACCCCAAGCCAGCGCAGTTGTTGGTCTTACTTTTCTCATATTTATTGGAACAGCTATTTATTGTAACACTAGTTAATTGATGGATTCGAATAGAGATGCTTTGACGCGTGGTAAATAGAGATATTGGATTATACATTATAAAAGTAGTGGACATACAATTAGTGTTATGTTTTTTCACACATTTTATATATGATATGTAAAATTTCTTTTTATATACTTCACCCATTTTATTTTTAAAAAGTGTTGTTTTAGATTTGTGCACACAAGTTAAAAAAATTATTTAATTTTACATATTTTTATATAAAAACATTATTACCGATACATCTATTTATATTTCAACCAATAGAAAAATAAATTAGAGAATAAGATTAATAAATTCTACATTAAAATACTAAAACAATATTTATTTTGCGGTGAATTTTTTTTTCTACAACGACATTTAATATAAAACAAAAGAAGTATAATAATGTAAATTTAAACTAATTAACAAACGCGTTCAATTTGATTTCTAGACTAACATATGGTTCAACTCAATTACAATTATTGAACTTGCTGTTTAGCAAAAAAAAAATTATTGAACTTTCTATATATATATATATTAATTTAAATGAATGGGTAAAAACTAGTTCAACAAGGTTGTAAAAGAAAAACTAGTTCAACAAGCTTATTATCCATCTCTCGTTCTACACCCTAAAGTCTTTACTAGTAGTTGGTCACTAGTTTGACTAACATAGGGTTTTTGCATACACACATTAATTAGTAGCACCAATAAAATCATCACAGAAGAAAATCGAAAAAAAGATAAATGCAATAATGGGAGATGGGCCAAAATTGCAGGTGGTGGGAGATAACAAACACATGACAATGTCTCGAAATTAAGAGGCATCACCACTCACACACTCTCCTCTCTCTAGTAGGTTTTGAGTGTTTTTAAATAAAAATCAATACTTTGTTGGATTTTCATGTGAAATTAAACTTGATGGGTGATAGGAAACAGAAGCTCACACGTCATCACCAGTCACCACCACCATCTATCCCTCGTCTTCAATATCAAACTCAGTTTGCATACTAGACACTACTATCTCTTTGCTGAAGCAATAAGTTCTTTAATCCAAATCCAGGTGAGTCTAAGCTCTAAACTAATCAACTTCTTTTTTTAATTCCTAATTAATAATAACTAAAACACTAACCACATGAGAGATTTTTTGCATGCATGAGTGATGAATATAGGTATTACGAAATTGTGTTCTTTCGAGTCAGATTTACAATGGAGCATGGAAGAAAATGCAATGCAATTACTTCCACAATAAAACCGCTTACCAACCCTGATCCAGAAGCCAAACCCGGTTCAGATCTCTCTTTACCTCCATTCCTGGTCAAGAAAGAAAACCAAAAGCCGAGGACACGTGGTGACCACGAAACCAAGTACAAGGAGTGCCAGAAGAACCACGCGGTCTCAACCGGAGGACACGTGGTGGACGGATGCTGCGAGTTCATGCCTGGAGGAGAGGAGGGCACTCTTAGTGCGCTAAGTTGCGCAGCCTGCAGTTGCCACCGGAGTTTCCACCGGAATGAAGTGTCCAGACACAGAAACAGCACACAAGAAGAGCTGATATCTCCGGCATTTTACCGAAGTGGTAGCTTGTATAAGGCGATGATACAACCACGTGGAGTTTACCAGAAACAGAGAGTTGATGAAAACGGTTTGATGATAATCAGAAAGAAGAAGAGGGTAAGGACGAAGATCAATGAAGAACAAAAGGAGAAGATGAAGGGATTTGCAGAGAGGCTAGGGTGGAGGATCCTGAAGAAAGACGATGAAGAGATCGATAAGTTTTGTAGGTTGGTGAATCTGAGAAGACAGGTTTTCAAAGTGTGGTTGCATAATAACAAGCAAGCAATGAAGAGGAACGGTGACACTTGTGATCTGCAAAAATGAAACTATAAGTCACTTTTGACTATGAATCCGTGACTATTTTAAAGAATTGTAGATGCACAACAGAAGCGTCTATCGTGTTTTGATTTCTTATGTTTTTTTTTTTTTATCAAAGATTTCTTATGTTTATGTGCGTTTTTAATTGTCTGAGTTTGTGACTGCAACGAATTGATACACTTAAATGAAAGGGGATAAATCTTCGCAACTATAAAAGTTTTCAAAGGCATTAAAAATCAAATTAGCTGGAATAGCTCAGTTGGTTAGAGCGTGTGGCTGTTAACCACAAGGTCGGAGGTTCGACCCCTCCTTCTAGCGTTTTATATAAAATTAAAGTAGTTTTACTCTTTTGAAAAACCTGTAGGCTTAATCTTTGTTCATATTGTACTTGTAGAAGTCCAAAATCAGAGACGAAGACCTCCCTCCTCGTACTTCACCAATCTTTTCAAATTCTTGATTTAATAAAGACCTCTTTAGTATTTGGTCAAGAAGTTTATACATGTCTTTTTCTTGATCAGTAATTATTCCTTGTTGGGTTGAAGATGGCGAGGAATAGAGAACCAAAAAGCAACACTTCTTGGCTAAGAGGAACAACAAGAAGAATTGCGTCCATCAAAAATTGTTTGCGTCTAATTTTCAAAATATTTGTTCTGTTGCAACATACTGAACTTGAGTTACATACAGGAACAACAATCTTATTACCGATTCTTCCTAGTTTATGATTATATATTGCTTCTTTCTTCTAGATATTTAGCTTTTGTGTTATATATGTCATCTATTTGTAATGCAACATGCTGTGAGACGCACGACTATCAGTGTTCTGCTCTATCTGAAAGTCAATGGAATTGTGATTTTTTAAAAAGAGCTTGCCCATCCTTTTAAACACGACCATATGACCATGTCTAACTTCAAAAAAGGTTATAAACAAGGAGAATATGATCAGTTCAGTCCACTAGACTTATACTTGACGTGGATTTGGAAACCAATGCTTCGTATATTTCTTTGCACATGGTTTCTGAGAGGTTTCCTTTGATCATGTAAGTTCTGTTAGTTCTTTTTTTTTTTTAGAATTAAAGTTCTGCTAGTTCTTATGATCTTCTTTCCAGTCAAATTTATAAAGTTGCAACGTTTTTTATTCGTTCTAATAATAATAAATTGTTGGAGGAGACAATAAAGCTAGTTTTACACACGAACGTTAGTCTAAACATTAAAGCCATTTTCCATTTCAATTTGTCTAGACGTATAATAGTCAGCATAAAACACATTTGACCGGCGATTATATAGGAGAAAATGTATACACCATGTAATACTAAGTCACTAACACATGCTTTTTATTAAACTATACGCTATTTAATTTTGTTAGTTGGAGATCTACACAAATATAAAAGTCAACAGAACTACTATCTTCCTTTTCATATCACAAAGCAAACCTGACCCACATACTTAAATAAACACAACCATCAAGAGAAAGATTCAAGAACACACCTAACCAAAAAAGAAGAAAAACTCATAACCCTTTTCCCCACCATACAACCATGTTTAGAGCCATGAGCACAAGGAAAGTCCATGGCGGCTACGAAAAGCTCGTGGAAGATGAACCGATGTTGAAGAGGGTCACGAGCGTTCCGGCTAGTGTTTATGGTAATTCAAGAAACCCGATGGAAGAGGTGAAGAAGACACCGACGGTGAAACCAACCGGTGGTTCTGTTCATCCTTTGCTAAGTTTCTTCGACATTCGTTTTCAGAAGAAGAAGAAGAAGAGTAAGAAGAGCTTAGCCACGGCGAAACCGGAGTTTGCGAGGTACATGGAGTATGTGAAGGAAGGGGGTGTTTGGGATCCTAATTCTAACGCACCGGTGATTCATTACAGGTAGAATCACGGAGGGAGAGGAATAAAGACGTGTGTCTTTTTAATATATATATTATATCTATTGAAAAAGAAGAAAAACAGTTATTGATTCTATTCAAAAGATGGATCAAAACTATGAATTTCTCATGTGTTTATGAATTGATATATTAAAAGGGTAAGTGTTTAGTACACTTTCATTGTGTTGCAAGAATAAGATAAATTCAAGATCCATGAGTTTATACAAGTAATTTGGTTTTGAATTTCTTCTTTTTAGAAAAGAAAAAGTAAAGACTTGTTAATGAGAATCGAATCAATTTGTAGTTGCTGATATAGGATAATAGGAGGTCCAGAGTTGTTTGCCTTGAATCAGGTTCTATAGTCTTGATTTCATACCCTTTAGTTTCTGTTATAAAAAATTTAAAATAAAAGGAGGAAAGTTTCAAAAATTATCAGTCAAAAAAAAAGTTTCAAAAATTGAAAATCTCAATGGCAAAAGCATTTGATTTTTTCTTCTGATCAAATAGTAAACTTATAGAAAAGATTATAATAATGATGAGTAAGGGTGGTCAGTCTCATTCGTTCTGAAGACCTTATTAAAAAAAACAATATTTTAAAAACAAAATTGAACACTCTTGTAAACGTGTTCACATGGGTCACGTTTATGAAATTGGATCTAAAATACCAAACTCCAGGTTAGAAGAAAACAAAATCAACTTATATAAAAATTATAAAAAATCGTTTTCAGATCGGGCTTTACAGATTCGTGAAGAGACAAATTGGGCCATAAAGCTAGAACAACCAAAATTTTGGTCTGGGACCTAATGTCGCCACGTCCTCATTCTGACGACGTAATTGATTTTTAATATTTGAGACCCGTTCATATATTACCCACACTTAACAAGATCTCCACACGACATAGGTAGGAACTATTCTGGAAACCCTACAACCGTCGAATTATTTACACAAAATACCCCTTTTTTATCAGGACGACCCTGCTCGTTAGTCATACCCAAGAGGCTAAACACGTCTTTTTAAAATTCTTTCTAGAAGACACGTTTGTCTCAAAAAATTGTTCGACGAGGATTAATTTAGGGATTAGTTTAAAGATTATCACAAAATAACGAATTTGTTCAGAAATTTGGTCGCCAAGCAAAATAAAAAAAAAGAGCGTTTTAAGAAAAAAAAATCAAATATTTGCGGAGAGACAAAGGAAGGCAGAGAGAGAGAGAGAGAGGTATCTGGTTTGCGATAAAAAAGCCTTGGAGAAGAGGTAAAGCTTCTTCCCTCCTTCCTCTGCATCTCTTATATACGATGCCGTATCGTCTCGCTTTCGTCTGACCAGATAGGATCTATCTACCGTTTGAATTAGCTCCTTATTTCCGTGGAGACCTCCTTCGCCTGCGTGAGGTAAATCGTTTGGTTGTTATTACGGTTTGGATAATTCGTTCGTTGTGTAAAGGCTTTGAATCTGAGAGAGGTGTTTGTTCTTCCGAGAGATTCGATTTTGACCTTTTTATTTTTCGAATTGCTTCGTCAGGTTCGTGAATCCTTTTTTGTTTAAATTGCAGAGAGCCATGCCTACTTTCTCAGCAATTGCTTTGGATAGAATGATAGAGCCAGGTGCTGCTTCCACGTCTCATTACTCAAAGCCGCCAGTACCTAACCAACCTCCTCGGATGTCACCTGCTCTCTACGCCACTCCCGACGCAGTTCCACTCCCCAACTCTCCCTCTTCCTCTTCCTCTTCTTTCCCGCCCTCTCCTTACATCATCAACCACAAATCACGCGCCCCCCCTCGTCGCCTTTTGAAATCCTCTTCCGAGGCTAATGTTGCTGATGAAGGTCTTGTTGCTGATGTCACGATCAAGGTTTCACCTCGGAGGAGGAAGTCCACCTCTTTCTCCTTTCCCATCACCGAGGCTACTGAAGAGGATTATTATGGAAGCTTTGATTTTGATTCAAAGCCGGAGTTGGATAATGCTGCCAATGATGATTTAGAATGTGAAAACAATAATACGCCGGAGCCTGTAACTGCCAAGGTAGATAAGGAGAGTGAGTCCGAAGATTTCTACGACCCCGGTGAGTCAGCAAGCTTCACAAGTAACACCGACGCAGGAGAGGACGGTTCAAACAGACTCGCTACTCCTGTTGGAGAGTTTTACGATGCTTGGGACGGTACGTTCATTTCCTTACTTTTAGTATCATGCCTGTGAATAAATACTTTATGATCTTTAACCGTTTTTATTTGGTCTTTTCAGAGCTATCAACCGACAGTGGAATGCAGAGTTCAGTTCACAACAACAACATCGAGACCGAGCTGAGGGAGATAAGGCTTAGTTTAGTGATGGAAATCGAGAAGAGGAAACAAACGGAGGAGGCTCTGGAGGGGATGCAGACTCACTGGGGGAGACTCCGTGAGCAGCTAGCTCAGGTTGGTGTGTTCGTTCCTATTGATCCCACCACCTCCACCAACAACAACGACATGAGCCTATCGGAAGAGCTACGCTGCCAGCTCGAGGTTGCTAGGTTTGTCTCCGACTCTCTAGGCAGAGGTGTGGCCAAGGCTGAGGTAGAGATGGAGATGGAAGCTATGCTCGAAACTAAGAACTTTGAGATCACGCGTTTGTCTGACCGTGTGAACTACTACGAAGCTGTGAACCGAGAGATGTCTCAACGAAACCAAGAAGCCATAGGTAAAAGATCATTTCTGTTTTTCTTTGGTTATATGTATCTGATCACACCAACCTTGTTGATAACAGAGGTGGGACGAAGAGAGAGACAAAAGAGAAAGAAGAGGCAGAGATGGATATGGGGATCAATTGCAGCAACCATTACCCTAGGAAGCGCGGCATTGGCATGGTCTTATATTCCTGCGTCCAGACCATCATCAGAAGCATCACAGCCTCTCAAGGATGATTAAGTAAGCCCTCTCGTCTTCATAAATGGGTGTTTGATATGAGCAAGAGAAATAAGATACAGGACGTTTAGCACACGCTTGTGAATAGAAAATATATACATGTTTGGTTATTTGTTTTAACCGTTCAAGAGGGATGCATAGCTCACGAGTAGCTACAACACATGTTTTTTTTTATTTTTTTTTTTAAATTGCGGTTGCAAACACATTCACTAACATTCAGTGTTAGCTTTCTAGTCTCAAATGCTTGGCTTTGCCTACATTTGAAACTTTCAACAAACGATCTCATGGGTTGATACTTGATAGATATTTTAAGCAATGATATGGAAAGTTAAAAAGGTTATGCTCATCTATCGTCTCTGAACCTGTTAAGTACAACGTAGGCTGCAAAAGCTAGCGTATATGCAGATGCAACCAAAAACACATGTAGTTGGAGTAATAGGACTCGAAGGCTTCAAGAAGCAGCAATTTCCACGTTTTATATAGCAAAAGATACAGAAAACAGGACTCACGAACCAACCAACCACCCCACTTGATTGCTTCTGGGAAGCTTATGAGAAACCCTTAACCGTATCTACACAAAGTGGTACAACATTGTAAAAGCTCACAAAGCATCTGCAGAGGGACTGAGGGAGATAGATCACTGCAATTGGTCATGAAACTGAAACTGATGAAACACTTGCAAAATTTGAACACAATGCGAGAATCATGGCGCTAAGGAACATAGACTTCACTGGTTCCAAGCCATTCCTTACCTGCAGAACAATATTGATCGATTTGTCTAAACAGTTCCACTATAGTGAAAACGACGGATCGCTGGCTTAAGCTTTTTATTTTGGTTTAGGTGCTTACCTGACAAAACAGCGAACATAGATATGAAAGACATGGATTGAGCGTGAGAAGATGGCATCCTGGGGTCAGTTCGCAAGGTTGTAGCAGGCCTTGCTTGGTTAAGTTAAGTAAAAAGTACATGTAAAGAAACACACATACAACACCTAAGGCATATGCGTGCATCAAAAAGACATTTCCGTTTACTAACCAAACGATTAAAGATGGCTTCGCTCCGACCAGGGGAGACCAACTCGTTTCGGAGCTCCGACGAGACGTTGCCAGCAAACTCTTGACTAAAACGGTCATAGATCCTAGCGATAGGAGGACCCACGAGAGATGATCGAACTATGATTCAAACCCCACCGACCACACGGATATGAGCTATTGCTTTCGGCTCATTTGAATGTCCAGGAGAGAGTCTATCTGTTGCCAGCAAACTCTTGACTAAAACGGTCATAGATCCTAGCGACAGGAAGACCCACGAGAGAGATGATCGAACCATGATTCAAACCCCACCGACCACACGGATATGAGTGATAGACCCAAAATCAGGAAGGATGACTTTGGCCGGATGTTGGATATGAACCGAGAAGGCAAGGCACTTCTGGAACTGGGATGGATTGATAGGATCGTCAAGAGGTGCGGAATGACTCTTGATATACCAACGATCTAAGGCTAACCACCAAAGAACGGATGTAGACTGGTCAAGATTCGTCCAAGCGTCCAGGTTCATCCATGATGATCGGGTCCATCGTGTAAGGACAAGGACGCACGCGGGCTGGTCGGGCTGGTTGGTCGGGTGATCTTCATGAACTGATGGTGAAACCTCGGTTTGGTCGAGCTGGTTGACAAGATCGCCATTTTGGTTCGTGTCCATGAACAAAAAGAACGGTGCTCGATTTTGGTTCTATCATACTCTCCCTCTTCAAAAAGATTTGTCCTCAAATCTGGAACATTAAAAGGAAAAGGGGTATAAGCACAAGAATCATAATCAATACATTGCTCACCTTGGGTTTGGTCCGGCTCTTGAATGGACGAAGATTCTTCTTGGTTTGTTTGATGACCATGGTTTTGCTCTCCATCTGACCCTTCATCCGGTTCATGTGGGTACTCATCGAAAATTGGCAATGGATCTGAAAGTCCTTCTTTTTCTTGCTCGGTTTCAACTTCCTTTTCTGGCTCGGTTTCAACGTTCTTCAAGGTCACCAACGGTTTCTGTTTTTGGCACTTGTTAGCATAATGGCCGACCTTATGGCATTTGAAACACCTGGTAGAAAGAGCCTTGCTTGTGGGTTTCACAGCTTTGCTTTTATCAAAAGAATTATCATTAGTTTTCAAATCAGAATTTGAAAGATAAGAAGACTTACATTGCTTTTTTGGTGCTGAAGAAGTGTTGGTGTTTTCCTTCCTTTTGAGTTGTCGGACAGCATGAATCGCCTTATACAACATCTTCTCCAAACTGGCATAAGTCTGAATCTTATTCTGATCAAACACATCAGGGCTGCTTCTCTTGGTTTTGGTGAAGGGACGATCACCACTTCTGACCCACTTCTCATCATCGGACCTGTTTTGTCTCTTCCTTTTCTGTACAAAATCAAACCTATTAGCAGCAAACTGTTTCTTTTCAAAAATCAATTGCTCCTTTTCAAAAACAGTTTTAAAAGGAAAGTAGACATCTTGTTGTGGTTTTGATTTCTTGAGAAGTCCAAACATCCTGAAAACACTTAACAACCAAGTTAGCACATAAAAAATCCTCACACTCTCAAAGTGTTTAGCTCACGATTTTTAGGTGATCACTCAGAGTTCTTTTACTGGTTCAAAGGATGATAGGCAGTCAAAATTTCAGCAATCAAAAACCCAAAACAAACTTTGTGGAAAAAGAAAAGAAATGAAGATGAAGAGATTTTTTTTTTGTGTGGATCCGCCTTAACTGTCCTAAGGCCGGATTTTTCCTCGGCCAGCAGGCTTTCTCTTCCACCACTCCCCCTGGATTTCTCTTCAGAAGTGATTCAAACCAAGACTTTTACTTTTTCGCTTTTTTTATCGATTTTTTTTTCTTTTTTTTTTCTTTTTTTTTTCTTTTTTTTTTATATGGAGATCACAAGGGAGTAAAGGAACAGCCCGGATCCAAAAAGAAATAAGTACAGAAAATGATGAAGAGATGAGAAGGTGAAAAGAAGATAGAAAACAAACCAGCCAAAGTGGCTCTGATACCAAATGATACGCCCAAAATCGGGAGGATGAATGAATGGATCGTCAAGAGGTGCGGAATGACTCTTGATATACCAATGATCTAAGGCTAACCACCAAAGAACGGGTGTAGTGCGTTGGCTAACCACCAAATAACACACAAAGATGATTGGCTGACCACCAAATCAACAAGCCGGTTCAAACCGATGAACTAGCTAAAGAACTCTCTCTCACTCAAAGAAGAAGAACAAAAATAAACAACCAAATTGATCTGATTTTATTCATAGATGAAACTACATATTTATACTACTTGTAGTCAAAGAAAAACATAAAGAAATTGTAGAAAACAATGCATAGAAAAAGACAACATTGACTAGAAAATTATTAATGAGTCAAATTTGTGGAATTTGATGAAGACTGGTCAAGGTTGGTGAAATTGAGGCAGACTGCTCAAAGTGAATCTTCAGACACTGTCCAGGTTCATTCTGGTCGTGCTGGTCCACGGTGGGAATGATCGGGATGCACGCCGGACGATCCACACAGCCCGAATTCGCGAGAACTGAAGATCACCTGATTTGTAAATTGCATAACTTCCACATCTGAACTCCTTTTGATCTGATTCTTCGTCGAGGAGTTCTGTAATTGAGTTGAGCACATTCTCCAAGTGATTTCATGCGTAGAATCCTCGTGGTTTGGAAGATATGAGTCAAACAATGAACATATATCATAACTGCTTCCCATGACCAAACCATGCATGTCTGTTTTGCCCAGTGTGCTATCCAAGGGTGCATCAAAACCAGCTCCTTCTTCAGTGTCACTTAGCTCATCCAGCTCCATAGTAGTGTCACTTATCTCACTCAGCTCATTCAGCTCCAAAGTAGTGTCGCGGTCTGATGGAAAAATCTCGGTTGGATCAAGCTGGTCGACATGATCCCCATGTTGGGCCGTGTCCATGAACCAAAAAGGATGTTGCTTGATTTTGGTTCTATCATACTCTCCCTCTTCAAAAAGATTTGTCCTCAAATCTGAATCATTAAAAGGAAAAGGATTATAAGCAAAAGGATTATAATCAACATAAAGCTCATTATGAATGTGGTCCGACTTTTGAATGGACAAAGATACTTCCTTTTCTGGCTCGGTTTCAACGTTCTTCAAGGTCACCAACGGTTTCTGTTTATGGCACTTGTTAGCATAATGGCCGACCTTATGGCATTTGAAGCACCTGGTAGAAAGAGCCTTGTTTGTGGGTTTCACAGCTTTGCTTTTATCAAAAGAAATATCATTAGTTTTCAAATCAGAATTTGAAAGATAATAAGACTTACATTGCTGTTTTGGTGCTGAAGAAGTGTTGGTGTTTTCCTTCCTTTTGAGTTGTCGGACAGCATGAATCGCCTTATGCAACATCTTCTCCAAACTGGCATAAGTCTGAATCTCATTCTGATCAAACACATCACGGCTGCTTCTCTTGGTTTTGGTGAAGGGACGATCACCACTTCTGACCCACTTCTCAACATCGGACCTGTTATGTCTCTTCCTTTTCTGCACAAAATCAAACCTATTAGCAGCAAACTGTTTCTTATTTCTAAAAATTGATTGCTCTTTTTCCGAAACAGTTTTAAAAGGAAAGAAGATATCATCTTGTAGTGGTTTTGATTTCTTGAGAAGTCCAAACATCCTGAAACACTTAACAAACGTTAGCACAAAAATATCCTCACACTCTCAAAGTGTTTAGCTCACGATTTTTAGGTGATCACTCAGAGTTCTTTCTACTGGTTCAAAGGATGATAGGCAGTCAAAATTCAGCAATCAAAAACCCAAAACAAACTTTGTGGAAAAAGAAAAGAAATGAAGATGAAGAGATTTTTTTTGTTTTGTGTGGATCCGCCTTAACTGTCCTAAGGCTGGGTTTCTCTTCAGCCAGCAGGATTACTCTTCCACCACTCCAAGTGATTCAAGCCAATCTTTTACTTTTTTTCTTTTTTTTTTCTTTTTTTCTTTTTTTTTTTTTTTCTGAATTTTCTTTTTAAATGGCGATCACAAGGGAGTAAAGGAACAGCCCGGATCCGAAAACAAATAAGAAATGATGAAGAGATGAGAAGGTGAAAAGAAGATAGAAAACAAACCAGCCAAAGTGGCTCTGATACCAAATGATAGACCCAAAATCGGGAGGATGGCTTTGGGCGGGTGTTGGATATGAACCGAGAAGGCGAAGGCACTTCTGGAACTGGGATGGAATGAATGGATCGTCAAGAGGTGCGGAATGACTCTTGATATACCAATGATCTAAGGCTAACCACCAAAGAACGGGTGTAGTGCGTTGGCTAACCACCAAATAACACACAAAGATGATTGGCTGACCACCAAATCAACAAGCCGGTTCAAACCGATGAACTAGCTAAAGAACTCTCTCTCACTCAAAGAAGAAGAACAAAAATAAACAACCAAATTGATCTGATTTTATTCATAGATGAAACTACATATTTATACTACTTGTAGTCAAAGAAAAACATAAAGAAATTGTAGAAAACAATGCATAGAAAAAGACAACATTGACTAGAAAATTATTAATGAGTCAAATTTGTGGAATTTGATGAAGACTGGTCAAGGTTGGTGAAATTGAGGCAGACTGCTCAAAGTGAATCTTCAGACACTGTCCAGGTTCATTCTGGTCGTGCTGGTCCACGGTGGGAATGATCGGGATGCACGCCGGACGATCCACACAGCCCGAATTCGCGAGAACTGAAGATCACCTGATTTGTAAATTGCATAACTTCCACATCTGAACTCCTTTTGATCTGATTCTTCGTCGAGGAGTTCTGTAATTGAGTTGAGCACATTCTCCAAGTGATTTCATGCGTAGAATCCTCGTGGTTTGGAAGATATGAGTCAAACAATGAACATATATCATAACTGCTTCCCATGACCAAACCATGCATGTCTGTTTTGCCCAGTGTGCTATCCAAGGGTGCATCAAAACCAGCTCCTTCTTCAGTGTCACTTAGCTCATCCAGCTCCATAGTAGTGTCACTTATCTCACTCAGCTCATTCAGCTCCAAAGTAGTGTCGCGGTCTGATGGAAAAATCTCGGTTGGATCAAGCTGGTCGACATGATCCCCATGTTGGGCCGTGTCCATGAACCAAAAAGGATGTTGCTTGATTTTGGTTCTATCAATGAGCTATTGCTTTCGGCTCATTTGAATGTTCAGGAGAGGGTCTATATGTGGACTGTACCTTCATCCGGGGATTAAGTTTGTGTTATCATTGATCCGGTTTTAATTTTTTTAGTTACCGAAAAAAAGTTAACATTGACGTGACGTTGAACTTGTTTGCTCGAAATAAGGTTAATCCTCTGTCGCTTTTCATTTTTTTTTGTACATCCACTTGGTGGAATAAATGTGTAAACCAATTTTGAAGCAAATAATGGGCTGTTGTTTCCTCACATGAGGCCCATTAGAGACCTAGCATAATCATCTCGGAGAAACGGGAACACATTTTTGCTTTTATTTTTCCGGTGGAAAAGAGAACATGTCATGTTGACATGAAAAGGTGAAAAGGTGAAAAGTTAAAATTCGAATATAAACCTAAATGATGTATCAACGATGATAAAGTCGTTGTACACGTCGTTTTATTCTAAAAAAATATGTAAAAAATTGAGGGTTATATATTACATAACATAACATACTGATAAAACTTTGATATACAAATATGAAAGTAGAATATGCCTAAAGTATTTATATAAGTTATATAACGTATGCACATTTTAGATATACACTATATAATATAGATCGAATATGCCTTGAAGAATTTCCCACGTATGTTTCTTGAAAATGTATTGGATAAAGTAAATATAACGAGTGAGAAAGCGTTGTACACCTCATTTTATTCTGAAGAATATTATAAATGTTTCAGCGTTTTAAGACAATATTGCTTTCTGTGGAATTCTGTACATACATATGCAATATGGTTATCATCAGATGAGCTGAACTTTGGACATATATAATTAGTTATATATCATAACATATTGATAAAAGATTAGATTACAATATGGTGGTAGAATATGCCTTGAGGTATTTACAACATAAGTTATATAACGTATAATACATTTTAGATATACAATATATAAATATACATGGTAGATCGAATATGCCTCCGTTACAAAAAAAAAAAAAAAAAAAAAAGGTAGATCGAATATGCCTCGAAGAATTTTCCACGTATGTTTTTTGAAAATATATAATATAATGACATTAAGGAGACTAGGAGAGTACTCTCTATATTTGACTAATCGTTATCAGATTAAACTAGCTGTTTTACGTATGCTTGATTGCTTTCAGATTAGATTCTTGGCCATTTCTTTTTGGCATTGAAATACTCAGGTTAAATGTGTAAAATGGCTCTTTGTTTTTACTGAAGTAAAATGGTTCTTTGTTTTTACTGAAGTAAAATGGTTCTTCTAGTTAGCTTTAAACTTTGTGACTGTTATGGTGTAAGCGTAAACTATTTAACCTAACTGCTTTTGGACACATATCATTAAGTAGTAGTCATACACATCGATTAATTTATGTTATAAACAAAAACTTGTATTTGATGATAATGTATCTTAAAATGTACGAAATGAAAACTATACCTATATATATTATATGGCGGTAAAGCCTATGACTAGTAGCAAAAATTTGTAGACAGTAGATGATTTGAATGTACCCTTTAGTAATATATATGGCTCATACCACAAGAATGTTTTCTCCTCTTTGTAGTTCCTCTTTGTAGTTCCACTTGCATTTCTTTCTTTTTTGATTTTAGAGTATCATCAGTTGTGTTAATTAATGGTACATATACGACCACAAGTAAATAGTAAATATACCCTGGTCATATCACATTTGAAATCCACAAAATATTTGCATTTATTTCATCCAAGTTTTTCATATAATTCCATAAATTATTGAACCTGTGAAAATGATATATACCTTGAAGTGTGGCTAAAAAGAGTGCAAGTATGGGTGAAAGTGGATACAATGGGCGGAGTGACGATTGCCACACGCCGTGGGATATACAAACTGCGTATCGTTCTTACAAAAGAATTCTTAATTAAGGGAGCAAGATGCGTCCATCAGGCTGTCAAACTCAATCTTCAAAGTACAGTTTTGGCAGAGATTGACCATGACCCGGTTTTTTGAAAATTTATTGAGTTTGGAAATGTGTAGAGATAACATGGTGTCGTTTTATGTCAAATCGTTCTTGAATATCATGTTGATGTTTTCCATCTCTGGGCTATACTCAAATCAATATGGCTATGTCAATATAGCTTGCGTAGTGGTCAAAACAAGTAAACCATGTCAGTGATTCCTGCCCCTTTTTTTTGTTTTAAATAAATATATATGCTTAGTTTTGAAATATGAAGTAATATGCGCATTTACACTTGTTGTGAGTTCTATAGCAACAAAATGGCTCAACTTATTCTCCTACGATTTGTGACATATTAGTAGCAAGTTTTTGCCAGACAGTTCAAACCCATATATAAAATTAGCACACACGCATGCAACCCTAGTCGTGCATGCATGTGTGTGGTTTGTATGAACAAATAAAAACGCATGTAAGTGGAACTTATGGGCAGGAAGTAGGAACTAAAGGAAGATGAACATTAAAGATACAAGTCGATCAGTCTTTATTATCCACTAACTATTTTTCCATGTTTATCAATGTGGCTTCTTCTAACTATAAATTAAAGCGACTCAAAGCATTCTTTGGATCTTTTAGCCGAATAACTTTACATTTGGCCTCACCTAATATATTGGTTCATGCCGACCAACGGAAGTAGTGTGTCTGTTTCTCTTTGTTAATTATTGATACCTGTATGTTTATTTGTAAACATAACATTGTAATTCTAAATGTAAAATGTAACCTAGAGAAGAATTCGGACAATGGCTCTAAGACAAAATCCGTAGATATCTCTACCATACATGAACATGAAGCAATGTACAGTATTTTATACACGTAATTTATGGCAATTTAATTATCTGTAGAAACTTTCTCGGAACCATGTGGCCGTATTAAATGCGATATTAAGTGTAAGCTAATCATAGTCATCTATACAATTAAAACAGAAGGCCCTTTTTTGAAGTAACCTTCTGTTTCAGTAATATTTACAAGATTCTGCCACTAATTTATTTTTAATCTATGATTTTTATTAAATTCTGTATTTTTCTGAATTTCCTTTTATTTAAACATGATGAAGAAGATATGTGAGATTTGGTAGATCTTGACTGAGATTTTTAAGATTTAGTTATGATTTGAAAACAATGGAAAGAGGAGACGCTCTTTTTGCGTTCATATATGAGTTTTTCTCGAACTTTCAAGATTTCATTTTTTTGAGATTTTTAAAGAGTTTCAATTTAGGTTTTTGGATTTGAAGGCCATATGAAAGGAAATTTGGGAGATTTGGCAGCTTTTTTTGGATCCTAATGATAGGGAAATGATCTTTGAAAATAAAGTAGATCCATGGGAGGAGTATACTAGCTAGGGATTCCAGTTTGTTGTGGGGATTATGGTCAGAGCAAGGATCCTAGCATTTTTAGAAGGTACAGGTGTTTCTGCAATTGTAGAGCTTATACTGCACAAATTGCTATCGAGATTATCATGGAATCTGTTTCTCAGTGTTTGGAGAAATTTTGGTTCATAAAGGAAAACACGATATCCAATATAATTTGGTTACATAAATTATCAAAATTTATTTATATGTAACAGGATACGCAGGGAGCGTCTTTCAATCATGGAGATTGCATCGTCAAAGCAAGAGGATTGGGGCTGGGAGCTTCTTTCAATTATAAGAGTCTTATATGAATCGATGAAATTGAGAAACGTTATATGAATCGATATTGAGAAACAATATTGTGGGTCTTTTCGTTTTTGTTCAGTAAGTGAAGGGAATCATCTGATTTTGACATTATTTCATATCTTTTCTGTTTCTTCAAAAACAATTTCAAAATTAGTTCTTCAGTTCTGATTTTGATTATGGGTTCCGGATGCTTTGGTTCCAAGAGTGCATTCTTAGAAGATTTTGAAGTAATGCTTAGCTCTTTCCGATACAGTGTTATTACGTTACAGATTTACAAGATTTACCATCTTCATTCTACAAAGGATATGTCTTGAGTTATTATTTAGTCATCACAAGCAAGACAATAACATAATAACTCTTTAGTAGTTCTTTATGATTCTGGATCCTGTTCCAAAACATTGATGACGTCTTTGTTCTATCTGGCTCACAATGACAAGTCTTTTTTTTTTCTGAAACACTCACATTTTTAGAATTCTGTTCAAAAACCAATGCTTATGCGATGTAGTCTAAACTTATAAACAAAACTTAATTATTTTATGTGATTCGTGAGATATTTTTCAATTAATTGTCAATGTATCAATATGTAAATTATTTAAAATTAATTCCTAATGTATAAAGAATAATGGTATTTAAAAGAATAAAAAACTTAAATAGGTTTATATAACAGTTATGGATATTTTAAATTTAGTGGGCTGAAAAGTAAAATAGCTTCAACATGCATCTATATACAAAAGGATACAAATTTACAGAGACTAAGAGCATTTTTATTGCAGGTCCTAAAGGAGTTTTTAAGGGAAGAAGGACCCACCAAAAGTAAGAAAAGCAGAAAAAAGTTGCCAACAGAGAAACTTGACTATTCTTTGACTATTTTGCGGGTCCTACAACTTGTGGCGGCTCGCAATTGGTGTTTTTTTTATTTTTCTTTCTAAATCCGAAAAATTTTGAAAAAAAAAATTTAAAGAAACCTTATGGATTTCTATGAATAATCATGCTCTAAATGGACAAAATTTTAACGAGTAGAGTCTAAACGGGTCATGACCCGCCCATATTGACATCCCTACTAAATGTCTGCGTAAATGGCAACATATAAAAGAAAGAATTTTACGGGAGTTTTTAGGTGTTCCATCGGTTGTCAAACAGGAGTAACACATTCACCACCAGTTGTTTTCATCGGTTATGTAAATAAAATTGTATATAAAATCATTTACCATTTATGATAAATGTAATAGATATCAATGTTAATATATTATACGAAAAATATTACAAAAGTTCAAATAAAATAATATGCCTAACATTTTAAACCGGTACAAATCTTACACGACTAACAACACTTTTAAAACATTTGCATCATAAAATATTCCGCGCTAACAAACGACAAACAAATATTTGAAACTAGGAAATACATATATAATCTTTGTTGTATTGTGAAACTTAAAAACAACTAAAAGTTTTAAGAATAACAATCAAATTACCAATGTAAAAAAGAAAATCATCCTTATCAATACTATTAAAATAAAATAAGTTTTTATCTACTTGCAAGTAGTCTAGATTGGACCATTTCATTTATTTAACCTCCTATTTATTCTCTTGCAACCAACTTAATTATTATTAGATATATACTATATCTAACCAATTATTTTAATATTTTCAAAACAAGATCTTTAAAATTATATTCTTAAGTATCTTTTACTAAGATTACATCTTAATAATATATTTTAATGTCTTTTATTTAAAATGTAAATACACATTTTTTTAATATTTACTCTTAAATCATAAAAGTCATAATTAATAACTAACTATTGTTAAAAACGATTTTTAATTTATATTTTATTTATATACTAAGAAATAAAATTCTATATTATTTATATATACATAATTAAATTGCTACATCAAGTAATAAATATAAAGTAACTTAATCCATCTATTCACTATTTTCTAAATTATAAAATAAATGCATGAATTTTACAACATATTTCAACTTATTAAAATAAATATTAAAGTATGATATATAAACTAATAAATAATTTCATAAGTTAATATATATATATATATATAAATTTAATTTATTTATCAAGTATAAAGCGGATTGAATAACAATAGTTAATTTGTATAATAATGCTAACCAAAAAATATAATAATAATAATAGAATAATTTTTACCTGTATAAAAGACTACAACAAAATTGCGGGTTTAATAGAACTTTTAAATTGAGTTTAACCAGATTATATATAGAGTCATCGATGTTATCGGTTTAACTGCGGATCCGGACCGGGTTACAGAACACTAAATAAAACACTTCATGTGTAACATTTAAAAGTATGTACGCAATAATAATTGCGGATTTAATAGAATTTTTAAATAGAGTTTAACCAGATTACATATAGAGTCATCGATGTTACCGGTTTAACTGCAGGTCCGGACTGGGTTACAGAACACTGAATATAACACTTCATGTGTAACATTTAAAAGTATGTACGCAATCAAAAAAAAAGTTTTATATCATTAGAAAACAATCCCACCTTTTTAAGGGGTTGATCAAAATTATCAAAATACAAACTTTTAAGATTGATAACAATCTCAGATATTTAATAAAAGCAGAAGATCAATACATAGGATGATGAAAAAAATATTTCCCGTCCTCTGAAAGGACGGGTCAAACTCTAGTATTTGTTTATAATTTGAATAAGCTCTTTCTTATTTTCATGCACACGTGATAATTAGTTTTATCGGATGAGATTATGGCAATTTGCATGTATCAGAGTATACGCCTTAAACAAACAAAAAATACAATTAAACTGCTGTTTATTTAGAATATCCGTTAGAGTCGACTGCTAGACTTGTTTTATTTCTGAGAAAAGGAAAATTGAAACAAGATGCATGCATGTTTCTACTATAATTTGTCACTTCCTTAATATGATCTGGCCTGCTGCACGATAATTAACTGTTCAATGTTCGTAACTTAGATATGAGCTGTGAGCAAACTTTCATCGGTTAGTATATTTTGTTATAGAATGCAAAATAAATTATTACATAAAATTTATTTTAACATAATATATGTACTGAAACGTTGAATTGGTTTAGTGGTTTGACTCTTTAGTTGACGATAAGGTAAGACCCTAGAGATCACATGTTCATTTTACGTTAGGAGAGGTTTATTCTCCGAAATAGAGTTAGATTATATTGTTTGAGATTCGTCCTATAAGGATTACGATACGAGTTTCAGCTCAAGACCTCCTAATCGTTAAAGAAATATTAAAAATAGATGTATCCTAGAAGTGCACTATATATATATATCTAAATACAACAAACAAAAATATAAAAATGTAATCACAGTGCGTTTTTCTGTAGAAAACATACAGTAAATTTTCGAGTCGGAAAAACCCGGATCCGGATGGGTTTGAATATATCCGAAGTAACCAAATTATTTGATTCTACTCGGATATTTTATATTCAAACTACTCAAATTTATCTAAACTAATTTAAAAACCCGAAAATACTCAATTTATATAGTTTGAATTGGTTGTTTTTATCTAAAAATAACCATATATATAATTTTATTTGAGTATTTTTATGCAAAACATCTATTTTATCTATAAATATCTAAAATAACTAATATGTCTGATTTATAATTATTTTAGGTATAAATACTATTAATTAATAGAACTTAAAATAATGTTATACATAGATAGTTAAATATTTGGATATATATGTTCAGATACTCGTTCGGTTTTTGGTACGGGTCGGGTTCGATTTCTCGGATTATTGAAATGGTTTCATTCGGATATTTTGACAGGATCCGACCGAGTCGGATACCCTATTTTTCAGGTCGGTTCGAGTAAATACTTCGGGTATATATATTATGCCCAGCCGTAGTTTTGAGTCAAGCTTGAGAAGAGAAGAAGCGGTTCCGAAACAAGCCTAATGAAATATTAGTGTTAACTCCCCAAAATTTTTAAAAATATTACACAGAAAAAAATCTTCAAATTTTTTTTTTTTTTCAAACTCATCTTTCATTAGGATATTAAGGTGGGCTCAAGGCCCATAAGACCTGTTTTGCCAAAAAATCTGCAGAACTATTTGACGATCTAAGAATAAACTTGAACACAATAGAGTTAAATGAGGTAGATAGAGAGTAAATGTCCCTTAGCGCGTTGAAGATCTCCAGCTTCATCTCTTTCAAAAAATTTGTTAGACCCTCAAATTTACCCGAAAATATTTTTAACTGAAAATTTTAAAATACCGCCTACAACTTGCTAGCTCCGTGTTAGTTATATCTCAACTGTTAGTTAAAATGTTTTGGTATTGATCGAAAATGTAGAAAAAGTAGAACTGGCTTTGAAATCGCAGCGTGTCATTTTAATGAAACGGTGGGATGCACGGGAGATATATAAATAATCAACTTCTTTGTGGTAGTAATATTTACCAAAATGTTGGTGAAGGAAAGAAAAAACAAAGTGTTAATCAGAACGGTAGTTATACGGACTCCATACGGTTCACGTGAAAACCTGATTCCATTCTTACATCACTATTTCATTTTGCCCGGTCCAATTTACTCCTTTTAAAAAAAATTACTCTAACAACAAATGTAACTCGTCCAATTTTTTTTTTTTTATTACTCTGTCAACGTGTTCAAACACACAATATAAAATTTCTTGAATGTAGCATGTGTTTCTTTTTTTTTTCCTGGAGTGATCATACAATTGAATTTATACTAACATTTACTTTATGTTCTTAACAATTAACCAAAAGTTTCAGAATTCCATAGAAACCGTCAACAATGTAGTGTTTAATAATTAAATACCAATTCAAAAGTTTATATCAAAACAATTATTCGAAAGAAAACAAAATAAAAGGGGAAAGAAAGTCTATAAAAAGAGACGCTTGGGGAGATGCATGGGTCCACTTCCTTCCTTCCATTCTTCTTCTTCTTCCAACTACCTTCTCTCAATCTTCAATCTGATCTCGAGAAAAATGGATTCGATCTGTTTCGAGAACGTAAAAGCAGAGAAAGCAAAGGCGCTTCATCGTTTCCACAGCATTGGTCTCCTCTTCCGTGTAACGGAGATCTGCCTCGCTCTTCTCTTCCTCTGTTGGATCTCCTCTTCCCTTCCTTTCGCCGCCGCTCGAATCTCCGGCGACTTCCTCCGCCGTCTCTCTTGCATCGTCTCCTCCCCTCTCTTCATGTTCGTCCTCGGCAACTCCATCATCGTCGCTCTTCTCGCCACCAAATCCACCGTCTTCTCCGGCGCCGGCGGCGTCGACGGCGGCGGCGGCGGAGGAGAGGCCGATATCTACGACCTGTTCATCCGATCTGGAGAGAATCGCGCCACCGTCAGAGATGTCCCGGAAGATACCGCCGCCGTCTACGACGATAAACAGATGATCGACGTTGAAACGGATTCATCAAATTCAACCCCGACGGTGGCGCGTGAAGATCACGTGACGATCGAACCGGAGAAGGAGTCGGTTACTGTTACTGATTTAACTAAGGATCATCCTCCTCCTCCTCCTCCGACGACGACGAAGAATAAGGTCTATCGAAGAAGCAAATCGGAAAAACAGAGAAGACCACAACATACTGTGACGAAACTCCGGCGATCGGAGACAGGGAAGTGCCGTGAAACAGTGGAACCATGCGAAGAAGAAGTGCCGTTTCCGGAGGATACTCTGACAAACGAAGAGTTTCAGAAAACGATCGAAGCATTCATCGCCAAACAGTTGATATTCCGTCGCCGAGAATCTCTCGCCGTCGTTATCCCATAATAACCACATCTAAAACGAGTACATACATAAACTATATATGTATCTATCTTCGAGTTCGAACCGACCATCACAGTTTTGTAAGGAAGAGACATCAAGACAAGGACAAATTTAAACAGCATCGAAGATTGATCGATCTCTGTTTTGTCCTTCCTTTCGTTGTTGGGTCGAATACGTATAGCTTTTAAAAAATGTTCGTTCGAATCAAGTTTGTTTTTAATGATTTTGCGTTTAGAACATGAACAATGTGAACGGGTGCTTCTCTGTTTCCCTTAATTTTCACAATTTTTAAATAATTACAACGAGTATTTTGTCCTTTCTCTATTGGTTCAGCAAGTGTCACTTCCCTGAAGTGGTAATAATACAAACTTGGAGTAGAAACTATGTTTCGTGACATTATGGCCTTACCAAATTGCTTTAGTGCAACCCAAGAAAAGCAAGCGTCGTCTCTTTTTTTTTTTTTGCAATGAAATCTATGAGTGCATATTTTGAAGTTAGTAAGCCTTCGGTTGAGTGCATAATAGTGTTCGTTTCATAGCAGCCACGTAGCGGCCAAAATTTTCAACCTTTTTATCACGGCAATACAAACCACCGGTGAGACAGCACTGACCTATTTTTCAGTCACAACGGCAACTAATAATGAGTAGAAAGGGCGCACTGGAATAATCAGCAACACAAGCGTCTCGTTTTTTGTGACTCCGGCAATCAAATAGCGTCTACTTCAACATTTGATTATGTCATTTTGGTCTCTGTCGTACTATAATTTTTTGCCGCTGCCACTAGGCTCTGTGTTTATGAAGAGAGCTAACAACCACTACTGACTAGTGAAGTACAAGCAATCATTAGCTCTTGATTATCTTCATCTTAAACTTAGTTTTCAATTTTACTCTCAACTATATATATAAAAATCCAGTTTCTAAAAATTCACGAAAATCTATTCACTCGATATATTTTTTTCAATAAAAGAAGTGCTATCGTTCTAAGAACGTCTCAAACTAATTTTTTTATATATTAAAAGAATAATAATATTGCAGAGGTGAATTTTTATCTCTCTATAATCTTTTGATTTTATTTTCAAGATAAAACATAGATAAATATTGTTTCTTCTTCTATATATAAAGAAAAAAAACATTGTCTATATTTCCCCTCAAAAATAGAAGAAACCTTTATATATCCATATTGGACCAAAATATAGAATTGTATTGAAGATGGACTAACCGGTACGCATATATATGTAAGTCATATTTTTCAGCACATATTTATTGAATTTGGATGTACTACAACCTAATGTATAATCTTGTATTAATTAAATAGGAAATGTCGCAGTATGTTTTAGTAAAAAAAAGTGTTGCAGTATGTATATAGGTCTGACACAAACAAATAACCTTGTATCTATTGTTCATATCACGAATCAAAAACAGGGGTGTGGAATCGTAAGATGACATCAAAACAGGAAAGAACTATTCGGTGAAAAAAACACTATAGGATTTG
The DNA here is from genome assembly GCF_000801105.2 of Raphanus sativus. Taxonomy (NCBI): domain Eukaryota; kingdom Viridiplantae; phylum Streptophyta; class Magnoliopsida; order Brassicales; family Brassicaceae; genus Raphanus; species Raphanus sativus. Next base: position 39,266,241 of record NC_079516.1, on the reverse strand, counting down.
GAGTGGAACTTTTTTTTTTTTGTAACTTAAGTGGAACATATTTCACTCTTATAATTGTTTAATGGGAATGATTGATGGTCTAATAATTCATCACATAGTCTATAAAATTATCCCTAGCTGAAAAATATTTTAATTGCTTAAGCCGCATGCACAGTGTCCGGTGGGTACGGCTTAGCACTGATCATAGTGCAATAATATGAATTGCAAAAGTATATAAAATGCACTTTTATGCAGACACTAACGCAGGATAATTAAAATGAAAAGTGACTCTCTTTTTCACCATGACCCGTAATCTCTGCTGATTAAATTTCAAAAGCATTTTTCCACCTTTTCCCTATATCTTTTGTGTTTTTTTTTTCTTTCAAATTTTACTTATATTTATATAAATACTGATTGCCTTACCAAAGTTTACTGATTGCACTTTAAATTTGTTTTTGTAAGTTTGTAATCTTTATTTGAGATCAGCAACAATGACGATTGTTTCCACCACGAACGGCTATATATAGGCTATTATAGCTATTGTGGTTGTTGGATTCATTCACCATCACTGCACTTTTAAGTTGATTAGCTAATGTTTTGATAAACTTGACAACCTAAAAACTACATACTAGAGTTAGATCTATACTTAGGTTTCTAATTGTAAAAACAGTTCGAATGATTTACATAATACAAATTATAATTAAAACACACATTATATAAATATAATAATTTAAGTATATGTAAAAGGTATATGATGAAAATAAAAGGAAAAATAAGTAGACAATGCTAATATTTATATTGCTAAAGTTGTAAGTAAAATAAATTGAAATGTTGTATTAGTAAAAGCAAGTAATATATTTTAAAATTAAATGTCTTTAACAAAATCATTTATTGGCTAAAAAAAACAGAAGAACAATACCAAATGTATAGCCGGTAAGATTTACATGTAGATTTCTCATTTTTTTTTAAAAAACAAAAGAATATTCAATTGCATGCATATCTTTCGTTAATTGTATATTAAAAACAGAAAATATAAATGGTGATTTTAGTATAGAAAAACTGCATGTCCGCGAGAACTGCACTTTTTCCGCTACACCATTCGAAGCTTATACACACATGGTAATTATAAATAAGGGAGAATTGGAAAAAGAGACACTTTGAACTTTTGTTTGTCTATTTAGGACTTTTCATACTTTTGGCAATTTTTGACATGTTTTGCCCTTCGTTCATGGGAAAATAGTAAATATAACTTTAAAAATGTAAAAAAAATATGAAAAAGATTGGAAACATAGATATGATAATTTATATGTTTAAATTTATTTTTAAAAAATAGGGAATCATATTTTATTTTCTCTTCTAACCAAAATAGAATACACATTCTTTTAGTCTGCTTAATCCAGAAAACAGATACTAAGTTTAATACATAGATATATCTAGGGTATATTATCGTAAGCTAAGGTTTTTTCTACCTTATACCTGAGTTAGAATTAGTTACGTCACAATCTAGCAATATGTCTTCGTTGTACCAGCAGATATATAATGACATAAAGCCAGAACTCTATGATGTACCTTACTTAGATGTTGTGTCATAGACTCTTCTGCATTTTACCTTATGTGACGCCTAAGGAAGAATAGGTGTTGCACGTGTTGTACTGTGTTATGAGTTAGGTATATTGCGTATTCTAGTCAAATCCGAAAAATATGGAAACTTCTATTTTCGGTTATAGATGTTTTCTAAATCTTATACCAAATCTTCCTTAAATCTCGCACAATCTTTGAATTAATTAAAATTCGAACAACAGTAAAAAAAGGGATAATCTGTGGTTTGAACCCACCACCTATGACAATTTTACAAGAGCTTTAACCAATATGACACAAAGACTTTTGTTATCTTTATCCAGAATTTAAATATAGTTATTCACTAAAATATATTTGGGTTATCTTGTGCTCCTTCTCCATCATCCAAATCACCACCTATGATCAGATACGTTTGATGTTAGTGGTTTAGTTTGCTACAGTAAATAATGTAAAGGGAAACATGCCATCAAAGCTCTGAGTCTCTAACATCCATATGGGATTTACTGCGACAAATTCAGAGCAAAAAAACTTAATTGATGATGGTACCAACAATAGATTCCGCACACAGCTGCAATGAAATTGATGATACAGAGTGTAAAGGGGCCCCGTTCGACAAAAATCTTAGAGAATGAAGAAGACTGTGTGACGAAACCAGTAGAAGAAGAACAAAACTCCAATTCAATGAGATCTGTGTCTGAGAACAGAGAGGAGGAAGACAAAAACTATATTAGAGACGAAAATATTGACGATTTCCGATGAAAAACAAGGTTTCTCCATTCACCCTAAATTACCATTGATACGGGTTGAAGGTAAGGCGGAGAAGAAGACGCGAGAAAGAGAGGGGGAGAAGAAAAGTAACGTGAACTATAATTAGAAAAAAGACTTGAGTGTTTTACCTCTTTTGATTTCTTTTTTTTTTACTTTCTGTTTTTTTTATAAAAACTTAAATCAGTTACAAAATATTAAAATTAATTTGATTAATTGAAGGGTATAATTGGTACTAAAGAAAATATAAATCTTATTTACCAAAATAATCTTCTACAAATATTATTCTGACAAATCTAAGATGAGAATATCTTTTTTTTCCAATTTACTTATAAAGCCGCTTGTCATGGATTACATTGATTTATAGTGAAAAAGCTTTTCTGAATAAGCTTTTTTGACTGTTCTAAAAAAATATTTCCTATTTCATGTACTTATTTTTTTGTAAAATGTTAAGATTACTATTTTCTGAATAATACTGTTGCAAGATACAACTTATTGAAAAGAAAATAGAAGTTGGAGAACCCTTAAGAACCCGAAGAAACATAGGGGACAATTTTTTAAAAGGAATGCTAATATAACCAAAATCATATATATAATGCCACTATTTTCTCTCTTCTTAGGGTGTTCACATCAGCATCTTTTTAATGTTTGTGGACCCCACGTTTTTGTCTGTTTGATCTGATAATTAAGTTTTCTCGGGTGGTTTAGAGTTGGTTAACTTGGTTTGATGATTTAGCCGTCTGATTTTGGTACACGCGTTTGTTTGTTTATTTAGCCGGTATAGGAAAGTCTGGTCACTTAACAAAATACTGCGTTTTGTGTTTGAGGGTTTCATTGTTATTTCTTCTACTCCTCAATCTCGCTGTTTCAGCTATAAGCTTTCTCTGCAAATACAATGTTTTTCCCTGTGATCTCTTAATCTTCTATTTAGTTCAACGTATTCCTCTTAGTTTCGCCAATCAATATTTTTCTCATTAAATTCAATAACGACCTTTCTGTTTCTTTCACGTTAAACCTATAAATTGGAGAGGGGAGTCGGATGAACCTTCACCATCACTCTCAGTTAAACTTCTTAATCAAGCGCAGAAATATTACTCGATAATGTCTTCTGATGTTGTTGTTGCCCAATCAGTCGTCGGTCCTTTCCGCCTCCGTAGATCGTTGCTGCTCGGGTTCTCTATTTTTGGGACCCGGAAAACATCAAGAAAAATGGTGAATTCATGGGGATCACTCTACTTCTCATCAGGTATTATATCGGAAAGCATTTATATTTGATCTTAATTTTTTTTCCTATAAGGTCGATGCTCTAATCTTTAAATTTTGAAACAAGCATCATCCTATTACGTGAACACTCTATGACTGAAAATCCTCCAACAAATGTTCACTCATTTTTCTCTGTTAAGACCCATGATGATGATATCCTGTTAAGGCTTGGATCGTCGGTGTTCTCCAGAAAATAGCTGCCCTTACGTTGCTTGCACCGGTTGCAGCAGGCGATTGGACAAATGCGAGACCTCTCTCTGGTACATCAGGAAGGAAAGTTTCACCAAAAGTCACTGAGGTCATCAGGTACGAAATACTCATACTCACTCAGGACTAGAACAACACAAAAGTTTCTGTAAAGATTACAACTTGACGGCACTTTTTCCAGGTTTTCTGTCGAGTTGGCTATTGACGATAGCCGATGACAGTGCTACGTTTGTGGTGTTCTAGACAGAGATGGCCAAACAAACCAACAAAGAAGCAACCAGACTGGCTCTTGGTGAGGTTACCTTCTGCCCAGAACTCCATTCATCTTGCGTTTTTAAAAGGTCAAGGTTGCTCTCATTATAACACGAAAGCTTAAACGTATGGCAGACTAATGGTGGTGACGGGTTCAGAGCTACCAAGATGCCTAGAAGAACTAGCTGTGGAAGCAATGTATGTTCCAAATTCATGTCACACCTCACACCTCACAACCACACACCCAACCATGTCTCTGCAAGCACTGAAGATGTGGTACTCAACACTCATTCAGAGTTTGATTAGACTAAGCCCCTAGTATAATATAAAGAGTGATTGAGAACCAGCTGGTGAAGCGGGAATGGATAGAAGACGATTTCGGAGCTGGCAATCGATTGATCTTTGAGTGGTGAATGGTGGAGATAGATTGCCTTCGAAGAGCCTGGTGTTGCGTTCTTTCCAAATAAGACATATGGTGGGCTGAAGCAACAGCTTAACAAGTATCTTGACTTAGGGTGAGCATCAAAGAGAGGAAGACATAGATAAAAGAGGAAGTGGAGCGAAGAAGAGTCCTCCGGCGCCGAACAATGTCGAAGACAAAAGATTAAATATCTTGAATTCTACAGGTGAAAGATAGTATTTTCGAGAAAAAGACACTTTACTTATAGATTATCAAATTTCATAGTTTTATGCCTTAGGGTTTTATGTGAAATTTAATGGTCAAATAAAAAATTATATTACATATTACATATTACATTTTACATTTTATCTAAAATCATTTAAAAACTCACTAAAAATCAAATTGCCTAAAAACTCTAGATTGAATCACCCCAGATTCCAAATTTCTTTAGTCAGACTGATGCTATAACTACATATCTTTTTTTCGTTTTACTTGTAATACTTTTTATTTCAATCTATGTAATGGGTAGTTTGGGCTTTTTGACTTTTGAGCTACATTAAATATTGACTTGAGTTTCATCACCTTTGTCAATAAGAATCTTTGGGCCATTACATTTCCCTCTCTAACCAAACTGGTAACCTGAGTAGGTGTGAATGAATTGTGCAAGTGCAACCATCTGCACACCCTACTTCATGCACACGTAGTAGTCCATTTTAAAAACATTTATATGTGTGTAGACTATTTCGGAACCATAATATATAGCTTATCCCAGCTAGCTAAAACCCAAAGCTAATCCATTACCAATTTGGTTCCTTCTTTCTTAGATAAGCAGGCCAAAGGAAAGTGCTTTTTTTCAGGAGTTCCAGGTTCCTTCTACTGGAGGCTATTCCCTAGCAAGTCTCTTCATTTTGTTCACTCGTCTTTTAGCGTCCATTGGCTTTCTGGGGTTCTCGATGGCCTTGAGAAGAACACTAAAAGCATTCATATTCCTTGAGAAGATCCATGCCCCCCAAATGTCTTCAAGAGTAATTCGAATCAGTTCAAGAATGATTTTTCGTTGTTCCTTAAAATGCCGTTCAGGAGAGACCGTGCCTAATGGGCACATGGTTTTAACATTCGTGGGAAGAAAGGTTTCTGGTCCTTGATCCAAAGATTATTCACAAGTTTGGTCGTCGTCATCTGATTTAAATTTTAGAAAAAAATTCTTACAACAAAGTTTTGGGGAAATGTGCTAGGAATAAGAGTTGAACTCGTTTAACATGATATTCTACAATCCAAACGAAGAAGAAGTGAGGGAAGTTATCTTAACGGAGGGGTCTTTTGAGATCAATAAAATCAAGACATTTGACCATATTGTTCCTTACAAAATTGACCATTTCCAAGAAGAAGAGGATACATCACTTCATTTGAAAGCTGCTAATAGCAGGCAAGCTGGACAAGAGACATCACTGAGCCTTTACTTGTTGCGCATTTTGGAGATGCCATAGTTGAGCAGATTTTCGACAAGTATGCACGCTATATTGCTAAGTATCTAAGTGTTTCGAACCATCACTCAAACATGCACTTGTCTTAACTAGTTGATATGGCCGAGTTGGTCTAACGCGCATGATTAAGGTTCCTGTCTGAAAGGGAGTGGGGTTCAAAGTCCACTGTCAACAATCTACTACTGTTACAAAAAACATGCACTTGTCTTCGTAGTTTCGTTAACTAGGAAATAAAGGTCCTCGCTGTGATGCTGCCAGTATGTTGGTGCATGTCTTTTGTGTGGGATAACAGTAAAATAGGCGATGAAGGAATTTATTTTCAAGTTTTAAAATCAACTATACAAATTTTCTTGCTTTTTAATCAAAATTCTGCATCAACGTGAAAGGAGAAGAGATACAGCATGTAAAATTACAAATAAAGAATCTCTAACGATGTAAGATTTGCTCACACGCTACAATAGAAAATGATAAAGCATAAATCACAAAAATTAGAAAAATCCTATAAGATATAACTAAAAATGATTTTATCATAAATATAGCACACTAAATTCAAAATAACTCACAGATTAAAAAAGTAAAATGTTTTATTAAAAAAGTAAACACTGTCTAAGATTAACTAAACTATATTTAGGACAAGTGGTTTTCGACACTACGTACCGGTTTTTCTAATATAAATATTACTTTGTTGGTTTTATAATTTAAAACATTTTAAATATTATTTAGGAAAAAATGTATCGATGATATAGAGATCTATTAATTTGATAGTAATCTCTACATAGTTGATTTTTTTTTTTGAATGAATGTTAAATTTATTCGAAACAAAAAAAACTTTTTTACAATGTGTGTCTTTTTTGCATCAAAGAGATGCTATGAGTAGCAAACAAAAAGATCTTATTACATCAAGAATTGGATGGTCGTGAAGCAAACCATATCACCATGGCTCCTTTGAACTTTGTGTTCTTGTCTCTTCCAATGACGGAGAATTTGTTTTGAATCTGTTTTTCAATGAGATTTCCCAGAAGTGTCGTACTCGTGGGGACTTCACCATGCTTCCTTCCATTGCGCTCTCTCTATACTGAATGGATAGTAATCTGAAAGGCGTATCGAATAAGAAACAAAGTAGTTTTGTCTCTTGTTGAGTTTTGCAGGATGTCCAGAATATTCTCCCACCGAGCCGTGTAGTCTGTACCCAAGAGCCTCGCCACTAATCCTCTCCAGATGGTCTCAGAGTAAGAACACTGGAAAAAAGGTGGCTTCTCGATTCGTTAGGTTCCTGACAGAGAAGGCAAGTAGCATCTGTCGCTGTATTCCATCTCTTCATCCTCTCCCCAGTTGTGAGTCTGTCATGGACAGCGAGCCACGTCAGAAAAGAGTACTTTGGTGTTGCTTTCGCAAACCATACACTCTTGTACCAAGCAACAGTCGTGTGAACCGTGCGAGTGATCCTCCAGGTTTGAGACGTGCTGAACTTTGGCAAGTATGTGTTTTCTCTACACTTCCAGAGATTGATGTCCTCTGCACTTGTGAGACCTTTAGTGCGCAATTTGTGAATCTCCTCTTCTATCTTATTCAACACATCAGTTCAATGTCTCCTCCTTCGATGAACTTGTATTGCTCTTTCCACTGTGTCGTACTTGTGGATACCCATAGCCATACATCCTCCATTGCCCACAATATCGATGAGCCTCCCCAAACTCGACCAATCATCATACCAAAACGATGCAGATGCGCCGCTCTGGATTTCAATTTTGTTAAGAGAAGCCGCCATTGGTCTCTGTTTGAGGAGTTTCTTCCACATCCATGAACCAAGAGAGCTACTTTCTTGTGTAGACCAAAAAGATCCCTTCCTTATCAAGTATTTGTGAATCCATTGAACCCACAATGAAGCTTTCGCAGACAAGATTCTCCATATCAACTTCAGACAGCTAACATTGTTTGCTTCTTCAAGAGATTTTAAGCCTAGGCCTCCTTCCTCCTTCCTCCTTCGGCCTACATACATCTTTCCAAGCTATCTTCGCCTTTCTCGGGTTCAATTCAGGACCAGACCAGAGGAAGGCAGAGCACAATTGTTCAATCTCTCGGATACATGCTTTCGGAAGCCGAAAAGCTGATATCCAAAAGTTAGTGAAGCTGTAGATGACCGAACCAGTGAGTTGAAGACGTCCTGCAAACGATAAAGTTCTAGCCGTCCAGCAACTAATGTGCTTTCTGATCTTTTCAATCAATGGAGTATAATCGTTCAAACTCATTCTCTTTGTCATTAGAGGTAACCCCAAATACCTAACCGGTAGCGTCCCTGTAGCAAATGGAAATTGGTCCAGAATGTCCACCCTATCACTGTCTGGCACTCCTGCCATGTATAGAGATGACTTTTCGAGACTGATGTTCAGACCCGAGATCTTGGCGAACTTCTCAAAAACTGCAAGAATTCCTTCAATAGAACACTTTTTCCCATCTGTAAATACTAATATATCATCAGCGAAGCACATATGCGTGATGTTAAGTTTCTCGCAGTAGGGATGATACCCTATCTTTTTCGCCTTTGCCTCTTTATCCAGCATCTTAGTGAGGACTTGCATACAGACTACAAACAAAAATGAAGAGAGGGAGCATCCTTGACGAAGTCCTCTCTCGCTTCGAAAGTAGCCAGCAAGTTCTCCGTTAACTTGAACTGAGAATGAAGCCATCTCAACACATCGTCGGATCCATAAGATGTATTTCTCAGGGAAGTTCAGAGCAGTAAGAGTAGATGACAAGAAAGGCCATTGAACGGAGTCAAATGCCTTGGATATGTCGATCTGCATAGTACATCTCGTTGTTACTGTATCTTTGTGATAGCTCTTTACTAGCTCAGAAGCGAGTAAAACATTCTCCATCAGTAACCGATCTTTTACAAAAGCAGATTGCGTTGGAGCGATGAATTTGGGCAGCAGTTTCTTCAGTTTATTAGCTAGGATCTTCGAGATCACCTTATAGATGACATTACAACAGGAGATAGGCCGATAGTCTTTCATAATCTTAGCTTCATCTTTCTTAGGGATTAATGCCAAGATCGTGGAGTTGATACCAGTAGGAAGAAACCCTTTCTCAAAAAAAGATTGGATTGCTACCACAAAGTCTTTTCCTATGATGCTCCATGTCGCCTTAAAAAACTCACTTGAGTAACCATCTGGACCGGGTGACTTGTTGCTTGCCATTGCAAAAAGCACCTTCTTAATTTCCTCCGCTGTTACCTCTTTCATAAGCATTTCTCGATCATCTTCTGCGCACTGAAACTCCAAAAGTGATTGTAGCTCCTCCAAAGGCATACACTGGTAGTTAGGAACTTTATGGCCAAGAAATCCTGTGAAATAGTGTACTGCTTCCTTTTTAATATCATCCTGTGAGACTGCTATACTCCCATCCTGTCTCTGAATCTCTCGTATAGAGTTTTGACTCTGTCGTACTTTTGCTGCTTGATGAAACTGTTTGTTATTACCATCCCCCACATGCAACCAGTGTAATTTTGCTTTTTGAGCAAAGATTTTCTCCTCAATGCTGGAAAGGTGGCTCCATCTATCATAAGCTCTTTTCTCCTCTTCCATTCCGCCCCTTGTTGGATTAGTAACCGTAGCATTTTGGCACTCACAAAGTTTGTCGAAAGCAGCTTTTGTTTTCTTGCTTATGTCCCCTATTTGATCCCTGCTGAGTTCCTTGAGAAGTGGCTTCAGAGCCTTAAGCTTCTTAGAGAGTCTGAACAGAGATGATATAGAGTTGAACAGAGGTTCCGTGGACTGCCAAAAGGAGTCAACTAATGGCAAGAAACCTGGAAGCTCAGAAACTGCATTCACAAACTTAAATGGTCTTTTTGGCTTGAGAGGATCAGCCATAATCTTTATTCTGCATCTGAGGTGTACATAGTTGATTTTGAAGTTATCTATAATATATGCACAACACATTAAGTTTAAATAAATGCATGTCAATCTAAATTTGAACATATGCACGACAATTTAAAAGTGTAATAGCCAAATTATTTATTATTTGATTCAGAATTGTTAATTTTGATTACGATATAAGATTTTTTTTTTTTTTTGAAACACAACTAATTTCATTCATAATCAAATTTCTCCATTACAATAGCAAGAGGGAATGATCCATCCTCTTTGGCAATAAACATAAACTACAGCATATAGATAAGCTAGATAAGATAGGTTTTCAATCGAAGATGACAGCGAACTCAAGATGATGCTTGAATGCGTCGAGAAAGCCTTCACGATATAATCGTACAGCTGGAGAATAGTCACAAGTGACGTTGGAGTCCAAACCCCATCTACGAGAACTACCAAGGTAATCTCGCTTGTATCTTCTGGTCCCGTAGAAACCGCTCCGCAAGATAACAAAACGATAGGAAAACTGTAACAACCACTCAGAAGCGAGTCCGAGGAAGCAACTCTTACCATAGGCAGAGTGTATGGTGGTAAAGGTTTCTCCTCCGAAGAGGAAGGTGATTGAGGTAGAGCAAGCTCTGGTGAACTCACTGAGCTCTCTAAATGACTAGCCTGAACCCAGGCGCCATAGATTGAAGCTTCACCGCAAAGACTCGGAACTGAACTCGCGGTGGTTATGGATCTGTCGTTGGTTAGATGAGGAGCAGCTGGGCACACTGGCCTGTGGGACTCAAGTCTCCTCGGAAACAGAGAGATAAAGTGTGGCGGTTGAGAACGAAGCTCCGTATGCAGTTGAAATATTTGGACCAAGTCGACAACTTGGCTTGACAGACGACAATCAGATGGAGGTACAACGGGATCTGAACCCAAACCCGAAGACCATAACAGAGCGGCGGTGAGAGAATCCTCTCTACTCATCGCTGGGAGAAGAACCAATCGGAGTGGGAGAAGAACCACAGAGAGAAGCACAACGAAGAGTCGAAGCTCTCATCTCTGTCGTAACATCCGTCTAGATCTACTTCCTCCGACAATCCACATAAAACGAAGACAGGAAGTGTCACCGGAAGCATTCCGCCGGTAATGGACACTGCCTCCATTGAAAAGAGAACACGTAGGGGGGGATGGTATCTCAATAGAAGGCGAGGAAGGTGAAGAACTTCCGAAGAGATTCGGATCTAACCTTGAGATACTTTGTAAACTGGCGCCAGAGATGGAGAAAGGAACAACCTTTGTTGGGTTAGATGTCTCACAACTTCCCTGAGATGGAAAGGGGGAGTTTTTACTTTGAGATCTATGCTCCATGAATGGTTGAAGAGCGCGGACAGAATCGACGTCAAGATATGTCCGTAGGCAGCCAGAGAGAGGGTCACCGGGATTTGAACCCGAGAACCCAAAAGCAGCGATGGTGAGGGAACCCCCTCTACTCGTCGCTGTAGAGAAAATCCACCAAGGAGAGAAGACCACCAGAAGGACTGTAGCGGAGACGAGGAGCCGATGGGCTGGTCTCCGGTGAAAGGTCCATTGGGTACTCCTTCCTCTAGTGAATCGAAAGATGCGAACCCAAATAAAACTGAGAACAAAGCAAAAACCGAGGAAGATGGTAGTTGCGGAGAGCAGTGTCGACGAGAATGACCAGCGCTGGCGAGAACCCGCGTCACCGGCGCCGGAGAACATAGATCTAGGGCGTGTCTCGAGTTTCGTACCTGGGAGAGAACTAGGGCGAACGACTTCCATATAAGATTAATTTTAAAATGTGAATTTCATATATAATTAAAACTTAGCGTTTATACATAGTACATATTTATTATTATGTTGTGAATATATTTATATATATATTTTGTTATTTATTATGTCGTGAAATTATTATCTTTTGCACATAGTATATATGATTTGAATATGAAAATATTATTTGCACATAATTTTATAATCTTCATTAAAATTGTTAATTTAGTTATTAAGATAATAATACACATTTAAATTGGAAAGTTAGGATACTTAGGAACCAAAGCAAGGATGGTAGCGATTTGGGAAGCATGGAGGAAAGTAGTGTCAAAAATTTAGTAACTGCTGCCGAAATTCAGAACCTAAGAGAGACCATGATGATTTGAAAAAAGCCGAAGTAGTTGGAGCAAAAATTTTGTTCCATGCAAAATTGAGAAAGATGAGGAGGAACTTTCACAATTCAATTTTTGGAAGCCGGTAAAAAGAGGGCAACCGGTATAAGATCCATCACTGAACCGTTTGTAGTTGCTCACTTTGGAGAAACTGTTATCGACCAGGTGTTTGACAAATATGCACAGTATATAGCCAAATATCTCAGTGTTTCAAGCCATCGTCCCAATATGACCCTCAATATTGTTTTTTCTTTGACTAGTAAATAAAGATCCTCTATTCTTCTATGTTTGTGTATGTTGTAATTGTATGATTTACGTTTTTGGGGATTGTGGGAGAAGGGGGACGGGGTGAGCAATTGTTTTAAGTCCATTATGAATAAATAGCAACCTGATATCTAAGTTGTGGAACTCATTCATTTTATTTTGACATGTATATACATTTTCAGTAGGCAGACTAAAAACATTTACTGATTTTACATATTGGACATAATTTATTACTTTTTTGGACATAAATTTTCAGAAGTATAAAACAAACAAAGCTACTGTCAACAAGGACTGATTTTGGCGTTATTTTTGGTGAAGTCGGAAGAAAATAGAAGCTGATGTTAGAACCTAAGATCTCAGATTCAAAGAGGGACAAAGAGACCAAACCATTTATGTATACTAGTGGTTTTCCGGCGCGTATGTTTTATTCTTACATGAATTTATAGTTTATTATATGATCTTAGTAAAGAAAATATGTTAAAAATATGAAAATGAAAATATGTTAAAAGAAAATGATATTTTTTCTAATATTTTTGATAGTGGTTAACGAACGTAATATATTACTTTGTTTGAAATTGTTTAGTTCAAAGAGAAATAACACAAGTGGCTGTTACTAATTGATTTAATAAAAATAAAATAAAAAACTGATAGTCATAACAAAGTTAATTTAGTTAGAAATAAAGCAAAGTTGACATTTTATTTAGAGAACATACTTATATTATTAATTATTAGAATACTTATGACCTATTAAACTTGTACTAATATATGTAGTTCAAAGAATAGAAAGATAGAATAAGTTTCATATTTTATAAATTTTATAAAAAAAATAAGGGTGAAGTATCAATTTTTGGTAAACTAATTGATGAGTATTAATATATACTTTTCAGATTACCACGTTTATTTTTTAAATATGGAGGTGCGAGTCGTATGTGTTAGTTTAGTTTGAAGGCCTCTAAAAATATGTATTTTAAAATAAGAAACATAAATTTATTTTCTATATTAATTTTGTTATAATGGAAGATTATGTCCATCTGTTAACGAAATTCTTGTTTGTCTACCTTTATTTGCAAATATCAACGAATCTTGATAAATTTAAATATATTTTTTAGCTAAAAAATATAAATGTTTGGTAAACTCCTCTATTTAATTTACAAATTCTGTTTTAACCGGAGTGGAACATTTCACCAAATCTTCTTACCTTTCCATCAAGCAACAACATATCAACCCCAACAGCTTGCCTCTTTCTTAACATTTTAGGCTTGCCAAAATTGTTGTATCCTAGTCTTAACAACATTTCTATATCGGCTTGTCTTTAACTCTGAACAATGAAACTGGGACTTCGACATGATCTGAAATGGAAAAAGTAAAGGGATTTCCACCCGAGCTCTCACACCGTCTATACATAGGCAATGAAGCTAAGGAAGCATGAATTAAATAAATATTCAATATGAGAGAGTGGGATGAGTGGGATGAGTGGGATTTCTGGATTCATGAACGGTTACGTCGATTGTGTTAAAGAAGAAGAATCGTAGAGGTCCTATTTTCCATCGTCAACATCAAATTCTAAGAAACCCTGTGAAGCAATGTTTTGAAATTTGATTCGGATACTAAACCAGACGATTTACCGGGTCGTTGGGTCAAATGATCAACCGCTGATTAATATGAATTAAATTTATTATATAATAATATATTAGCAATAAAAATAAATATATAAAAACTAAAGTTAATATTTTAAAATGTTTTTAAACATCAAAATAATAGTTTTATAAAATACTACAATTCCATCAAATATTTTTTCTTTAGTTCTTAAATTTTGGATTTTCTACAAAACCTAAATCCGATTAATATGAATTAAATTTTTCTGACAAAAAAAAATCTGATTTACATTGGGTCACCAAATCTACCGGTTCAACCGCGGATCCGGATCGGATTCAAAACACTGTTATAAACTCGTGGATATTTATGAAAGAAAGTTTAAAAATTCAATGCCTTTCACAATTAACACCAATTAAAACCCACTAAATATAAATTGAGAAAATATTTTAATGGTTAAAAGAGAATGCCACATGGCATTTTCCCCCCAAGGAGATAAAAAGCCTACTTTATATATAAAGACTAGGATTGGCCCGCCCTACGGGCGGGATGTTTGGAAAAATAATATTTAGTTTCATCTCAATTTGTGAAAATTATTCTAATATATTTATTATTCATTTTCGTTATTTTTATTAAAAATCATATGTTTATCTAGATAGCGAATAAATTTCATTTTTATTATATAATTATTTTACATTTTCCAATACTTGTATTATTCTTATAATTTTTTACGTCCAGGATTTTTCTTAAGTAATTTTTTCTTAATTTTGATTATTTCATAATTGTACAGTGCAGAAAATGATCCGCAAATGTTAGCTCTAGGATTGTCCCGGGTTACGCACGGGATATTTTTTTATATTTATATTTATTTATATCATTTTACTTTATTTCAATAATATTATGTATATATCTACATTTATTATTAAAATATAAATTACTATCTTTTTTGAAAAAAATGAACTCTTATTTTGTTAATTTTTGGTCAAGCAGAATATGTAGATTGTTTTAATATAATTTTGAAATTTCATTTTTAATGAAAAATATTTTAACCAAATAACTTATTTTAAAATTTTGTGAATTAAAAAAATGAATTAAAACTAAATCGACTCAGATTGTCTCATCATTGATATGAAACACACATGCAAGCATTTGCCTCTGGTATTATAAACAAATCAAGAAGTTCATAAGTTTTATTTGCACCAAGATAATAACCATGAAAGTCATCCAAAGTCCAAACCATTGCAGACATTAGGGTACTTATTTTCGATAACAATATTTGTTCCATCATCTTAAATTCTGTTTTCCAATTAAAAAATTAATGCAATCATTTATCGTAATGCCTATTTTAAAAACATTTTTTAACTTCACAAATAAAACTATTGTACTACTTTAATACATATGGGCTGTGTTTACGTTTGTATTCTGGACCGCAAACGTTAATTTTGGAGTTGCACTAAGCCCAATTATAATTTAATTATGTTAAGTCGGTTAAAAAAAGAACCGAAGACTTTTTAGATTAGGTTTAATAATTTAACTGTCTTCTTCACATCCACGACTCATCCATAGCTCTTCGGCCATTAAACAGACACACAGTCACTGACCAAGAAAACTAAAAAACTTCACACATCTCTCTAGTCTCCGGCGATGGAGAGCTTCACACTTCACTCTCTCTCTCTCTCCACCACCGCTTCATTCTTCCACCACCATCCCTCATGCCTGTCTCTCCTCCGCGGTATCTCATCGAGATCTCCGCCACCAACCATCTCTCTCCAGTCTCTTCCCACTATCCGATCTCACTCTGTTCAACCTCTCACCTTCCCTCTCCTCAAACCAATCTCTCGCTTCTCCACAACACGGATCGCCGCCACGACGACGCTGCTCCTCCTCCACCACCTTCTGAATCACGTCATGTCCCCCCCCCCGATTAATCAGTATGAGATATAAGAAATAGGAAGAGGAAATCGGTTAAAAGGGAGGAATATAACCTCTATTTATACAGATCATGTCACCCGTCTCTAAGATCGAAAGGATGATTTGAAGATATCATGGTGGAGCCAATAAATTGGATTTATGAGTGAGTTATTAATCACGCCGTTTCAGGTCATGAGAAGAAGTGCAGAGGTCATCGGATCGCCGCCGCATGAAGAGGAGACCCGAACTGCTCGTCATTGATCCAGTTGTATTAGGGTTAGAGGCTACTGCAACTGAAGGGCCGTGAGGTGACACAATCTTGGAGGCTCAAACACACCAAATAAACGATTCAAGCCCAAATGTACGTCGAATAAATGAAAGGGTGCGTCAAAGGCACATGACGTGTCGCCTCCATGTTGATCGAATTTCTGACCTGGAATCTGACGTGTCACCAGGAAAGAAACAACCTTTCTTTATAATAATAGATTATTCATACCAAACTTCACTACAAATATACCTAAAGAGGTTTCCTAAACTACATATTGTATACAATTAAAAAAATATTTTTTTTTAATTTTTTTTTAATGGGATGGAACTCAGATCCTTTACAAATAGTCATCGACAATGATTTATGATAGTTCAGTAGAACATAGCTTTTTTATCCTTTGTTTGTCATGATATTATGATAAAGGCCACCTTCCATACAAGCAGGCTTTGGTGGTGTGTGACCTACCGTGACTTGCATTTAAATAGTCTATCGTGCGGGTCAACGGCCAACGTATAGAAAGGACCGAAAGATTTGGGTGTTGGCCATGTTGGAGGTGCGAGAAAGTCCACAATGAGGAACTAGACTCCCCGTCTACGTGCAGCACTCATATTTTTTTTTTTGCCAATTTTTTTTTTTTTTGTGCAGCACTCATATTTGTTCGTTGTTTTTTTTTTCTGAATTAAATATAGCACTCACGAATTATAAAATGTAAAATGAATATTTAAACTGAAGTCTAGATTTTAATATATACATTTTTGTCAACGGTTTAATTATACATTTTGTATCATAATTATTGTGGACTTCGATACAAATATTTTAAGTATATCATTTCAAATTCAATATGTAAATCAATAAGTCAACGTTATTAATTATGTTTAGTTAGAAATATCAAGTATACGTAATGGATCTATAAAAATTCATTATATTTAAAATTCAAATCCTGTTACAAAAAAAGATTTAAAAATTCAAATCCATTGTCTTTTAACTACTTCTGAAAAAAATTACTCATTTTCTTTTATTATAATAAGTGTCACTTTTACTTTTTTCACGAAAATTTAAAAAATTATATAATAGACTAATATAGCTCTATTTAATGTATGATTTATTAAATGAGAATGATTTAAATTAAAATATTGCAAAAAATAAGTTTTAAATAAAAATATATAAAAATAAATTTAATGTACAAAATTATATTAGAAATGTAAAATAATACTTATTTTGAAACAAGATAAAAAAAATCTAAATTGACAGCTATTATGAAACAGAAAGAATAATGAATTGGTTGGATTTAAAAATTTGAAATTCTGTCTCTCAAATGTATATTACCTTTTACAATTTGATGGGTTTAATACACATTTAATGCATTTTAATTTCAAATTCATCAGTGTATATATTCCAGTTCTCTTACAAATAAGCAAAATGTCAACGTCACCCATCTGTAATATTTTTTTTTTGTCCAAAACATCATGATCCAATAGTAAAGATAGACTCTTTTCTATATCTAGATTGCGAATTCGAATTATGTTGGGAGAAACTACTGCATAATATCTCTTGACATCTCACATGGGTATGAGCCTTTATTTTCGGCCTATTTTGCCTATCCATGGATTACAGGCTCCAAAAATTAGTCTGGGTTTGTTTGGGTCTGGATTTACTCCTAAATTATATATATATATATATTAACAGATCTGCAATACAGTAAAATCTCTATAAATTAATAATGTTGGAACTACACCAAAATTATGATTTTTTTTATTAATTTATAAAGATTATTAATTTATCGAGATACTAATTAAATCAAAAACTCAATTTGGAACTATAAAATTATATTAATTTATAGAGATATTAATTTATAGATTATTAATTTAAAGAGGTTATAATGTATTTCTTCTTTTTGTAACTTACTGAACTACTTGATATCGTTTGCTATTTGTTTGTATCTATCCACTGATTTTTTCTTGAACTGTTGAAAAATGTTGTTTCCCTGTAAAAGAAATGCAAGTATATATGGTCTGGAGTTTTTCTTGAACTGTTGAAAAATGTTGTTTCCCTACGGTGTTTTGTGGAAGCACCGTAGCCTAGTGGTTATGGTTTAAAGGCTTCTACATCCAGGTCTGAAGTTCAAACCCCAGACTATGCAGTTTCTTGCAGATAAATCCAGGTTTCAAGTCCCGGAGAAAGCGATTTATTGAACAATTATGCAGATTACGGAAGAAAGGCTTATAAAAGATCTACAACATGGTGCAAGTTAATCTGGTCAGACGTGGATCTTCATAGGACGGCTCGGGGGATGCAGTTAGACATAGATCTCATAAGGCATGTAGTATTGTCGGTTGTCGAATCGTCTATGTAATCTTTCTCATATCATAATTGTAATATCATAATGAATCAGCGTAAAAAAAAAAAAAATGCAAGTATATATAGCTTATTCAAACTAGTACTACCACGCCAGATCTTCGAAGCAAAATAATTATATTTGATTCAAACATTTTGTTGTTTTACATGATGTGGATTTGATTGTGATAATAATATACAAGTCACTATCTTTTCTCTACGACTACCTTTTAATAGAAGATGACCCACACGTTAAGTCAGTCTTTGTTTACTGTTTCTTTTCTAATTTTCATTTGAAGCACGTTCTTTTCTCAAGTCGGTAAATCAGAAAAGCCTCATGGCCAAGTCATGGGACCCCCACTAAAACTCAAATTTTTCTCTCTTTTTTTCATTATTCTATTACAACGAAACTTCGACGTTGTTGCAACGAAATGATCCTCGCTTATTCCTTGCTTCGACTAGTCTCCCGGTCCACTAATAATAAATATGAGTTTTGGGTACTCAGAACAAAGACACCCCAAAGCCAAAGAAAATGAGTTCCTCTGACTCTTCTTCCGCGGAAACTCGTCTAGCCACGGCTAAGACTGTTCTCACAACCGCGGCCTCCGTGGCTGCAACCGCAATGCTAGCTAAATCACTAGTCCAAGACTATTTGCCTGACGAGGTGCACCAGTATATCTCCCATGGCTTCCGCATCATCTTTGGCTACTTCTCATCTCAAATGACTATAGTCATTGAAGAGTTTGAAGGGTTTGTCCACAACGAAGTCTATGAGGCCGCGGAGGCCTATCTAGCCACCAAGATCTCTCCTTCGAACAAAAGAATCAAAGTGAGTAAACACGAGAAAGAAAACAACTACAACGTCACCGTGGAACGTGACGAGGAAGTTGTGGATACCTTCAACGGCGTCAAGTTCCGTTGGGTCCTTCATTGTCGCCATGTTGAGTCCAAGAACTTCCACAACCCACGAGATCTAAACTCCACACTCAAATCTGAAGTCAGATCATTCGAGCTGAGCTTCCACAAGAAGTTCAAGGACATGGCTCTTGAGTCCTACTTGCCATTCATGGTCAAAAGAGCTGCGGCGGTGAAGCAAGAAAAGAAAACACTCAAGATCTTTACTCTTGACCCAGATAGCATGTATGGGAGTTACTCTGAGGCTTGGACCTCTGTGATTCTTGACCATCCTTCTACCTTCAAGACCATAGGAATGGATGCAGATGTCAAGAGAAATGTGATGGAAGATCTAGACCAGTTTGTGAAGCGAAGGGACTTTTACAAAAGGGTAGGTAAAGCTTGGAAGAGAGGTTACTTGTTGTACGGTCCACCAGGTACAGGGAAGTCAAGCTTGATCGCAGCAATGGCTAATCATCTCAACTTTGATGTTTATGACCTAGAGTTGACTGCGGTTAGCAACAACTCCGAGCTACGTAGACTGCTGATTGCTACTGCTAACCGCTCTATTCTTGTTGTGGAAGATATCGACTGTTCTATCGAGTTGAAAGATAGGTCAGCTGATGAACCTCCTCGTGAATCAGAAGAAAGTAACGACCCACGTTACAAAAAGGTGACACTATCTGGACTATTAAATTTTATTGATGGTCTATGGTCAAGTTGTGGCGATGAAAGGATCATAATATTCACGACCAATTACAAAGAGAAACTCGATGCAGCGTTGTTGAGGCCAGGACGCATGGATATGCACATTCACATGTCGTACTGCACGCCGAGTACTTTCAAAGTTCTTGCTTCAAACTATTTAGAGATCAAAGAGCATAAGCTTTTTAGTAAGATCGAGGAAGGTATTGAGGCAACCGAGGTTAGTCCAGCGGAGGTGGCGGAACAACTCATGAAGAATGACACTGCTGATAAAGTTCTTGAAGGTTTAATTGAGTTCTTGAAAGTGAAAAAGATCCAAAACGAAGAAGAGAAAGCTAAGAAGGACGAGAAAGAATTGGAGAACAAGGACAAGACCACTAAGGGTAAAGATTCGGAGGTTGAGAAAACAGAAGTGGTGGATGAACAGGTTACGAGGAATGATCGCGTTGATAAGGTTCTTGAGGGTTTGGTCGAGTTACTAAAAGCTAAGAATATCGACGACGGCCAAGATAAGGTCAAACATGAGGACGCGACTCAAGCGAGTAACATTAGCTTGTGAGATTTGGAAGAGTGTTCGATTAACTGACATGAGTTTATTGTTTTTTTTTTTTTTTTTTTTTTTTTTTGTTGATTGTGTATTTTGGGATGATGTAACATTACAAACTAATAAGCAAGATGTGGATCTAGAAAGACCACTTGAAGGCAGCTACACGTGAAAAGATCCATAGCATATTGTACCTCATTTCATAAAATACATCCATATCACATTATATCGATCAACCATCAAAAGCAAAAGATGATAATAATAGTTATGGATTACGAATTCCCTAATTGGTTTAGTAGAGTTTTAATCGAGTTTGTTTATGCTGATAATAAAAAATAGGCATGAATTATTTCACTAAACAAAATGCTAAAATAAATAGATAATGTTATCCTAGAGATTCACAAAGTAACTTTGCTTAAGAAAGATATCATTTCCAAAGCCATTTGAGAAAAAAAAAAGATATCATTTCCAACGAGAAAAATATCATCATCTATATGCAAGAGTTTTAACCAAGTAAACTAGATTTTGACCCGCCCTTTCAAAGAGTGGATATATTTTTCTGTTTTATTAATCTGATAAATTTAATTTTTATAATTGTGTTTTTTTTGTTATCATACTTTTAGCTAAGATTAGTTAAATTTAATATATTTTTTGATAACTATATTCAATATGTCAAGTTGCTTAACTCTATGCTTGTGTCATATGCATTTAAGAAATCATTTTTAAACTTTATTCTTAAAATTTATAACATAAATATTTTCTTAGTACTTATGTAACATAATTAGTCAAGAATATTTGTAAAAAAACCCGATTTTTGGAATTGACCCGAAAATGGCTTCCTTTAAACTATACTTCTATACCCGGGTCAAAATTTAAAGAACTAATTTTTATTTCTTAGTATTTCTACAATATTCTTATCTATCTATGTATACTATCTTTTTTAAATTATTAGTAAGAAGATTTGATAATTGTATTGAATTTTTGATGTTACATAACTATACACATGTACCTAGTGTTTTAAAACATAATCCAGATCTGCGGTTGAAAATGTAAATCCGGTGATCCGGTATGTAATCAGATTTGAATTTTTAGGTAAAAATCATTTTTAATAATCCAGTAAAACCCAAGAAAACCCGCTAAAACTTAGAACCTGACTACCAGTTGAATCACTGATTGAACCAATATGTAAACTTTAATTATTATTATTTTTTTAATTTTAGTTATATAATTAGAATCTGTTTATATTCAATTAGGAAGTTAGATTTTTAGTATAAACAATACTGTAAGTATTTTGCGGTATATTTTTGATCCGACCTTGAAAGGGCGGATATATTTTTTGTTTTAAATTACTTTCTTAGAAATTTAATTTTCATTTTTGTGTTTTTTGTAATCATACTTGTGTTTTTCTTTTGTAATTTCTTTTTAGTTATTAATAAGAAGCTTTGATAATTATAAGACTAAAACTGATATAATTAAATATTTTAATTTTTTTACTTTAATTAATGCTTATTTTAAAATTTTATACAATGATCAAAAAATTGTTTAATTTTTTGTGTATTTGATAATTATTTTTATGTCCCACAGAATAACCATGATGTCAAAAAAGAAAATAATAAAACCCATAACTTTTAATAGCAATAACATCAATCATATTAATTACATTGATTAAACGAATTGTACTGTGGACATATAGTTAATCAAACGAAAAAACATGTCCACTATCTAAATTATATGTTCACGACAATCAAAAAGAAATGAGTGTAATACTATAATAAGACTGAACGGTTAGATAGGAGCGGTTAGATAGGAGTGGATCATGGTTAGATTAAGTAGTTATATAAATATGTCGTGTATAACCACTTACATTGCTTTTTTGTTCTTTTTTAAATAGACCCAACATATATCAATAAGGCACACTTCAACTTTAATAGTATTGATTTTACTACTGTTTAATGTTTACGATTTTCAAAATTTTTGAGAATAGAATCCTAAATTTAGCTTCACACAGTACTGGCCCTGGGGGAAGCCATAGAAGCATGTGTTTTCAACAGCATTTAGAATAATAAATTTTTGCTCGTTATATTTCAAATTCTCTTGTAGCTCAGTCGGAAAATGACGTATGAGATTATCATGAGAAGTGAAAGATTTGACTGTCGCCATTGTCTTTACCAACACTTCTTACCATTATATTTTTTTGGGCTTCTGGCCCAACATTTGTCAGGACCGGACCTAACTTCAGATAACAAAAATTCATGATTCACATGATGATATAATTGAAAACAAATATTAAACAAATACACAATATAAATACCTAAAGATTCAGTAATTACGCAAAGAGCTAAAAAGTATCTCTTCAATGATTTTTGAGAATTTTTACAATTAGATATTTCTTATCGGAATTTGTTTGGAGAAGATAAAAAGTCAATGACAATTTGAAAGTTGTAAAAATTATTATTATCGAAAATTTTATTGCAATTTTTTTGTTATTTAAGGCTATGACCTCATTTGTATACACTAAAGTTCTCCTAAAAATTTATTTAACTAATTTTCATAAATAAATAATACAACATAATGGGATTTAACTCTAATTTATCGATACAAAAATGAATAAACATATATGCTAGTAATCAAAATTTTGATTTTTGATGTGCTAACTTGTCTATTGCACTTTAGTAAATAATCATGTAGCATCTTGTTTAATTTTACACTTTGTTTTGATATTGTGCTTATATTTTGTTTGAAAAGGGCTGGTTTAAT
This sequence comes from Raphanus sativus, assembly GCF_000801105.2. Classification (NCBI taxonomy): domain Eukaryota; kingdom Viridiplantae; phylum Streptophyta; class Magnoliopsida; order Brassicales; family Brassicaceae; genus Raphanus; species Raphanus sativus. The sequence goes on along the minus strand of NC_079516.1, from coordinate 39,243,003 downwards.
TTTCCATATTTCTGTTTATTTAGTTTTCATCTATGTTTTTATTATTTATGTTCAATTTTGCTATCTTTATAACCATAAGGTATATATAATAATATAGTCCCTCCTAGCTTCTTGTGTGCATGTTATTTAAAATAATTAAGAAAAAAGGCCTCATGAATCATGAACAAGTAAGTCACATGATTAACCCATGTCTCTTAGTCAGAGTTTTTAAACTCATTTTGACATTTTTTTTTACATTTTCCAGTTAAAAAACAGTTCTTATATCTCTTCTTTAAGAAACGGTTCTTAGATTTCTTAGTTAAAATCTAAAAAAGGATTAGAACCGTCTATTAACCGAAGTTAAAAAATCTATCTTATTAAAACAGAAACATTCTATTGGACCTAACATTTATTTTGTAAGTTTTTAAATTAAATACACCTTTATACTTTATAGTTAAACTTAAATTAAATCACTAATGTTCTTTTCTTTATACTACTATCCATGTTTCCAAACAATATACTTATTTATTTATACTACTATCAATGTTTTCAAACAATATATTTTTATACTACTATCAATGTTTCCAAACAATACAATAATTAATATTACTTATTTTATATCTATCATTTTTTCTTTAAAATTTTGTAGAAACGTCATAATTTCATAAATTGCAAAATAATGAACTTTAAAATTTGGATTATAAGTTACAAATTATGAAACTATTACAATTTAAATCAAATTAAATTACATATCGGTCATCCATCAGTTCAATCAATTAGTCTCGGGTTTTAGTAATTTTTTTTAATATGAATATTTTAAAAACCTAAACTGAATTGTCAGATCTCCGGGTTAACCGGTATAATCACAATCAGATTGAATTTAAAATACTGATTTAAATGCAAAACTATTTTAAATACACTCTTTAAAAATTACCAAAATATTTATTAAATTATTAGTGAAATTTTTCATCGTAAAATATTCCGCGCTTCTAAAACGCGGGTCAAGATCTAGTCTTCATTAAAACCGGGGTTAATCATAGTCTTAGACCATGATTAACCCCATCTAAACATTTATTTTAGTCTATCAAATTATTTTATTGCATAAAGGGTACAAAATTGAAACAGACAGGATCTTCACTGATTACATTGAAGCATCTTCTATTATTTTATTTTAATCATGAAATATTTATTTTAGGATACAAAATATTAGAAAACTGTACCATTTTCTTGTTTTTTTGGTATTTCTGTTTTCGAAAATTATAGGATAAATTAAATTGATCATTTTTTTAGGAAAGGAATGCATATACATATATATAGGTATCCCCGCAAAGTCCAAGGCCAGATCTTCAAAGCCATAATAAATCAAACATTTTGAGTATCATCATGTCTTCCTCAAGGTAACCCATGCATTTTCTTCTACACTTCTGTAAATTGATGTACATATTGTAAAATGAGTAGGTGTGTGTAATTTAATCAAGTCTAACGTTGTAATCAACCCATCTAATTGATTTTTTTTCTGTTTATATGTTAATCAGGCACTCTTTGGTGGACGCCCTTAGTATGAAAGAGGGAAATGGAGAGCATAGTTACGATACTAATTCTCATTACCAGGTAACTAAAAGACATTATGACAATTTATGATGAATACTAGAACAAGATTTATATGATATATGTTCTATTTCTGATTTGTTGCGGTTTACAGAGAAGTGTTTTTTCCGAGATAGAACATGTGGTGATAGAGAGCATCAAAGAGATGTTAATGAATTTGGATTATCCCGGGTGCATCAAAGTGGCTGACTTGGGTTGTTCTTCTGGAAGAAACTCGTTGTTTGCCATGTCGGAGATCGTCAACACGATCATCGAATCATACCAACAAAAAGGTCGAAACAACTCACCAGAGATCGAGTGTTGTCTGAACGATCTTCCACATAACGACTTCAACAATACCTTCAAGTTGGTTCCTTCCTTTCTGGAGAAGCTGAAGATGGAGGTCAAAGGAAAGTGCTTCGTGTCAGGAGTACCAAACTCTTTCTACTCAAGGCTATTCCCAAGCATGTCTCTTCATCTTGCTCATTCATCTTTTAGTCTCCATTGGCTTTCTAAGGTCCCTGATGGGCTTGAGAACAACAATACAAGCATCCATATCAATGATACATCCCCTCCAGATGTCTACAAAAGTTATTTGAATCAGTTCAAGAATGATTTCTCGGTGTTCCTAAGAATGCGTTCAGAAGAGATAGTGCCTAATGGGCAGATGGTTCTCACGTTCGTGGGCAGAAAGGTTTCGAATCCTTTATCCAAAGATTGTTTTCAAGTTTGGTCGTTGTTATCCGATTGCATCCTTGATCTAGTGTCCGAGGTACCCAATTTCACTAACTTACTTTCATTCTTTATATTTTTAACTAATGACATCAAATGAACTGCCTTATAAATTACTATTAAACATGTTTAAAAGTATGTGTTTCCAACTAAAATCAGTTGGAAATCATATCTTTTACTATTGGTTATCTTCACATTTTACCTATTAGAAAAACTGTATCAATCAATGATGCGAAGGAGTTCTCAAAAAATGATTAGTTATAAATTAAAGCAAAAGTGATTGATATGGTTCTAATACTCAACTAATAAAATCTCAAAAGAAAATTTACTACATGGATATTAGAATCTCATCAATGACTTTTATTTAGTTAGCAACTAATCATTTTTTAGAACCTCTTCGATTATTGATAAGAGTGCTCTTAAGATTCCTAAGATAGCCTATTAAGATATTGATTTTTTTGACTTGTATATCTTGGATCGGATCTAGTCTCGAGCCATGTTCCCTACAACTAATTGGTGAACTTCTTGTCATTCTATATTATAGTATTGGTTTCTTCTATTTTTGAATGTTATCTTGCAAAAGAAAAAAACTTTTTGCGTTTGTTTTTTTTTCTTTCTTTCAAGTTATTTTTGCCAAAACTACGTATAAGTTCTTCAGAAAATATAATACATACTAGATATATGTACCAATCAAACATTGATTTGTTTGCAACTATTATTTTTTCTCGATCATAAATGTTTTTCAGCTAATACATTTAATATCTAACTACTAAGTATTGGAGCATTGTGATTGTGTAGGGGATTATTAAGGATTCTAGGATGCACTCTTTCAACATGCCATTCTATAATCCAAATGAAGAAGAGGTGAGGGAAGTTGTCATAAACGAGGGATCCTTTAAAATCAACAAGATCGAGACACATGACCATATTGTTCCATACAAAATTGAGAAGGATGAGGAGGAACTTTCACTTCAATTTATGGAAGCGGGTAAAGAGAGGGCAACCGGTATAAGATGCATCACTGAACCGTTGCTAATTGCTCACTTTGGAGAAAGTGTTATCGACCAGGTGTTTGACAAGTATGCACAGTATATGGCCAAATATCTCAGTGTTTCAAGTCATCGTCCCAATATGACCGTCAACATTGTTTTTTCTTTGACTAGGAAATAAAGATCATCTATTCTTCTATGTTTGTGTACGTTGTGATCTTATGTTTTATTTTATTTTTTGGGATTGTGGGAGAAGGGGGAAGGGGTGAGCAATTGTTTTTAAGTCCATTATGAATAAATAGCTACCTTGCGTATATAAGTTGTGGAACTCATTCATTGTTCTTGACCTCTATATGCAATTTCAGTGGGCGGGGTTAAATTTTTTTAATTGAATGAAGGGGTTACATTTTCAGTAGGCATACCAAAAACATTTACATATTGGACAAAGTTCAGAAGTATAAAACAAACAAATCTCCAAAACATTTACATATTGGATCTACTATCTTTACCAACATTTTTGTTACCAGTATACTTCTTGGGCTTCCGGCCTAATATTTGTCAGGACCTGGCCTAGTTTCACATAACAAAAATTCATGATTCACATGATGATATAATTGAAAATTTAAAATTAAACAAAACACAATATAAACACCTACAGATTAAGTAATTATACAAAAAGATAAAAAGTAACTCTTCAATGATTTTTGAGAATTTTTACAATTAGATATTTCTGATCCGAATTTTTTTTGGAGAGGATAAAAAGTCAATGAGAACTTTTATAAGTTATAAAAATTATTATTATCAATAATTTACTTTTTTGTTATTTAAGGCTATGACTCCATTTGTATTATATTAAAGTTTTCCTAAAATATTATTTTATTAATTTTCATAAATAAATAATACAACATTTTGGGATTTAAACTCTAGTTTCTCGTTAGAAAAAAATGAAGGAACATATATGCTAGTAATCAAAATTTGATTTTTGATGTGCTAACTTTTCTATTGCACTTTTGCATGCTACCAAGACTCCAGAATACTCTGGGGCAGGCTATCGAGTAGTTTTTAACATATTAAATGGCCGTAATCGTGGCCCACTTTACACCATCCCTTTGGTAATCCATCTCCTATAAAATAGTCCCAAACTCTCATCCCTGATCATCTCAAAATCTTGCGACCAGAGGTTTCTTGAAAGGGTTTAGTGATCGCAGAAGAAGGGCCTTTCATCTTTCCACGTTCGACCACCAAACAAAGACAAGAAGCTGTTCATCAAAGTATCTCCTTAGAACCCTCACAATCTTTTTTCTTTTTAATCATTAAATCTCAATTTGTATGCTCATCATAGAAAGCTTAGCACCGTTGGATCAACCTAATCAGATTTATCCCTACCGCACGTAACCTAATAATAACAGATACAGTTTAGTTATATATCTGTAGAGAATCGACCTTGGCTTTTCTTGTAACAAACGGAACGATGCACTGATATGTTTGGCGAGTCCAATCTCCAAACCGGAGTTAAACTCTTTGTCTCTATGAATCGAAAGATTACAAGCCTCGCACTAGTTGCGTGTTCTATGAGAGATATCTATTTGTTGTATCTTACAATGAGAGTCTCGACCTATATTTATACTAGATTGCTAATGTGATTCCTTGTTGTAAAAGGAATAACATGTTTATCCTAAGTTTATAAGACTTTATAAACTTCTTGGATAATAATGAAACTAACCCAATCTTCTTATCTCTTCAGGTCTTGTACGAAGCCCAGTAGTCGGCCCAGGAAAACCCAAGAGACATCAAGGCCTCACATTCTCCACCTTGGCTCTTTGGTTATTCCTCGACTTCTCCGCTTCTCCATCTCTCTCTCCTTGCGAAATGAAACCAGAAGCTTCCGACGAGCTCGCCGCACCGTCTTCACCGTCTATTCCTCAACGCTATCTTCACCGGAGATGCATGCCTTCTCCGATCCTTGCTTCTCTCTCTCGCTCCGATTGATTCCTCTCTCCCTCTTCGATTCTCCGTGAACCAGACAAGATCCCGACTTACCGTCGCTTGTCTTCACCGGCGTTCGCTCTCACCGCTTTCACCATTGATATCTCAGGTTTATTTTGTTCTTTTATGACTGTTTCTTTAGTCATTTGAACAAGACCCTAACCTTTGATTTCAATTTCTTCCAGCTTGTCCTTTGATGAATCCAGAAAAAAAAACCTTTAACTTCGTGATTCTCCGGTAGCAAAACTCAATTTGTCTACCTCACGACATGTACACTGAACCAAAATTGTCACCACCACAAAAGGTATCTTCTTTTGTTTTGACTTTTGTTTCATATGTACGTGTCTTAAGCTCCTTTTGAAACCTTGTAATGAAACTCCTTAGCTAAATAATTAAACACATCTCATTGTTTAATCTCCAGCTCACGGTGTAGACGTCTCTTCACCTCCGTTGCTTCCGATAGGTACTCAAATAGAATTATTTCTTTTAATTCTGTAACAGCTTAAACCTGTGAACTAATAACCATGTGTTCACATCTTTGTTGCAGACGTTTTCTTTGCTACAACCATATTTCTTCAAGGTAAACTTTTGAACTCATCCTTTATCAAGCTTTATATATCCCTGTCGAACCATCAGTTTACTTTTCCTGAAACTGATACTTTCTTTTGTGGCCTTTCCGCGAGGTGAACAACTCGACAGCACTGTCACCTGCAGCCACACGAGACCTACTATGGCAGGACTTTAAGAAGCTCCAGACATGTCTCGAACTTCTTTCCAGGTACACACTTAGTTAGGAAATCCGCAGGATTGATAGATGTGTGAATCTTATGAACCGTAACGTCACCAGCCTCAATTACGTCCCTCATAAAATGTAGTCTAGTGTCTATATGCTTAGTCCGTTCATGGAATCCCCCATTCTTGGCCAAGTGTATAGCACTTTGAGAATCTGAAAACACTCTCACGTCATCTTGCTCAAATCCCAACTCCCCAACGAAACCTTTAAGCCACAATGCCTCTTTAAAAGCTTCGGCTAATGCCATATATTCTGATTCTGTCGTTGATAGTACAACAATATGTTGGAGACCTGATCTCCAGCTTATAGTGTTGCCTCCGACTTGAAAAACATATCCGGTAACGGATCTTCTTCTGTCCAAATCGGTAGCGTAGTCTGCGTCACAGAATCCTTGTACTTTGAAGTCTTCTCCTTTAGTAAACACTAGGTCTGAATCTAGAGCTCCTTTAAGATACCTTAATACCCACTTAACTGCTTCCCAGTGCTGTCTTCCTGGCTTGCTCATATATCGGCTGATTAATCCCACTGCGAAACATAAGTCCGGTCTAGATCCCACCATTGCATACATTAGACTTCCAACCGCTGATGCATACGGTATCACGTTCATGAATCTCGCTTCCATGTCTTCTTCTTCTTGTGTCAAACTCTTAAGCTTAAATTGTGGTCCGATAGGAGTAACCACAGCTTTGCTCTCGGCCATGTTAAAAGTTTCCAACACTTTCTGTAGATACTTGCCCTGTGATAGCCTTAGAGTTCCCTTCTCCCGATCTCTAATAATATCCATCCCAAGTATTCTTGAAGCCGCTCCTAGGTCCTTCATCTCAAACTCTTTCTTCAGACTGTCTTTGATTCTTTTAATCTCCTTTGAGTCCTTAGACGCTATGAGCATGTCATCGACATAGATTAAGAGATAAACCATATGCGATAGATCTGAACCTTTCATGTAGACACAAGGATCGTAAGCACTTCTGTAATAGCCCTGCCCCTTCATGAAACTGTCAAATCTCCTATTCCATTGTCTTGGTGACTGTTTTAATCCGTAAAGAGATTTTAACAGCAGACAAACTTGATCTTCTTTTCCTTCTTCAACGAAACCCTCTGGTTGTGCCATATAAATCTCCTCGTCTAGTGTTCCGTATAAGAAGGCCGTTTTCACATCTAATTGCTCCAACTCAAGATCATGATTTGCAACAAGTGACAGCATGATTCTGATCGATACGTGCTTCACCACTGGTGCAAACACTTCTGTGTAATCAATCCCCTCAACTTGTGAAAACCCCTTTGCTACTAATCTAGCTTTGTATCTCGGCTTCTCTACTCCAGGAATGCCTTCTTTCAGCTTGAAAACCCACTTGCTGCCAATAATTTTCTTTTTCTCTGGTTTCTCAACCAGTTTCCAAGTCTGATTTTTCTCCAATGAATCCATCTCTTCTTGCATTCCCTCGTACCATAACTTCCAGCTCTTACTTCTTCTTGCTTCTAAATAGGATTTAGGTTCATCCATATTTATCTCCTCTGCTGTAGCTAGAGCATAAGCCACGCAATCTGAATCATCAAACCTAGAAGGCTTCTTTACTTCTCGTCTGATCCTGTCTCTAGCAAGAATGTAATTATCTAGATTTTCCTGTTGAGTTTCCACAACTTCTTTCTCACTCTCCGAGCTTGAGGATTCAGGTTCCGGGTTCTCAGATGCTGGAGAAACTCCACCTTGAACTGTATCCTCTGTTTCAGTGACTGTAGAAGTGTTTGAAGGTCCTTGAATTAGCGCCGGATTGAATGTTACTTTCTTTGTCTTCTTCTTCTTCTCGCTAATTACTTTAATGTCTTTAAACATCTCCTCCTCATTGAAAATCACGTTTCTGCTCACTGTACACCTTAACTCTTCTGGTAACCAAACTCGATAGCCTTTAGTCCCCTCTGGATATCCTACGAAAACTCCTTTCATCGCTCTTGGACTAGTTTTAGCTTGAGTTACGTGAACATAAGCTGTACACCCGAACCTCCTTAGATGTTTTAAGTCTGTTTTGGTTCCAGACCACACCTCTTCTGGTAGCTTGAAGCTAATAGCTGTACTAGGAGATCGATTGATTAAGTAGACAGCCGTGGAAGCCGCTTCCGCCCAGAACTTCTCTTCTAAGCCAGCCTCTGTCAACATACACCTAACCTTCTCCATAATCGTACGGTTCATGCGTTCTGATACTCCGTTTTGTTGCGGAGTATAGATGCATGTTCTGTGTCTTTTAATCCCTGCTTCCTTACACAACGTATCCATCTGTGTATTGCAGAACTCTAATCCGTTATCCGTCCTAAGACACTTCACCTTCTTTCCTGTCTCAGTCTCCACGCTTGTCTTCCATTCCTTGAAGTTCTGAAATACTTCGTCCTTTGATCTTAGGAAATAGATCCAAACTTTCCTAGAAAAATCATCAATGAACGTAACAAAATAGAAGCATCCTCCGAGACTCTCAACTACCGAAGGCGAACCCCATAAGTCTGAGTGTATGTACTCTAGAACTTCTTTAGACGTGTGTTTACCTTTTGGGAAGCTTAACTTGTGTGCTTTACCCAAAACGCAACTCTCGCAGAACTCTAACGTCTTCACATCCTTTTTATTTAGATGTCCTTCCTTGACTAAAACATTCATGCCCTTTAGACTCATATGTCCAAGCCTAGAGTGCCACCTCTTAGTCAAATCGATATCAGGCCTTGCAACTGCAGCTTCACCACTCAACACTGTCCCTTGTAAATAATACAAACCGTCACAGTATTTGCCAGAAATAACCTTCTGATCTCCCTTGTAAAACTGCACCATGAAGTCTTTGCCTTCGTATCTGCATCCCATCTTCTCCAATAAACCGTAGGAAATAAGATTTCTGCCCATTGTGGGCATGTAGCGAACATCAGTGAGTATCACGCTTGATCCATCATCATTCATGATCCTCATCTTTCCTATCCCTTTGATCTCGCTAATAGTATTATTTCCCATCAAAACCTTCCCTCCTTCTATGTCTTCAAGATCAAATAAGACATCTTTATTAGGAGTGATATGAAACGTGCAGCCAGAGTCAAGTACCCACTCGTCCTTAGCAGCTTGCTGGCTAGCCACTAATACCAACGGTTGCTCCTTAGCTATGTTGACCGAGTTTGATGAGCTCTGGTTCTTCCTCTCTGGACACTGTTTCTTAAAGTGTCCCTCCTTCCCGCACGTCCAACATTCTTTAGAGAATTTGGGTCTAGACTGTGATCTGTTCTTACTCTTTGATCTAGCTCTCCAAGTCTTGTTGCTCTTCTTGTCACCCCTGCCTCTCTCGTTTCCAGCAAACAACCCTTCTGAGTTACTCTTAGACTTGTTAAGAAGTCCCTTCTCCCTTAATTCAACTTCCTTAGAATAAGCAGAGCTCGTAACATCACGAACCGTTAAGGTTTCTTTTCCGCTGCCGTACTTTAATGCATCAACAAGAGACTCGTATTGCTTAGGTAGACTTGTTAAGATCTGTATAGCTTGATCTTCTTCACTGATCTTAATATCAAGACTTGCTAAATCAGCCACAAGTTTTAGAAACACATCCAAGTTCTCCTCAATGGTCTTGTGTTCTTCCATTCTAAAACCTGCATATCTCTGCTTCATATATATTCGATTAGGTAATGTCTTGGTCTGATATTCCGCCTCTAGAGCCTTCCACATATCCAGTGCTGTAGGCTCATTCATAACCTTGCGTAGGATAAGATCAGATAGACACATACTGATCAGATTCTTTGTACGCAACTCCTTGTCTTGCTCCTTAGGATCTGGTTTAACATCCTTCTGTCCTTCTTCACCTTCATCATCCGAAGAAGGAGTTTTCTCCTTAAGAACAGAACCCAAACCAAAGATCTCTAGCTGACATAGCATCTTATACTTCCATAGACCAAAATCACCTTTTCCATCAAATTTCTCCACTTCAAATTTCTTTGAAATTGCTTCCATCTCCTTATTAACCTGTAAACTGTTGTTTCTTTTGTTTTGCAGGTTGCTGTAACACGCCGGAACCGTCAAGCTTCAATATAAACGAGCTGAGTCTTCTTCACCACACCAGATAAGAATTCTCCTTGCTTGTATATTGAATCTTGCCTTCGAATCTCTGTAACTAGGATCTCGGTTAGCCTAAGCTCTGATACCACTTGTAGAGAATCGACCTTGGCTTTTCTTGTAACAAACGGAACGATGCACTGATATGTTTGGCGAGTCCAATCTCCAAACCGGAGTTAAACTCTTTGTCTCTATGAATCGAAAGATTACAAGCCTCGCACTAGTTGCGTGTTCTATGAGAGATATCTATTTGTTGTATCTTACAATGAGAGTCTCGACCTATATTTATACTAGATTGCTAATGTGATTCCTTGTTGTAAAAGGAATAACATGTTTATCCTAAGTTTATAAGACTTTATAAACTTCTTGGATAATAATGAAACTAACCCAATCTTCTTATCTCTTCAGGTCTTGTACGAAGCCCAGTAGTCGGCCCAGGAAAACCCAAGAGACATCAAGGCCTCACAATATCTATTACACAATAATTTTTTTGTCTGTGTTATTTTTTTGTTAGTTTCTTGGAGATGAGTTCCTCTGATTCATCTCACCTAGCCACCGCCAAAACAGCTCTCACGACGGTTGCATCGGTGGCTGCAGCCGCAATGCTAGCTCGAACAGTGATCCAAGACTACATGCCAGCCGAGGTTTATGACTTCATCTCTTGTGGTATCCGCAAATGCTTCAGCTACTACGGTTTTCAAATGACAGTGGTACTCGAAGAGTTTGGAGGCTTTGAAATCAACGAAGTGTTTGAAGCAGCAGAGACTTACCTAGCCTCCAAGATATCTCCATCCACTAGAAGAATCAAAGTCAACAAACTTGAGAAGCAGAGCAACTTCAGCGTCACCGTTGAACGCGACGAGGAAGTCGTGGACACCTTCGACGGCGTGAAGCTCAGCTGGATCCTCGTGTGTCGGCAGGTGAAGAAGAAGGATTTTCTTAACCCTCGTGATCGGAACTCTACTCTGAAGTCAGAGGTGCGTTCTTACGAGCTCAGGTTCAACAAGAAGTTCAAGAAGACGGTTCTTGAAACTTACTTACCGTTTGTGGTTCAACAAGCTGCTCTGATGAAGCAAAAGATTAAAACGCTTAAAATCTTTACTCTGAATTCGTATTCTGAGTGGACCTCTGTGACACTCGACCATCCTTCCACGTTTCAAACTCTTGCCATGGATCCGGAGGTGAAAAAGAACTTGGTGGAGGATCTTGATTGTTTTGTGCAGCGTAAAAGCTTTTACGCGAGAGTAGGGAAAGCTTGGAAGAGAGGGTACTTGTTGTATGGTCCACCTGGTACAGGAAAGTCAAGTTTGATCGCAGCCATAGCCAATCATCTTAACTTTGATATCTATGACTTGGACTTGGCATCAGTTAAAAGCAACGCTGAGCTCCGTATGTTACTCGTGTCTACTGCAAACCGTTCGGTTTTGGTTGTAGAAGATATTGATTGTTCCATCGAGTTTAAGGATCGGACTACTGATGAGCCTAGCGATCTTCTCGATAAACCGGTAATGCATATTTATCAATATTCAATAAATCGTTAGACGGTGATTATGTGCTTTGTAGAGAACTAGTGCCTAGGCCGACATACATTTGTCATATTTAATATTGTTATAGCTTAAGCTCATACATGATTTTTTTTCAGGTCACACTGTCAGGGCTATTGAATTTTGTGGATGGACTGTGGTCAAGTTGTGGTAACGAGCGGATCATAGTGTTCACTACTAACTACAAAGAAAGATTGGATCCCGCATTGTTGAGGCCAGGACGTATGGACGTGCACATTCACATGTCTTATTGCACACCAGCTGGTTTTAAGGTTTTGGCTTCAAACTATCTTGAGATTGAAGATCATATTCTTTTCAAGGAGATTGAGGAACTTATCCAGGAAATAAAAGTTACACCAGCAGAGATAGCTGAACAGCTGATGAGAAATGACTATGTGGATCAATTACTCCAAGGATTGATTTCGTTCTTAAGAGCCAAGAAAACTGAAAATGATGACAGCCAACGGCCAACAGATAAATAGCTAAATAGCTTATAAGAAAACTTTCTTCATGTTAGATATTTGAATTTTTTTTTTTTTTTTCACTTAGTTAAAAACTTAAAATGATGAATAGTTGTCCTATTATTTGTTGTTTTGTTGAGTAATATTCCTTATGTTTCTGAATAAGTGCCACTTTTACATTTTACATACATTAGAGAAATGACGAAAAATATATCAGTTGTTATTAGTTATACATTTTTAACCAATAATATTTGAGATAAATAAAATTATTTATAAAATTAATGCAATTTACAATTAATATTTCAGCTGAAAATTAAATATAATTTTCACTGAAATTGTAAAATGACATTTTTTTTGCAACAAAAAAAATATTAGAATGACATTTATTATGAAACAAAAAGACTATTAAACTATCTATTGGTAAAATGTTTCTAAATCCTTTTGTTTTTCAGAATAGTTTTTTCATTGCATCAGTATTTTAGAAGTATTAATTCATCATTAATAAACTATAAGTATTTATTATATCGATGATTTCGTAATTAATATTATTTATGAAGATTTATGTTTAATGGTTATTCTACGCTTGGTCCTTTTATGGCAGATATTGGGGCACAGATTTAAATTATATTGTAAGAAAGATTTATGTAGAATTTTTATGTTTTATCTGAATAATTTATAACAAATTTGAATTATGAACTTCTTGGTATAATAATATTAATAATTTTTTATCTAACACACTATCAAACAATATATTCTATTAAAATAATACTTACTTAATTTTAAGTGGATTCTGACAGATTTTTATTCTTTTTTCGAATAATTCTAACTACTTTATTTATTGTTTTCATTTAAATATTTTATTACATATTTTATATTTTTTTACTCTTCCAAAATACTTCATTAATAATAGGGATCATAATAATTTGATGGTATTTATTTTACATATTAACCATAATAATTTTACAAATTCAAATCGGTTACAAAATTATTTTATTTATTTACATAATTAGTTAAACATGAGTATTTAGCTATACGTTTTTATGAGTATCAGTTTTTTAGATTTTAAAATTAAATTATGTTAGGATACTAAAAAAAATTTGGACAGTTTTTGATTTAAATTCTTCCGGATCTCAATAAATTTAGATGAACATAAAAATATCTAAGTTTAAAAATATCATTAATAATTTATTCCGGTTCAATGATAAGATGCTAAAAGAGCCGACTGGAAATAAGTTCAGTAGTCGGTAGCAAGTAACCAAGAAAACGAGTATAGTTGACTCTTGACTTATAAATGTAAATTCATTGACTTCCATTTCGATAAAGTTTCTTGTACGCTCATTCTTGAAACCAAAGTTGAAAAGGTCGAACCAAAAGCAAAAGATCCAAACATCACGAGCTTCAGATCCTTGTCTGTTCACTAACTCCCTCCTTTGTAAGTGTTCTGGTACCACAAAGATTGGTTAGATTCATCTCGATGTTCTAGGATTTTACATGTTTCTTACCGATTAGTCTCATCTTGAGTTAAGTGATTCTATAGTCATTTTGATTGAGATTATTGCTTAAAAATTCTTTCTCCAGTTGCAGAGATGGTGGACGCTGTGGTAACAGTGTGTCTCGAGAAAGCCGTGAACATCCTCGAAGAAAAAGGCCGAGTTGTGTCGGAATACAACAAACAGCTAAAAGATCTGCAAGACGAGTTGCAGTATATGCAGTCTTTTCTCAAAGACGCAGAGAGGCGTAAGAGGACCAACGACGTCTTGCGCAGACTGGTGTCAGACTTGCGAGAACTGGTTTACGAAGCTGAGGACATACTCGTGGACTGTCAGCTCGCGGATGGTAATGAAGCCGAGGACGACAACAACAACAACAACGAGCAAAGACCATCAAACGCGTGGCTTTCACGGCTCTACCCTGCTCGTGTTTCGCTTCAGTACAAGAAAAGCAAACGACTCAAAGAGATCAACGAGAGGATATCATCCATAAAGACTAAAGTGGAGCCTTACTTCAAGTTCAGGACGCCGAGTAACGTTGGGAGAGACAATGGAACCGATCGTTGGAGCTCTCCCGTGTACGACCACACTCAAGTGGTTGGTCTCGAAGGAGACAAAAGAAAGATCAAAGAGTGGCTCTTCAAGTCGAAAGAGAGCGAGTTGCTGATGATGGCCTTTGTAGGAATGGGAGGGTTAGGTAAAACTACGATAGCTCAAGAAGTGTTCAATGACAAAGAGATAGAGAACTGTTTCGAAAGAAGGATATGGGTCTCTGTGTCCCAAACCTTTACCGAAGAGCAGATCATGAGAAGTATACTGAGGAACTTGGGTGACGCGAGTGTTGGAGATGATCTCGGAACACTGCTGAGGAAAATCCAGCAGTATCTTATGGGGAAACGGTACTTGATTGTGATGGACGATGTTTGGGACACGAACTTGAGTTGGTGGGACAATATCTACAAAGGACTGCCTAAAGGACAAGGTGGCAGCGTTATTGTGACCACAAGATTAGAATCTGTCGCTGTAAAGGTCCAGGCGAGAGACAAGAGTCACAAGACTCACCGTCCGGAGCTCCTGAGTGATGATAACAGCTGGTTGCTGTTTTGTAAAGTGGCGTTTGCAGCAAACAATGGTGTGTGTGAGCGTTCTGAGCTTGAGGATGTTGGCAAGGAGATTGTGGCCAAGTGTAAAGGCTTGCCTTTGACGATCAAAGCTGTCGGTGGGATGCTTCTGTGCAAAGACCATGTCTATCATGAATGGAAGCGAATCTCGGAGTATTTTCAAGATGAACTGAGAGGAAACACTTCTGAAACCGACAATGTGATGTCTTCTCTGCAGTTGAGCTATGATGAACTCCCTTCTCACCTTAAGTCATGCTTTCTCACGCTCTCGCTCTATCCAGAAGACTGTGTTATACCTAAACAGCAGCTAGTCCATGGATGGATCGGAGAAGGGTTTGTCATGTTGAGAAACGGAAGATCTGCAACTGAATCAGGAGAAGACTGCTTCTCAGGACTCACCAACCGTTGTCTAGTTGAAGTTGTTGACAAAACGTATAGTGGAACCATCGTTACTTGCAAGATTCATGACATGGTTCGTGATCTGGTGATAGATATAGCAAAGAATGATTCCTTCTCTAACCCTGAAGGTGTCAACTGTCGTCACCTTGGGATTAGTGGAAACTTTGAGGAGAAGCAGGTCAGAGTCAACCATAGACTGAGAGGCCTAGTGTCAACAACCAAGACAGGTGAAGTGAACAAGCTTAACTCAGACCTAGCTAAGAAGTTCACTGACTGTAAGTATCTGCGAGTTCTCGACATCTCTAAATCCATATTCGATGCTCCTCTGTCTGAAATCTTGGATGAGATTGCGAGCCTTAAGCATTTGGCGTGTCTTAGCATGAGCAACACACATCCATTGATCCAGCTTCCTCGATCCATGGAAGATCTCCAGAATCTTCAGATTCTAGACGCGAGCTACTGTCAGAATCTGAAACAGCTTCAACCTTGCATTGTCTTGTTCAAGAAACTCCTCGTACTCGACATGACAAACTGTGGATCACTTGAGTACTTCCCCAAGGGAATAGGAAGCCTCGGGAGCCTCGAAGTGCTGTTGGGGTTTAAGCCGTCCATGTCAAGCAATGGGTGCAAGCTCAGTGAGGTTAGAAACCTCACAAACCTCAGGAAACTTGGTCTTTCTCTGACTCGTGGCGACCAGATAGGAGAAGATGAGCTAGACTCTTTGGTAAACTTATCCAAGCTCATGCTACTCTCCATCAACTGCTATGATAGCTATGGAGATGATCTCATAACCAAAATAGATGCTCTCGCTCCTCCACACCAGCTTCATGAGCTTTCTCTAGAGTTCTATCCTGGAAAGTTGAGTCCATCGTGGTTGAGTCCTAAAAGGCTTCCGATGTTGAGGTACATGTCAATATGCTCAGGTAATTTGGCAAAAATGCATCAAAAATTCTGGGAAACTGAGACTAACACTCACTGGAGAATCGAAGCTTTGATGTTTCATTCCTTGTCGGAACTGGACATGGACTGGGAAGAGCTTCAGCTGTCGATGCCGTACCTTAGGACAGTGCACGCAAACTGGTGTCCGGAGCTAGAGACTTTTCCTATAGAAGATGTTGGCTTTAGAGGAGGAGTGTGGACGAAAACACCAGCACACAGGACCTGATGATGGCAACGTTTTTAAGCAAACAGTTCAATGTTTATGTATCAGCAACAATAAAATTGGTGTGTATTACATATAGCATCATCATACAATGTCGTGTAGCATTTTACCGTTTGGATATTATATCGAACTTTCACTTTCTAATAACATAGAACAAAAGAGCAAGAGACAAGCAGAAAGGTAATATCTGTGAATCTGTGAATCTGTGAAGTCAGCTTGCTTGATCAGTCAGAGTCGGAGTCCAGATTCTGTGAAGACCTAACGGACCTCCTTATGCTCTCTTGGTACTCGGCATCTTCATCATCTTCCTCTTTCTTCTTCTTGCTGAGCATTCCTGTTTAATAATGATTTGCACATTTAAAAAAAGGATACTCTATCTAAACTGTAGACAATACTGAAGAAGGTGGATGCGAGGTCCTTCATACCTTTCTTAATCAGAACGTTCTCCAGTTTAGTCGTGGTGAAATCGTCCTTTGTGCCCAAATCCTGGAACCCAACTAACCTATCTATAGCGATTCCCTTGCTGAGAATGATTAAAAAGAGACATATCATATCAAGTATAAGACCTAGCAAGAAACCGTGTATGTAAAGAATGAATCAAAAGGAGATGAAACCTGACAAGCAAAACGCAAGGCAAGGTCTTAATTGAAAGCTTGGTGACAAAGAAAGGAGCATTCTGCAATTATATATCAGGCCAAGCATTAGTTTCACAAAACATATGGACTGTTGAGAAGCCATTTCCTTTTTTTCCTCTGTAATCAAGTGGTTTTGACTGACCTCTGCGTCAACTTTAATGAACTTAGTGTCCACATGTCTAGGCGCAAGAGTCTTCAGATGCTTGTCCATAATCCTATATATATATGTTTTGTACGAGCTCAAGATAAAAGGAAAAAAAAAAAAAAAGAGGAAGCTGATGAAGGGAGAAGATCTTTACTTGCAGCGGTAAAACTCCTTGTGGTAGAAATGACAGATCACTTTCTGACTCCTAGTAACTTCTCCCAGGAAATCTCCTTCATTTACCTCTCTATATTCGCCATGTCCTTGTCTTTTGAACGCTTCCCTCTTCTCAACTTCTCTCTGTCCCCAGAAAGAGGTTTAGTTCGTTCATTCATACCAATAATATGCATAACCTAGGCCAAAAAAGTTATCTATCACCTTGAGTGCAGCAATCCTATCAGCGTGCAGTTTTTCTAGCTCTGGATCCTACAACAGAACATGATGAGTCTACCCGTTAGAGATGGAATCTATCTTAAGAATGACTCCAGCAAGAGACATTATTGCACTTACATCCATAAGTTCATCAAGATCAACCTCCTCATTGGCATGCTTCGATGATTGCGCCTTCTCATTTGCAAGAACTTCCTGCACAACAAATCATTCAGAAACATACAAATCCTCTCATTGAGATAAAGGCATCGCCATTTGATGGGATTTAAACCAAATACTAAATTAGAAAACCTTTTTATAATCTCTAGCAGCTGCCGCCAATACGTTTCCGAACGCCAGATTCGAGAGCGTCGACTTGACTGCATCTGGATCCATTTTTCACAACCTTCTATTTCAAATCTGGAGCGGAAACACACAACAACAAAAACACAAAACAATCCCAAAATCAAAAAAAAAGATCGAACACGAACAGTAAAGGTGGAAAAACAGATAAAACGACAGCGTTTTCATAGGGAAATATGCATTTGAGCTTTCGCTTCAAAGCCTTTTTGTTTATAAGCGAAAGGCCCAAATAAAAGTTATTGTTTCGGTGGACATTTAAAACTTGATACGTGGCGCTAACTACTAGACCGATGTTATAGGTGAATGCCACGTGTGATTCTAGTAATCAAACACTGTATGACATTCCTATCCAAAGCCGGTTCTATATAAAAAGCATCCCTGATGAGCCTAATGAATCTGTATCGAGGATAAGATAATATCTACTCAAAAACTAAAACAAGAGTCGAAGAGGAACAATATAATGGAGCCTTACCAAAACCAGTCCGGAGCGCAGCAGACTCACCCACAACTTGACCAGTACGGAAACCCAGTAGTCACAACAGGCACCGGGGCATATGGAGGAGCTCCGGTCATGGCTGGTCATCACAAAGAAGGTGGTGGTGGTTTGAGTGGAATGCTTCACCGCTCTGGAAGTAGCTCTAGCTCTAGCTCCAGCTCGGTATATACTTGCTTCTCTTTCATATCTTGTCATCTTGATCTATATATATTGTATATTTTATATACAACTAAATTTGTTACGCAATGTTTTGATAAACTGATTCACACTATTTCACTATAGACTAGTTACAATTAGTATCATATAATGATATCATCAGATGTTTCATTTATTTTAACTTCAAGTCACAGGATCATGTAAACTATAAACCATGTACCAGTCTTTCTTACAATACATTTGTTGGTTTTATTTTACGGTAATACTTTTGATGTAGTGATCTTTTTCATTCCTTAAAATTTATGGCGACCATTCATTATATTCACACCATTTATTAAACAAAAAAAATTGTTTATATATGATTTATTTCTCATTCTTTTATTTTTACAAAATTATATAACAAAAATAGAATTTATCAAATTTGAAAAGGAACAATAACCATAAATGTTTTTTTCATTCATGTTGTTTTTTCTTTTCTTTTAGTTCCTTTTATTCTTTTAGCGGCCATCAGCTAAATGATTGATTTAATTTATGGTTGGCGTTTTGAAGTATATATAACAAATTGTATGCAGGAGGACGATGGACTAGGTGGAAGGAGGAAGAAGAAGGGAATCACGGCGAAGATTAAAGAGAAGCTGCCAGGTCATCAGGGAACCCACCAGACTTCTTCAGCGACTAGCACTACACCCGTTTATGATGCCACCGGCACTGGCGCCGTTCACCACGAGAAGAAAGGCATCATGGAGAAGATCAAAGAGAAGCTTCCCGGTCATCATTAGATTCGTTTTAATATCAAACTTTCTTGCATGTACTAAAGTGTCGTGTATCGTGTAATAATATAACGACGTAGCTTTTTCAGTCTATATATAGACATATGACGTGGCTTTGTAAGGCGTGTCTGTGTTACGCGTATGGTGGTTGCCTGTGATTTAATGCAACCGACAGGGTTAAGTTTCACGGAATCAACACATTAATAACACAAGCTTCTCCCCATAGCATGACACATCAGATTTTTAGATTCATGTGCGAGTGACATGTCAATAAATGAAAAAACTTCAAAATCCAATGAAAACATTTTATTTATATACATCACATACCATCATGATACACGTAATCCAAGTCTTTCTTAATTTATTCTTCAAGGTTAATCACTTTAATCAAATAAAAATAGCGTATGTTGAAGAGTTTTCTCGAGATTTTATTCACCATTGGTGTATTGATAGATCGAAGAAGGAATAAGAGAGAGTTATACCATTGGAGAGATCGAAGAAGGAAAGGGGATGGGAAAGGCGGCGCAGGTTTTAGAGAAGGAGGTACATACGCCAATATAAATACCTACACGGATTGAGAAGGATTAAACCATTGGCTTGGGTTCTAAATCGGTGTATCGGTTTAATTTCGGGTTCGGTTTGGTTTGGTTTGGTTAATTTAGGTTCTATAAGACTCAACCCAATTAAAACGAAAGTAGCTTTGGTTTGGATTCGATTTAGGTTTATTTTTGTTTGGTTTAGATTCAGTTCGGTTTGGTTTTAATTTAGTTTGTTTTACTTTATTATGGTTTAGTTTGATTCGGTGTAGTTTGGGTATGCGAACTATAAAAGATAGAGTGGGAATATAAACTTTATTAGCTAAAAAAATATTACTAAAAGTACAAAAAAAGAAACAATGTATCCAAAAACTAAATATATCAAACAATATTTTTGTTACATAATTTTACCTTTAGACAATGGATATTGAAAAAAGATGAGATGAAACAGCTACGATTTAGATACTTATAGTTTTTATTTTGGGTTTTGTTTTGAATACAATCTTTAGGTATTAGAATTAAATAATATATAATAGTATTATTTGTATCATATTTTGAATTTTTAAAAATTATATGAAGTTAAAAAAATGGAAACAAAACTTTAATTAAAATTTACAATAAGTTAATATATAATAGATAAAAATATATTAGGTTCTCGGTTTGGTTTGGTTTGGTTCGGTTAAACCCAAACCAAACCAAACCATTCGGGTTGAGTAAAACATGAACTAATTAGATTATATAAAGAGCATAGTTTGGTTTGAATCAGTTTAATTTCGGTTGGATCGGTTCGATTTGGTTTGGATTTTTTGTCCACTCCTGTCTAAAAATTAATTAATAGAACAAACAACGCGGATCTAGAAGATAACAAATAAAGTTTAATACTTTCGAAAAAGTAGAAAAAAAAACAAATAGAGCTTAAGAAGCTCGGGTGAGAAGAGAGACCAGAAAAAACTCATGTATACTCTCTCAACCAAGACTTACATAACCAGGTTTGTCTTTCTTATATTTTATTTTATGTATTTATAATATTACAGAAATGTGGTGATATTATTTTCTGTTTACTTTCGGATCAACATATTTTAGTTTTCTATTTTTGATTCACAATGGCAGTTTAAGATTAAATAACAAATTTTAGTTTTCTCTTTATGATTCACAATGACAATTATTCACTGTAAATCATCTATATATTATAGTGTATATATATATATATATAGACAATGCCCGTACGTAGCACGGAAAATATACTGGTTGATATAAAATCTCTATTTATGGCTTTTTGCTTTCAATTTGTTTTAAGTGAGTAGAAATCATGATTTTTAGTTCACGGGTCGATTCCGGAGTTCACTGGTATTCGATTAACAGAAAGATATTGACGTCTAATCTAATCAACATACTGCTTAACCAATCATTTATGCCAACATTTCTGACCCCCAAGAAACAAGCCATCACTAATGGTATTTACCTTTTCACCCCAATGACCAAAACACCAAGACCATGTGATTAGTCCAATGCATACATTGATACATACTCTCTCTCTTCTACAATATAAGATATCTCTATACATACTCCCTCTTATACATACTCCCTCTGATACTTTTAAATATTTTCAATTTTATTAAAAAATTGGTTAACTAATAGTAATTTACTATATTATTTGAATAATTTATATTTAATTTATACTATTTAATAATATTATATTTTTAAAAATAAGTTTTTTAATTATTGTACATTCAAGCAAAACATCTTATATTATAGAACGGATGGAGTATAATACCTTTTACGCTTTTGGGTTCTACTTACAGTTCTGCAAGACTGTACTTGATTAATAACATGAACTGATGAACATTTTATTGGGATATACATAAACTAAATGTTAATTAGACATCTAGAATATGGACAGTATGCTGTATGAATACCAAATACTCACATTTAATGTGCCCATCCAACTGTCTCTTTTTTTGGCATGAACCCATCTAACTGTCAAGAAAGCTAAGTTTAGGTAAGCATAAGGTAACTAATTAAGTCTTCATCTATAAATTAAATGAAATCATGCATCCATGAACCCCGCAATAGTCACTAGTCCCAAAAAACTCGAAAAATATCAAATGGCAAAGCCAGCAATGTGCATTGTTCTCGTTCAAATCTTCCTCGCTGCCTTATTTCATCTTTGTATGAGTTCTCAAACCAAAGAATGCACGGGCACAGCCTCTCTCCCCCCTCAGTTTTACGACAACTCGTGCCCCAAAGCACAAGCCATTGTCCAATCTTTCGTTGCCAAAGCACACTCCAACGACCCTCGCATGGCAGCCTCATTGCTTAGGCTTCATTTCCATGACTGCTTCGTCAATGTTTGACAAAATTTAGTTTCTTTCCTATAACAGTGTTTATGGATAAAACTTAATAATGTTTTCTTTTTTGGGTGTTACAGGGATGTGATGGTTCTTTATTATTAGACAGTAGTGGAACCATAGAAAGCGAGAAACGAGCAGACACAAACATAGACTCTGCCCGAGGGTATGAAGTCATGGACGATATCAAGTCTGTCTTGGAAGATGAATGTCCTCAAACAGTTTCTTGCGCTGATATTCTGGCTCTTGTTGCTAGAGACACGACTGTTATTGTAAGTCAATTCCCGTAGTAATAAATGTTAGGAATACTCGTTAACTAATTCAGTTATATACAGACTGGTGGCCCGAGTTGGGAAGTATATTTAGGAAGAAGAGACGCATAGGAAGCAGCAAGCTTGGTTGCTTCTAACAACAACATTCCTCTTGTCAGCTCCACGTTTGAGACAATTGTCACCAAGTTCAACGACCAAGGACTCGATCTCACCGATCTTGTGGCTCTCGTAGGTACTATACCAAAGTTTTTTTTTTTTTGGGTGTCATGGTAAGTGTAGACATATGATTCGATCAACTTTTTAAGTGTTTTTTTCTTTTTGAGAATATATATAGAGATCAATGACTTTTCTTGTTGAAGAGTACATGTGGCGGCTCGCTTGTCGTTTTCATGATCCAGAAGAGTCATTTTCTACCATGGACAAAAGAGAACGTGTTTTGTCTTTAATTTTCCCAAGAACACACACTAAGCTTCGTTATTGGGTACACATTACTAGTTTGATTAATACTATCATCAGAGTTTCTCTATAAGGCCATACAAACGGCGTGATGTGCGTAACTTGTTGAAGAAGGAAAGAATAGACTTGCTTAGACTACTTCTCTTGCTGGATAAAATGATGACCATCCTCAACAACCACAATCGACAAGCTCATGAAACAAGAAAAGGCATGATTATAAAGTCCAGAAACGTTAGGTAACTCTCGGTTCCGACAAAACGGCAGACAACAGTGAGTAAATCTTGCAACACACAACAAAGAGTGGGAACAAAAAACCTAAGTCGAAAGAAAAAAAGAAGAGAGATTTATTCTATGTTTTTTTTTTTGGTTGAGTGAAAGCAAAATTCAAGAAGACATAGACTTGTTCTTCTCTTCGTCGAGTCGCTGAAGCTCAGCCAGCCTTTCCTCCCAAGCTCGCTCTCTTGCCACTTTGGCCATCTTACGTTCCACTTCTTTGATTCTCTTCTTTCTCTTCGCCTCTTGCACCAGCGCTTGCCTCTTCTTTTTCTCAGACTGTGAAAAAGTAGTATCCAATTCAGGATCAATCCATCTCATTAGAAAACACCATTTACTCATTTTTATTTAGATAAAACAGAGAAGCAAGAGAGATACAGCCTTCCCATCAGTTACTGTGACCTTTTCCTATTAGTACAATCTGTTGATTCAACATTCCAACATCTCTCTCTCTCTCTCATCTGAATTTTGTTCTAACACTCTCCTAATAATGCAACAGACTTGAAAATTTCTTGAAAGAAAACACAGACATACCAGTATGAAAGCACGGCGCTGCCCAATGCGCTTCTTAGCATTCCGTCTTTTGAGACTACCCTTGTTGGGATTGTTTGAAGCAATTGGCTCTCCAGGTGTATACTGAACATATGCATAAGGCCCTGCAGTTTCCCTTAAAATCTTCTGTTATTATTCATCCCCCAAACAATATATTCTATATCAACTTCTTCAGTAAGAAAGAGAGAAGACTCTCAAGCTTTAACTATAACCACGTTCCACTTAGACTACATGAGATTCATACTAAACAAACCCTAGTTAAAATCTCTATAAAGGGTTTAAGACTCTCAAGGACAAACCTGGAGGTTTAAGTTTGAATCTTTTCTTCTTGGGATGAGACATGGGTCGTCTCTTCGGGAGCCGAGTATCGATTAAGCTCAAGCTGTGAAAATGGTTAGCCATCTGAATCAATGGCAACCTCGATCCACCGAACAAGGAGCATAACTCGGGTTTCGCTGCCGGAACCGCCGCGGGAAACGGCGTGGACGAGCAGCTAGAGGCGACGCGAGAAACTAGGGTTCTCGACAATGGTCGGAAAATCGATCTGATCGCGCCGAAACCCATTTTCACCAAAGCATCAGCAGTAGAGATTGGGTGGGGATCCAGATGTGCGTTTGATTATATCTGATGAAGGTTGAAACTTGAAACCAAGGACCGGAGATAAACCCTGAGTTACCACTGTGAGCTATAATGGGCCAATAAACTGTATATGGGCCCATGAGTCCGGTGTTACTAGGATTGATACTCCAAAACTGGGTCTGAGAAAGCCCATAACACACGCACAAATTTTAGATTTTGCATTTTTTTTTTTAAAAAGCTGAGTAAGAATTTATTTTAAAAAATCAAAATATGAGGAGATTTACAAAAAGTAGAAGAAAAAAATACAACTACATGTAGGTAGTTTTTTTTTTTTTTGACATCAACTACATGTAGGTAGTTTTGCATGTACATGACTAATTTGTAATATGAATTTTTAATAGTTAAATCTTTATAATAATGTTTATAACTATCCAAAACGCTTTAAACTCAACTGATCATGATTTCTTTTGGTGAATTTTGTATTTTGTTAAGGCTAAAATCATGTAGATCAAGTTATTGCGAAAATATGTATTTATTGTTTAAAGATATGGAGCTATGGAGAGACTTGCGTCCTAATTTCTGTACCACTAAAGAATATGGATCAAATATGCCGCATAAGGAAAGCAAAGATTATACCATTAACGTCACTAATTCCAAATATGAATCTCATTATGTAATATATAAATATGGTTACCATATTTTTATAGATTTATTAAATCCAGTATTGATTATCGAAACCAATATAAATATACACCACTCTCGTTCATTTTGCAAAGGAAAACAAAACCTTTAAGTTCATACAACTCCATAGTTTTTCCTCACGGGTTCATCAAAGATGACAAGCATATTTTCGTCAAATCGTCAGACTACAAGACTGGTCCGTTTTCAATCCATCATTACATATCCATAATTATCTTTTTCATTATATACTCTGATTAGTCTTGCGATTTCTACTATATGTTATGTATTAAGATTTTTTAAACGTTTTTATTTTATTTTTCAGACTTGTGGGTTCAAAGTGAACACTAGCTCTCCCGAATGGCACAAGAGCATGACGAAAATTCTTAAGAAAATCAAAGGTTTGTACATTCATATAAACATCATCTATAAATATATATATATATCGTCTCAATATCAATCCACTTTACTGATTATGGTGCGATATGGTATAGGAGGAAACTTTTGGATAGACGTGGACGAAGGAATGGCTTACGTAACTGGTCATGGTAACCCAAACAAGCTATTGAAATTGATGGCTTCAAGTAAAGGCAAAGACGCTGAAATGGCCTTTGTGAAAACCGGAACACATCATCATCATGATCATTCCAATTTTGGCAGCAACTATCAAAACTCTTACTTTGGCCAATCAACGCCTTATTGGCCGGGGGGTGTGAATATGAGCAGCTATCCATCAGCGTCTCACGGTTACTACCCTTCGGCACCACCAGCCATGCAACCTTATCAACAACAATATCCTTATTCGGGTGGATACGGTTACGGTGGTTATTATTAGGGCTTTATGTAGTTCTATTTTATACAACTACTTATGTCGAGATCAAGCAAAACCCTTCTTTTTAATCAAGGGATTTCTGCTTGTATCCATTTTTTTTGCTTTTTTGATGAAAAAATCTCTCTGCGATTTATTAGTATTAGCAGAAGAGGATCGAGGAGAATTAATTTCTCTGTTTTGTTTTTGTTTGTTTTTTTTGGTGGTTTTTTTGTATGAATCGATGATTATTCCTTGGAAGTTTCAATGGATGTTTGAAGTTTGAATTTACAAGTTTGCATAATTTTCCTTAAATATGGATATACATCTATGCTTCTTGCAGATCCTTTGGTTAGATAGAATGCCAAAAATAAATCTATCTTTTCTTTTTGTTTTTGATCAAAATGTATCTTGATTCTTTTCACAGGAAAGCCTCACCCTCAATGGGTTTTTTTGTTCACTTGATTTCAGGATAATTATTATCCTTTTTGAATATGTTTGCATCCATAACCAAACACAATTAACTAATGATTTTCCCCATCTTCATCGCCGAAAGTAAACCCTTTTTTATTTTAAGTCCATAAAAACAGTTTTCTAAATTCCGCAGAGAATCCACCCTAAGAACTCTCCACTAATTATTAATTATACTCTAATGAGAGTAAAGTTTGAGATGTGGTCGTAGAAAGTTGTTTATCCAATAAAATATTTCCAATCTATCAGTAGATATTGAGAAGATATCTATGCATTCAAAAAATCTCAAAAAGGGAAGTGTACTATAATGAATCAAATTAGTTGAGAAATTACTAGAATAATTCTTAAAAGTTTAAAATTACTGACATTATTTTATGGTCGAAAATACCTTTGACTCTAGTTATAATCAAAAAGTAATATTACAAAAGTGCCATTTAACTTAATTTTAAAAAATTTGACGGCAGACTTATTTAGCGAAAAACAAATTTATCGTAAGATAAGTCTACTATAAAAAACTGTTGTAAAATATATATCTGCCAAGTTATTTGGTGACAGATTTTTCTGGTACGACAGATTTTTTAAGCCAGCAGATTTTTGTGGCAGATTTAAGATTGTTGATAGATTTATCTATTTTAGTCTGTCATATGTAGTAACCGATTTGTTGAAGTCACAAGTTTTTTTTTGAAGTAGTCAGAGTTTTGAGACAGATATGTTTATCAGAAATAGACATATATTTTGCTGATAGATATGTTTGCCCGATTTAATTTTACGGCAGACTTTTGTATTCATTTGGTGGCAGATTGTTTAAATTGTAGTCTTTGATGGCAGACTTTTAAATAAATTTTAATTACTAAAGTGGGACACAATTCGAATTTCTGGCTAAATTCATCTAAATTTCGGTTTAATTTAAATTGGATCTCGGTTTGGATTGATTGAATTTGGTTTTAATTAATTTGAAATTTGGTTTAGAGTTATTTTCAATTTAAATTAATTTAAACCAATTTGAAACATTGGTTTAATCTAAAAGATATGTCCACGTTAACTCCAATTAGGTTTTTTTGTCTTTGGTGCTATATTGGGCTGCTCTTTTGGTTTTTCATTACATTTTCACGTTAGTATTTGGGTATTTCATATAGTTTTTTTTTCAAAATCAATAAGACCTATTGTTCTGGTCCCAGTTCACGTTAATGATCCTATTACGTCAATTATACATCCATCAATGCATAAACCGAAACTATTATACATCCATCATTCATAAGCCAAAAAAACCAGCAAATTATAAATCCATTTAAAGCCAAAAACCAGCAAGTTATACATCCATCTAAATCCATAAACCAGCAAGTTATACATTCATCTAAATTCCATTAAAGATGATTTTCCCAAGCTTCTGATGATATAGATTCATCTTTAAGTTCTGGTATATCGAAGGCTTTCTCTTGCTTTACTTTTTTTACTGGTACTTCAGCTTTCTTCTCATTCTTTTTCTCCTCCTTGTTCGTAAGTTCCTCCTTCTATATCATCTTCTTAGCTTTTTTCTCCTTCTTCACAACACATTGTATTGGCAATCCATCTTGTGAATTGATCTTTTTCTGAACCATCCATGACTGAATAATATGTAACGAAAATTAGTAAAAAAAAAATTAAAAAAACAGAGAACAAAGTCATTGCAGAGAACAAAAAAAAAGAATATAAAAGCACTTATTAGTAATTCGAATCAGAGGCGAGATGGTAAAGCTATATCCATGTTATCTTAAAGAATCAAAAATTCTAGTAAGTAACATCAAATTTTTGTATACATCAAATTCTGTTCTGAATTGGTGTTCTCCCAACTTCGTACAAGCGCCGAGGATACATTCTAATGACAGAAGATGAAGCCATCCTGGGATAAACAACAAACACAATCGGTTACAGTCAGTACAAGTGTTGCTGTCTTAAGTAGAAACAAATGTTTAAAAAAAAACCCAATATCAAATAGATAACCTTTGTGCTCAATTATTAAAAAAAAAACAAATTACATGTTTGGATTTAACATCAGAGAAAAATGGGATTTGGGAAATAGGGTTTTCAAAATTAAAAATCCAATCAATCAAATAGTGTTAACAAAAAGTGTTAACAAAAAGAACAACAAACAAGATTAAGATGGATTTATGACTTACAAGTTTATGTTTCTGGGAATTGCATGCGGTGGTGTGGAATTAGGGTTTCTCTCTCGCAATAAACATGAACACGAGATGGGGTTGGGGTTTTCGAAATCGAAGGGGTCTGTGACTTGGAGGTGGTGACGGAGAAGGAGTTGCCTGAGATCGGAGATGAGCGTAGGAGAAGAAGAAGAAGTCGCAAGTTTTTTTTTTTTCTGTCGACAGTTTAAGCGAGAGAGAAAGAAAAGTGAAGATTTCTATTTTTTTACAATTAAAATTTTATTCATATTAATAAAATAAAATGGCAAAACAGTGAATAATGGGGTTTAGACTGGTTTTTTGGTATTTTTGTTTCCCTTGTAAGTCATTCTAGTAAATACATAAATATATGAGTTATTCTAGTCATTATATGTATGATTAGAGTCAATCTGAGTAATTTCTCAAAAAAAAAATAAAAAAAAAAAGAAAAGAGTGAGTAAAATTTTCTAAAAAACTAATTCTTAAGATACTTCTAATAATCTCTAGAAACATGTGTCAAGTTAATATTTTTCTACAGATTAAAAGCTAATCTAATAACTAAAATTATTAAAATATTGTTATGTACCGATATATATGATCGACATATCATACTTCATCATTATCTCTTTATATAGTTTGGTGTTTATCTTATTGTTAGGATAACTACATGTATCATGTATATATATATTGACGATTAGTCGATGATCAATGATAAGCTTTCCTCTTTATTATTCAACACGTTATCAGCACGATACGTTCTCTAAAACCCGGACTACCCAAAATTACCAAAAAAAAATTCTAAAAACGGCGCATTTTAAAAATGCTCTATCTCTCCAACCGTAAGGATCCAGACGACGAGCCACATATCAAATCGAAGCTCTCGACAAAACGAATCCACCGCCGTAAACATCGTGTCAATCCGATCTCAGACGCTCCCCAACGCTCTGTTTCAATACGCGCCGCCAGTAACCCTAAAAACCCTAATTTTAGCGTAACTTCAAATCGATCGATCTTTTCAACCCTGCAAAACCAGACGACGAGTAATATATCAAATTGAAGCTCTTGACGAGACGAATCCAACGCCGTCGACCTCGCCTCTATCTGACTCCGGACGCGCCCTCACGCTCTATTCTAAGACGCGCCGTCGAGTGACCTAAAACCCTGAAATTCCAAAACTCATCCGACGATTTCAAACCGTTCGTTCTCTCAAACCGTAAGGATCCAGACGACGTGTAATATATCAAATTGAAGCTCTTGACGTGAAGAATCCATCGCCGCAAACCTCGTATCAATCCGATCTGAAACGCGCCCTCAAGCTCCATTTCAACCCGCACCGTCAACTACTCTAAAATCCTAATCAAAGCCTAAACCGCAGCCTCTCTCTATACTTTGTTATTTTCTGCAATTTGCTTCATCTATCTATACTAACTTATTTTAATTTGTTTTTGATTAAGGTTTCTAAAGATACAAGAGGTTTTTGCTCAACTTAAGACACGCGACCAGCTCCTGATCCGTTCCGGTCATGCAGTTCGCGATCCGACTTGTTCCAGCTCTCGGTGGTCCAAATCTACACTTCAAAGTTCTAAAAAAGGTAAACTTTGAAACCCTAAAAGAACTCATAATCGAAAATTTTTGATTGATAAAGGAATGACCATTAAAATTTTGCAAAACCCCAAATCAAACCCTAGCAAAGATTAATAGGTCCAAACCCTTCCATGAGTAAATCGAAACTCTTAAACCAAAAGTTCGATATGAGATTGTTTTACAATTAAAATCAAAACCACAATGGTTTCTGAATCTCAAAACCCCCCTTAATCTGAATGATCAAATCGAATCCTTAAACCTAGAAATCGATCAATCCCCTAAAACATAAACAAGATCGGTTTTCATCCAAAAAAATCTAATTTTTTTTTATGATTCCGACTTGAATATTGATCTGATTGTCTAGTTTGAATTTTTTTTTTTAAGTTGTTCTTGATGTTTAGAACTGCTTAGGATTGAGAATTACACAAACCCTATTTTTTATGAAATCCGATTGCAAATAGGTGTTTTCGATTGAAATTGTTAAATTTTAGTCCACTTGCTAAATGATTTCCCTGATCAATGTCGAAATTGACTTGAATCATTAGGGATTGATATAAAAAAAATTATAGAAATTTTCTAGATTGCTAGATTGAAAGAAAAATCGGATTGCATTGCATAAATTTAAAGGTTGAAAGAAACCAAAGCTGCATTGCTATATTAACTAAAATAAATCGGATTAGATTATATAATTTAGAGGTTGAAAGAAACCAAATCACATTGCATAAATAAAAGGTTGAAAGAAACCAAAATGCATTGTTTGAATCTGATTATAAGTCAAATAATAAGACTCTAAAATCTATATTTTCAGATGTCGAATTTGGATTATCCAGCCCTTAATCTCTCTGGAGATAATTATTTAAAATGGGCCATGAACACTGCAAGTGTCCTGAAGATAAGAGGACTTGACAGATGTATCATCAAAGACGAGTATGCAACTGAAAAATGAAAAATATGGGGCAGTAACAATTATTCGCCAACATCTCACTGAGGATCTCAGAGATCAGTATCTAAATATTGAGAACCCTCTAGACCTTTGGACAGAGTTAAAATCCAGATATACAATAGTGTTATTACCAAAGGCTAGGCATGAGTGGATAAATCTCAGATTTCGGGACTTTAAGTCCATAGATGAATATAACTCAGCTCTAATCAAAATCGTTCCTAAATTGAAACTATGTGGTGAAGAGGTAACAGAGGAAGATTTACTGGAAAAGACATTCCTCACAGCTGATCCAAGGGATCTATTGTTACAATATACATACAGAAAAAAAGGTTTCACCACTTATACGAATTTGATCTCATATCTATTACAAGATGAGAAGAATAATGATATACTAAAGCAAAACCAGTGAGATGAGACTTCCTGAAGCCAATAAGGCTGGAGAGAATAAGGATGAATCAAAAGAAGCCACGTCCAGAATAATAAAAGGAGTGGCCGGCATATACATTGCTTAAGAATCGAGATTTCGACATTCTGATTTTATGTTTTGATTTGTTTGTCATTTACGATTTTTTTATATAATAAGAGTTGTTTTAGTTTTATATTATCATGTTTGACTTGCTTGATAATTTCTTGATTGATAAATGACAAATAAAATTTTAAAAATTGAGTATAGTAATTAAAATTATCCGAATAAAAGGGGGCATAAATTATTCACCCAAATAAATGACCCATTTAAGTTATAAAATTTTGAAAATGAATGGTTTCCACATTGAACCAATGGGCAAAGAAAATAAAAAGTTCCTTCAAGATTATAAATAAAAATAGCCCACGGCATAGAAATGGTCGAGACTGTACTCCCGACTGATCTAAACTATGCTAAAAGATCAGTATGATAAAAGCAAAAGGCCTAGGTAACCAGATAGGTTGACCACGAAAATTTATACACTTTATGGCATGACTGGACTAGCCATCCAGGTCTTTAAAATTGATGCAAAGATTGATATCGGAAAAAGGCACAAAAGAGTCATCCCATAGAATCTCACGTTGTGTAACATGTACACAAGGGAAACTCAATAGGCTATAATGTTTCAAGCATCTAAAAGATTTATAGCATGTTCATGAGGGGGAGAAATGACACTCCTGTTGTAATACCCCGTCTTCATGAAAAGAATTATTTTTAAATAAATAATTCAAATAATTTATTTTGGGAATTTATTACGTGTTCGTAATTTATTTCTCGAAAATAAAATTTTATGGAGCTAAAGTGACCAATGATGATGGAGTTTTGGTTACCAAGTCTAGATGGATTAATTGAACGTGTCAAGGGTGATGATAATTTAATTATCATGCACAAATGCATGCTACCGTGGTCAAAAGAGGAGAAAAGGAGAGCTATGTGGCTAAACAAGAAAGAAAGAAAAGAAATAATATGCTTACTCATGTTGTGATTATCACGTGGCCAACTTGGAAGCAAATGACTTAGCTTAGTCATTGTTTCTACGTGGTGATCAAAGAGAAATGGTGGGGCAGCTGTCACAAACCTATTCACCTGGTTCCACTATAAAAAGAGGTCAACCTCCTCCATTTTCTCATCATCTCAACGTGAACAAGAGAGAAAGAGAGAAGAAAAGAAACAAGAGAAAAGAAAGAAAAAGAAAGAAAAGAGAAAAGAAGAGAAAGAAAAATAAGAAAATAGTTTTAGAAAATTAAGAGAAGTAAAGATCATGGGATTATTGATACGGAACTAAGACGAAGATTTGGAGTGGATAAAAAGGATTTGGTCAGCTTCCGGAATCAAAGAGTCAAGCCGCATCGGTTAATCACTGTGAGTCACGGTTAATTGTTTGTTAACAATTTTTAATACAGGTTTCTGACATCGGAGACGGTTCCTGAGCTATGAAAGCCGGACCGGTCTAGGTGTCAGTTTGTGGTTCCGGGGCTTGAGACGATGTATGTGCTAAGTGGATAGCAAGACTAGTCTAAGCACTTGGGTTATTGTAATTGTGTGTTTATTATATATTGTTGGTATATACGTACCTCGTGTTGGTACTGTTGTGTTAGAACCTCGTAGTGGTTCTAGTAGTTGCAGGTTATTGCTTCCTCAAATAATACCACTAAGCCGGTCGTGGTCCGGAAAGTGGTGGGCTCGGTTTAACTTGGCTTGATCACCAAGGCCGAGTGTCACACGTTGATGTGACAGCCCCCGGCGAGTCCGATAGAGGACCGGGGTACGGCGATTCCGATTGAGGACCGTGACCGGGCGGATTCCCGAGCGCCTACGCCTTTGTGGTGTAATAGTGAAGGAATTGCCGGTGTCCCTTGTATGGAGGAAGAATGATTCTGTTGGGTCCTAGGATTATATATATGCATTTTGATTTATTGTTTACTGCTTTAATGCTTTGTTTATTAATTGTTGAACTACCCGTATTGCTTGTGTTTGAGGTTGGGTTTGGGATAACGGGTAGTTGTATATGCTAGATTGGGAACCCTGGCTCACTGAGTGAAATTAGTTCGCTCATTCCCCACCATTCTTGCAGGTAACCAGTAGTAAAGACCATAGCGCTCGCGGAACTGTAGGAGCTGGTGTAGATTGGACATCTTTTGCTAAAGACTCGTTTCAAGATATATGAATGTATGTTTTACTTTCGGCTGCGTCCATGGACCATATGTATAATATTTTGGGCTTGTGAACTCAATATAATATATATATGATATAAAGTATGTTTTATATTCGAGACGTGTTGAATCTGATATTAGGTTAGTCCGACCTAACACAACTCTATGACTCGGAACGGGTTGCAAAGCCTAAGACCGAAGATTAGAGGAAACGAGTTTTGAATGGATAATCTGAGTTACTTAATCTTATTTTGTGACTTGGAAAGTCTATTCTTAACCCGTTGTAACATTTCTGGACCGGGCAGAGGAAAGTCTTTTGGGCATGTTTTATTTATTGCCTGACTGGCTGACCGATGTCTAAAAACGGTTCGGGGGTGTTACAGAGGTGGTATCAGAGCATGGTTTAGATCATGCGGTCAATCACGTGTTTTCCGTGTTTTATCGAGTTAAATGTGTCGCAAAAGATGTGTTAGGAAACCAGCAGAGTTCCGCTTTAATAAGTTTTCTAAATAGGAAACCCATGTTCGTGGATTGCAGATGGCAAGGAGGGGAAGGAGTGAAGGGGGACAGGATTGGATGTTGGGTATAGGCAGAGTCTCAAGACGGAGAGGACTGGGATATGAATCCGAGGGAAGGGTGCAAACACTAGCACACACTAACCAGGACTTTAGCGAGGATAACATGGTGGAAAATGAAAATCTGTTTGGGCACGACCAATCGAGGCCACAAGAGGAGCAACTTCCACCAAACCGTACCGCAAGGGAAAGACCAGAAACAGATGATAGTGAATTAAGTGTCCGAGGACCAAGACCAATAAGGAGAGAGAACCCGATTGAACCGAGATCTCATAACCAGCCACAACAAGAAGTAGGAATGGAGCACACTCTGAAGATGCTTCATGACGTGATAGCAAGATCACTGCAACAACCTCAAGTTCAGCCTCAACCAATCATACCACCACAACCTACAGTGGCTACGCCGATGTTACCGTTGATAACTGCCATGAAGAATATGAAGACACCACATTTTGAAGGAGGGCCAGATCCTTTTGAAGCAGATCAGTGGCTTCGAACCATGGAGAAAAACTTTGAGACCCTGACATGTTCCGAGGACTCTAAGAAGAAGATGGCAGTGTATTACTTAGACAAGGACGCGGCAGAATGGTGGGAGAGTAGGGATCGCCAAGTGGGACATCTTGTCACGACTTGGGCGGCATTCAAAAGGGAATTTGAACGCAAGTACTTCACCCCTGAGTCCAAGAGAAGACTCCAGCGTCAGTTTGCTAACCTAGTACAAGGAGACAAGACAGTCAGAGAATACGAATCCGAGTTCATGCGACTGCGACGATACGTATTACGAGGACAAGATGATGAAGAGATGATGATATCCAACTTTCTGTTTGGTTTAAAACCAGAGTTGGAAAACAGATTAGCTGTCGGAAACTACGAGAATCTCACTGAGTTAGTAGAAAAGGCTGTGAATGTGGAGATCGGTTTAGAAGCTGAGAAGGCAGCAAGTAAGAAATCAAAGCAGCATCAAGAAGGAAAACATGGTGGAAATCAAGGATCATTCAAGGGTAAAGAAAGGGAAAGAGGATCGGGAGGTCCAAGTCGACGATCTCTGTTTACCGGAAAATGTTTTAACTGTGGCAAGGTGGGCCATAAGTCAAGTGAATGCTTCGGGAAGAAACCTGGATCGTTTCAGTCAAACTCCTACAATCCAACATGTTATACGTGTGGAAAGAAAGGACACATCTCTACCCAGTGCAGTGTCAACCGTCCTATCCCAGCTACGCCAATCACTGCTCATCCTCCCCCAGCACCACCTGCAATCGCACCAGCGCCGAAAAGGCAAGCAATAGGAGGTAGAGTTTACGCTTTAGAATTAGATGATCCTAAGCCTCCAGGCCCATCCAAGGGTCCCATCACAGGTATTTGGGTTCTTTAACTTTGCTCGTTTTGTTCTGTGTTGTGTGATTGCTTGTGATGGATTGGTTCATTATCATTGCATAAATTTTTATATGTTTGTGTTGTTGATATACAATGATGTTGTGGCAGGAACTTTACATGTTGCGGGTCGTCCCACACATGTACTGTTCGATTCAGGGGCTACACATAGTTTTGTGACCCCTGAGATAGCTGCCGAGTTTGTGGGTTCATTTGTGGTTGACAGGATTGATGTGGCTGTATTAACTCCCGGAGACCAAACCCTACAAGCTAGAGAATGCATCAGAAATGTTCCGTTAGTAATTTGTGAGAAGGTATTCTCGGCAGATTTGTTGGTGATGCCGTTAAAAGGATATGAGGTTATCCTGGGTATGGATTGGTTATCAGGCTATCAGGCGCAGTTGGATTGTGCAAAGGGTCGTATTTTGTTCAAGCAGAAAGGACAGAGACAATTGGTGTTCTACGGGATCAGTCCAAGCAAGACTGTATCTTTAGTAGCTGCTTTGAGAGTGGAAGATTTGCTTAAAGATGGAGAGGCGTATCTGGTAACAGTAACTGCTAGTGAAGGACCCACTAGCAGCGGAGTTGAAATCAAGGATATTGCGGTAGTACAAGAGTTCGAGGATGTGTTTGCAGCTTTAAAAGAGTTACCTCCACCTCGGAGTAACCCTTTTACAATTAACTTAGAACCTGGAGCTAAGCCGATAGCAAAAGCTCCTTACCGCATGGCGCCTGCGGAGTTAGCAGAATTGAAGAAACAACTTGAAGATTTAATGGAGAAAGGTTTCATAAGATCTAGCTCATCACCGTGGGGAGCTCCGGTCTTGTTTGTCAAGAAGAAGGATGGAAGTATGAGGCTTTGTATTGATTACCGGGGAATCAACAATATCACGATCAAAGACAAATATCCTCTTCCAAGGATAGACGAGTTGTTGGATCAGTTAAGAGGCGCAAGTTGGTTTTCAAAGATCGACTTGGCGTCGGGCTATCATCAGATTCCAATCACAGAAGGTGATGTCATGAAGACTGCATTTAGAACTCGTTATGGACAATACGAGTTCGTGGTAATGCCTTTTGGCCTTACTAATGCACCGGCGGCTTTCATGAGATTGATGAATGAAGTCTTCCATGATTATCTCGATAAGTTCGTGATAATTTTCATCGATGACATTTTAATATACTCCAAGACGAAGGAGGAACACGAAGCACATTTGAAGTTAGTAATGGAACGGTTGAGAGAGCAGAAGCTATATGCAAAGTTCAGCAAGTGTTCTTTTTGGAAGAGAGAGATTGGGTTCTTGGGGCACCGAGTGTCCGGAGAAGGAGTTTCTGTAGATTCAGAAAAGGTGAGATCCATTGAAGAATGGCCAAGGCCAACTACGGTAACCGAGGTAAGAAGTTTCCTTGGGTTAGCCGGGTACTATCGAAAGTTCGTCAAGGACTTTTCATCTATCGCGAAGCCTATGACAAAGTTGACTGGAAAAGGAGTTCCATTCATATGGGGAAATGAAACGGACGAAGCATTTCAAGGATTGAAGAAATCTTTGACCACAGCACCGGTATTGGCATTACCTGAACAAGGTAAACCATATACTGTGTACGCAGATGCCTCTAGGGTTGGATTGGGTTGTGTGCTGATGCAGGAAGGCAAAGTCATTGCTTATGCATCAAGGCAACTCAGAAAACACGAAGAGAACTACCCAACCCATGATTTAGAAATGGCGGCAGTGGTGTTTGCGTTAAGAATTTGGAGGTCCTACTTGTATGGTGAAGTCGTGGAAGTATTCACGGATCATAAAAGTCTCAAGTACTTGTTCACACAACCTGATCTGAACCTCCGACAAAGGCGATGGATGGAGTTTGTAGCAGACTACGACTTGAAGATTCAATATCACCCCGGCAAAGCTAATGTAGTCGCAGATGCACTAAGTCGTAGGAAGTTAGCGTCCGATGTTGGACAAGAAGTGGAAGCGTTATCGAGTGAGCTTAAACTGATGACATTATGGGCCATAGAAGGAGAGCCAAGTGAGCCTTTGGGTATTCGTGCAATAAACCAGGCGAGTTTGCTCGCACGGATCAAGCAGGAGCAACAACGCGATGAAAAGTTAAAAAGAATCATCGAGGAAGTCAAGAATCAAGAAGGTCAAAACCAAAGTGGCTATCATGTGGCGGCTGATGGTACACTTCTACTTAATGGCAGGATCTCAATACCTCAGGGAGAAGGGTTACGAGATGAGATTTTGAAGTGGGCGCATCACTCGTTACTTAGTATCCACCCTGGGAGTACGAAAATGTACCGAGATATCCGAAGATATTATCATTGGCCAGGAATGAAGAAATCAGTGGCGCGATGGGTGGCTCAGTGTCAGACCTGTCAACAAGTCAAGATTGAGCATCAAATTCCAGGAGGGTTGTTACAAAGCTTACCAATACCTCAGTGGAAATGGGATTCCATATCTATGGATTTCATTACTGGATTACCCACGGCTCGAGGAAGATCGAATAATGCAATATGGGTGATTGTCGACAGATTGACGAAAGTGGCGCACTTGTTACCCATGAAGGAGACCGATAAAGTAGAAGTATTGGCAGACATGTATGTGGACCATATTGTGAGGTTGCATGGTGTGCCAACAGATATAGTCTCCGATCGAGATCCTAGATTCACCTCAAATTTTTGGAAGGCGTTGCAAGAGCATTTGGGGACCCAGTTGTTCATTAGCACCGCGTATCATCCTGAGACAGACGGTCAAACCGAGAGGACCATTCGCACCATAGAAGACATGATGCGAATGTGTATATTAGATTGGACGGGAAACTGGGAGAAGCATTTACCACTAATCGAATTCTCCTACAACAACAGCTATCATTCTAGCATAGGTATGGCACCGTATGAGGCGCTCTATGGTCGGCCATGCAAAACACCTTTATGTTGGACCGAAGTTGGAGAGAGAAGAGAGTTCGGACCTGCAGTCGTAGAAGAGACGATGAAAAAGCTAGAGATCATTCAAGCCAATATGAAGAAAGCGCAGGATCGACAAAAGAAATATGCCGATCAATCAAGACGAGAAGTGGTATTCAGTATTGGTGATTGGGTTTATCTGAAAGTATCACCTCAGAAAGGAATGGATCGATTTGGGAAGGTCGGGAAACTAGCGGTAAGATTCATCGGGCCTTACCAGATTATAGAACGAATCGGAGAAGTAGCTTATCGTTTAAACCTACCTGAAGAGATGCGGATACATCCGGTGTTTCACGTATCAATGCTGCGAAAGCATATCTATGATCCTAATACTATTGAGACGGAGCAAATCGAAAACCTGCAAACGAACCTCACATATCCAGAGGGATCGATCCGAATAGGTGAACGGCGGATACGAAAGTTAAAGAACCGGGAGATTCCTCAAGTCCAAGTTTTTTGGGGAAAGCGGAACCGTGTAGTTGTTACTTGGGAAGAGGAGTCAAGATTTAGATCATCGCATCCAGAGTTCTTCCATGAAGATGTAGTGATGGAAGAAGGGGAACCATCGAAACCTTAGAGAATTCGAGGACGAATTCTTATAAGGGGAGGAGGATGTAATACCCCGTCTTCATGAAAAGAATTATTTTTAAATAAATAATTCAAATAATTTATTTTGGGAATTTATTACGTGTTCGTAATTTATTTCTCGAAAATAAAATTTTATGGAGCTAAAGTGACCAATGATGATGGAGTTTTGGTTACCAAGTCTAGATGGATTAATTGAACGTGTCAAGGGTGATGATAATTTAATTATCATGCACAAATGCATGCTACCGTGGTCAAAAGAGGAGAAAAGGAGAGCTATGTGGCTAAACAAGAAAGAAAGAAAAGAAATAATATGCTTACTCATGTTGTGATTATCACGTGGCCAACTTGGAAGCAAATGACTTAGCTTAGTCATTGTTTCTACGTGGTGATCAAAGAGAAATGGTGGGGCAGCTGTCACAAACCTATTCACCTGGTTCCACTATAAAAAGAGGTCAACCTCCTCCATTTTCTCATCATCTCAACGTGAACAAGAGAGAAAGAGAGAAGAAAAGAAACAAGAGAAAAGAAAGAAAAAGAAAGAAAAGAGA
Source organism: Raphanus sativus (assembly GCF_000801105.2). Lineage (NCBI taxonomy): Eukaryota > Viridiplantae > Streptophyta > Magnoliopsida > Brassicales > Brassicaceae > Raphanus > Raphanus sativus. The sequence goes on along the minus strand of NC_079516.1, from coordinate 39,203,444 downwards.
AAAGAAGAGAAAGAAAAATAAGAAAATAGTTTTAGAAAATTAAGAGAAGTAAAGATCATGGGATTATCGATACGGAACTAAGACGAAGATTTGGAGTGGATAAAAAGGATTTGGTCAGCTTCCGGAATCAAAGAGTCAAGCCGCATCGGTTAATCACTGTGAGTCACGGTTAATTGTTTGTTAACAATTTTTAATACAGGTTCCTGACATCGGAGACGGTTCCTGAGCTATGAAAGCCGGACCGGTCTAGGTGTCAGTTTGTGGTTCCGGGGCTTGAGACGATGTATGTGCTAAGTGGATAGCAAGACTAGTCTAAGCACTCGGGTTATTGTAATTGTGTGTTTATTATATATTGTTGGTATATACGTACCTCGTGTTGGTACTGTTGTGTTAGAACCTCGTAGTGGTTCTAGTAGTTGCAGGTTATTGCTTCCTCAAATAATACCACTAAGCCGGTCGTGGTCCGGAAAGTGGTGGGTTCGGTTTAACTTGGCTTGATCACCAAGGCCGAGTGTCACACGTTGATGTGACAGCCCCCGGCGAGTCCGATAGAGGACCGGGGCACGGCGATTCCGATTGAGGACCGTGACCGGGCGGATTCCCGAGCGCCTACGCCTTTGTGGTGTAATAGTGAAGGAATTGCCGGTGTCCCTTGTATGGAGGAAGAATGATTCTGTTGGGCCCTAGGATTATATATATGCATTTTGATTTATTGTTTACTGCTTTAATGCTTTGTTTATTAATTGTTGAACTACCCGTATTGCTTGTGTTTGAGGTTGGGTTTGGGATAACGGGTAGTTGTATATGCTAGATTGGGAACCCTGGCTCACTGAGTGAAATTAGTTCGCTCATTCCCCACCATTCTTGCAGGTAACCAGTAGTAAAGACCATAGCGCTCGCGGAACTGTAGGAGCTGGTGTAGATTGGACATCTTTTGCTAAAGACTCGTTTCAAGATATATGAATGTATGTTTTACTTTCGGCTGCGTCCATGGACCATATGTATAATATTTTGGGCTTGTGAACTCAATATAATATATATATGATATAAAGTATGTTTTATATTCGAGACGTGTTGAATCTGATATTAGGTTAGTCCGACTTAACACAACTCTATGACTCGGAACGGGTTGCAAAGCCTAAGACCGAAGATTAGAGGAAACGAGTTTTGAATGGATAATCTGAGTTACTTAATCTTATTTTGTGACTTGGAAAGTCTATTCTTAACCCGTTGTAACATTTCTGGACCGGGCAGAGGAAAGTCTTTTGGGCATGTTTTATTTATTGCCTGACTGGCTGACCGATGTCTAAAAACGGTTCGGGGGTGTTACACCCGTGGTCCATGAACAACACTAAAAATCCGAGTGACATGGTCTATGACCATGATAGAACTTGGCCGAATTCTTTGTGATACAAAGATCACTAGCTAATGCTTGGGAACACATGGATTTACATGTAATAAAAATATGCATCAAGCCATATAAAGTGAGCATAGATATTCCCATAAGAATGATAAAGGGTCATGATCCAGACATAAACCATCCTAAGAGATTATGTATAGACCACCACAATAATATGTGCCGTCTAGGATGGAACCTCATAAGAAGATGAAATAAGATTGGGAATATATGTTGGATATGAGAATGTGTTCCTCCCACGATTTTATAAGAGACCTTGAGCCAAAATATGGGTGATCAGATTAAGGCCAGGTTTACGGTTTACATGATGAATCCGACTATCCAACATCAGGGGGAGAAAGAAATAAGCTGGTACAAGTATAAAGAGAAATGGAATGGTATTAACCATCTTTGTCTTGGCAAGATCCTCGGACTAGAGAATATGATTTAAGACGTCCAAAGAAAGATCATACAAAGCTAACTAAAAGAATGCCAGACAGTTTAGACCCGAAAAAAAAAGAAAAAGAATGACTAAGTCATACCAGCTTAAGCACCACGAAATTAATGTCCTAGAAGAGACATAATCAAGTTGCTATAGAGTCTAAAGATAGACCAATATGTTCCATAAGATAAGGAACCTCGGAAATAAAAAGAAAGGTGCAAATAAATGACATATCCGAGGTCATAAGGGAAACCAGACCAGACATTTAGATAAGGCTGCGCAGCTGAACATCTAAAATACCAGACCATGTAGTTTGGGACGCCAAACTGCAAGGTAATAAAGGTTCTTAGTAAGAATGAAATCTCTAATCGATTAGTTCATGTCTGGAACACAATGGAACACTATAAAAGAAGTGTCGACACATAAAAGATAAATATGCATAAGGAAATAACACTTTAGTTTAAAAGATATAAGCGAGGATCAGAACCCACGAGAATACAAGAATGCATTCATAGACTAAAGGAAACCGTGGGGGTTCAAAGAAAGATTCAAAGAATCTATAAAAGAGATGGGTGTATTGGCCATATATAGAAACACCATCTGATAAGATAAAACCAGTGAAAATATGTCATGTGTGGGAAAGGAAAAGAAATCGTGAGACATGGACTAAGGTATTCATATTCCTATTTAAAGTATTCAAGGAATGGCTTGATTACACAAGGATACTCACAGAGACCAAAGGAACATATTATAAGGAAATATACTCCTATGTGGTGGATGCTACTACAAATTCGAAAAGGTCTGGATATAAGTAAGAAAAGAGAAATGTAGTAAGCAACATGATTGATCACTGGATAAAGATGATAAGAGTATCAGAAAGATGAGAAAAGAAATTCTCATAGAATAGTTTTGTTCCTAAGCTATTCATGGACTGAAATAAGGCAGCTGCAAATGATAAAGAAAGACTAAGAAAATACTTAGTACAATCAGTCCATAGATCCTTATAGAGGATATTATAATTCCTTGTGTTTATGTTTATATCAAACCAACCTAAAGAGAGGTTTAATGGTTCAATGATTTCAATGATACAAGTTATCGATTAATTTTGGACAGAATATGATGGGACTAGAAATCATAGCCGTGTATGAGTTGAGATCAGCACGCCACAATTACATGGTGTAATGTGAGATGGTCGCAGGAGAAGGCAAAGAGAACCATTAATTCTCATGCCAAAGACCATCCGGCTCCATACATCCCAATCGTCCATAAGAATAACCAAAAGTAGTATGGTGAATTGGTTCAGATCGACCATATCGACCAGCATGCGTAATATGGCTAATGGAAAGATCGACCAGCATATGGTAGTATCATAAAACGTGTGGTCAAGTACCAAATGAAGTATATGGGACTAATGAATGTCTATACATCAATAAAGAAAGAAAGGAACCAATCATCATAAGAGTGGTCGAGGTTTATGGTCCAACCAAGTTCCACCAAAGTATAAGGTGGACCACATCATTATATCAGGCTGCAATACCTTAGCCATATATGAGTATATTGGCGTGTGATGACAAGGTCTATGACTTAATATGTATGTTTTCGAAAACATAGCATTGTCTACGACAAAATGAAAGAAGTCATGAGACATCATCCAGAGATAGTGACCAGAAGAATGTCTGAGTCAATAATAAAATGAGAGTATCCACGGTATGGCAAAGCCATGAGACTAGAGGAACCGTGGGACATGAGAGGACCTGCAAAAAAGATTTAATCGCAGGATAGAGGTACATCCAAGTACCGGTCGAGTACTATCCGAGTACTGATTGAGCATCATCCATCCGACCAGAACATGAAGACATTGTCGAGTGGTCAGCATCAAAGGAGCACGTCTTGACCATGTCCAAATGAAGTTCCAGACGGCCGGCGAAATTACAAAGTATTACAAGAAGCTCATCGACCCAATAGGAATGCATCGTCCAAAGATCTTCAGTGATGCATTTATCAGGGGGAGTTTCATGTGTTGTACTCTTTTTCCTTATCCAAGGTTTTGTCCCACTGGGTTTTCCTGGAAAGGTTTTAATGAGGCAACATCAAAAGCATGAATGAACCCTGAACCGGATGTGTCGATCAAGGGGGAGTGTTATGTACCGATATATATGATCGACATATCATACTTCATCATTATCTCTTTATATAGTTTGGTGTTTATCTTATTGTTAGGATAACTACATGTATCATGTATATATATTGACGATTAGTCGATGATCAATGATAAGCTTTCCTCTTCATTATTCAACAAATATTAATTATTTTTAGTTTATATCTTCAATTAAGATACTGCACCTCATTATTCAACAAATATTAATTATTTTTAGTTTATATCTTCAATTAAGATACTGCACCGTCAAAGATGCTCTCAAAATTATTAAATGATCAATATATATGTATATTATGGAAACTATAGGTAATGCTTACCGGCTCTGCATTTGTGTATCTCAGACTAAAAATTCAACCAGGTAGTTTCAAAAAAAAAAGAATTTATCAAATTTTTTTTTTGAAAAAAAAAATTATCAAGTTCAGCTCTTGCGTGTGACCAACTTGGGGGCAACTCCATACACAATCTCCCCAGTCTCTCTTTCTTGTCACAAACTTGGTAGCAATATTGTTAGAAAACGCTTCTATTTCTCTCAATCACTTGTGACTTGTCAATCATGAAGATTGTTGTCTTTGAATTTCATAAGATCTTGTGTTTATTTTAGTAGATATTGTCACGAGACTTGCGTCGTATTTAATTTCTAACCACTTAAAGAGCATCTCCAACCCTACTCCAAAACCCACTCCAAACTCCATTTTACAGTAAAATTATTTCCAACTTCACTCCAAAATGAAGTAATACACATGATTACTCCAAATATTGAGTAAACCAACTCATTATTCCAAAATAGAGTTGAACTTTTTTATTTACAAAATGGTCCTTCACATTTAAATATTTTTGTTTTAATAAATTATTATTATAAATAAATATAATAATGTTATTTTACTATATATATTATAAATTTTACTATTAATATTTATTAATTATATAAACAGCCATCTAATGAAATATTTTATGTAACAAAATATATAATATAAAACAAAAAAGATTTGTAGTGAATAATTATAATAATTCTAATGAATAATTTAAGTTGATGTATTATTGTGTTTAAACAATGTAATATAATTTTTAGTGTATTAAATATTTCCTTTTTAAACCTTGTTGAGTAATTTTAATTATATAATAAAAAATAAATTGTGATTAATATTGTATTTAATAGAAATGTTACAAAGTGAAAATAGACTGTTTTGCAAATAGTATAAGTGAAATGTGATATTACTGATTTTAAAATAAATATAAAGCATAAAATATTAAAAATATTCAATTTTGGAGTAGAAAATGGAATAATACATTTGAGCAAAATCCTACTCTATTTTGAAGTTACTCCATTTTAGAGTAAAAAATAGAGTAATACATTGGAGATGCTCTAAAAATTTAGATTACGAGAGTGCCACATAAGGAATAAAATATTATACCATTAACGACACTAATTCCAAATATGGAACCCTTAATGTGAAATATAAATATGATCACCATATAAACAGTTTCAAAAAGCAATATTAAATTATTATATATATTTGGATAGACGTGGACAAAGAAATGGCATATGTTACGGACTTAAGGAGTTAAGGGTCAAGGTGATCCACACAAGCTACTGAAACTGATGGGTTCCAAGAGAGGCAAAGATGCTGAAATGGCCTTTGTGAAAACTAGGAGGCAACATCAAAATTCTTTTTCGGCCAATTAACACCTTACACCGTGCTGTAGCCTCTACATTCCTTCATTAGTTTTCTTACACTTGGTTAATTACATTTCATGAAAATATGGTCCTTTTTTTTTTGGGAAACCCACTTTGATTTGAGGATTCAAATTCTCCTCTAGTTAAACAGATTTTGCCATCTTCAGCTAAGCTAAGAAACACCGCCCGGATCAGTGCCTCAATTTTGAAAAACATTTTTTTTCATCTCATATATGGTGAGCAAGTAAGTTTCTTTAGGACAAGTGTAGAAACAGGAAGTAGTTTTCTAAGTAGAAAAAAAAAAACTAAAAAGCAACTGGATAAACAAAGCAAAATAATAATTCAACAAACTCACTAGCAAGTCACAATCTCATCAGACGAGATTAAACAGGAATCATCATATCAAAGAGGGAACAAGTCATAACATCTCAACAGTTAGTAAAAAGCAAAAAATCCAATATCTTAAGACAGAAGACATGTAAAAGGTTTAGTTAAGCCAAGTGTTTGGCAATAGTAGACTGAAGCTCATCTTTCTTGGCCCCAACAACTTTGTCCACAATCTTCCCTTCTTTCATGAACATGAAGGTTGGCATCGCCTCAATCGCCCAGTCACTCGCCACTGTCTGTTCAATACAAAAACAAAAATGTGATTTGTTAAATCTTTGGTCATAGTAGATGAATTATAAAACAATCTCTCTCAACAAAAGAAGAAGAATAAAGAGAAAATCAGATGATATATTTCTGTTACCTTCAGTTCGTCAATATCAACCTTGAGGAAAATCACATTAGGGAGTTTCTTAGCCAAATCAGCAAAGAATGGAGCTATGAAACGACATGGTCCACACCAGGAAGCCGTAAAATCAACCACCACCTTCAACAATGTAACCAACTCATGGATCATTTCATTGAAAACAATTAACAATACAATAATGAAAAACATGTTAAACCATAGAGGCCATATAATCACGTCATAACAAATGTTAAAACTGCACTAGCTTGTATCACATAAAAATAGTCGTGGCATCTGCTTTCAGATTCTAAAAATATAATATAATCTATGTCATAACATGTACGTACTAGCAACATCTTGTCAGTAAGATCTATTCTAGCCTTTAGAATCTAATCTATGGTAATTCAGATTCAAGAAAAAAAAAGAAATATTTCAATTGCTATGCACGTATAGATATGTTCTATGTCTATTCATCAAGCATGGATGAATTCAAATTTCTGACGGAACCAACGTAATGTATTCCGAGATGATGAGACATATCGAGATTATGAAAATCAAACCAAACAAACCAATCAAATCTATAGGATAAGAGACGACAAGCACATCTCTCAGCAACACCAAATCAAATATAGAAAGAAAATTGGAAGAAGGGAGAAAAGAGATTACAAGAGTGTTGGAGTCATTGCCCTTTTGGAGTTGTTCGTTCCATGCCTCCACGGTGTGACAAGCGATCACTTGTCCTTCTTCTGCAGCCATCTTTCGCTTTCTTTTCACAGATCTTCTCTGTCTCTTGTGTTGTGTTCTGTTTATGTTTCTTCTCTTCCTTTTTCAAATATAGCATAGCCAAAGTCACCTAAAAAATTACAGCTTTGCCATCAATATTTTTTGTTCTCTCCTTCCATTCACGCGTGATTTTATTTCCCATAATTAATCCCACTGAGGGCATCACTGGTTTTATCGTTACCACCCGTTTTTAATGTTGGTAGCCGTTGACAGCATTTCAAAACAGTCATACAAACTGGTATAAATCACTCTAAATCTCTTAAAATCAAAATATGGTTCCAGTTAGGTTTGCGGTTGCGGATAGACAAAAATATAAAATTATTTTTTAAAATATATTTAAAAATTAAAATTAAAAATAAAAATATTATAAATAAAAATACATACAGATTTTATATATTATTTTAAATTCACAAACAGTATCATAATTTGTTTTAAGAAAACTTTAAACTATCAATTCATTAGAATTTTTTTTAAAATCATATACATACATATATAAATATATACACATATATAACCAAACAAAATATTCTTTTAAATTTTTAATATAAATCTTCAAAATAATATTAAATTATAAATTTCAACTAACTAAAATTTAATCAAATAAACATAATATTATTATTAATCACACTATATGAATAACTATCATGTTTTATACTTATTCTTGGGTTCACCTCTAGAGTGAACTTTTAGGTTCACCAACCAATAAGATTCAAGTATTTCATATTTAATATCTTTTAAAAAAGAAAACAAAATTTTGTTAAATTATATTATATTTTTAAAATAAATAGCTAAAAATAAATAAAAACAGTAGTAGTTGCAAAAAAAAAAAACTTTTAAAACTATGATTCATCCAACGGTTTAGAGTTTATCCAAGGGTTCCGGATTTATCCAAAGATTTAGGGTTTAGTGTTTAGGATTTAGGGTTTAGGGTTTTTATTAATTTTTTCTAATTTTTTTTAAAACTATGATTCATCCAACGGTTTAAAGTTTACCCAAGGGTTTTGGATTTACCCAAAAGTTTAGGGTTTAGGGTTTAGGGTTTAGAGTTTTCTTAATTTTTTTTGCAACTACTAATATTTTTATTTATTTTTAGCTATTTATTTGAAACATAATATAATTTAACAATATTTTGTTTCCTTTTTTAAAAGATATTAAATATAAAATACTTGAATCCTATTAGTTGGTGAACCTAGGGGTGAACCTAAGAATAACACAATAGTATATTTTTATATTTTTATAATGTTATAATATATTTATATTGATAATTTGTTATTAAACCGCTGCAAATATTTCATAATCAACAAGTCATAAATATCCCGCAAACGAAACAATTTTCAAACGTTATGCCAATCATATAAAACGCTAAATAACGCTTGAAACCGCAATCATTTGCATCCGCGAACGTCCGTATCCGTAACCGCAACAACTGCATTTGAACCAGTAAGATCCTCAATATGATATCTTTCCTTCTTTACCCAAATAATAAATATTCCCACTTTCCTCTCACAACTTTTATTTTCTGACGATTTACAACCTTTTAAAGTTTTAAGTTTTTAACTCACAAAACGAAAAAAAAAAAGCTGGTGACAAAACCTTGCCATCATCCCACAGTGAAAACAAGCAAAAAGTAAATGATGATGTTTTTATATTACAACAGTCGTGGTCCGACAAACTGAATCAACATATTCTCTAACCAAATCTACAGCTGGATCAATTTTTTTGAAATAATAGGTTCTCAATTCTCATAAATGTTCTTTTCTGAATGCTCTATGAAGCACTAGGACGTCACTTAGGTCGACGTTTCCGGGATGGGGACAGCCTGGGGATGGTGAGAGCAATAGATGATCTAATAATTAATGTGTATTGGGTGTTTATGGACATTTTTTTTATGACCGTGGGGATATGAAGCGGTAAACCTAGACTAATCCCTTCGAGGTCTTTCATCCGGACATGCACGGTTATAGACGGGAAAATGGCTAAGACGATTCGAATCCAGGGCGAGCACTCCACCTGAAGTTCCATTATCACTAGGCCAAGAGCTCTTAGTTTATGGACATATTTACGTCAACTTTATCTTATATTAAGTTAATTAATTAGATTTTGATCCGGACAACCGTGCGGATGATTATTTTTATTTTGTACATATAAATATTTGATTTACATGATTACTGATATATAATTTAATATTACCATATTGCTAATAGTTTAATATAATATTTTTCAAACATAACAATTTCATAGGTTGTATGCAGTAATTTAAATTTTTTTTTTCAAATTATTAGTGATATTTTTTCATTAAAACATGAACTCTAACGAAAACCTTACATTATATGAAAATTTTGACAAATTCTGTTCAATTTAATATTAACTTAAATGTCAATTTCCTTAAGATTATATTTGTATTTTAGGTTTTGGCCATACAAATATGTTAACCGAATTATTTGTATAAATTAAATTATTGACTGAAAAACATATATTAAGTGTAATTTATAAAACGTCCGCTTCGTTTAAATAATTAAACTGAAAATTGAAATGCATATTGTTTGTTTTTGTCCTTTTAAACCTAATTAAAATTTCTCTATATTATCTATGTTTTAAAAGTTTTTTATATCGTCTATTGGTGATTTAGACTTTTATACCCAGAAAAATTTGGTTATTTACAATAAAATTTTCAATGTTAAAACTTTTATTTGTAATTTTTTGTCTATCATACATCACGTTATATAATTAACACTTAAACGTACAACTACGTTAGATTATAAACAAGCTGAAAAAAATATACACATGAATATATTTTTTCAATCATTCATCTGTCATTTTTAATGATATTAATTGGTACACTACTTAATGCACTTTCAAAATTGCACAAGAGAAAAAAAAACAATTACATTAATGAATAATATATAAATATAGTCTGTATAAAAATGAGTTTGATTATTTTTTTGTAAACAAAGCACTCATATACTTCTCTTATTGAAATATAAAATTAAATTGGTCACTATATTTAATAACAGAAACTAAATGAACCTTCAAAATAACATTTGTAGGCCAATCATTCATATTAATAGCATATTTTCAACAATGTGGTACGAAATTATGAATTAACAAGTCTTAAATTTTAGAGATCAAAGATTTAATTGAAAAATATTATTTAAATTAATATCACATATTTAATACAAAATGGTACATGACTTTAATATAATTACATAATTAATTACATTCATAAAAGTTTATTTTAGTAAAAATGAAATATACATTAATATTTTAAACAATTACGAAATTGATTAAATATTTAAAAAGTTTGTTTAAGTGAAAAAAAGAAATATACATTTATATTTTGAAGAAATACCAAAGTAGTTACATACTTTAAAATGTTTGTTTTATGAAAAAATGAAATATATATTTATATTGTAAATAAATAGATATGAGAAGATGTTTTTCAGATGTAATTCAGAAAAAAATATAGGAACATGTCATTTATTTTATTAAGAATAATAAAAATATTTCAAATATATATACAAAATTTCATTTAACTAATTTTCTAAGGAATTGTCCAAATAGAAAAATTACACAAGAAGAAGTCATGATTTCTCTTTTAATAGAATAGATTCATAACTTTTTTTTTTAAAAGTTCTAAAATAAAAAGAAGAAAAAAATTATAACCTTTTTCCAGTTCTTTTATTAGTTTATGAACTTTGAACTTGATGAAGCATATTTTAATAATCACAGATTGAATAATTATTTTCTACTATTATTATTTCAGATTGAATAATTATTTTCTACTATTATTATTTAAAAAACAACATTACATTGTTTTCTTTTAAGATTATAGTGCAATTTATTAGATTTTCATTATATGTATATATATATCCCCTATATATTTTGTTAAAAAAATATTAATCCTCGAGCATTAAAACATTTTGTAATAGCAATATGTCATCACCAAGATGATTCTTAGAATCCTTATAAAAATATAGTTTGGCACATCCTAATATATATTATACTTTTTATTAAACTAACTATTAAATTGATTATTAGTGTATAAAATAATATTCTCAATTTTTTTTCTTAAATAAAAGCTACAAAATTACCTAATATGATCAACATATATATGACAACTAATGATTATGAATAATAAAGATTTAATAACAATTTTCAATTTTTTTATTTTTGTTTAGTTTTATACTATTAAAATAAATTAAAAAATTACATCAGTTATATAATAAAAATTAAATTTTTTTCTTGTATGTTATATTTTGAATATTTTAAAATGACTATAAATTACTAAAAATGTTAAAAATCTCACTCTGAAAATTTTGTGATCAGTGAATAAATTTTGTTTTTGTTATAACAAGATACAAATGATCAATAAAATCGTATAAATATGAATTCTCTTTTTATTTAACTCTTGATAATTATAATATTACAAACTATGAGAATATTACAGACAATTTTACAGCCGACAATTCTACATGTCACTAACTGCATCACCTCACCTGAATCACCCTATCGGATCCATGCCTGACAGTACTCCTTGCGCCATGCTGCATAATCTTTTGTAAGTCTTCTCTCCCTTAATTCGCATAATTCCGTTTTCACTAGGATTCGAAACTCAGATCTCCTGGTGTAAAAGCATTAATGAACCCTTAGTCGACTCAAACCACTCGACCAAGTGGACTATTATGAATTCCCATTTAATATATATTTATATTAATATCATTTAATTTAAATATGTAAAACGTAAAAATACTTAAATATGTTAATTTTGAAATTTTCATTGAAAAACTATCACATCAAAAAAATTCGGAGTAACAGTTTAATTTTTTTGTTACAGCAGATATACAAATGTTAATAAAACCATATGATAATAATATATATATTGAAATATATTTATACATATCTCAATATCATTCAAATTTAATTATATACCACATAAAATAAAATAATTATTTTTATTTACTTACCATAAAAATATTGTAAATAAATAAGAGGTATTGTTTTGATTTATGTGATTATTCTAATCATATATGTATAATCAAGAATTAATTGATTATTTTAACAAGTGCAAAATCTTATTAATTAATATTTTCAAAATCTTACGAGAAATCGATACATCAAATATTTATTAGAAACTACTGAAATCACCTAACGAGAACATAGATAGATTGCATAATAAATTTGATTTCCTAACTCTAACCCATTTCTCTTCATCACAACACAAATAATAATTTAGAATTTGGCAATCTGAAATAGTAATATTTTTTTAGTCTAGTCTATCATTTTCTTTAAATGAGTCTAGAATAATTTTTAAAGATTAACTAAATGGTAGTAGAACGTGTTTTTGGTTAAAAAATTATTGCATATCCAAAATAAATATAAACCATCATCAATTTCATTTAAAATTTTGTTACATTAACAAATATAAAGTTAGAAAAAGTCTGAATCCAAAAAAAATCGAACCAAATATAATATGAAAGTAGTACTGAAGTTTAACCAAAATTTGTTAGATATCAGAACGGATTCAAAATTTTGGTATTTAGAGAAACGTAACCAAATTCGATCTGAACCAAAATATTTCGGGTGTCCAAGTATATTCGAACCAGATTTGTATACCTAAATATATTAATTATTTTAAAAATTTAATATCTAAAATAATATACAAAATAAATAAAATGTTTTTAAATTGTCCAAAATATTTAAAAATATATACAAATAAAATATATGTTTAAAATAGCTAGATGATACTAAAAATACCAAAAATACTTTTTCTATTGATTTTCTTTCCAAATTTTTAAATTAAACCAATTTTATGTTAAGTTTAAGTATTTTGGTATACATTATTAAAATTTATATATTATATATTATTTTTATTTTTAATTTTTAGAAATTAAAATTATATATGAATTTTAATTTTAAAAACAACTTAAATGAGTTATTAGAACTCAAATCGAAGCCGCAAAGATCCGAACCGAACCGAACCGAGTCCGTAAAAATCCGAACTGAACATAACCAAATGACAAAAATGATATCCAAATACCCATCTTTAGTTAAATGTAAAAAGGTTATTGATAACAAAAGGAGTACCGAGGTTTTTTTTTTTTTTTTTTTGAATGAATGCTAAATTTATTCATCAAAAAACCTGTTTACATCAAGTGTGTCTTTATTTTAAGAAACTACTTCTACTGCTCATGGCTGATGAACTTTGTCTGATGAACTTCTACATGTTTTTTTTTTGAATGAATGCTAAATTTATTCATCAAAAAACCTGTTTACATCAAGTGTGTCTTTATTTTAAGAAACTACTTCTACTGCTCATGGCTGATGAACTTTGTCTTTATTTTAAGAAACCTGTTTACAGAGTTTTTTTTTTTTTTTTTTTTTTTTTGATTAACCTAGGGTATCCCGGACCTATGGAAGGGCCCAGACTAATTCCCAAGGGGAGGTGCAGCCCACGGATAGACCCTCTCTCCGGGTATGCAAATGGGCCCTAAAGCATAGGCCCATATCCGTGTTGGTGTCCAGAAATCATGACTCAGTTCCCTCCAGCAGGTTTCGAACTCACAACCTGGGTGCAGGAAGGAGCCCGTCCTTACCATTGGGCCATGATGTTCTGGACTGTTTACAGAGTTTCTGAACAAGGATAATGGCTGATGAACTTTGTCTGCTCATCTTCCTCTGCTCCGACGTGAAACGAAGATGAGGAAACGCGATTTTGATGCTCTGTGGATTTGCTATCTTCTTCACTCTTCAGGTGATTTACTTCAGTCACAGCATAGAAGTTCTAGAAACCCCTTAATCGATGATCTTCTCCTAAGAGCAAGGCTTTGCAAATCTTCATGAATCGACTGCAAATTTGTTACTGTGAACGTGGTGGCATCTTAGCTAAAGATTGCATGATTTCTCTGTTGATTCTTGATTATATGGTTCCATTTGTAGGATGAGTACCCAGTCAAACACGAAGCCGATCGTCTCCCACCACCTGTCATAGCTGATCTTAGTTGAGATGGCAAGAAGAAGAAGGAGGTTCTCGTTGCTACAAATGAGTGCAAAGATTCAGGTAACAGCTTAGTGCTCGTGCGTTTCTCTTTATGCTATTAATAAATGATTGTTTGGTGGATTAGGTCTTGGAGCCTCATACCAGACTATTTCTTGTGGTTTTTAGAATCACATGGGCCCCATTGAGGAGCTTGGCATGACAGAACGAAATGCTGAGCAACACAGAAGAAGTGCTACTGAGAATCAGGTACCAAGAAAATGTGCAGTTAGTATATCATGATCTACTTCTGGTAGTAATTAAGATGTTAGTTATTTCTCCTTTCTGCTCACTTCTTTCTCCACAGATAGTTTAAATAGACTCTTACCTGAGAATATTATTTTTCTTATCTTCTAGGATGTTGAATCTCTCACACCTCAGATGCGTCACAGCTAGTTCCCCAACGCAATAACAAGCTCGACGTGCATTCAATCTCAGAAACCTGAGGAATACATCCGCTGGAAAAAAGACTTGTCGAGAAAGATTCCGAAATTGATCAGGAAGGCTGCACGCTATGCTGGCTCGGCAAAACCCAATAAGGTGAAGCTCTTATAAAACGGAATGTACTCACCTGAAAACACCCATATTGTTTGTAATAGCAAAGAACATGTTCATGCAGGGCATACAATACATACCGTAGAGACTAGACTAAGCTTTATTGGGTTCCTAATGTTGTTGTGGCTCATCAAAAAGAAGGAATTGAAGCTGTTCATTTGCATACTGGTCGAACTCTTTGCAAGGTAGATGTTCCTTCACATCATGAACCAGCTTACTATATCACGAACCTGTTTATTATAATTTATATGTTAACTTCCAATCTTCAGTTTCATCTACTTGAAGGTGGGATTCATGCGGACATAAATGGAGATGGTGTACTCCTAGATCATGTCCAGGTACACATTAGACACCGCTGCCTTTTTCGGTTCAGTAGCTTATACAATGGATCTTGAATTCTTACGGCAATATACTCTCTGTGCGCATCTTTGGCGGTCGGAGGCAATGTTGAACAGGGAACTGTAGTTATCGGTTCAATGGAAGTGTTGAAGCCTTGCTGGGCAGTGGCAACCACAGGCGTTCCCGTCGGAGAACAGCTCTTCAACGTCTCGACCTGCCATCACGCCGCCTTCAATTTCTTGCACTACGGAGAGCATTCACAAAACTTTACTGATACACGCCTGATGTGCACGGCCACCGCGAGCCGCTCGGGCAATGGCAGCTTCAGACGGAAGCAACATGGTCGAATCTCCCGACTCCATTGGGTTTAACTGAGTCACGTACTGTTGTCCCAACCTTGAAACCGTTCTAGCTGCGCATTCATGATAACAAGCTAAGCCTATGATCCTTGCCGGAGGAGATCAAGCGGCAGTGATCATATATCTCCAGGAGGAAGCGTATTGGCGTCTATCGACTTACCGTCTGTCGGCCCGGTCCAAACATTAAAAAAAATCATTTAGGGCCCTAAGCTAGTGTAGAAAATATCCAACTAATAAAAAAAAATAATGTAAAATTTTAAATTTTGGCTCATGTGCTCTAATCAGTGGCTTATGTTGCCTACCCTCTGGGGCCGGGCGCCAACTCATGCACTTATCACTCATGACTTCTCAAACGATGGATTAACGGATGTGATTGTGATGACATCGAATGGGATTTACGGGTTCGTTCAGACCAGACAGCCCGGAGCTCTGTTCTTCAGTTCGTTGGTGGGATGTCTGTTAGTAGTTGTGGCAGTTTATTTCGTTACTCAGCATTTGAACTCCATTGAAGGGAAGCCTCGACCTTCCTCTAGCTTTTGATAAAAAGAAAACCCATGGACTTTGCTTACTTACTCTCTACGGAAGTGGAACCGGTCCCATTAGCTGCGACACTTCACACACACCGGTTTTAGTAAACCGGTCAGGTCGCTGGATTTTATTATACTTTGTAGAGTTTAAAGTAAAAATGGTAGAGGCGAATCAGCGAATGTAGGACTGTATTTGTTCTTAGCAGAGGTTTTGAAATGAAAAACAAAATCTGTTTTCTTTTTTTTTTTTTAAGAAATAGATCGTAGTTGTATCTTTTCACGATACTGTATAAGTACTTTTTTCTTTTTTTTTTGTCAACATGTTTGTATAAGTACTTTTTTCTTTCATGAATTCATCGTACATTTCGTTTTTCTAAAAGAAAAAAAAAGGTTAAAGTAGATAAATAGGTTTAGCTTGCGAGTAATAATTGATGGAGCGATGTGATTTACAGTAAAGTAGTTGAGTTTTGGACCACGCTAGCTAGTGGTAATATTAATATAGAATAACCTCAATTCTGGAATGGGAATGTGGGAACTGGGAAGCATGAGTCGTAATGATTTTGCTTGTGCATAATACTTATATAATGTACAAAAGCCATCGTTATATACAACAAGATAATAAAAGGCGTGCATTTGCCCAATAACTTCTTTTTTTTTTTGCTAAAGCTTTTGCCCAATAACTTATTTTGAGTCGATGCTTTTTTTTTCTATCTCTTGAAAGTTGAAACACTTTTGAGTCGATGCTATTTTCTAGGCCTGGACGATTTTATACCAGGTCAAAATACGGGAAAATAGACATTTAAATCTTCAACTATTTGAAATAGGCAAGTTTAATCCCAAACTATCACTTCTATGATTTTATTCCCCAACTAACAGTTGACTTGGCAAATTAATGACCAAAAAAGTCAACTGTGAAATCATAAACGATTCTCGTTAGTTTTATATCAATTATCTCCGGCATTGAATATGAAAAATTCAGAATCTCCAAATTCAAATCTTTAAATTTGAGTGAAGACGATTTATGGTGACGGAAAGCGGTTTCCGGTGAAAAGAAAAAAAAGTCTGGTGCAATCGCGGAAACAAATATTATTGGAAATCGTCTTTCCGTCACGAGAAATCGTCTTCACTCAAAATTAAAAATTTGAATTTGGAGATTTCGAAGTTTTCAAGTTCATTGGCGAAGATAATTGATATAAAACTAACGAGAATCGTTTATGACTTTAAGTTGACTTTTTCGGTCACTAATTTACCAAGTCAACTATTACTTGAGGAATAAAATCATGCAAGTGATAGTTCGGGATTAAACTTGCTGGTTTCAAATAGTTGAGGATTTAAATACTCATTTTCCCGTCAAAATACCTCTTTAAATTCGAACCGAAAAACAAAACTGGATCTGAATTGTTATACAAAAATATCTGAACGAGATTTATGAGCTTAGTACTTTAGGATTTGGTTATAATCTAAACCGAGACGAAACCCAAACTATCCGAAATTAATTAAATGTATTAATATTTTTATATATTATAAAGGTAATTTAGATATATTATAGTATTCAAAACAGTTTTGTAGTTGTTTTATTTTTATATTGAATACTTTTTAGTTAGTTTAGATAATTTAACTAATTTTTAATTAGATTTGTCAATACTTCATATATTTTGAAAAAAAAAAATTATCAAATTTTCAGGTTAAATATTTTTGGACGATTTTAGATATAAGTTACAATCTGATCCAAATCGAATTCAGAAATAACCGAACCGAATCCGACCCAATAATTAATAAAACCAGAATGAAACTTATGAGCATAATAATGAAAATCTAAATCGATCGAACCGAAATAAGATCTACTATTTACCCTGTTGACGTGCTTACACTTCCTTTCCTTTTTTTGGCTAAAAAGTGTACCATAGTGAATTGATTAATGGTCGACCAAACAAAATTACTGGAAGACGGTTGGTATTTACATTTTCTTAGTAATTATATTTTTTTCTATTGAAATGTTAAATTGAGTATCAACAAAAAGAAATATTCAGGCATTGCCACTTTGAACATTGAAATTTAGAAGAAGAAAAAAAAAACAAATTGCAAAGAGTCCCTTATGAAAAAAAAAAGAGTCCTTACAGTTCTGACTAAATCACCCTTGGAGAGCTTCACTATAGAAGCTTGGCTTCCGGTGTCGAAGGAAAAAGATTTTATTCCTGATCAGCTTAGTAATTGGTTAGCTTAACTATAGAAGCTTTGTCCAAAAAAAAACTATAGAAGCTTGGCTTCCGGTGTCGAAGGAAGGAGATTATATTCTTGATCAGCTTAGTAATTGGTTTATAAGTAGAGAGATTTGGTTCGTTGCATATTTTGAACATATCTCCTTTAATTTTAACGACAAATCAGACTTTTGTTGTTTTTTTGGTCAAAGATTTTTTCTGTTAATGATACGATTGATTTTCTGTTGATACCCGAAGTCAAAAATTAGTGTAATTTGGTGTACAATTATTAACAGCAAATTATGCAGTTCTGACTTTCGTTATACCGATTTGGTGTAATTTCAACAGTTCTTTTGAAAGCCCTTTTTCAAAAAAAAAAATTATGTGGTTCTGACTTTTGTTACACTAGTTTTTTGGTTGAAGCTTGGCTTCTGGTGTCGAAATATGGAGTCCTTATGCAGTTCTGACTTTCGTTACACTATTTTATTAGTAGTATGATAAAATACATCTCCAACCATAACACTAAAGGGGGTGTTATTCAATTAGTGATTTAAAATAAGTTATTAATATTTTGTAATCTATCAAATTTTAAAATTTTAAGATAGTTTAAAATAGTTTAAGTTGATGAATTCTAAAATATCTGCAGTATGCATTGGATTTAAAGTTCAATCATTTATTCATGAGATTCCATAAGAAATAATTTGAAATTAATCCAGAATACAAAAAAAAAATCAAGATTCTTAAAAGTTGAATAACACTAGATTTTCAAAACTGAATTTAAATCATTATTAAATAACACTAAATTTTAAAATAGAATTTATAATCATCGCTCGAATAACAGTAGATTGTATTTAGATTTAAACTCTATTAAAATACATAATGAATAACACTAAATACCTTTGCTGTTGAAATTACACCAAATTCTAAATTAAACATTTTTTATTATTTACTTTTTCGTTTTTATAATTTAATACATTAATTATTTATTTATCATATTTAGTTTCTATATTTTATTTATTAAAATCTGATAATTTTATCTTTCTGTTTGTTTTATCTAAAATATTAGTCAAAATTAAAATTTTATATATTGTAGAAATGAAAAGCATTTTTTATTACAACTCAAATGTAATTGGTAATACTCATTTAATTATATTATTAACTAAAATAAAAATGCAATAATAGTTTGATGTTTTAGAAAATAAAAATACACAATATTATGATATATTCATTTTAACTATAAGTTAAAACTAATTAATAAAATTAATATACCTATAATTTATTATTTTAATACTTGGTGTAACTAATAGTGTTTCCACCAAATTTGTTGTAACACTATTTACACTATACCAGATTTGGTAGAATATTATCACTTTTAATGTTTTGTTAAAGATGAAATTACACTAAATTTTGGTGTTTAATTTTGGTACCTCGTTGAAGATGACCTAAAAAAACTATATTTGAAAGTAAAACTTTAACAGGATTGTCATCATGTGAACCAGATTTGAGATTTTGAAGAATATATATTTATTAAAACATTTTAATTAAAATTATTCATAATTTGATCATTTATATTTATATATATAATCTTTAACGAATTTGGGAGTCAAAACTAATGTTTCATTAGGTTGTGTACTGATTTGGCTAGTCAGCAGTTTTGTTTTTCATGTTCGTCGAGCTTAATTCTTCATCGAAACGTTGTTGCCATAATCTGATTTCTTTGATCCAATTATATGTAGCTTGGAATTTTTTTGTGTGCCTCTAATTAATCCAGGAATTAAGTGATTGCCACCTTGCTATATTTTCTTATATCCATGAATGTTGCTTTGTCATTATGAATGTATCTTCATTTAATCTACTACAATAATATTCATGTAGATGTAGTTTTAACAACAAATATAAACGTGTCTACCCTATGAATTTATTATCATACAGGTAAACGTTTTAATATGAAACAATTACAAATGGGGCGATTTAACCATCGTATTTGTTCGATGAGAAATGCGAGTCAGTTTTGTCCAAAAACACATATACAACATCTATTTGAAACATCATATACTTCTCGTTTCAAACCCAAGTTAAAGAGTAAATACGTATGTCTTGTGCAAGTCTCTTTCTTTTAGTAAAAAAAAAAAAGGCAAACAACCTCATTATTTGGAGATCTCTAAACACGTCAGGTGTGAGAATGAGTGCGCGAATACATATACTTGATTAGGAACGTAGAAGGTGACGGGAAAAGCATAATTCTAATAAAAGCATGCAACGAGGTTCACGAGATCACTTAATATGGGCACTACTCTATTTCCATTATCCTTTTTAGCCCCTTTTCCCCTTCATTTATTTAGGAACTTAAATATATTTTCCTATATCAAACTAATCAATTGTCGGAAAGTTAAACCCTCATTGCCATATAGATCGAGAGTATAATGAAATCATCCAATCTATTCAACTCATACATTTTATCAATGCTAATTATCCTCTAATCTGTTATATATCAACGTTTGTATGCATGTGTACAGTAAAAAAAAGTCTTGAAAGTTGAAACGTTAGTTTTGGTCGTCTAAATTTATAAATCTCTAAACCATTTTCTCCCATACCATACGTACTATAACACTTAGTCGAACTGAAGAAGACAACAATCGTAGAGTTTGTGGTCTATGATACATAGTAAATAGCATGCATTTGGATGATTTATATATGCCCTAGTAAAACAATTAGCTAGGGCTTTGTAATTCCTTAGAAGATACAATAATTAATAGAATAGTGAAAAAAATTAGTGGTCCCTTGTTGCAGGCTTGTAGCCTGTATATATGTGTTTTTTTTTTCAACTTTGATCCACACCCTTGGTTTCTAGTGTGGGGACTTCTTATCAACCATCATCAGACCGGGCGATCCGATCCACTTGCTGCCATCTTTTCTACATTCTATGGTCCAGCTTCTTCAGGTCGTCTTACTGGTGGGTTTAACTCTGTTGACCAAACTAATTTCGTATAGTTTGTCTCGGCCTTTTCTAATATGGACGAGTAACCATCACTTTTAAGCGTGTATATGTGTACAACATGTACCCATCCTCGAGATACTCAAACAACAAGATGCAAACAAACAACCGTAAATGCTCTACAAATTTGGGTTTCAATTTCGTCATGGCTATAATGTAGGATATGATATCTATATTCATTTTGCTAACCTACGGGCCTTGGGCTAGTGGCACTTGAGGGATAACCCCAGTACAGTGAATTTGCAGTTCGATCCCCGTTAACCACCAGATAATTTAACATTGCACTTCTGAGACCTACATAATAGTCGGTTGATTTCGGTAGCCGGACATTGTGGTAATTAATTCAAAAAAAAAAATATATATATATATATATATATTCATTTTGCTATTTGGATCGGTAAAAATAACGGTTTACAAATATTGATCAAGACATGCATATATAAATGTTGTGTATCTGTGTGTTTGAGACGTCAGTGATCAGCTAATTAAGTAGATATGTATGAGAAAAGTGCAATTTTTACCAGCCATAATTTTCAGAATCGATATTTACATATAGCGATTCATTTCGCAAGAGTAGTTAATGATATACTTAAATAGTTTATCGATTCAGGCCAATCTGCATTGATGGGTATGTGCAAAAGTGTCTGAGATAACATATTAATATAAAACTATAAAGTCAGAGAGAGATATTGAAAATGTTAGAATCGATTTTTCTTAAAGAGATTATCAATGGATGCTGAGAGACTTTGTGTCTTTGTCTACACCTCTCTTTGTTTTATTGGCATAACTCTTTTACACCATCTAGTTTAATGCATAATCAAATTATCCTAAAATATAAAATATAATACTCCCTCCGTTTCATATTATTTGTCGTTCTAAGTCTTTGCACACAAATTAAAAAAACATTTAATTTTATATATTTCCAAAATAAAAATACTAGTACCAATACACATCAACCAAAATAAAAATAGAATAGAGAATATTTTCAATAAATTTTGCATTGAAAACCGAAAACGACACTTATTTTGAAACAAAAATTTTGCTCTAGAACGATATATAATTTGAAACGGAGGGAGTAATGATTAGAGACGTTAGAAGAAACGCAACAATGCAGATGCTCTCACGAAATTAGTGTTACCAATCAGATAGATATATTAGGAGTATATATATAGGATGGGTTCAACTGATGGGAGGTGATGATAAGCTGGGTCTAGTGATGCTAGTTGAAAATTTCACAATACCTTAGACCAATGACAAGCTAATGAGTTGTTTGTTATTGGTTAAAGAGAAGCTGATAATTAAGTTGGATCTAATGAAACGTAAAATCAAATGACAAAGCGTATCTAGGGAGTATACGTGTATGCATGTGCATGACACGGTAGGAAGCCATAACTTCGAACCTTCGGGACCCACAATAACTCTGTATTGGTTTTATACCTTTTACTTCTTATTCAATGAAGAAAATATCAAGTATCTATACATAGAGACCCGTATTATATGAATGTATTATGTATGTGTACGAAGGGTCCAAATGGAAACACAATCCATGTGAAGAAGTTTCAGCTTCTGATTAGTTATGGAATGGAAAGGAAAGCGAAAGAGAGAGAAGACAGAGGAACAGAACATAACAGAAACTAAACCAAGTTTGCAACTCTACACTCTCTCTCTCTCTCTCTCTCTCTCTCTCTCTCTCTCTCTCTCTCTCTCTCTCTCTCTCTCTCTCTCTCTCTCTCTCTCTCTCTCTCTCTCTCTCTCTCTCTCTCTCTCTCTCTCTCTCTCTCTCTCTCTCTCTCTCTCTCTCTCTCTCTCTCTCTCTCTCTCTCTCTCTCTCTCTCTCTCTCTCTCTCTCTCTCTCTCTCTCTTCTCTCTCTCTCTTCTCTCTCTCTCTCTCTCTCTCTCTCTCTCTCTCTCTTCTCTCTCTCTCTCTCTCTCTCTCTCTCTCTCTCTCTCTCTCTCTCTCTCTCTCTCTCTCTCTCTCTCTCTCTCTCTCTCTCCAATAACTACTCTTGCACCAAAGAGAATGTAAGAAAACAAAAAGCTCATCTTATATTGGCTTTTGCATTGGAAACAAAACATAAAAAAAGTAACCGACCTACTCCTCCGTTTCTCAATAAGTGTCGTTGTAGAGAAAAATTTTCGTCGCAAAATAAGTGTCGTTTTAGCATTTCAATGCAGAATTTATTAATTTTATTCTGTATTTTATTTTTCTATTAGTTGAGATGTATGGGTAATGATGTTTTTGTATGGAAAACATGCAAAATTTAATGATTTCTTAATCCGTGTGCACAACTCTAAAACGACACTTATTCAGAAACAGAAAGAGTATTATTTTTAAAAATTTTGCTTCCTCGGTTCTAAAATTAATTATAAAAAAGTATGGAATTATGATATTTAAAGGAAAGAGAACAGAAAATGGATGTGAGTGAGCAATAAATGATATGACAGTGAAAGCATGGCTCTTGTTGAAACACTGTTATCTCCCTATCTCTTTAAGAAAGATCTGTTAAGTAGCAGTGAGGAGAAGCCACCAAACACTATACTCCAAATCTCTCTCTCTACACTTTCTACACTTAAATAAATGCTTCACATAAGATAATAATGAAGAATATTGAGCATTGTTATTTACAAATATGCTGGTATCTTAGTTTCAACTAATAACTATTTCTTTGATTGGAATAATACATTGAGTAACCGAAACCCTAAAATAGATCCACGAAAATCTTACAATTCATGAATAACTTTAACTCTGGCGGGTAGAGGCATATAGTCGATCGTGGTTGAAGTCTCTGGCGGAGTAGTTTATAATCTCGTCATGGATGTACATACGTATACTTGTGAGAATTAAATTTACGAAATTAATTAAAAGAACAAAAAAGGAGGTCGACAAGTTACACAACACAGGGCTCGAGAAGAGACAAGACTCTGTGGCTTCTACCCTTTTTCTGGGGACTCACTCTTCTTATCATTCACTCCCTCTCTTTTTCCCCTCCACGTCAACTCTGATTCCCATCCTTCTCTATTAAATAAGTCTAATTTAGTTTATCCATTTTTATTTATCTACTACGGAGTAGTATAATATAGAAACATGATAATGTGTTTATCAATTATTTTAGAAATACTTTCTCAGTTTCTTGGAAGATAATTTTTCTAGACTTTGTTTTTACTTTACAGAATAGATTTTTTCTCGAATTCTAAATATATTTCATTAACTAATATTAATAGACTGTAAAATTTTAAGAATATTAAATAAAATATTGAATTTATTAAATATTGTTAATTGACAATTATGAAAAGTGAATAATTAAAATAATATATTTATTTATAAATATTTAATATATTGTAATATGTGTAAGAACTGCATAAAATTCTTTTACGAGAGTATCTCCAAAAAATATTTTATTTTAAAGTTTGAAAAATTTTATATTTAAAGTTTAAATGTAATTTTTCTAAAAGTAAAACATTAACCTTAACTTCAAAAGTATTTATATTTTATATTATGGTCCTTATATTTATGATATTTAACTTAAATTTCATAACACTATAAATAAATATCACATATATAAAATATTATAGCAATATTAACTAATAAAATGTTACAGTAAAATATCAAAATTTACATAAAAATACATGATTAAATATTAAATTACAGGTAGAATACACATTAATTTATAAAACTATTTTCACTCCTATATACAATCAATCAGTGCATTTATTAAGTTTCTTTGTAATGTTGTTATTATCTAAATCCAGTTTTGAAAAAAAAAATCTTATTTTAAAGTTTTTATTTAATTGTATGTGTAAAATTAAAATTAAAAAAGCAAACTTGAAATATTCATGAGTTATAAATTTTTTAAGAATTAAAAATATTAAAAAATAAAATATTTAAGAATTACAAATGTAATATGTAATAAGAACCGAAATACAAATACAAATAGAAAATAGAAAATTTAAAATTTAAAATTTAAAATTTAAAATTTAAAATTTAAAATTTAAAATTTAAAATTAAAATTTAAAATTTAAAATTTAAAATTAAAATTTAAAATTTAAAATTTAAAATTTAAAATTTAAAATTTAAAATTGTAAAATTTCTTTTTGGACAACAAAAAGTTTCTTATTTGAAATTATAAAGTATCTTTTGAAGATTCTCTAAAGATCAGTTTTTTATCTTAAAATGGCTTTAGAGCATCTCCAACCCTTCTCTATATTTGCCTCTAAATGCTATAATAGAGTAAAATCTACTCCAACCCACCTCTATTTCTTTCCCTAAAATAGAGATTTGCTATTTTTTCCTCTATATTTAGGGGAAAAAATAGCATTCCTCTATAATAGAGGCAAACTTTTTTATTTACAAAGTAGTCCTCTAATTTTTATGATTGTAACTAAAATACTTATTTATAAAAAAATACAATTTTTACATATAAAAGCACATATTTTTGTTTACGTACTGATTCTTAAATTTTATAACTATAATTATAATTAAAATAAAATATAAATATTATTATTTTATTCAAAAGTCAAGATTTTTTATTTAAATATTAATCAATACAACATATTAAAACAACTTAATACTCTGGTAAATTATTTTCGGATCCATAAAGATTATTAAAATATTGTCCAAATGATGTTGATGGAGGAGGAATTTGTTGATCTTGTTGCTGATGACTGCGCTTTTGTAAAATCCGTGCTTTCTCTGCTTGGAAATGTTCACGAACATTTGGATCTGCTTGGAAATGTTCACGAACCATAGTGCAAACTATTCATGAGCCAGTAAGTCCGAAGAAAAAATATTTTGCGGCACAACAAGAAGCATGTAGGAAAGATGTAGAACATGCATTCAGAGTTTTACAATCACGTTTTGCGATTGTGAAAGGACCGGTACGTTTTTGGAAAAAGAAAGTGCTACATGATATAATGATTACATGTATAATTTTACATAACATGATTATTGAGGATGAACGTGATCTCGATGCACCGATTGGAATTGGAAGAGAAGCTTCACTTCCAGAAGTCGAAATACCAGATGATGAAGATAACCGATTCCAAGAGTTTCTATGTCGATTTAGAAAAAATCAAAGATAAAGAAGCTCATTTCTCACTTTGCAATGCACTAATTGATCATTTATGGAAAAACTATAGTAATAATGATGGTTAGATAATATGTATTTTGTTTTATTATTTTTGTTTAATGTTTTTATGTAATAAAATGTTTCATTTAAATAATATTTTAATTTTATGAAAAAAAATTCAAAAATTATAATAAAAAGATTAATTTTCAATATTTATAAGTTAGAGATGTAAAATATAAAATAAAAAAAGAATCTATTAAGAATGTTCCTTTTTAGAAGAAGAAATAGAGGAATACATTGGAGAGAAACCCACCTCTATTATAGAATTCCTCTATTATAGAGGAAAAAATAGAGAAATACATTGGAGATGGTCTTAGATCTATGTTAATTCAAATAGTAAAAGGTCTAATGTGCTGCAATAAGTAACTCCTTCAATTTCTATCTAGTAATTAACCTAGATGCATGTTATATCCAATGCGTTTTTTTTCTCTATAAAACTCTGCGTTTAAACTAACATAACCAATTCAAAATAATTTAGCAGTCTAAACATTATTTCTAGAACTGAGAGTGTTCAAATATTTATGACGACTTAAATTATGTTTTTTATATATAAAATCACATGCATTATTCTGGAATTTGGTCTGGAAACTTCCAGTTATAGAAAACAAGAACATTTTGATTAAAACAAAAACAAAAAAAAAATTGTTTAAAGTGGAGTTAATATAGGTGTATTTAACCCAAAAAGGTTAGGTGCATTTAAATGCTCCATGCATTTAAAAATATTTAGGCAGTCAAGAGAAATAGTCTGGACTAGGGCTGGGCAAATAAACCGAACCCGAAAATCCGAACCGAATCCGATCCGATAAAAATGAATCCGAACCGATCCGAACCCGATATAAAAACCGAATGGATCTTGTTTTATGGTATTACGGGTTATGGGTATTATCCGAACCGAACCCGAATTTAAATGGATATCCGATAAAACCCGAAACATTCAAAACCCCGGAAAGATCTTGTACCAAACATGATCTCAATTTCTAATATGTATTCAAAATACATTAATATATATTGAACATTTAAAATACTTATCTATTACATGAAGGTTGGTGGTACTATTACATGAAGGTTGATGGTTAAATGTGGCTATTGAATCTTGAAATATTTAGATTTAGATTTTGTTTTCATTAAACGATATTTCTCATTTCAACAATATTTCTTATTTCATTTCATGAGAACGTGGTTTCGTTTTATGCTTCCGTTTATTTGATTTTCTTTTTATCAGTAAATATATTTCCTTTTTGTTTGATTTTGAATGATCATGGTCGATGTTCATTTCTTATTTTTAAATCGGTTTTACTTATATTTTGGTTACAAAAAGTTACAAATTAGGTATTCCAGACCCGAAGAACCGACTTTTCTTATGTTTTGGTTACAAAGTAGGTAAAAATTAGATTTTTTTAAACCGAAGAACCGATTGGGACCCAAACCCGAAAGTACATTGGATTGTACCGGTTTTTTAAAGATTTACTAACCCCGACCCGAACCCGATAGAACCCGAACCGGTCCCGAACCGAATTTTTAAATAACCCGAATGGGGCTGGTTTTGATAAACCCAAAAAACCGAAACCCGATTGGATAAAACCGAAACCCGATTGAGACCCCGAATGCCCATGCCTAGTCTGGACTCTGGATAACTGAGTTATGAGCATCTTCAAAATAAATTATATATTTGTATGTAGATATATAGTTTTTTACTCTTCAAAATTTAAACTTTTGAAGATGAAACTTCATATTTGAATTTTTATCTTTTAATTTGCATTTTGATCCTTATTATTATAAATTATGTTTATAGTTCTTAAATATTTTCTTATCCCATAAATATTTCAATTTAGTTTTTATAAATTCAAGTTTTACGCATAAAATTAAATAAAAGTTTTAAAATAAATTTAGAATATATTAAAATTAGAATTAGACAATAAGAATATTACAAAAATATATTTGCTTGTAGTTTAATACTTAAAAAAATAGAATTAGACAACAAGAATGTGGTATTTTGCTTTTAATTTAATAATTAATTATGTATTTTGTTTATAATTTTATATTTTAGTGTACAATTTTATTAATTAATATTGCTATAATATTTTTATATATGTGTTTGTTATTTATGTAAGTCTTATGAATTTACATTAAATTTTACAAATATAAAGAACATAGTGTAAACTACAACTAATTTTTAAGTTAATTTGAATTTTTTTTGGAGAAAAATACCTTAAAATTTTAAATATAGAAGTTTACAAATTTTAAAATAGAGTTTTTTTAGAGATATTAGACGAAGTATACTATTGATATATGTACCATATAAAATAAATAAATGAAACAACAAAGAACAAATGTGAAATAAGATAGACAATGTTATGGAGGAAAAATTAAAGAAATTCGTTGGATTTGGATTGAGACTGAAAACGCGTAAAGGAGAGGTTGCGAAAGTCTTATCTCTCTTTTTCTTATGGTATCCGGCGACCGAATTAAACCGATAGTCCAACGAGGCCTACAACACTCAATATAATTTGCGATTTAACGCTAGTTAGGATGGCCACACGGGGTTTCGAAGCCGGGTCCGTATTGGGGCCGAAACTCCCTCAAGACCACTAGTTCACCACCATGTGGTTAATTCCATTTGTGTTCTACTCCTTACTATTACTTATCTGCATACTAGATGATTAATTTGCACTCATACGCGGACTTAAATATTAAAAAAAACAAAATATAATAATTTTGGCTGATATTATATTACCTTTAGTTGTATCTGTGTATTTTTATGTTATTTTAATTAAAATTTATTTATTTATTTAGCTGCAATGTTATAACTTTTGTGCAATATTGTTAATTTGGCCATGATATTTTTACTAAAATCCTAAAATTACACTTGTAAAATAGATCTTACGTGTGTAAATCATTTTCGATTCACTTTTTTACCAATTTTTCTCGAACTTTTTAACTAAGTCATTACTTTTAGTTGTTGCATGAATACGGTTCATCTTCTTTAGTTTTGATTTTTATAATTGTCGGACTAACAAAAGTTAAAAATATGAGTTTTAAGAATTATCTCATCGTCAATCAAAACCATTTCAATAGAAGCACAATCTTTAAAAAAAAAATCCAAAACCTCATGATGTTTATTTGATCTCTATAGAAGAATGAAATTTTCTGATGGAAGATATGGGAGTTGCTTTTCTACAAATTAAAAAAAAAATGAATAAGAAATTTTATTGTTGTATTTTCAGGAGTCCAATGGTTGGTATCCTAAGCATGCACTCTTCAAACTGCACACCAGTAGTTTCGCCTTTAATGGCCGAAGCTCTAGCGGTCAAAATTGCTCTATCTGATACAATATTTCGAGGTTTCAAGTCGTTGAGCGTGTACTCTGGCTTGAAAGTCCTTCTGGAGCTTGTAAACTCCCAAAGTGGCTG
The DNA here is from genome assembly GCF_000801105.2 of Raphanus sativus. Taxonomy (NCBI): domain Eukaryota; kingdom Viridiplantae; phylum Streptophyta; class Magnoliopsida; order Brassicales; family Brassicaceae; genus Raphanus; species Raphanus sativus. The sequence continues at coordinate 39,173,718 of NC_079516.1, read as the reverse complement.
TGTGGAAATAGAGGGCACCATGCGTGACATCCAAGTCCTACGTCAAGGCTTTGAAATTTGAATCAATCTCTTGCTCTCTTTGCTTTTCATTAGTGCCTTGGCTGAACTATGTTTTTCCTAATTAAGTAATCAATGAAAGGTTTTCCCAGAAAAGAAGAAAGTTTTTTTTGTTGAACGATATATGATTGACATAAAATTTATATTTATGTTGATAGTTTAATAGTTTAGATTTACGAAAAAATCAGTTGTTTATTTATGATTTTAAAATAATAATAGGATTAAGAATTTACAATGTAAAAAAATACCGCATAAAATTGTGCAGATATTGTTTCTTGTAGAAACAAAAAATTTTATAATTAAAAGGTGTAGTCCCATAGTTTCCTTTCTTAATATCCTAAGAAATTGTTTAAAACGTAGTATTTTTTTTACAAAATTGGAATTTATATTAAAATAAAATTCATTTTTATTAAATCTCATGTGTAAAATATATTAAAATATTGTATTTAATTAGTAAAAACATTGCCCTTTTATACAAAATTCCTTTTTATAACAATATGGTTTTAAAAACGAAAATATTTATAAATATCGTCTTTATATAAAATCCCTTTCCGATAATGTCTTAATAAAAAGAAAATATTAATAATTGAAGTTAATATAGTAAACTCAATTCATTAAAGGTAGTAATTAAACATCCCAATATTGTTTTACTAATATTAATAAAAATAAATGTTTATAGATATTGTATTTTATATGAAATTTCTTTTTGATAAAAATTTGATTACATAAGGAATGTATTAATAAAAAGGAAAAAAAAAGAAAACATTAATATAGTGACAATTGTATAATAAGTTCAATTCAGTAAGAGTATCATTATGATAAAAAATCGTTAGAACTAACGTAAATGGCCATGTAAAAATGTAACTTCTCAAATAATATTATAAAGATATGTCCACTTATTTGTTCACACAATTATTATGTTGTCATGTATTATAATATTTTCACTTTTTGTATATACACACACTGGGCTTGAATGTTTTGATAACATCTTAAATAGTCCAAATCCACTTCAGACTCATAGACTTCTCAGTTCTCACTATCTCTTCTAGAATTTAAGATTCTTTTAATTACTTTATATGTTAGGTCATATCCAATGATATTCTATAATTTTTTCTATATTACATTCTAATAGAGTTATTCTATAATAAAGCGGGATATAGATGAGTGTTATTTTTTACTGTAAAAATAGAATAAAAATATTTTTTTATATCCTACAATCTATAATAGAGCAATTATATTCTAAAATAAATTATTTAAACAAATTCAACTCTATAATTTTTTTAATAAATATAGAAGAAGTTATAAAATATTTTTGAAAATTATTTTCTTAGTTCTGCCTAAAACTATGATTTAGAAATGATGTTTATTACTAGTATTTGACATTAATAGATCCTGTTTGTAATGTAGCAAATAAAAAGAATAGACTAAGAGAGAGAAAAAGTCATTGTCTCGATTGTAATGTATCCATCACAACCCCCTTGAATTAATTGATTCCGCGTCTGTCAATCTTTTAGTAGAATATTTTCTGCTATGGGACTAATCACTCATGGCTCATGGCATTCGTACGTTGTCAACGCTTATACAGTAGAACCTCTATAAATTAATAATCTATAAATTAATAATCTCTATAAATTAATAAATTTTACCGGTCCCAAATTGGGTCGGTGTTAAATATAACACAAATCGATAAAATAATAAGATAATAATATTTTTGAAATTTCTATGTAAATATATAGTCCCCTTAAAATCATAAATTAATATTTTATCTATATATAATTTTTATATAAGTTAAATTTTATATTGTTCATTTTATATTCACAATGAAAATTCTTTATTTTTCTTAACATTTCAATGTATTTTGATAACATTTAGTAAAATTATACCGAAAACCACTTAACAATTCTATGAAACATAAAATTATACATAAAATAAAATAAGATAATAAAACAATATTGAAGTCAAATTTCTAAAATTTTAATAATGTACATACGGTAAAATAAAATATTTTCTTTTTTATATAAATAAAAATAGAAAAATAGAAAAAATCTAAATAAGGAAACTTTTGTAAATTAATATCTCTATAAATTAATAAAATTTCAAAGTCCCAACATTATTAATTTATAGAGGTTAGAAAATTAATCCACCAAAAGTATAAAACTATCTTATGAGGGATATACAAATCCATAAAGCTAATCTTTATAATAAAGATATAAAACCATTGTCTCAAATTGAAAAAAAAACATCGATTATAGTTTAAATAGTTAAACAGTTGTATTTTGGCGGCAAAATAAACTTAGATAGCATAACACCGTCAATAAGATTTTTTTTGACAATAATATTGTTTTCTATTTTCTCGAAAGAAATACACTAAACAAAAAAATATTTAAAATTTAATATATATATATATAACATGATTAACTATTTTCTATAACTAAATTAATAAAATTAAATAGATATAATTAATTTTCAAAATTTTACAATCTATCATTACTACTTGAAATTTTACATAGGAAAACCCAAGATGTATCTATATATTGTATTAATTACAAGTTCTTCGTTGGAAATTAAGTTGATGTTGTTTAGTTAAACGAAAATATAATTGTAATTTAAATTTCATTAGAAAGAGTGAAACTACATAAGTTATCCATACTAGTTTCTCTCTAAAAAGTTAATTGGACTTTGACTTAGATATCTCTAACTATTTCTAGCGAAAACAGTACATTCGTGTATTATACATTTATACAGCTTTAAATGATTTAGAAAACTTAAATCTCTATAATATTATTTGAGAAGTCAGTTTCCTATGTGTCGCGCTCACGTTAACTCTCACGGTGGTTGATTACATTGATACCCTTAATGAATCAAAAATATAATATTAAATACTATATTTTATTTTTATTCAAATTTCTTTTGTAAAATTTCCAAATAACATATATAATAAAAAAGAAAATATTTATAAAGGCTATAAAGTGAATTTAAAAACGAAAATATATGTATAAATAATATGATTTCATTAAAAAGGAAAGTTCACAAATAGTAATATTGCATTAAGAATATTTTTAAAATAATATAAAATATACTAATAAAATAATTTCTTTATATTTTTCAAAGTAACAGAAATAATTTTTATATATCTATCTATTTTTTAGATGATTACATAAAATAATTAAGTAACATAAACTGATATATTGACTAAAGTAATTTATAATTAGTATTATTGAAAGGCTATTTGTATTTCCTATATCTTGCTTACTATAATATCTTTCAATTACAACAAAAATATCTATATATTATATTTTATTTATATAATATGATTTCTCAGATGCAATCGCAATTTTTCTGCTTATTTTTAAAAGATATAACGAGAAATAAAAGTTAACAATAAACATCTTTTGATCGAATATTTATAAAATATTTTAAAATCACACTATATACTTTAACGAGGTAAATATATTATATTTTATCATTATTAAAATTGTATGTTTATTTAATATTAAATTTGCTTTTAAATTCAATGTTTTTATGTTTGTGTAACTTTTTAATATAGCCATAATCAGAAGACATGAAATTAGTTAGAATTTATAAAAATATTCTTGTTATTATAAATATTGATATGAGTTCATGAGCTTCCAAAAAGGTATGAGAAGTAAATTTCTATATATTATTTTTCTAATATATTTTTAAAAATCAGTATTTAATTTGATATATTTTATGAAAATACATTCACATTTAAACGATAAATAAATTAATTTGACTTGACTTAATTATAATAAAAAAATATACTTCAGCTTGAATTTGAAAGAATATATGTAAGTTAATACAACATGAGTTACTCGACTAATCCAACTAATTATATCTAAAATCATAGATTAAAGTATAATAAGAAAATATAATTTTATACTAATAATAATTTATTTTATAAATATATATTATAGGATACTCAAAACACATTAACAAATGAAAATAAAATATTAACCAACTGTAACAATTTAGTTTTTTGTAAAATTTATATATATTCATGCGACTTCAGAATATTATCTTTATATTTATTTACATAATTTTGATTCAAACGCTTTGGTTTATTTTTTATTTCATTCTAAGCACAATATATCTTAAGTTATACATAATCTTCCTAAAATATAATTACATATTTAAGACAACAACCAACCTAAATGTTAATAAGAAAATTAATCAAAATTTTAATATATTTAGAATAAAAGATATTATAGTTGAATTCATAGAAATAGATGCAATCCAATATACCCAAATCATAACTAAATCGACTGTAAAAACAACAAAACCGACTAGATATAATATATCTAAAATCATATGTCTGATTAAAATAATACAATATTATTAATATAAGTTAATTTAAAATTAGAAGTAAATAGCAATCAATTATTATATTATGTTTACTTTATAAATATTTATATCCGTGCATGAGCACGGGAAAATCACCTAGTGAACTTGTAAATAAACAACAGAAGCTTAGGGCGGCGAGTCGGTACTTCTAAGACATGATTAATGCATGTCTTTTAGGAAGAGTTTCTTAGTAAATAGAAAAAATATATTTTAGTTTTTAACTAAAAAATTAAGAAACGTTTCTTAGGCAGCATTATTGGTTAGATACTTATTAATTATCTTATTAGTATAATAATACATATTATGTGAAAATAAAATTTCAGTTAAGAAACTAAACTAAAATTGCTAGCTCCAATGGTAAATACTCACTAAGTTTTTAATCACCATAATATTATGATTTTTAATGCTATGAGATTTGATAAATTACATATGAGGTCTATATATAAAGAAAGAACAATAATTACATATAATTATTTTTAAATATCAAATCTTAATGATATTTTTTAATTTCAAAATTTATAGTTTTGTACTATTACATTAATTTAAACTATATATTAATACTGTATTAACCTTCAATCATTTAAATTTAAAATATATAATTTAAATAAATGAATAATTGATCTTGTTAGATTGCTAATTTTATTTTAAGATCTATACTAAAAAGTAAAAGAAAAATTAATATCATATAAAATATATAATTAAGATTTAAAGTGTAGGTGTTTTTAGTTTTTATTAACAAATAAGGTGACAAGTATCAGATGTCATGGGATTTAAAGAGATGAGTGCAGATAACCGTTTGTAATGCTTTTGATTTATTTTTTTTCTTTTTCATTTATTTTTATTATTTTTTTATTTAGATACTCACTTACATATTTTTTTGATTTAGTTAAAAAATAAGAGACGTCTCTTATTTTCGCTAAAAAATTATCTGTAAAAAATCTACATTAATCATAGGCTTAGCCTATGACAAAACTATTTATTTTCCTAAGTTCTCATTTTTGAGAATAATACTCGTAAGTTTACCATTTACACCCTTCCAGTTAGTCAACTCTCTCCACTATAAAAGCATGTCTATTGATGAGTTTTAACCTAACATCTTATTAATTAAGAAAAAAAAAGTTAGAGAAAAATGAGGACAAAAGTTCTCTGAACCCTAGAACCTCTTGCATTAACTAATAGGGCAAGTCTCATATTTTCATTGAGTTAATCATTTATAAAAAACGAATTTTAATTAACACCACAAATTGTATTATAATAGTAATATCTATCTGTTTAGAACTTACTCTTTAGAAATTGTCCAATTAAGGGTGCTCCAAGAATCCTTTAAATGTCCCATCTTCAATTTAACTCTGTTTACATGACTCTCACACATAATACATGCTTATTTCTCCAGATTTTGATTTATCCCAATATAATTGTTTGTGCCGTTATTCTCAGGCCTAGGGTTCTCAGGCAATTCAAGAATTTATAATTACAATGATAAATTAATTAAGAAGCATGATGCTCACGGCACGGGCATGGATGTATGTGTCTGTCTGTATAAAACAATTGCATTCATACAAAGATAATGCGGAACATAGGGCACCTCAATAGAATCGTCCCTTTATCTCTACAAGAGAGGGTGCAATTTTTTATGTGTCATACATAAATGTGTCATACTGGTAGTTTTGTTTCCTCGGAAACATGGACAAAAGCATTTGCTTTCCAGCTAAAACTTTATACACTAAATTTAAGCCACAGGTGCAAATCTGCGCCTAAAAATTGATATCTTCAAAAGATTATGGGCTTATGGGTAATCAGAAAATATAATAATAATAGTGTAATCAATGTCTTACAATTTTTAAATAAGTAGTGATTTATTTAGTCCACATGTTTATCTTCTTGCTGAGGATTTCGAAACCTTGATTTAACTAACCCTCATTTTTAGTATCTGCTCTATGTCGCTCACTAATAATTGTTTTTGAAGGGTTTGATAACATTGATCTCACATCTGCTAAAATACGTGCTAGTAGATAGACCTATGGGCTTTTGACACGGTTTCGTCGTCAGGTTTAGATCACTGATTAGGAGGTCTAACTAATCAGACTATCTTTATTATAAATTAATTAGAAAACCATCTTAATTAGGATAGTCAAAAATAGATTTGTGATACCATAAGAGCTTGTCACTAGTAGGATCTAAATGGGTTTTCATAAAAATATAATTAAAAAAAAAACTAAAATTAATTGGATATCTCAAATTGAGAAACTTAAATGATAAATTATCTATCTTTAATATAAAAAAGGTTTGAAAACAAAAACAAAATACTTAGAAATCTTTTTTTTGAGTTCATCTAATATTTAATAATTAGCTAATAAAATATGTAATTTATTTTTATTAAATAAATAATAATGTAATCATATAAATATATTTTAAATTTTATTTAAATGAATGAAATATGTCATTAGAATTTCTCACCAGTATTTAAGAGATTCTAAAAAAACCTTTCACTATTCTTTCACATGCTTTTTATGAAATAATAATGTATCATATAAATATTTAAAATATAATTTAAATGAATGACATATGTTATTTAAAATTTTCACCAGTATTTAAAAGGTTCTCAAACGAAAACTTTAATTAAAAGAGGACACATGTTATGTTTTCATTAGTCAATAATTATCTTCATCACATGTTATGTTTTCATTAGTCAATATTATCTATAACAATTAAGTTTATTGTATAAATAAAAGACATTGAAATGCTATTTTTTCATTGTTAACAACCTCAAATCAGCATCTCCACCGATGGTGATGCTCTAAGATACTACTGTTAAGCTAGATGGGCTTCACATTTAAAACCAATTGGTGATAAGTGGATTGATCCATCTATCTTAGAGCATCTCCATCAATGATACTCTATGAACCCCACTTTTTTCATTATTTTAATATTTTTTTTTTCGTTTGACTTTTATATTAAAAAAAAAAAATTCGGACCAATCGCGGACCGCCACGTGTCGTAGGGCCCGCGCTACAGTGACGAGGCGGGTTCACTGCAGTGAACTTCCAAGAGACAGGTTCAGATCTTTGTAATATTTTAATATTTTTTTTCGAAAAACGTGTGAACCTCTCCATTGAACCCTCCATGGAGATGCTCTTATATACTAGTGAATATTAGTTCCAACTTCTGATGTGAGATACTTTGTGTCTAATACGCCCCTCGAGATGATGGCTCTTTGAGCGTCAATTTCGGAATTTATGGGCAAGGATCGATGGGCCAGCTTTGGACACGAATCAATGTGGATCGGGTTGGACTTTGTGGATCGTGGGCTCTGATACCATGTTAAGCTAGATGGGCTTCACACTTAAAACCAATTGGTGATAAGTGAATTGACCCATCTATCTTATATAATAGTGGATATTAGTTCCAACTTCCGATGTGGAACACTTTGTGTCTAATAACTACTTCTAAATTTTGAGATGAACATGCTTTTAGATTCTCAGGTTTGAATATTTATTAACAATATTTTCAGAATTCACTTAGTTCCTATCATTTGACATGCTATAGTGAATTAGTATTAGGATGTACTATTTACCACTCATTTTAAGGATAAAATAGTTATTTCATTCTAACAAAACAAAACATATAAAAATTTTGCAAAATGCAAGTGAAAAAGGGGAAAGAATCAACGGGTTCCCCGGAAGAAACGACAAAGAAGAAAAATACCATTGGTGCTGACGTGACAAAATAACAACCATTGGATTATAAACTATCAACGTAGGAGATGAATGTTCTACCTAGTGTAGTAATTTGGTAGTGATTACTGATTAGTGAGAGGTGTATGATACAAAAAGAAATTATTTTGCAAAATCTAGAAAATAAAGAAAATAAGAAAGAAAGGAGATGAACGAGAGGGAGGAGACAGAGAATTAAATTAGAGGAGCAGAGTGGAGAGAGAGAGAGATATTATTAAGGTTATGGCGGCGTTGCAGAGCGCGAGAAAGGCCATGAAACCCTCTCTCTGATCTCTCTCCTTCTTCCTTCTCTCTCTGTGTGTTTCTTAAATACTCATCTCTCTTCTCTCGTACCGACAAACGAGCTTGCCTTTTACCACACCCTTAAAAGCTGTACTCAACTTCAATTTTTTTTTCTATACACTACAAACCCAGAGAGAATGAACTCTCTACCTAAACCCTAGATTTCCTCTCTCCCTATAGCTTCAAAGATCTAGAGCGAGAAAGTTATAAAGATCTAGAGCGAGAGTCTTTTTTTTTCCTAAAAAATCTGATTGGAGAGTGGGGTGGTATGGGTGTTGCCGATAAATGGCGGGGTTTTTCTCGTTAGACGGTGGAGGAGGTGGAGGCGGAGGAGGAGACGCTCAAGAAGAACACAGGACCAACAGGAATCCTCCTCCGCCTGTATCTGAGTCTTGGCTCTGGTACAGAAACCCTAACGTCAACGCAAACGCAAACGCTCCTTCCTCTTCAAACGCCGCTGCTTTGGGCACTCTCGAGCTATGGCAAAACCACAACCAGCAAGAAATCATGTTCCAGCATCATCAACAGCATCAGCAAAGGTTGGATCTATACTCCTCAGCCGCTGGTTTAGGAGTCGGACCAAGCAACCATAGCCAATTCAATATCTCCGGCGAAACTTCGAACGCCGGCGCCGGAGGAACAGCTGCGGCGGCGCTCATGATGATGCGGAGTGGCGGAAGCGGAGGAGGAAACAGTGTGAGCTGTCAAGACTGTGGGAATCAGGCGAAGAAAGACTGTGCTCACGTTAGGTGTAGAACTTGCTGCAAGAGCCGTGGCTTCCAGTGTCCTACTCACGTGAGGAGCACGTGGGTTCCTGCCGCCAAACGCCGTGAGAGACAACAGCAGCTAGGCACGGTTCAGCCTCAAACGCACTTGCCACGTGGTGATAGTGGCGTTCCGAAACGCCAACGGGATAATTTGCTCGCAACTTCTTCGTCTCTTGTTTGCACTCGCATACCTACTCATCAGAACGCTTCAGGTATACAACAGTACATATAATATATATATGTGTATCGGAATAATATTAAATCATTAAGGAAATAATGAAATGCAAACTCATTTGTTATAATTTCAAGAGACAAATAAAACCCTATTTGTATGAGTTTTCTAGAAAGAGATAATTTTATATACATACGTATAAATATATATAAATATTTGTAATTTAGTTTTGATTAATGAAAGTACTGTTTTGGAGTAAACACTGACTATTAGATTGACAGGAACAAGCTATTCTCATCTGTGTTCTTTCTTTAATTCCCTGCACCTTCTTTTCCGTGGCCTGAATTTTTCGAAGAATATATGAATACTAATGTTTTCGTCTATATTAATAATCAAACATTCGATTAGTCTGCAGTAAATTTGTTTGCTTTGTTTTATTATAATTTAGGTTTAGAGGTTGGAGATTTCCCAGCGGAGGTGAGCTCACCGGCCGTGTTTAGATGCGTGCGAGTGAGCTCAGTGGAAGATGGAGAAGAAGAGTTTGCTTACCAAACAGCCGTAAGCATCGGTGGCCACGTCTTTAAAGGCATTCTCTACGACAACGGTCCTGGAAGTATCGGTGGCGGCGGCTACAACGTTTGTGAGAGCTCTTCTGGTGGTGGAGGAGCTCAGCGGATGAATCTCATAACAGCTGGAACTGTGACTGTTGCAACCGCTTCTTCCTCCACTCCAAACGCCGGTGGTATTGGTGGCTCCTCCGCGGCTTACACTGATCCAGCCGCTCTTTATCCAACACCGATCAACACTTTCATGGCGGGTACACAATTCTTTCCAAACCCAAGATCATGATGAAAATCTGTCATAATGCAACGTAACTCTTTTAATTCTTAGAATGATATTAGGGTTTTAAAACCGTTAATTGTTGGATAATGGATCTATTTATGCTTCTTCAGGTCACTCAAAGTTGTTGCAATTTTAGGGTTTATAAAGCCGGAAAATTAATTCAAATAATATAATCTTCGTATTATAATGATTTCTCGAGGATAATGTTATTAAAATGATAGGAGCACAATATAGCTCTTGTTGTCTGAATATTTTTTTTGATGCAAATGTCCAAAAAAAGTTGTCTAAATCTTTGTTTCATTAAGTGTTTGTTTCTTGTTTGTGTAACACGTAACCTAAGAATTCGGAGATAGTGTTTCTTATCTTTATATCAACTTTTGGTGTCTTTTTCTAACCAGTAGAAAAAAATCGTTAGATGTGTTACATAAATTATACAATTTTTTTTTCTAACCACGGTTTCAGTTACTGCGATTATGATATGGCCTGTGCCCATCCCATGCATTTAATGATATTCAAATTCTATTATTTCTCTGTTACTAGTAGTAACTGCTATGTGCCATAATTGACATGTGATATAATCAGAGAAAATGACTAGATGAGTATACATTTGTATGTTAGAAGAGCGACATGTAGAGATGTGACATGAGGGTGCGTTCTACAATGTATGTTGTCTAACCCAATTAATAAACAATCCATCCTTTGCATTTGTCCTTTGATTAGTCCTTTAATTAATGAGCATATTTTAATTTTACAATAAGGTTTTATTTATTCTTTCATAAATAAGTGTTGACTTGGAAACACTACTAATAAAATTCTTTCTGTTTTCTAAAAGTGGCGTGGCTTAATGATCTGTTTATTTGTCCAAAATGATCTAATATCATCATTCATAAGAAATTTTATTCGTTTCATTCATAAGATCTAATGTCATCATTCAAAACGAACTCATCCATTTTTGTATGAGTAACAGAATATCATTTTCTTCTGACGGCATGATACTATTTACTTCGTAAAAAAACCACAATTAAGGAGTATATCTGTACGTTTCTTTATTGTCCATAAACAAATACTCTCTATTTTATTACAAGTGTCATTTTATGATTTTTTCAAGTTTCAAAACAAGTGTTTTTCTATATTTTCAATACAATGTTTCATACATGATCTATTTATTACTGTTTTAACAATCAATAAATATTTATTTAAATTATTTTTATTTAAATAATTATGCATTAAATATATATATATACATCAATATATTATATCAATTGCTTAATTTACGTGAAATATGTTTAAGTAAACTTAAATTGAAACGGAGAGTGTACATACCCACGCAGTCAAATTCATGTAAGCTTCGTACCATATAAGCTTAGTAACTAATCAATAAATATTTATTTAAATTATTTTTATTTAAATAATTCTGAGATGCTTTGCAGATTATCATGATGGATTTTAGAAGTAGAAATGAATATATGGAATGCAGTATCATTAATTTCAGATTAGCATGTGTGGTTAGGACATCTCCAATTCTACTTTATTTTTCCAAACATTATTTTGGAGTAAAATATCACCAATTTCACTCTATTTTCAACACAAAAATGGAGTAATATCTAGAATTACTCTATTTATGAAATAATCTTTTTCTTTCATTTTAGAATTGATTTTTTTTTAATTTATAAATAGTTCTGTAAATTTTTAATATTTTTATTTCATACTTAAATAATATTTAAAATGATATTCTACACGAGATTATTTAATAATCTTACACAAAAGATACATAAACTAATAAAAAAATAAAACAAACATAAATAATATAAATAAAAGATAATATAAAATAAGTGAATTATAATAATCTAATAAATAAAAATTATATAAAATAAGTGCTTAATATTAAACCAAAATAAATGTTATCTTATATATTTAATGATTTATTGTAATTTTTAATAAGTGTTTAATTTAAATAAATTATATTTTTATAGAAATTTTGTGAACATAATTGGGTTTAATTTTTGGTAAATTTTTACAAGCAGAAGGCATTACTAATATTGGCTGCTAGCTGATTTTGGTCTAGTTGTGGAGTGTTCGAACCATAACTATATTGATATAAAATTAACTGGCATCAACCAGAAAACACTCAATACTGTTATGTGGAGTTGGTGAAGCTAAATTCCAATTGCAATTTGTGGATTGCGTGACAACATTATATAATCGATCGATTCGGTCCATTCAAATAGTGCTGCCGTCCCATCGGCCTACTCGCTCCGACTTTTACTCCGTGCCGTATCCCACTTTCTCTCCTTATTTTTTAACATCTTATCCCACTTTTTTTTTCCTGAGAAAGAGAAAGGGTTAACATCTTAACCCACTTTCTCTGATTATCTAACTAGAAAATTTCTTAAGTTCACCCAATTAATAGAATTTCGTTATTTTATATTCACTATCTTTAAAAAAAAATGTCAAATTTTATTATATTTTTAAAATAAAAAATAAATAGAAAATAATAATAGTCACAAAAAGATTTTGTATTTAAAATATCGTCAACAAAACACTAAACTATAAACCTTTAACCCTAAATCATAAACCATAAACCCATGGCAAAACCTTTGGATAAATCCTAAATTTTTGAATTTTTAAAAAATATTCTTAACACAGTCCGCAAAATACTAAACCCTAAATACTAAACCCTAAATATTTGAGTAAATCCTAAACCCTTGGATAAATCCTAAATCCTAAGATTTAAAATTTATCTAAATGTTTTGGATTTACCAAAAGTTTAAGATTACCCAATGATTTAGGATTTAGTATTTAGAGTTTAGTGTTTGGTTGACGGTATTAAATTTTTTTTTTTAAATATGTTTTTGTTTGAAAATAATATTTTTTTAGTTTAAAAATATAATATAACTTGACAATATATTTTTTTTTTTTAAATATTGAATATAAAATAATTAAATCATATTGGTTGGGTAAACCTAAAGATTCACCATAGTGGTGAACCGAAGAATTTCTCCTAACAAACAAATTATATATATTTCGTAATATACGAAAGTATATAATATTTTCAAATAGTGTTTTACTAAAATGAATTTTGGTGTCTTGTATTCGGAAACTTCTTACGATTTACAAACCTTAAGGTCCACAGCAATATTGCACACTTATACAGTTTAATAGCATCTCAAAAACCAACATCAAAATAAAACATTTGTTGTCCAAAAATAAAAAAATAAAACATTTAGATTTGCGAGAAAATGATTGAAATTGAGAAGGTGATAAACTACTAATAAACAAAAACAATATTTTTAATCAACAGATGTATTACGCAGATATTGGTTCTCCATTTATGAAATGATCGATCGTAGTTTAACTCACAAACTTTCACGGATTTGAACAATCAAAGAAAATAAAAAAAAAGCGAGAAAACAACATGAGATATAACGAGTTTTCTAAGTTACGAAGCCCCCAAAACTGTCCACCATAACAGGAACTGAACAGAACACTATAGAATGGGAACTATACAAGATACATAATTCTCAAAAGAAAAAAACTATACAAGATACATAGAGAAAGGATCATATTTCCTGAAAAACGAAGAATTAGAGACGAGAAAAACTCTTTCTCTAACTCTCGTACCTTTGTATTATACTTGTCTAACTCTTAGTTCTCTACCCTTAACACGTTATACAATAAACCCCATAAGCGATATTGTATCATCGACTATATAGTTACTAAATCTAAGCACACTGTATGCACATCCATAAGAGCTCTACAAGTACATAACTCAAAATCTTTACAGCAAACAAAGTCAAGATGATATCATATGACCCACAATAACAACAATAGTACACATAGCTAGACTAAAGATATGATCACCAAAACATTACTCAAATTACAATTCATATAATTTATTTTCCAATACATTAAAATATATTTTTACATATTTAATCCAATAAAATTAAAGATTTCAATACCATATTTTCGAAATAACTATGAATCTCTACTCGTTCTCTTTGAGATGATTTCTATTTTGTCATATATGAATCTTCATCGCTGATACTACAAAGAAATTATTTTCTCGAGCGATGGGTGAGATGAAAAAACGAGAGATCCACGAGAGAATATAGAATCCAAATTGGAAGCAAGGCCATATGAAACCTATTACTATACATTTCTTAAACTGAAACAAAAATAAAAACCAATATCCTTAGAATGTAATGCCAACAGAAGACGAACGAAACAATATTGTCACTATGTTTAACATTTCCTTAGCTAAAGGTTAACATTTAGCATGAAATGATTATATATATGGTTTAAATATTTTCAAAGGACAAAACATGAGACACAAAGACCATAAACTAAAATTAGAGACATGATACTGAAAGTCCCATGTCCGACTCTATTGGATCATTGATTCAGTCTTCTCTCTTTACAACCTCTCTTTTCTTTTCTCTTTCTATTTTTACTTTCTTTCAACTCCCATTTTACTCCTTCATTTGTTTCTTCTCTTCTCCATCTTTTCTTTCTTTCTTTCTTTCTCTCCACAGACATTACAATAAAACAGTAAAAAATGGCATTTGGGAAAGGACGTGGAAACAAACGCTCTTCTACGTCGTCTTATGCATCGACCATAACAATGGTCGTGTTTGTAGCTTTGTGTGTCATAGGTGTATGGATGCTCTCTACCAACTCCTTTATTCCATCACAGATCACACAAGCTACAACTCGAACGGTCATTGCAGAGACGGAGAGGAGTGATGTGTCCGCCTCTTCAAACGCGAACGATGAACCAGAACCAACAAAACCGGAGTCTAATGAGAATCCAACGTTTCAAGACAATCCAGGAAAGCTTCCAGAAGATGCCATAAAGTCTGAAGACGAACAACAAAAGTCAGCAAAAGAGAAGACAAGCTCCTCAAAGGCAGGAGATGAAGGAGAAAGGCAAATTCAAAAACTAGAGACAGAAACACAACAGAACAATGAGAAAGAGAATAAGAAGAACGACGAGGGTCAAGTGAAAGAAGTTGTTAAGGAGTTTGAGAAAGAACAAAAGGAACAGCGAGAAGAGGACGCTGGGAGTCAACCAGGTAACAACAAAGGAACACAAGAGCAAGAGAGTGTACAAGGGAAAGACACGCAGGATGTGAAACAAGGGCAAGATCAGGATTCGAATACGGACGTGACGTATACAGATGCGACCAAAGAAGAACTACCTATGGAGGTGGGGAAGAGATACGCATCACAGAACTCAAAGAATCAAGAAAACGGTCAACAACAACAACAAGAGGATCAAAATTCAAAGAATGAAGAAAACGGTCAACAACAACAACAACAAGATGAACAAAACTCAAAGAATGAAGAGAACGGACAACAACAACAACAACAAGAGGATCAAAACTCAAAGAATGAAGAAAACGGACAACAACAACAACAACAACAACAACAACAACAAGAGGATCAAAACTCAAAGAATGAAGAAAACGGACAACAACAACAACAACAAGAGGATCAAAACTCAGGGAAGGAAGATAACGGACAGCAAAACATGGAGAACAACAACATAGTTAGTGATGAAAACGGGAAGGATCAGAAGAGCATGAAGGACGAGAACGGACAAGAAGAAGAACATAAGACTCCAGAGGAACAAAGCACAACAAAGGAAGAAAACGTAGAGCAACAACAACAAGAAGAGCAAAAAGATGAGAAGAGACAAGAGGGCTCAGGAGCGAGCGGGTTTGGTTCTGGAATACCGAAAGAATCTGCAGAATCACAAAAGTCATGGAAGAGTCAGGCAACAGAGTCTAAGGACGAGAAACAAAGACAGACATCTGAATCAAACAATGCAGATAGTATAATGAGTGCAAAGGCATGGGAGTTGTGCAATGCAACTGCAGCATATGATTATATACCATGCCTAGACAACGAAGAAGCTATAAAGAAACTGACGAGTAGAGGACATTTTGAGCATAGAGAGAGGCATTGTCCAGAAGACCCACCAACATGTCTTGTCTCCCTCCCAGAAGGGTATAAGGAGTCCATCAAGTGGCCTGAAAGCAGGGACAAGGTAAATGATACTCCTCCAAATATGTTTTTTTTTAATATCTTTAAAATGGATAAAAGTTTACTTAATTGTGATCTAGTAGATATGGTACCACAATGTCCCACACACAAAGCTAGCAGAGGTGAAAGGACATCAGAACTGGGTGAAGGTCACTGGCGAGTTCTTGACGTTTCCTGGTGGTGGGACACAGTTCATCCATGGAGCTCTTCATTATATAGATTTTCTTCAGCAGGTGAACTCATTTCTTAATTTCAGGATAACATTTAAAACTGCAGTAATAAATAAAGATATATAAATTTTATGTAAAATTAAGAGAAATACCCTTAAAAGCAATAAATCAAGTTTTGTTAAAAAAAAGTAGCACACAAATAGAAAATTTTCAAAATACCATTCACTGAAAAGTAAAAAATAGTGTATATATACCTTTATATATTTAGATTTAGTGATCAAAGTTTAGGGTTCAGTATATATGGACTGGAATTAGGATTAAGGTTTATGATGTAGGGTAATTTAAGTGTTTTTATTGATTAACAAAATGCTAGTTTAGAGATTTTTTTTTTTTTGGTCAACGGTTTTTACTTCCACTAATATAACAACGATTACACACAGTTTAGAGATTTTTTTTTAAATGTTATTTTTTACGGCAAAAATTTAAAGTGCTATTTATGAGATTTTCCCTAAGTCTAATGCCTCTTTTCTTTTTCTCTATGGTAGTCTTTAAAAAACATTGCGTGGGGTAAAAATACTAGGGTTGTACTGGATGTTGGATGTGGAGTGGCTAGCTTTGGTGGCTTCCTCTTTGAAAGAGATGTTATAGCCATGTCTCTTGCACCAAAAGATGAACATGAAGCTCAAGTTCAGTTTGCTCTTGAAAGGAAGATTCCAGCCATCTCTGCGGTGATGGGCACTAAGCGATTACCATTCCCTAGCAGAGTGTTTGACCTTATCCACTGCGCACGTTGTAGAGTCCCTTGGCACAATGATGGTGGCATGCTTCTTCTTGAACTTAACCGGATGCTTCGGCCAGGAGGTTATTTTGTGTGGTCAGCAACACCAGTTTACCAGAAGCTTGAAGAAGATGTTCAAATCTGGAAAGGTAGGTTTGAACTATAATAGTTTTCTTTCTTATATGTTTGTACCACTGAAGCTGAAATGTTGCGAGTTATGTAGAGATGTCTGCGTTGACCAAATCCATGTGCTGGGAACTTATAACAATCAACAAGGATAAACTCAATGGCATTGGTGCTGCCATTTACCAGAAACCTACCACTAATGAGTGTTATGAGAAACGAAAGCACAAGAAGCCTCCTATGTGTAAAAACAACGATGATTCAAATGCAGCCTGGTACGTACCACTACAGGCATGCATGCATAAAGTTCCCACCAATGTGGTTGAGAGAGGGAGCAAGTGGCCCGTGAGCTGGCCTCGCCGGCTTCAAACACCTCCTTATTGGCTAAACAGCTCTCAAATGGGGATCTATGGGAAGCCAGCTCCACTAGACTTCACTACAGATTATGAGCACTGGAAGCACGTTGTTAGCAAAGTATACATGAATGAAATGGGAATCAGCTGGTCTAATGTGAGGAATGTAATGGATATGCGAGCTGTCTATGGAGGGTTTGCAGCAGCTCTTAAAGACTTGCAAGTGTGGGTCATGAATGTTGTAAACATAAACTCACCAGATACATTACCAATAATCTACGAGAGAGGCTTGTTCGGAATATATCATGACTGGTGTGAATCTTTTAGCACATACCCTCGAAGCTATGATCTCTTGCATGCAGATCATCTCTTCTCCAAGTTGAAAGCAAGGTAAAATCTCAAGTCTTTTCCAACCTTTTTGTTAAAATTTTCTTATAAGTTTCTTTTATCTTTTGGAAGGTGCAATCTTGTTCCAGTAATGGCAGAAGTTGATAGAATAGTAAGACCAGGAGGCAAACTAATAGTCCGTGATGAAGCCAGTGTGATAAGAGAAATAGAGAATATGTTGAAATCACTGCACTGGGATGTTCATCTAACCTTCTCCAAACACCAAGAAGGAATATTAAGTGCACAAAAAGGATTCTGGAGACCAGATGCACCTCAAACTTCCGCCTGAAAGAAGATAGCATTTTTGGAATCTGCAAACTGAAATAGCAGAAGCAGTAGCATTATATATTATACATTTATCAACCATATCTATAAGTCAGAAAATTCTTGCTTGTTGCTAGAATTGGATAAAGATTGTCAAGAATAAGCAATAGTGTTAGTCTTGTTAAACTGTAGACTAATTAGAACATTTTTTTCTTCACCTATGTCATAGAGAAAAGGAAAGCACAACCAATAAATGATTTTTTAAAAAAATTTGTATCAAAATTATATACAATAAGATATTAGAACAACGGGAACATAGAAATAAAACCTAATTTTATCAATTTGGTGATATTTTTTTTTAGTATACGGCAGTTGTCTTAAAATTACATATATTATATTTGACTCAACAAAAATATACATGTAACATTTGTTTTAAAATGCTCTGACCAACCAAATATGTGCTATCCTACAAGTAGTCTCCACTTTAAGATCTCTTTAGGACCATAGATAATGCAAACATATCAAAATTACTCATCTGCATAGTGGAATTTACCTTGCATCATAAAAGAAGATCATAGATTGCGTAAATACTATTATGAGTATCTATACATGGTGTTATTTATAGGTTTTTATCATATAGAGTGTTATTAAATTTGGAGTTTTCTGTTAAAAGCCAAAATTTTATCAAAATTCAATGCTTCATTTGTAATATCTGATGATTTATGCATGTTAGAAAATGAAAGGATACAAATATTTGAAATCAACAAAATCTCATATGGCTGATTATTATTTCAATCTTTGGATATTGTTTCGAAAATATAGGTACACAAAAAACAATTAAATCCCTTTTAGATTACAAGAATAAATATGATTTATTCCATTGGAAATTAATAACCATAAGAATTATCTCAATTTCAAAAAGGAAATGAGTTAACAGTATTTGAAAATTACAAGGAATAAAATCATCATAATATAAGTAAGCCAAATTTAGTATATCAAAAATTATGTTTTGATTATGAGGTCTATCAAACTCTTTGAAGAATAAAATGACCAACAAAAAATGTGATAATCTGACTAATTATAACTAGAAATATGATAAAAGATGTCAGCAGTTAATTAGAGACCGAAATGACCAAAATGTGTACATTCCAAATTATTTTTCTACTTACTGGACTATGAGAAACAGAGTTGGTTTCATGTTTAGTTGATGGCTTTCAAATGAATATATTTTGATATTGTACTTTAATTTGGTCAGATTAGTCATAAATTGTTAAGTTTGTTATGTTTTGGTTGAGCTAAGCGGAACTTGATTTTCTTGGTTCCACATTATCATACATGTAACAGTTTTGAGTAGAATCATTTTGGTTTGTATTTTAATTTCATATTTGATCTAAAAAATCTAAATTTTGTATATGATAGCCAAAACTCTAACGATATTGCAAGATATCAAAATACACCTTAATGTTAAAGATACACCTTAATGTTAAAGTGAATCTGAAAACATCAAACCCAACAAAGACAATATATTACAAAGTTAAGATTTTATTGTTTATGTTTTTTTATCATCAAAGGATTATTATTGACAAATCTTTAATGGATCAAAAGGATATATCAGATAAAAATGGATAGTGAATTTGAAAAAATCATCAATCATACAAAGTTTTGCTATGACTAAAAATGAATACCAAACAACATACATAATCTAGAAATCATTATTCTAAAATAATTAAAACATCTAATTGAAATACATCATTATAATTATCAAAACAAGATTTCTAACACTAACCAAACATGTTACATGCTACTAAACAATCATTTTTGTCAATTAACCAAATCCCCTATATATTATTTGAGGAGCATTCATTGAAAATAACCTTGTGTTGATGTGTGATTTACATGTGTGTCATTTACACTTGGCAGCTCCACAAACACTTTCACCCTTTAAATTTAAAGACCCTTTGCTAACTAGAATAATTACATGAATTGCCATTGATCAATATATTATAACTTTACTAATATAGTATAAGCTACTTTGTTATCGACTAACCAAACAAATTAAAACGTAAACGTTTAATGCTATGACTTTATTATTTTTCTATCTTGAAGATGAATGATTTTATGATCTGCAGATGAATTATTTTCTTATATACACGTCAAGAGGATTGTATATTAAACGTTGACCCCTAGACAAAAATAAAAATTATGTGCAAAGTCTCAATCCTATGTAGTATATTCACAATGTTAGAGAATTCTATTATATATTCATCCAATTTATCTTGATTTTTACACATTATACATATACTTCACATTCTTTTGTTAGTTGGGGTTATAACATATAGTATATGAATTTATTATATTTACGAGTCTGTTATGAAATTATTTGCAGTTTTTTTTATAAAGAGAAATAATTAAAACCATCAAACTATAACATGGGTTCTGATGTAAAATGTCTAACTATATAAAATGTAACCATCAAGAAGTTCTATATATAGTTAGACAATATATATATAAACGTGTTATAATAAGGATTCCTAACTATAGTGTTTACATAGATAGTGTAATGTCTAACTATAATGTCGTTTATATATAAAGTATCAAATATTAATAAAAAAAAACAAAACAAATCTGTAATTGGACATATACAGAATTCATATAACCTACCAAATTTATTATGTTAACTTAATCAATTTTAAAATGTCTAACCTACAAATCTGGGTGGCATTAAATAAAACGTGATTTGCAAGGACAAATGATATCGTGTTTGTTAAAAGGAAACTTCTAATAAGTTTGATATTTTTTTTTACGATTTTGGTAACTAAATTTGTTGATATAATCTGTGGTGCCATTAATTGGCTTAATTTCTGTATATTATTAGGGAGTTGATTATGGTTATACTCTTTTAACAAAAATGTGATTGTTTTATATAAGGAAGTTATATTATGGATTCAAATTTTTGTAATCAATTAATAATCGACTGAATTTTTTGAACTTTAATTTTTTCATATAAAAGGAAGTTTCATTATGGGACCTATCTAATTTAGGTTAGTCTTAATATAATTATCGCGCAAGTTATGTAAAATTAAATAGGTAATATTATCTTTAATTACAGCGATTTGGAGATAATTATTATTGCCCCTCATGTATTTCACTTCTTGGTATAAATATGTGGTTTTTATAATAAAATCAAAATCACCGCACCCTTCTCCTCAACTCAAACGATTAATACAAACAATTTCACAAGCAAACTCATGGCTTTTTTTAACTTCATGTCCGAATTTTATTTTATAGTCAAGTTAGCAAGTGTTCGTAAATATGCTATTATTTTGAGTGCGACTGTCTAAAGTTGTTTTTTTGTCTGAAAACATGAACCAAATATTTATGGAGTTGTAGTAGGAATATGATTTCTTGAAGAATATATGATAAAACTTACGAACGGGAACAATGATTTCATTGACCATAAGATCCGGTTCTTTGTAGTAAACATGGAGTAAGTATTTCACATTTGAAATTAAAAGTTATGCATTTAATTAGTTTTATATTTTCTAAATTAATTTGGTAAGCAGCTATGTTTAGTTTGGTAAACTAATTCTTAGTTATTTCTCTGTATATGATTGCAAATCAGAAATTCTAAAGATTTTTTTCGTGGCATTTTGGTTTTATCATTTTTGTACTTATAATTTGTTTCTTGCGTAATTTATTTTACTACTACCTATGTTTCTTTCAATATTATAATCATACTTTTTATTATGCAAACAATAAATCTATTTTATATGTTTTTTTTGAATTAAATTCGAAATAAATAGGTTGAAATTATTGCATACTATTATATATTTTAACATAAATTAAATCTAATTAACACATAACCAATTACACAAGTTTTTTCTATAAAAAAATTATTCGTACATTATATATACATTCACAATTTCGTTCGATATGTACCATTAGATCTAATATTTGTGTTTATAATTTTGAAAATTTCTAATATCGTTAGATTAAAATAAAAATCTTTCACTCCGCACATGGTGCGGGTTATCACCTAGTGAATTAAGAAAGCGTACTCAACATTAGTCAACAGTGATATGTACAATAATAAAAAAAACTTTTATGTATTTTAAATCCTAGAAGAGAATCATAAAAATAGTTGCGTTGGAATAGAATAAGCCTATTTGGGAATATCAAAATTAAGCTTTGATTATACAATTAAACTTTTGAATGATAAGTTGACCAAAAAAAGTTATAATTAGACTAAATATAAATGGAAATCTGATAAAAGATGAGTAATTCACAATATAAGGTTTGTGTCTCCGTATGTAATTCACATCAGAAAGTTAAAGTTAAATAGAAGCGAGCAAGACTTATTTGTTGGTGTCCACGAGGTTAGATAAAAGTTATCACATATAGGTTGAGAAAGTGAGAAAATCTTTAGTTTTATAAGAAGCTTTGATAATTACTTAAAAAAGGCTGCTGATGGAATACAGACACTCTGGTGTTACAAAAAGGGATGTTCGAGACTGTTGTGTAAATAAACAAATTGGTTACAGAATACAAAGAAATGAGAATCAGGGGTGCCAAAAACTACAAGCAGCACCCTTTTTGCAGTGTCCACTCTCATAGAATTTACATATTTTCAGCCCTTTGGGCGGATGAGCTGTGTACGAACCTGATCCATGGTCATACCCATGGCTACTGCTGTATGGCCATTGCCGGTTATTATTATGACTGTTGTTGAGGCTACTGTTGTGACCATTGTTCCACCATTGCCGGTCTCTGCTGTGCCCACCGGATCTCCTTTGCTGACTTCCATTACCACGTGGACTGCGCTCGGTGTTTCCACGGGCTGGGTCATGTGATGATGGTGACCTAAGGCTCGGTTCCAAACCAACTCCCGAAACATACTTGGGAAGTCTCTCGGCCAATCCAGCTTCAACTGTGGTTTCTGATCCCAGTCTGAGAGCTGTTGTCGTCAGAGTCAGGTCCTGGCTTATTGAAGCTGGTGCTGGTGGTGCAAAGAGCAGGAGCTCCGGACCAGCGGTTCCACAGTGGCTGAAGAGATTGTTGTCTTTTGCTTCTGTGCCCGTTGAGCTTTTGCCGGCCGAGACGCAGTCAAGAATACTTGGCTGAGAGACATCCATTCTGCATGTTTCATGTGTGAGGAACATGCGTAGCACCGGGTTAAAGAAATCTTTCTCTGGCCCTTTCATCAAATCATCGTCGTCATCACAGTGAAATGTTGAGGTGGGTGAAGAGGGCAAACCGTTCTGCTCCATTGCTTCAACTTCGGCTAATAGATCTGAAACTGATTCATCACACTCGTCAGGGTCAGCCACAATGGCCGGCCACCCAGATGAGTGAGCCACGTGAGAGTTTTCGGAAGTGTGAGTAGCTGTGGCATGATCAACTGCCAAATCAATATGCTTCACAGACGGTGCAGCTAAGTCAACAGCATTCTGCTGAGTTACTTGAGGAAGCTGTCCTCCAGTGACCACAACACTTGAAGTGGTGGTGGTGGTAGGAGCATCGACGGTAGTTGTGGCGGTGGTGCTCCATGTGACACCAGACGGTCCTTTGACCAGAACACATGAAGACAGAGACTGAATAGTCTCTGCCGCTTGAGCTTCCAAGTCTTCAGGGCTCGACTTAGGTGTAGGACTGGGGAAATCAGGGAAATGGATTTCTTGATTCAGGTTTGGTGCATGAACAGAACAGTTTATGGGTACAGAACCACTATTTGCTCCATCTTCTAGAGTCTTACCATCTGCCCGCACAGGATTTGGTTGATCAGTTCCTGAAGTTTCTCTTACGTCAGGAGTAACCACATGTCCTGGAATCACAGACATTGATGCTGGACAGCTAACTTGAGGCTGGGGACGAACAGAATTGCCATCCTCAACTTTTCCAGAGCAAGGTACAAGAGTCGCAACTTGTTTTTCTTTCGGATCGTAAGTAATTGCAGTGGCAGTAGAGGAAGAAGAAGAGGCAGCACTGGTGCTGACTGGCGTAAAGTTCTTCTGAAGACAGTTCACATCAACGCCGGTGCTTCCAGAGTGGTGTGGAGACGGTTTCAGTTCTTGGGGATGGCACGATGAACTTGGCAAAGTAGTTGCTTTATCAAACCGTCCTTCAAGAGCGTCAGTTAGAAGTACAGACTCGTCTGGATTCTCGTGCGCTTTCCATATCCTAAGATAAGGAGGAAAATGGCCACAAGCTTTCCATTTGCGGAGCTGCCCCAAAGAAAATGGTCCCTGGGTCTTTCCTGCTGGATCTCGATAATGCCATATTTCATTCTCCTCATCATCTTTACCACTTTGCTGCAGAACCCAAAGATTAATATATGACAAGAAACCAAAACTAGAAAACATATGAGAGGTTACATTTCGAACAGGGTAGGCGGTATGGTCAAACCTGGATATCTGCTGAGTTGTTGTCGACCTTAGAACACTCATCTTTATTAGTGGCATGCAGGGCTTTTCTGCTTCTCAAAACAGGAGTATCATATTTTTTCTGTGGACTATTTCCCAAGTTGTTCAGGATATCCCTTTTTTTCTTCGGACTTTTACTTTGTACCTCTATGTGATTATCTGCATATAGAAAACGTACAAGATTGTAAACATCATCCACCAATCATGAAATTTCGTAAGATAATGAAAAAGAAGTTTAAGGTGGGAGACCTGGTTTCCTCGTACCCAAGACTGCATCTTCTGCTGATGGATGACTCGGATCCATGCTTGGATCTGTATGAACTTCTGGGACTTCCTGCAGAAGCCGCTGGCGCTCCTCAGGTGATTCTAGACGCCCTAGCTTTTCTACACATTCTCTAAGCGTGGGAGATGGTTAAGAAAACAAGACTTGAACATTCCATGCAACCAGTGTAAAAGTATCTTTCACATTTAACCTATAAACGCAAACCAAACATCTAAATGAAAAGACGAGAGTATGTAAAAATGCATACTACTCAAACTTAGTAATTCTTTGCCGTTGGGATTGGAATGGTCTTCTCTTCAAGGAATAATTTCATCAACGAGTCATTGAAAGATTCTATAACCGGCAACATTTGCAAAGCGAAATAGTGTAAGCGAAGTGCAACAAATATAGTATGGCAATCTGAAAAAGGATATTCCTTTCTATGACCCTTCTCACTGGCCCGATCCCGGAGATGCCTTAACTTCAACATATCAGCTTCCAGAACCTATATCGACAAAGCGTTAATAAGAAGCACAGCCAGGACAATAAAGAACTATGACCATGGGGATCTTTAATATTTATACGAATGATACTTGCTGCACTTAATTAACCTACCTCATTGACTCTCATAGCTTGCAGTGTTGCTGCAGTCTTCAAGATGTCACCCTGACATCGAAGGAAAAAACATGAGTTTCCAACTTAGATAAAAAATACAATTTCAGGTGAGAAGATATCATGCGTGCGCTCTAACCACAGTCAAACGTTTATTGAGGCCACATTTTATGCTCTGGCGTAGCCGTTTGCACTCGTCCTGGAAACCACAGTTAGCGTTACCTTATTATTAGATGGGGTTTAATTTTTTTACTGTAGAGCCGAGAAAGGTAGATAAAACAATATTTCAGAGAGGCCTAAATATACCTCAGTGACATTCTGGTCTGATAATTGATCCATCGAGATGACTTCTCTCTTGTCTAAATTTAGTATTTCTAGCATAACATCTGTAGTCTTTGCGCCAAGTTGGTAGGACGCTGATGCCTTGCTTGTACCTGTTATATTACAACAAAAACAGCTGAGAGCTTACTATTAAAATTTTAGGTCACTCAATTCCCATTTTACTTTCTTTCCTATAAAAGCATTAATATGAAAATTGATCAAGTACCTACAACTTGAACGAGCCTGTAAATATCCAGCTTCTGGTCGCTGCCTGATACTTTAATTCTCAAAATTGTGCCTACCACCTGTTCGTGAACTTTGTTGATATCATCAAGTAGAGTCTCTAAAAATTTACGTCTCAAATATATCAGGTTGATATTGTGAACATCAATCGCTGCAAATGCATCCAGATTTTCGTTTTGTACACTGTCATCAGTTTTCCTACGCGTCTTCCGTTTTCTATCCCTAACCAGTGGATCATGAGCCCTATCCACCTCTATTTGGCTACGAACAGCATGACTACTTTCCCCATTCTTGGGTTTCTCCTCTTTCGGTTTCTCTTGAATAAGGAAGTGAGACTCGAGAAGCTTAAGCATTTCAAAGTGACCCACTCGCTGTCTTCCAAATAACTTCACGAGCATTGGGTCACAGACAACTTGAGACTTCTGATTAGGATCCCTAAGATTTTTTTTCTTGATATAGTCAAGCAGAAGACCCTGCACGTCGAACTGAGAAAGAACCGATGTATCGCCATTTCTCATGACCGACAAAAACTCGAGGAGTTCTTTTGTTGCCCAGTTTGTATCTCCAGGAAGCTTTTTGAGAATATTACTTGGATTTTTGGCATCTAACTTGCTAGGTACGGTGGGGGAATCACTAGTCCTTCTTCTTTTAGTTCCATTCGCTACTACATCTGAATCTGAATTGCCTGAAGAACAAGCTTTGCTAAGGGTATGAATATTTCGTGACTCCACTTTAGGGACAGTATAAGGAATCTCCTTCCAAGGATTATTTGCTCTAGTAAGCTCTTCGACAGTTAGAGACAGCTCTTCCTTCAGACAAAGCCAATATACCTTGAACAGATACTCCCAACTGAGCTTGTCATCAAAATCCACCTTAACCTAAAGGACAATAAAAATAATTATGACGATGCACATTATGATAGAGTAAAGAGAATATATAAAAAGAACACTCAATTTATAAAACTAATGAAGTACAAGGTTTCCTCATAAAACAAGAGCCGTGACTTTTTTCCCCTTCGGTTTCACTCTTTCAAAATACACAACAAATCCGACTGCTCTCGCAGGAGCTTATTAAATACGAAACCCATGACTAACAAATTTGAAAAAATCCTATCATTCCGTTAGTTCTCTCATAAGATATGATTCTAATCAACCAACCAAAATCCCTAACACTCCATGATATTAGGTTGTGACTGGTTGCTATCACATTACCAGTCGTGTGACACGTACGAAGTTAAGTGCATGGCAAAACTACGAGATTTTAATCGGGTCTAAATAAAAAGAAACCCCATATAGATGCAACGAACGAAAACGACTCAAATCAACAAAAATATATTCCCCTTAAGGTAAAATATAACTAGGTTCAAGCAAATATTGCGGCAAAGCATTGAATGGAAATATTATAGATTTGTGGGAGGAGGAGTGTCTTACCGCTTCATTATCTCCTTGAGAAATATTCTCAATCAACATTATAGGCTTAATACATGTGCCACAAAGACCCATGTTACCTCTCACAATCACATAGTCGGCATCTTTAATGCACCGCTTACAAACAGAAAAAGTGCATGTATAACACATGTAACTGGAACCTTTCTGGCATGTACCGCATATGTGCCATCCTGAAATGAATGAAACGAAACATCTATTTACAAAGATTCGAAATGACGGCATCAGCAAATAGTGACATCTTAGACTATTCGACATACCACAATTCCATTTAGCCGCTGTTCGAAAGAACGCCTCGTCTCTCTTAATGCAAGCTGGATGATATGCCTTGGGGCAGTTCCTGAATGTACAACAAGACAATACGTTATCAATAACACAAATCTCCTTGCACTCTAATCAAAAATAGTAACAATTACAGATTAGTGGATTTATATATATTAGTCACTTCAACTGTAACTAAATCACAAACATAAGACCATACAGAGAATCAAATCGACTAACTAACAAACAAAAGCTCTAAATCTCTATCAAATGAATAATATTATCCAACAGAATTATTATCATTCTAGTCTCGCAACAACTCACCGGCGATCACAGAGAACAAGGTCTCCGCCGTCGAAGCAGATGAAGCAGACGTCTTCTTCCTTCTCGTCCCTCCGCGGCGGTGGCGGTGGCCGAGTTTGAGACACGGTCTTATTAGCATGCGCCCCCCTCGGAGGCCGGCCCCGTTTTCGCTTCGCAGGAGCAGCTTCATCAACAGCTCCTGCAGCAACCGTCGGGGCAGTCACACCGATCTCCTCGCACTGGTGATGATCAACTCTCATAAGATCGAGGCCCTCGACGGAGCTCTCTTGCTGCTGAAGCTGCTGCTTCTGCTGATTCTCCATGAATACTTCAAATGATTCGAAAATAGGTATTGAGTTTGTATTCACGGATCAAGCAGTGAAAGGAGAAACCCTAATCTAAATCTAAAGGTTCTTTTAGGGGGATTTTTGTTTTGGCGATGAGGATGGAGAGAGTATTGGGGGATTGAAGAAGGAAGACTAGTGGGGGAAAATAATAAAAAAAAACAAAAAAAAATTGGACTTTTGTTTTTGCTTTTATGCCCACTTATTACATTGTTGTTGTGCGACTCCATTTTTATAGAGAAGACAATTGTTATACTTCTTCCTGCTTATAGAAATATCTTTTTTTTTAATTAACATCATATCTTTTTTTTAATTAACATCATATCTTCTTACATAATTTATTAATTTGTATTGTCTAGTTGTTATTTTTTTCAATTATTATGTTTATGAAAAGATGTGGAGAATTTGCTTATGATTATAGATTGAATAAAATGTGGATAATTTGCTTATGGTTATAGATTTTCTTCCAAATACATGCACTACAGTTTATAGATTTCAAATTCATTTCTAAAATCTAATGTTATAAACAGTGTTTTTAAAACTGAACTGACCCGATTGTTGGACCGGGTTCGACCATGAATCGGTTATATAATCGGATTGGGTCTAACGAATGGTTCGACAATGAACCGGTCGTTTAGCCGGTTTAGATCTCAAAATTATTAAACTAGTAAAAATCACTAAATTATCAAAAATCTATAAA
Organism: Raphanus sativus; assembly: GCF_000801105.2. Classification (NCBI taxonomy): domain Eukaryota; kingdom Viridiplantae; phylum Streptophyta; class Magnoliopsida; order Brassicales; family Brassicaceae; genus Raphanus; species Raphanus sativus. The sequence goes on along the minus strand of NC_079516.1, from coordinate 39,144,471 downwards.
CCATCTATATAAACATAAAACTAGTTTATATTTATAAAGTTTTATGTTTAAAATTAATTTATATTTTAATTATGTATCATATTTACAAGCGTTACTTTTAAATTAATATACTAAAAATCTATTAAACCAAATTATTAAATCAAATTTAATCCAGTCGAACTATATTGAAACATGACCCAAAAAAATTTCGGTTCATCTTACTGTCCGATTTTAAAAACACTGATTATAACTTATAGGTCAAACCCTCAGGTTTATATCTCAATCTTTTGAGTTAAGAGAATATAACATTTTAATTTACATACCAACAAAAATAATAAACAAACAATACAAATTAATAGCAACTAAACATAAGATTGTGTGTCAAAATGATTTTAAAACTTCACATTTCATTTTTATCATTCATATATATAATAGTCCAAACTATGAAAATTGAAATAAAAAATATCAAATACATATTTATATATGGAAAAAGTATCAGAGAGTCGCTTGAACAAATACATACCATAAGATTTAAATGTTTGATTACCGTTATAACTGATGACCTAAATAGTGTAAATATTAAGGAATAATTAGAAATTTGTTGTTCCTATTAATTTCCTTAGGTCATTATTTAGAGCTACGACTTTAGTTATTTAAATTTATCGTATAATAAAAATTTAAAAATTTAAAAATTTCATGTTTTGGTCATCTATGCTTATATAACACTCATATGGTATTATAGGTAGGCTTTGTATCTTTTTGGGGGCATTGTTCACGTGTATGTTTAAACTTGCATTTTCCTATGAAAATTTGAAAAACATATATCTTTACCAAACTTTTTCTTTAACATCTACCCTTTTTAGTCAAGTGGTATACATTCTTATATTCTTTTTGATAGGAGTTACATGGACTGTCAGTAGGAGATACATTTATAATAATTGTTAGAATTTTAAAAGTATATAATTATTGGCTAATGGATTCTAACATTTTTATGAAATTAAGTATTATTGGTTTCATAATTTTTTAATAATATATAGAATCAATTGTTGTTAAAAGAACTAGGTTTTAAAAAAATTTAATTCTGTCAAAATCTAGTGTTATTGGGGTTTTGGTTCATAACATTTTAACTTATAAAATAAGACTTTCAAAATATTGTATATACATTCACAATTCTCAAAATCATTGTAGTATAAGAGTTTTATAGATGTTTTAGAATATTCAAAACAATGACGGTACTTAAAAAAGGAAAAATATATAGAGGTTGATTGTTTATGATTTTAAAACAGTTTTTGGGTTTTGTTTTTAGAAAACTAACTTTTTAACAATCAAGATTTTGAGAAAATAGATTCCCTAAATATAGAGAAATTAGATTTTGAGATTAAATACCTTTTCAAGCAAAAACTAAAATTTGTTTTTTTTTTGTTTTCCAAAATTGTAACGCGAGTTTTACATAAATTATTGATTTTCCAAAAAACTAATATATACATTGATGGACTTTTTGGCAACCAACATTATTATTTATGTGCTTTTTGTAGTACAAAATCGACATATACACAAAACCCACATACATCAAGAAAAGTTCATCAATGTTCAATCATTATATTATTCGATCAACATTGGCTTTCCAAAAGACAGGACTTGGATTCACCCCCTGTGGTGAACATTTAAATTCACCACTTGATTTATGACCAATTAAAATGACACGTGGATAATTAAATAAAAAGTATTAAATATATTTAAAAATATCTAAAAAGGAATAATGTCAATTCTAAATCCTAAATCTTAACTTCTAAACCCTAAAAATTAATTGCTAAATCCAAACCTTATACCCTAAACTCAAATCCTAAACCCTAAACCCAATCTTAGATTTTAAAGCCAAACCGTAAACCTTAAATCTAAACCCTAGATCCAAATGCTAGACCCTAAATCTAAACCGTATACCCTAAAACCAAATTCTAAACCCTAAACCCAAACCGTAAACCCCGAAAAATTACTACGTAATTTTGTCTAGTTTAGTGATAGCACCCCGAAGTAGGTATGGTTTGGGTTTAGGGTTTAAGATTTGGGTTTAGAGTATACAGTTTGGGTTTAGGATATATGATTTGGGTTTAGGGTATAGAGTTTAGATTTAGGGTTCACGGTTTGGGTTTAGAGTTTAAAATTTGAGTTTAGAGTATACGGTTTGAGTTTAGGATCTAGCATTTGGATATAGGATTTGAATTTTGGGTATAGGATTTAGGTTTAGGGTTTAGGATTTGAGTTTAGGGTATAAGATTTGGATTTAGAAATTAATGTTTAGGGTTTCGAAATTAAGATTTCGGATTTAGAATTGACATTATTCTTTTTAACCATTTTTTAATATATTTAATATTTTTTATTTAAGTATTCACATGTTACTTTGATTGGTTATAAATCAAGTGGTGAATTTAAAGGTTCACCTTAGAGGGTGAACCCAAGTCATGTCCCTTTCCAAAAACCAAAACTCATATGGTTGTATATTTATGTATTAATATATTAAAAATTAATAAGAAAAATGAAAGTGATAAAATATTTAGTATTCGCCATCACTAAAATTAAATAATAAGTTTTACATCTAAACATAATATAAAAATATTAAAATTCTTATAGTAAAGAACAAATTAACGTGATTGTTTATTTTAAAATTCAAAACAAACTAATCTACATATTTTATTGATAATATACTGATAATTATTTTTTTATTTATTGATTCAGTGATGTCATATTTATTAAAAATATTTTACTTAGAAATCATATTTAAGAAAACAATAATTAGATAAACAAAAAATCAAATATGGAAGAACCAAATATTTACAGGAAAATCAAATAACTAATATCTAAAAATCAAAATAATGCCATCAAGAAACTACTATCCGAAAACATATTGCCAATGTATTATACAATTACTACTCTGTAATTAAATTTTTATTTAAGAATTTAGCTATTAATTTGTATGTTTTAATTATATAAACTTTATGCATTTTTATCATTTAAAATATAATTATTTTAAGTTCTGTTAATATAAAATCTAATTATTCATTGTCTACAATTAAATATACTTTAAAAATCCAGATATTAATATTTATTTTGTAAAACTGGAATTTCATAAAATTTATTAATTATTATCATATTTTATAAATATTTAATCTTATAATATTTTATAAAATATAATTAAATTTTATTTAGTGTTTTTAAGTTTAATTTAGTTATATATTCACCCATAGATATAAAATTAAATGTAGTTATACATGTAGCTAGTCGTTTTTATTTCATAAAAGTTTGTTTTTTTGTTGTTTATTTTTAAAATAAATTTTAATATAGAATAATTTATTTTTATTGATAAAACTTATTTTTTAATTAAAACTTTTATTTATTAATTCTTTATTTTACTTTGGAAACAAATACCAAAATCTATATTCACCATTTAAGCTTTTCAAAAAACCCAAATCTACTGCAAAATCAAAAACCAAAAATTAAAAACCAAAATCTAAAAACTAAAAACCAAAAGCCAAAAACTAAAATCTAAAAACTAACTAAACAATCATCACCGTAATACAATATAATTAGTTTCTCATTATCTAGTTAGTTATTCTATTTTTGTTGTAATCAAAAGTATATAAAACTATAATGTTCTTATTGAATAATAAAGTTATCTGATTATCTAGTTAGTTATTCTATTTCTATTGCAATCGAAGTTATATAAAAATATAATGTCTCATTGCATAATAAATTACATTACTTTGTCTTATACGGCCATAATTTTTTCGTAAAATAATATTACAACTTTCAGAAATTTATTTTAACTATGAGACATCGTTAATTATAACTAATCTTCCATTAACATTTATATGGTATTAGGTTTTTTTATATATAATGGCTACTTTGTTAGATACATTATGATTATGATTAACAATATGTTTCCTTTTAAATCTATATATCCTTCGTTTTAGCGATTTATTATTTATATATAGCAACATTTATAAAATTGTTATAGATAGCAAATCGATATTGTTTTTTTATATACTGGACATAGGAAACTCTCATGTCACGTTAACCATATATCTTCAATCCATTAGCGAACATCTCATATGTACAAAATTTTAATGTATATTAAAAGAAAAAAATTGTTGTACAAAATGAAATATCAATATCTCATATACATATGCAAAAGATTCAAAACTATGCTAAAACTGATTCATATCAAGGAATTTTTTGTTGTCTCAAACATTATAAACACATATTGTGAAAATTGAAGATCTACGATTAATGTGATGTTTTCTTTCAACCTTTCTATAAACTGGAATTGAAGATCTATGGTTAATGTGATCTTCGTTCATCTTTTCTATAAACTACTGAAAATTAGGTTTATATAATGGATGAACTCGAAGTAAAAAGATAAAATCTGAAGATTATATTTGTACCTTCATTAATAAAAGTATAAACACATAAACTTCATGATTCGGCCTTCTAACTCGTGGATGGGATGTTTGCAAAGCTTCTCAACTCACCACTAAACCACAACATGAACTTTGTTATATTTGGTATAAAAGATATTAAAGATATATTTGTAAAAAAGTTTTTTTAACTATATATTTTTTTAAATGATGTCATTTATGTTTTATATTTTTTCTAATAATTCTTTAAATCCAAGTATTCTGCACGCATCTAGTAAAATTTGAAACACGATTTCTAACGAGAGAACTAATATACTAAAAACGTTCATAAGACAAAAAATTTAAAACTTTAACAACTCTAATAGAAAAGCTACTATAATAGTAATATTCAAAATAGAATAATATGTTGAAAAGAAAATTTTACGGTGAATTAAAAAGGATAAATCTTCTAAATAGACTCAAAAATGTTTTTATGATTAAAAGAACACATAATAATGAAAAGAAGTTTTGTAAAAGGCATTTGTATCCCTATTATATATAAAAAATATTAAAATAAATAATCAAAAGATATTTTTTATTTGCGAAAATATTTGTTTTTTGTTTTGTTTTTGAAACATTTCTATCACTTGTTTTTTGAAAATTTTAAACGATAAATATGATTCGGTAAGATACTTAATTTTCACATTCATATATTAGGAAAATGGTTAAAACATTTTGAAATTCATTTTCAAAAATATTTTAAAATCATTAACCTAAATCTTAAATACTAAACTCTAATCCTTAAATTCTAAACCTAACTCCCTTCCACGCTCCAACTAAAATTTAAATCATAAATCTAGAAGAAAATATATTTTCTACCTATTATTTAATGAAACTTATTTTGCTCATTTTGACTGTAAAAAATTACTTATATAAAAAAAATTCTAATGCTATCTTCAGGTATTTCATATTTCTCAATTAAAAATGACATGAATTTATTACGTCAACTGCAAACATACCCGACCCGTCTTGATAAGTAATCCTCTCTTGCGCGCAACCAACAACCCAAAAAAGAAGAAAGATTGTTATCGTCTCCGGCCAAGAAGAAACCGATCATAAAAATGAAGGATTACTCCAAAATCGGCGATAAATCGACGATGCAGAGAACAATACGGCGACTGGAAGGTACCGCCATGGGCTCCACAGTCTTCGATCTCAAACCCGGCGTCGGCATCGGACCTTTCTATATCGGTATTGCGATTTCTCTCAAAATTTCTTTAGTTTTGGAACTTGCAGTTAGAGTCTATCATCGTTATCGGACTTGGAAGATGACAGTCGATTCGCGATCGGCGATTGCGTGCCGTTTTTTTTTAAATATTCTTTGATTACGTGGATCATGAGAACACTGTTCAGCCTCCGATCAGTTTGACGGACGATGGTGTTGTTGTTTCAGGAATGCCAATTAGTGAAGCGTTTGGGAAGATAGAGCAGAATCCTAACGTATATGATGTTGTTCATGTCAAATACTACGACGAGGTTTGAGACTCTGCTTCATCACACTGCTTCTTGATTTTTTGTGTGTTGGATTTTCTATGATTCTTTTGGCTTTGGCGCAGGATCCTCTGAAGCTTGATGTTGTTATTAGCTTTCCGGATCATGGCTTTCATCTTCGATTTGATCCCTGGTCTCAGGTACTTTTTTACTAGACAATGTTGTGGTTCATCAAACCATCTACACTGCTTTTCCAATCTATATTGTGTTTGAACTATTCAAGAATGGGAACCCATTCTGGTGTTATTTGACTAAGGACAAGTTCAGTTTGTTCTTTAAAACTACACTCTAGTTTAGTTATTGTTCTTCCAAATTTTGTTTGCAGAGGTTACGCCTTGTTGAGATATATGATGTCAAGCGGCTCCAGATGCGTTACGGCAATTCTACGGTTGGGTGAGTTAAAATTTGTAAAACTTTGGTGGTGTAGTTTACTCTTGTAATGACTGTCCTTTTCTTGTACTTCAGGGGTCCATCGACTCTGGCTACGTTTGTGGCTGTTTATGCACTTTTTGGACCGACCTTTCCTGGGGTTTATGATAAAGAAAGAGGGGTTTATGCTCTCTTCTACCCGGTGAGCAATTGATTACAATTTTCAACGATGATTATGACTCTTTTTTTTTTTCCTGTCAATCTTTATCAATTTTGAACGATGGCAGGGGTTATCTTTCGAGTTTCCAATTCCCGACCAGTACACAGACTGCTGCCATGATGGAGAAGGTATGGACTTCTCCTGATTCCTCAAGAGAAATTCTGTTGTTGTTTTTTTAACTCTTTGTCTTGTTACCTGACTTATCTCTTTCTTCTACAAAGTGGCGCTACCGTTAGAGTTTCCAGATGGCACCACACCAGTTACATGCCGGGTCTCTATATATGACAAATCAAGCGACAAAAAAGTTGGTGTAGGAAAACTGATGGATAGAGCTTCTGTCCCTCCTTTGTCTCCTGGCAGCCTTTATATGGAAGAGGTTCACGTTAAGGTGTGGATTATCTTCATTTACTGTGGGTTAACATCTCTTATCAACCATGATTAGCAGTAAGCCACCTCCTAACTCTTCGCATGACTTCATTACATATCTATGCAGCTTGGGAAGGAACTATACTTTACTGTTGGAGGCCAGCATATGCCTTTTGGGGCATCACCACAGGTAAAGTTAGTGCTTGTCTTATTGTACCTTTTTTCGGAACCCATCATTTCGTGCTCCGTGCAGGATTTATGGACTGAACTAGGACGACCATGTGGGATCCACCCAAAGCAGGTGAGCCTCCATAAACTTGTTTCGCTAACAGCTGCTTACATTAGCTTCTCTTGCTATCTTACCTGCCTTATCTGTCACAGTTCAATTCCCATTTGGACATTTGAATTTGTGCGTCTAAAATTCTACTTTGCTTTCCAGGTAGATCAAATGGTTATTCATTCCGCGTCAGATCTACGACCAAAAACGACTCTTTGTGGTGATTACTTCTACAACTATTTTACTCGTGGTTTCGACATCCTGTTTGACGGCGAGGTAGGCAATTCGTCAAAATGAGTTAGTATGTTCGTATTTTTTCTACCCATGACTCCCTCTACCTCTTTTACAGACTCACAAGGCTAAAAAGTTTGTTCTTCACACCAACTATCCTGGTCATGCTGATTTCAACTCATACATAAAGTGCAACTTTGTGATCTCTGGTACGTGAAGCAAATGATAGCAGCTTAATTATCCTTTACAGATGTGTGTCGTGTCTTAGTTTTCAACAACTATGCTTTATTTCTGCTTTCAGTTGGAGAGGGTGAGGCAGAAGCAAACAGAGGTGGAAACAAGATCACTCCAAGCACAAACTGGGAGCAGGTTAAGGTAAACTGGTTTCAGACCGAAGTTGTACACGCATAACATGAAAATGATAGGAAGCTAGCTAGTCTATGTTAAGCCTCGACCAATTTCCCCAGAAACTTTTTTTAATGTTGTAAAATCTTTACCAATCGCTTTGATTGTGGATCTCGGAAGAATCTTGTATCAATGTAGAATTTTCAGCATGGGAATAATACTGCTAACAAATGAGTAAGACATTTGTGATGAAACCTTTGCTTTCACACCTTATAGGAAATACTCGGGGAGTGTGGGCCAGCAGCTATTCAGACACAGGGCTTAGTTAGCAACCCATTTGGATCGACATACGTGTATGGCTACAAAGATGTTGCTTTTGAGGTGAAGCATTTTCTAGTAACCTTGTTCAGAGTAGTTGTGATCCTTGTGTAGATTGTCAAACGAAGCTTTAAAGTTGGGTTAATATTTGCAGGTGATGAAGAACGGTCATATAGCCACCATAACTCTGTTCCAGTCATGATGCGCGTCAACCGTCGAGGTATGGCCTTTTGCTAAATCTTCATTTATGTTCAATTTTTCTGTAGACATATGTTTTGGAAGTATTCATGTGCTTCACACTGTGTTGTATACTGCTGAACGAAAAACTGCTCTCACATCATGTGAATGATCAATCTATTTGTATTTGTAGGGGGGCGCATTTGTGCTTTGGCTGGAGATGCTATCTTCTACAACAAGAACTCTGTAAATCTCTTAACGGCAAAAAAGCTGCATGCTATCGATGTTACCCAAAAACTTTTAAAATGTCTGGAAAAATTGATGTACAGTTTGTTTAGTTCCTCTGTGGATATTATTTTCATTGATTCAGACCTTTATGATTACAAACATCCTTTTACTTTGATGAATAATATAAGCTTTGTATTCAGCTGAAAAAGTAATATAGTATTCGATTAAAAATGAAAAAAGCTCCGTCGCCGGGACTCGAACCCGGGTCTCTCGGGTGAGAGCCGAGTATCCTAACCAGCTAGACTACGACGGAATGTTGTTAACCATATTTGAAAGTATATAAAGAACGACATATATTTCTTGTGCAGTCTGTTGCGAGCAGCGAAAAAGAAAAAAAGGTTTTCTGAAATTGTTTTCTGCTTTAAGTTTATAGCATTAAGAACTGGCTTGAAGTTGAACTTATAAGTATCAAAGCCTCGTCGGATGTTTGGTTCCAGTTTTTTTTTTTTTGAATTTTAGGGATTGAACTTGTGCTGTGAAGGAAAGCTCCGGTGGTCTTCTTTGCCAGAGATGTTGACTGCGTCCGGGCTAACCGTAACCCCACCCAGGTTTCACTTTCGCTGGCGTTCAGATAATTCTGGTACATCTCAGAGAAGCTCTCAGGCTTTTACTCTTATTCCCAAACCGAATCGTCGAGATGCATCAAGCTTGTCATGTTCTTCAAAGGTACGTAGTTTTGGTTGATTAAGCATGTAACTACTTCTTTCTCATGGTTTTATCTCTTAATAGGTTTTTCTCGGGCTTGTTTGGCACTTACTATCAATGCAATATGATCGCTTGATTACTTAGATAACATTACATCAGTTTATATACAACAAGAGGAAGACGTAGCTCTAGGTTAAACTATATTTACTGAGCTTTCTATATATGATTCTGCAGAATATTATGAGAGTGATGCAGAGGATCACTGAGTGATACGATGTATCCTTGATATGCCCCCTCAAGATGGATGAGACTTTGTCACTCCAATCTTGTTGCAGAGTTCAATGTAGCGCAGTCGATGGAGCGGCTTAGTGAGAGCGTCTGCAAGTTGATCTTTGGTGTTAACATGGGAGACACGAAGCATACGTTTTTGAATCTGTCCTCGGATGAAGTGGTAGTCGAGTGCTACATGTTTCATCCTAGAGTGAAATACAGGATTTGCACAAAGAAACGTAGCTCCAAGGTTATCACAGTAGATGACCGGGATGTCTGGTATAGGAACATGCAGTTCAGATAGCAGGTTGCAGATCCATCGTATCTCTGCTGAAGCATTGGCTACTGACCTGTACTCAGCTTCTGTTGAAGAGCGTGCCACACCACTCTGTTTTCTTGAGCTCCAAGAGATGGGGTTGCGTCCTAAGTAGACAATATAGGCATTTGTGGAGACGTAGTCATCCCGGTCTCCTGCCCAGTCAGCGTCTGAGAACCCATGAAGAGATAGCTGGTTGTTGGCATGGAAGTATATACCATGTGTCGGAGTACCAGCGAGATACCTGAGTATCCTCTTTGCTGCCTGCCAGTGTTGATCAGTAGGAGAATGCATGTACTGCGAGAGTTTGTTGACGGCGAAGGCAATGTCAAGTCTTGTGAACTGAAGATACTGAAGGCCACCAACCAGTTGCCGATACTTTGTAGGTTCTGACATAGGTGTACCTCCGGTCAATGTAAGTTTATCAGTGGCTGACATTGGTGTGCTCACTGGTTTGGCGTCAACCATGTTGTGTTTGTGAAGCAGATCGAGAATATACTTCTTTTGGCTAAGGTGGAGACCTTTTGATGTCCTGTATGCTTCGATGCCCAAGAAGTAATTCAAGTCTTCCGGATCTTTGATTGAGAACCGTTGAGCCAGTTGGTGCAGTAAACTTTGAATGAGAGCTTTGTTGTTACCCGTGATTAGGATGTCGTCAACATACACTAGGAGATAGACGAGGTCACTGCCCTTGTTGAGAACAAACATTGACGCATCCGCAAGGCTGTTCTGGAACCCGAGTTGTATGAGGAAGGCTTTGAGTTCGAGATACCAGGCCCTAGGTGCCTGTTTGAGGCCATATATGGCTTTCCGGAGCCGGCAGACGTAGTCTGGGTGATCTTTGTCCGTGAAACCCGGTGGCTGCTCCATGTAAACTTCATCTTCTAGGGTGCCTTGTAGAAAGGCATTGTTGACATCTAACTGCTGAATCGGCCATCCGCGAGTGACTGCAATATCAATCACTGTTCTGATAGTTGTGGATTTGATCACTGGACTGAACGTGGCGGTGTAGTCGAGTCCGTATTGCTGGTTGTATCCCTTCGCCACTAGGCGAGACTTAGGCCTGCGAAAGATACCGTTAGCAAAATATTTATTTTTGTAGAGCCAGCGACAACCTACAACATTGTGATTGGCGGGGCGAGGTACAAGGTCAAACGTCTGATTGCGCGCAAAAGCATCAAGTTCGTCGGACATTGAGCCTCTCCATATTTTGTCTTTCAGCGCCTGGTTCACCGTCCTGGGTTCAGGGGTAACTGTTCTGGTGAGGGTTGCGGACAAGTTAAGTTTTGACTTGGGTTTAGAGATGTTGTTCTTGCGTCGGGTCTGCATCGGGTGAAGGTTTTGTTGGGAAAGATTTTGGTCGATAGGTGGAGCGGAGGAAGAAGATGAGTTGTGGGTAGTCTGGGCTGGGTTATTAATTGGGTTAGGAATGTTTTGGGCTTGATGAGGGATTTCGGGTTGGATTGTAGGTGAGCTTTGGTTTAAGACAGATTGGGCCTGAGTTGGTGGGCTTGGGTTGACATTTGGAATTGGGTCTGGATTTGCTTGATTTCTGTCGTATGTGGACTCAAGTGTTGGAGTCGACGAAGTTTGCTCTGTCGTGTCGGTGTTGACGCTCTCCGTTGCAATCTCCGGTGAAGACGCTGCACTATGAGTTCCCGTTGGCGGCGGTGATGATCTATTGAGTGGCGGCTGGATAGGGACGGTTGAGGCTGTGGGAAACGGTGGTGATGGTTGAGGTTCAGTGGGTTTGGGTATCGAAGAGAGACGACCAAAGGGGTAAACTTTCTCATCGAAAGTTACATGTCTGGAGACAAAGATTCTTCCGGTTGAGGGTTGAAGACACATATAAGCGCTTTGGGTAAGGGAGTAACCAAGAAGAACACATGGGATTGATTTGTTCTCGAGCTTGTTGGTGTTGTAGGGACGAAGCCATGGGTAGCAGAGACAGCCGAATGTTCGGAGCTTCGTGTAGTTCGGAGTTTCTCCAAAGAGTTTCTGATATGGAGGTTCCATGGACAGCACGGGTGTTGGCAATCGATTGATTAGATAGACTGCGTTGGCAAATGCATAGGTCCAGTAATGCGTTGGGATCGCCGCGTGTGTAAGCAAGGTGAGACCCGTTTCAACTATATGCCGGTGTTTACGTTCAGATATTCCGTTGTGTTCGGGTGTATGTGGAGGTGTCGTTAGGTGAGAGATACCGGCTTCAGCGAGAAGGGACCGTAGTGCGATGAACTCACCGCCGTTGTCCGAGTACAAGGTGCCTATTTTCTCTCGAAACTTGTTTTCCACTAGGGCTTTGAAGAGGATAAAGGTTTCTTTTACTTGGCTTTTGGTTTTGAGGGGATAGAACCACACATATCGTGTGTAGTGGTCCACAAGGATCAGGTAGTATTTGTAGTTGTCGATGGATATTTGTGGGGAGGTCCAAACATCCGTAAATATATAATGAAGGGGGCGAGTGGAGACAATTGTGTTTTTAGAAAAAGGAAGTTTGTGTGCTTTATTGATAGGACAATCTGGACATAAGGAGTTTTGTGAAAGAGATTGTAAAACAGGTAAAGAAGAAGTAGAAACAATGCGATTTAAGATAACAGAGGAGGGGTGTCCTAGACGGTAATGCCAGTCTTCTAAGGTTGGTTTTGTGGAGGCGGAGGTGAAGAAGGTAGAGATGGGTTTGGATGAAGCTGGCCACTCATATAGATCACCTTTAGTTTTGCCGTGGAGTAACGGGGCCCCCGAGTGTAGATCCTTCACCTGAAATCGATTGGGAAAGAATTCAACAGAGACACGATTAGCATTACACAAGCGGTATATGGAGATAAGATTTTTATGTATTTGTGGGACACAAAGAACACTGTTTAAGTGAAGAGGGCGAGAGTTAGAGGGTAACGAAAGTGAACCAGTGTGACTGATTTGAAGACCGGAGCCATCACCGATGAGAACAGTGTCATCGCCTTGATACAGTTGATGCAGTGCCAAGTTGTTGAGGTCGCTTGTAAGGTGATGCGTCGCACCACTGTCCATGATCCAGTTATTGGCAGCTTGTTGGGTGTTGATTGCAACATTGGCTCGAGGTTGCCATGGTGGATAGGACTGGGTCTCAGACGCGTTGCTGCTCTTGTTTGTGGCTAGCTGATTGCAGCGTCGGGCACTGTGACCGTAGGTGCCACAAAGCTGGCACTTTCCTTGATATCCCTTCGACATCCTGTTGTCTTTAGGGTTGTTGTAGCGACTGTTCTGGTTGCCCCTGTTCCAAGCCTGATTGGGGCGTGAGTAGTTTTGTGTCTGAGAAGGGCGGTTGTGCTGTTGAGCAATGGCTGGATTGGCGGTAATGGGTGGGAGCTGTAGCGATGAAGAGGCAGTTAAGAGTTTGGCCTCTTTGTTGAGGAGTTTTTCATGGATTTCAGTGACAGTTGGTGTAGTGTCACGACCTTCTAGTTGATCAATCACAGACTTGTACTCCTCAGGTAATCCAGCAAGAATATATTCAACTTGATCTTCAATCTCAATGGGTTTTCCTAAGAGCGCCAGTTGATCGAAACGGGTGGTGTATCCTTGCACATATTCATCAATAGTCTTGGTGCCTTTCACCCATTGTTTGATTTGGAGTCTCAGTTGCTGTATGTGGCCACGGCTCGGTTTAGCATACGTATTGGCGAGTGTGCTCCAGATGTCAGCAGCAGTGCGGGCGGTGGAGACGATCGGCTGAACGGTGACTGTGATTGCTCCAATCAATCCGCTGAAGATGAGACGATCCTGGCGCCTCCAGAGTGTGTAGTCTGGATTGGGACTTTGTACGCCATCGGTGGTTAGGGTTGCAGGCGGGGGTGCGACAGACCCATCAAGGTGATCGCTGAGATCGTAGCCGTCAAGGAGGACTCGAACTTGCAGGCTCCACATCATATAGTTGGTGGAGGAGAGTTTTGTGACATTGTTCATGTTCACATTAAGGAGAGTTTGTGCAGAGGTATCAATGGTTTCTGCAGATGTGGTTGACATAGTGAAAGAGAAGAGGAGATCGAGAGCGGCAGAAAAGAAAAAAAAAAAAAAAAAAAAAAGGTTTAAGAGATAGCCTGCTCTGATACCATATCAATGCAATATGATCGCTTGATTACTTAGATAACATTACATCAGTTTATATACAACAAGAGGAAGACGTAGCTCTAGGTTAAACTATATTTACTGAGCTTTCTATATATGATTCTGCAGAATATTATGAGAGTGATGCAGAGGATCACTGAGTGATACGATGTATCCTTGATACTTACTACACAAAGAAACAGTGCTATGGTTGCCCCCCGTGCCATGAGTTCTTCCTCCTTTGGTGATATAGCTGACGATTCAACTGGTATACTTCAGATTGCTTTCTAGTTGAACTTGTTGTCAGTAATTGAAGCCAAAATGATTAATTAATGTTCCTGGCTACTACTTATTCCATAGGTTCAGTTGTGTTTCCTCGGATCAATCTCAAAGATCCATACAAGCGGCTTGGGATAAGCCGGATGGCCTCAGTCCTCAGAGGACGAGATTCAAGGAGCGAGGAACTTTCTCATTCACAAGTACGCTGCTCACAAACCCACGCTATCGAATCAGCTCATGACAAGATTATCATGCACAAGTTCCATCAGAGAAAGCACCCAAAGTTCGACTTAACCAAGAAGGTCCGGGAATTGAGACAGTCCAAAGCTGTCAACTTTTTCTTCGACAGATTCCAAACTCCTGCCACTGCTTTCCTCGTCAAAACGGCAGTCACCTTTGCAGTTCTCGGTGCTCTCACGGTGATAGCTACGTTTTACTTCATCCACCAGAGGTGAAGAAGAAGAAGCTCTGGTCTTTCCTTTACGGGTAACAATAATCGCAAAAGCCTTTGCTAACCTTCTTGATTTTTGGATTAGCAACTCTGAACATTGTGATGAAACAGGAGTGGATCTTTCATCTTCTCGTGGCTGATTGGGACCTTCTTGATGGTATCTGTGATCCCGCCCTTCATCAAAGGACCAAGAGGTTTTGAAGTCATGTCTTCGCTCTTAAGCTATGTTTTGCTCTGGGTGTCTTCCAGCTACCTTAGGTACTAGCATTCTCTCTCTAGCTCTTTTCTTAACTTCTTATCTCAAATATGTGAAAACACACACACACACACAAAAAAAAGAGATATTGCATTATCTTCATGTGGCATAGAGAAAAGAGTTTTCTTTTTCTTCTTGGAGCTCGTTATTTAGCTTGAGACTTCACTGTTGCCGGCGGCTACTTCATTCATTTTCTTTATAGATAAAATTGATTATAATGTGTTAAGTTGGATTAGAATATATTAAGTTTTGTATGAATTTAGTTTAGAAATAGACAAATATTTGGTAATGAGTATATTAACTTATGTTCATTGGACAAAGTGACATTTTGGCACATTCTCTAGAAAATGGTAATTATGTTTAGGCATCTCAAACCAACTTACTAACATATGCATCAACAACATATGACTCACTTGTACTATCCTTCTTGGATCATTTTGTACTTGGTACTCTATGTTAACTTTTATAGTTTCCATGTGACATTCCTAACATAATCCTTTAGACGTTTTGATTAGTATAAATAATTCGTATGCTTTTTCTGTTTGGACTAAAGTTACTTGTATGTTCAAGAGTTGGAGATATAAAGTTTTGTGGTATCTTAAGATGATACTTTTACACTTTACGTTTAATTACTTTTATCTTTTGGACGGTATTTGCGCATTGGATTACTTGTATTTAAATCTCATCATGTGCTCTGCTTTTATATTATTAAAGTGAACTAAAAGCAATTTCTTTGTGTTGTTGTGATGTACCATTGAAGATTGAAATAATGTGTGTTCATAAAATAGGTGGTTAGGCCACTGATGTGATTTATCAACCTATAACTGATAATAGATCCAACATTGATTACTAAATTGTTCCTATGTTATCTTCTTCAAATCAAAATCAAGGTTGTATAAATGTGAAATTATTATTTTGAGGAATATAATAAAGATATTGTAGAAGAAGATTTATTATTATTTCCTGAAATTTCTGGATAATCAAACTGAGCCACACATTTTCATTTGTTGCCATATACATTCTTAACGACAATTGATGAGGGATTTGAATTTTACAACTGGTTGGCAGATTTTGCTTATTATTTACTTTTTCTGATTCATTTTAGATAAATGTTTAACGTTAATACACACAATAAGAAAGTACTAATTTTATAATATTAATATTAATTACACAAAATATAATTAAAAAAATTATTCAATCAATAAAAGACAAATGCAATGCTATGTAATTAGTCACAAATATCAAATGACATTAAATATCTATCTAAAATAATGGAAATATCATTTATTTTGCAATAAAACATTTTCTTTAAACATTAAATGGAGTAATAATCTTTGACAAATTGTATGATTTGTCAGCAACAAGACAATAAACTCTAGAAGAACCATTTAACCAAAAAATCTACAGTACTTAAAAGAATAATAATAATTAAAAAATAGCTGCTTATATTTGTAATGCTTGTTCTGTCTTTAGGCGCGCTAATCTATAATTAGCAAAATATCCTAAATCCACCAATGCTGACAATGGGAAAAGCCAATTTAACAGCAACGCAATTCCGATTAATTCTTTTTCTTTTCTTTGTTTTTGAATTACCTGATTTATCGCTCTAACGAGCGAAATAGGTCTACCGAAGAAGAATCTCTGTTGCATTTTTTCCCATCTCCTCCTCCTTCGTCGTGTACAACCGTACTGCTCTGAATCGTTCATATGTTGAGCTGTTGTTTTGTGTCTTGGTTTCTTATTGGGAGGGTAAGATGAGGGAAGGAAGGTGAGGGGATGAAGATGGCTACAGGAGAGGATCAGATGCAAGGATCTAGCGGGAGGGAAGAAAAGATTTTTGTTTCTGTTCGTCTGAGGCCATTAAGCGTTAGAGAAAGGGTAAGGAACGATGTGGCGGATTGGGAGTGTATCAATGATGAAACGGTCATTTACAGGAGCCATCTTTCCCTTTCCGAGCGTTCCATGTACCCCACTGCCTACACCTTTGGTAAGACCTTGCTTTTTAAATCATTGCACCTTCTTTTATCAAATATAATCATTTTATTTTGCTATGCCCTCTAGACAGAGTCTTTGGCCCTGAGTGTTGTACCAAGGATGTGTATGATCAAGGCGCGAAGGATGTCGCTCTCTCTGTTGTTAGTGGGGTTCATGGTAAGCCATGCCTGGTACTGCTCTCTACTCTTTAATTATCTTACTGTGTCTAATCTTGTATACACGTTTTCAACTGGTTTCAGCTAGTGTCTTTGCATATGGACAAACAAGCAGTGGAAAGACATACACTATGAGTGGAATTACTGATTACGCCTTGGCCGATATATATGACTACATTGACAAGGTGAAGTTAACTTAATTTATGATAGACTTCATACTAATCTATTCACTAACTTTCGTCTTTTTCAACTGCGTGTTTCTGCAGCACAAGGAAAGAGAATTCGTTCTGAAATTCTCAGCTATGGAAATCTATAATGAATCTGTAAGAGACCTCTTGAGCACAGACATTAGTCCACTCAGACTTCTAGATGATCCCGAGGTAAAAGTTGACAAACAAACAACTTAAATAATTTATGCATATACTCATTTTGCTGGTCATTTGTTTTTTTTTTTTTGACAGAAAGGGACAGTTGTTGAGAAACTCACTGAGGAAACTCTGCGGGACTGGAATCATTTTAAGGAGCTTTTATCAATCTGTATAGGTATTGATTTTGGAAGAAATCGTTATGTACATTAATACTTTTATTGTTTGCCATCAATTTGACTAGGATCATCGAATCTTTTTGCAGCTCAACGACAAATTGGAGAGACAGCTTTAAATGAAGTTAGTTCCCGCTCCCATCAGATTCTGAGATTGGTAAGGGCTTTTTCTGTTTTACATTAAAGATTCATTCAACGCTTTTTGTGGACCTTATTTTCTACCTTTTACAGACGGTCGAAAGCACAGCACGTGAATATTTGGCGAATGGAAAATTTAGTACACTCACAGCTACAGTGGTATGTAGTTTGAATTTTCCCGTCTCATAAGTTGTCCTGTTGAAAAAAAAAAAGAGGAATAAGTTTCATAGGTTAGCTAATTATCCTGCAGAATTTTATTGATCTTGCGGGAAGCGAGCGTGCGTCTCAATCATTATCAGCTGGCACAAGGTTGAAAGAAGGTGGTCATATAAACCGAAGTTTACTAACACTAGGAACTGTCATTCGAAAGCTAAGGTTAGCCTGTACTGTGACACCTTAGTCTACTCTTTATTCTTCGAGTTTTTAATTAATTAAATTCCCTTTCTTTAATGATTGATGAGCTGCTCTTTATTGTCTTTGATAGTTGAGTTCTCCAGCTGAAACATGTGAATATCGTTACCTAGTTGTGCCAAATTATTAGCAGCTGCTATTAATATGTGTGCTTTCGTTTTTTACATTACTAAATTATATCTCGCTAGTTTAATGCAGTAAAGAAAAAACAGGGCACATTCCATTCAGAGATTCAAAGCTGACACGCATACTTCAGACGTCGTTGGGAGGAAACGCCAGAACCGCAATAATCTGCACCCTGAGTCCTGCGGGAATCCACGTCGAGCAATCAAGAAACACACTGTTATTCGCAAGCTGTGCAAAGGAGGTGGCAACAAATGCACAGGTGAACGTCGTCATGTCTGATAAAGTTCTGGTTAAACATTTACAAAGGGAGTTGGCTAAACTGGAGAGTGAGTTGAAAAGCCCTCGTCAAGCTCTTGTTGTGTCTGACACAACTGCATTACTGATGGAGAAGGACCTTCAGATTGAAAAGGTACCCACGTTTATCTTCGGTCAATCAACCTATCAAGATACAGTATCTTAGAACCAGTTGAAATATAATTTCTTGAAACGACCATCATTATTATTATCCATTAACTCTAAAAACTTCACGCTCTTACATTATTTACAGCTAAATAAAGAGGTGTTCCAGCTAGCACAGCTATTAGAGCGGGCTTACTCTCGGATTGAGGATCTCCAACAAGTTACTGGAGAAGCAGCACCAAGAAAAGAGATATTATTATCAACAGACTCAGAACATCCAAATGTACGTCATTTTTGAATATTT
This sequence comes from Raphanus sativus, assembly GCF_000801105.2. Taxonomy (NCBI): domain Eukaryota; kingdom Viridiplantae; phylum Streptophyta; class Magnoliopsida; order Brassicales; family Brassicaceae; genus Raphanus; species Raphanus sativus. The sequence continues at coordinate 39,125,587 of NC_079516.1, read as the reverse complement.
ACCGAATCAACTGTTTGTATTTATTTATAACCCCCGTGTTTGGTATTTTATTGTACAGGTGGTAGTTGGACATCAATACCCGAAGCTGCGGGTGCGAAGTTCATGGGAATCTCTAAATATAACACCAGAAAGCCCTGCTCATCCGTCTAGTAGGATTTCCCCACAATCAACCGAGCACGAGAATGTCTTCCAGCTTTCAGACTTTAGGATAGAATCTGGTGCTGCTGGTACAACTAGCCCACCGGGGAAATTCACTAAAGTTCCACTTAATAATATTCGTGAGGCAGAAAGTAAAAACGAACCGCACATTCACAAGGGGGAACCTGTAGATCAGTCTTGTTGTGTTCAGGAGGAGAGAATTGAGGAACCAAGTGAGGTGGATTCTGAAGATACTTGTACGGAACTTCGATGCATAGAAACAGAGCCAAACATGCTTCCGGTATGTGTACAAGATTCAAAGAACATAAGACCACCAACGGAAACTGAAGAAGAAGAAGAAGTAAAGGAAGTTAGTGCTGTCTTTATCCAACCAAAAGAAAAAAGTGAACCGACTAAAGTCTCTTCAGGTTTTGTTCTGTCACTAACTGACAAATCAATTCCCCTCATAAGAGACCATACAAATCCAGATTCTGCCACTATGTCTCCTGAAAAGCCTTATGATTGGCATCTTGAGAAGGATGTAAGAAACATGGAGCATACTGGAAGCCAAAGCTGCGGAACAAGCTTTGTGTCGAGTTCTTCCTCTGCTTTGTACGAGTATGAGAGAGATGCCGACACACCACCAAGATGGTATCTGAAAGAAAGCAACCTGAAACCGTCTAACATCAAGAGGCCGCCAATACCAAAGCATTTTGGCCAGATGAGCATGCCAGCAACTTGGTTGGAGAAAAAGAGAAAGTCATCACTGAATAATAGCTCACATGTGTCTTCCTCTAGCGCTCCTGTTTTTGAGCGTCAGAGAAGTGGCAGAGCTTTGGAAGGTGAAGAGACTGCTCCTCAAAGGGACAAGCGAATCATTCATTTATCGGTTAGTTTTTTACTATATATATAAACCTTTGCTTTTTGCTTACCTATACTTGATATCGACATTATCAAATACGGCAGATGGAGGAAATAGAAGAGAAGTTTTTGGCGCTGAGATCACCAAAGAGTTTCAAGGACGCAGCAGTGGACCCCATACAAGACTATTTAACTTCGCCATTGAACTGGTCGATGGAGTTCAACAGACTAGAGATGGAGATAATAGAGCTGTGGCATGCTTGCAACGTGTCCATGGCACACAGAAGTTACTTCTTCCTTCTCTTCAGAGGAGATCAGAAAGATTGCTTGTACATGGAAGTAGAACTCCGTAGGCTCAAGTACATCAGAGAAACCTTTACCAACAATAACAAAACTATTGAAAACGGACGCACGCTTACACCAATGTCCAGGTACCATCTTATTTCACATAAACCACCTCCCTCACCTTTCTTTGAAAATGTATTTTTTTATTAAACTGTTTTGGGGGAACAGCTTGAGGGCGTTGAACAGGGAGAGGTACAAGCTGAGTCAGATGATGCAGAAGAAACTGAGCAAAGAAGAGAGAGAGAACCTGTTCTTGAGATGGGGAATTGCGCTGAACACAAAGCACAGGAGGCTTCAGCTGGCGCACCGTCTATGGTCAGAGAACAAAGACATGGAACATGTCCGAGAGAGCGCCTCTGTTGTGGGGAAGCTGATGGGGTTCGTTGACATGGATTTGGCGTCAAAGGAGATGTATGGCCTCAACTTCTCTATTAAACCCCGTCCCAAGAAATCCAGCCTGTGGAAACGGAGCGTTTTGTCGCTCTCCATACTGTAATGCAGAGTACTGAATTGAAAATGGTGTGTGTAAGCTTCTGTGAGAAGTACAGTCGCGTTATGTAAATTTTGATTTGGCTCTGAGACCGAGAGTCAACGATCTCAAATGTTTTTTTCAAAATGCTAATTCGCCAAAATTTCGTTGATATTTTTTCATGATGTGTTTTAATTGTTTACTTAAGAGTAGGCTGATAAGTTGTGAAGATCGGCTTTCTCTGGGATCATCCCTATGCCCAGTATTAAGTTAGTCACTAAGCCAACGAGCTTTTTTTGACACAGGTTTGGGCCAAGGACAAAAATATGCTCTCCAAAGGAACCACATATAGATGTAGTATGTCCGAGTGACTTACAACTGAGCATTATCATTGCAATTATCATGTAGACAGTATTTACAGAAAACAATATACAACTACTACAAGTCATAGTTGAGCAAACCTTTTCTATGTCAAAATGAGCTCTGTGTGTAAGATTAAGAGCCAGTTCTAAAGGAAAATTAAAAGAGACAATTTTGTTTGATGAAACATTTGGGAGATACAAAGACTAGAGAGAACAGAGAATGTCCTTCCTTTAACCCTCCTTCCATATAAAACGACAAGAAACAAACAAAACAAACCATTTAAAAGCAAAAATAAATTTATAGAAAATTTTTAGAACATTTTTATAGAAGAAGAGATTCCCTCAATCAGAATCAAGGTTGCTGCTGAGCATCCATGTAACCAGCATCAACAAGCACTTTCTCCCTCTTAGCAAGCGCAAGATCTTCATCAACCATCATCTTCACCAGCTTCTCAAACCCCACTTTGGGTTTCCACCCCAACACTTCCTTCGCCTTGCTCGCATCCCCTTTCAAGTTATCAACCTCAGACGGCCTGAAGTACCTCTTATCAATCTCCACGTGTTCCTTCCAGTCAAGCCCCAAGTACCCGAACGAAACCTCGAGAAACTCCTCAACGGTATGCGACTCCTCCGTGGCCACGACGTAATCATCCGCCTTCTCCTGCTGCAGCATCATCCACATTGCCTCCACGTAGTCCCCCGCGAACCCCCAGTCCCTCGACGCCTTGAGGTTCCCGAGAAACAGCTTCCTCTGCAGTCCAACCTTGATCCTCCCCAAGGCTCTCGTGATCTTCCTCGTCACGAAGTTCTCCCCGCGCCGGGGAGACTCGTGGTTGAACAAGATCCCGTTGCACGCGAAAAGACCGTAGGCCTCGCGGTAGTTAACAGTGTACCAATGCGCGGCGACTTTGGACGCCGCGTAGGGGGACCTGGGGTGGAACGGCGTCGTTTCTGACTGCGGAGGCGGGGTGGCTCCAAACATCTCGGAGGACCCCGCCTGGTAGTACTTGACGGCGCGTCCGCTGTCAGCGGAGTGGGATCTGACGGCCTCGAGAAGGCGGAGGGCGCCGGTGGCGACGACGTCGGCGGTGTAGTCGGGGATCTCGAAGGAGACGGCGACGTGGGACTGGGCGGCGAGGTTGTAGACCTCGTCGGGCTTGATGACGTCGATCCAGCGGCGGAGGGAGGAGGCGTCGGAGAGATCGGCGTAGTGGAGCTTCATCAGGGCCTTGTCGACGTTGTGCGGGTCGATGTAGATGTGGTTGATCCGCTGCGTGTTGAAATTCGACGATCGGCGGATCAGGCCGTGGACTTCGTAGCCTTTCGAGAGGAGGAGCTCCGTCAGGTACGATCCGTCTTGGCCGGTTATTCCGGTCACCAGTGCTATCTTCCTCGGCGTTTCCGCAGCGGAATCGGATCTCGGCTGCTCGTTGTTTTCAGACGCCATTGTGCTGAGATCTGGGATTTGATCCGAGGCACAACACGTCTGCAAAGCTCTGTAATGATAATTTGGGCTTTCAGTTTAGTTCGTTTAAATAAAGACATTGTCGGAGATCAGAGGTTGAAGACGGGAGGGGTGTTACGGTCATTTGATTGTTATGGTCAATCAGTTATGGTTTGTATTTTTTTATTTGATTTAATTGCTGTCTGATGAGATTTGTTTCCATAGTTAAGAATCCTAGCACGTTACTGGTTTTACGTGTTTTTTTTCCTGGTCAAACCAGTGAATGTTCTCATATCGAATTTTTTTTTGTTCTGATATAGAATTACGTTTGGTAAACTTTATGCAATTTTGTTAGAGAATATTGATAAGTACTAAAACGTTACTATAGGGAAATAGTCAAAAAGGAACAGAATAACATAATGTACTATCGTAAAAATAAGTAAACAATCTTTCAAATTTGGTCGGTTTGCAATTTAGTATTGGTACATTTTTAAAAATACCATAAATAAAGAAAGTCTTATCAAGAATTAGAGGAGGGAGGAAGATAGAACTTTTTTGTTGAAAAGTAAAGAAAAGAAACTTCTTGGGTCGTAGACAAAGAAGAAAACAAAATTCAGTAGAAAAAGAATAAAGAAATCGAAATATGTTTTTCTTTGTGAAATCAATGGTTATGATTGGTTCGACTGTGATTTTAAAAATTTAGTTGTACGAATTTAGCTATAGTTAAATTGGTTGTAGCTGTAAAGTAGTTATTTGTAGATTTTTTTTGCAGAGATTTTTGTTATAATTAAATTTGTTGTAGTTGTAAATTATAGACTGTAGATACTTTAAAATAAAATATGTCAAATATGTAATATATATATATATAATAGTTAATTTTTATTAACTAAATAATTTACATTAATATCTATTTATAAATTATAAAAGTTTATTGTTATTTAAAATATGATATGTAAATAATAACAATGTTATTTAAAATATTTCAATAATTTTAAAAACACCCAAAATTAAATTAAATATTTGAAGATGATTTAGTTATGATTATCTAATTTATTTCATATTATAGACAATTTTTTTTTATTTTACAGATTTTACGGCCTATAAAAAAGGTTAGGTTTTATATGTAAAGTACTTAAGAAAAAATTATATGTTATATAATTTTAAATTTTCATTCTGCTTATTATCATAATAAATATTTAAAGATGTTTTAATTATGATTATCTAATTTATTTGATATTATAGATAATTTTTTTTATTTTACAGATTCTACAACCTATAAAAGAAAGCTTTAGATTTTATACCTAAAGTACTTAAGAAAAAAATTTGCTTTCATTTTTTGGTGTAGCTTTAAAAATAAAGATAAAGCAAGATTGGTTAAAAATTATAGAAACTTGATGTAGGCTTTAACTACTAAAAATAAAGCTACAACATGATTGATAAAATTTGGTAATTTAAAAATAAATAAAACTAAATCAAAGAAATAAAGTCCAACCAATCACCCACAATATATTTCATATTATATATGATACAACTAGGTCATTTTTACGTGCGTGTAAATCTTTGTAAATTTAATACATTATAATTAATTAATATTTACTTTTGGATTCGAATCAGTTTTAAATTTAAATGTATAATCTATAATATTCTGATTTTGACGAAAAATTGCATTTTACCGTTTTTGGAGGGAAATTGCGTTTTCGGTTTGACGGGAAATTGTGTTTTTCTAGTTTTGGCGAGAAATTACGTTTTCGGTTTTGGCGGGAAATTGTTTTTCCGAGTTTGGTGGAAAATGTGTTTTTGTGATAATTTTTTAATTAAAAACTAAATGGGTTAAAGCTGACACAATCCAATAGACCTATTTAACTTATTAACCTATTAACATGTTAATCCATTAACTTGTTAACTCATTAACTCATTGGATCAAAAATAAACAATTCATTTTGGTTAATGGATCAATTTGGGTTGGATCAACTCGTGGGTCATGACCCATTTTGACACCTTTAATATATATTAATAATATTATATTTTTTTAATTATACATAGAATTTTGGATATATTATATCTTGTCAGTATGGTTTTTTTGGATCAACAAGACAACAATCGATTTGTTTATCACTTGAGTATATTAGATTGCATCCATTTTCCAAATTTAACTATAATATTTTATTCTAATATAGTTAATTTTGATTAAATTCTTATTTGCATTTAGATTTGTTATTTTTTAGATATGTAACTATATTTTGTAAAATTGTGTATAATGTAATATATATTGTACTTATAGTTAATAAAAGAAACTGAAATGTGATTCAAAATTACATAAATGAATAGAACGATAATATTCTAAAGTCTAATGCATATATAAAACTATATTGCAACAATTAATTAATATTTAATTTTAGTTATTAATATTTTTGAGTCATCATGTAATTTATATGCATAAAATAAATAGATTCTTATTATAAAATTATATTTTCTTCTTTCAAATTCAAACTCAAGTATAATTATTTTTAATTCTAATTAACTCAAATAAAATTAGTTTTATTTCTCGCTTAAATGTGCATATATTCTCATGATATTTATCAAAACTATATGTTAATTTTTAAAAGGTATTAGAAAATAAAGAGATGACCAATAGGAAATTACATACATAAGTATAGCTGATAAATTTTTGTAAGCTCATGAACGAATATTAATATTTATGATAATTATATATTTTTTAATTTCTAAATCGTTGTGTGCCTTAGATTTCTTGAAAGGTAAAGTGAAATCATTATAAATAATATTAAAATAAGAATTCAGATTTGCTTGGGTATTTTGAATATGGGTATATTAAGTTCCACAAACATAAAAAAACATAAAATAAAAAAAATAAATATTAAGAAAAATATTTTTAATAATGATAAAGTATAATATATATACCTCATTAAAAGTATAAGCTATTTTAAAATATTTTTTAATTACTTGATCAAAATATGCTTATCATAAAAAAAATTTGGGTTTCATTTTAATGGTTTTTTTTCAAATATGATCTAAAATTTCATGTCAAACACAAAAATAACCTATGTTTTTTGAAAAAAAAAATTCTCTATTCACCCTAAAATTTCGACTTATTCACGAAATGACACTATTTTTTTCTTTCAAAAATGAATCTTTTACCTTATCCTCATCTTCACCAAGTATTTACAATATTACCCATTGTCATCAATACACATAGCACCATGAACAACCAATTTGAAGTTCCTGATGCACAAAAGTTTCGATTTTACTTTTCATATCTCATTACTTATGCACACACGTCACATCTCTTTCACCTTTTCTTTAAATTCATCCAAAAAAATCAAGATTTTGAGTCTAAACTTTGTAAGATTCATAGAGACATTGAAGCACATGATTCTTGGTCATTAACAAGTTGGTAACTTTTGTAGATGAGGTTATGGGTGTTTGGCGAAGGTAAAGAAGTTATCTCACAGATTTAAAGTATGAAATCATTTTTTTCAGATCTATTGGTTAAGATTTTCAGAAGATTTCACTCGATGTGTTTTTCCGTCGAGAAGACTTCAAATTTTCCCTTGTTAACAAAAAATACAAAAATCTCGGAGAACACTTCTCAAAAAATCTTCTCGGATAAACAAGTTATTTATATTTATATTTTTTCTTTAAAATTTTAATTATTATTTACACTTATTATACCATTATAAATTACATAGATAAAGTTAATATTTTACTTATATAAATAATCTTTCTCAAAATAATTCACAAAACAAAAATTGGAAATTCATCTATAATTTCAAAATTTCAACTTATTATTTTATTATATAAAAAAGTTCTCAAAATAATTGAACATTTTTTGGTATTTATTTTAAATATTTTTAATAAAAATAGAAAAGAAACTAAAACAGTTTTTTACTATAAGTCTATTTGGATCAGATAATTACAAAAAAAAAATATTATACCTCAATATATGTACTTTGAATGAACTATAATATTATATCTTACCACTATTAAAAAATCTTCTTTTTTCTTTATATTTTTAGTTTGATTTTATTTTTTATATTTATACCATTCAATTTCTCCATAATAAGAATAATCAAACTAATATGAATTTTTATGTTTACGATTATTTAAAATAATTTTAGCATTTCTTATACATGTAAAATATAAATTACTTAGAATTTACAAAATGGTTTCATTTTTGTAAATTTTGATATCCTTTAGGAATTTTCAAAATTATATTACTTATATTTTTATGCAACTTTATACCATTTATCACTTTAGTTTTAAAATTACTTTTACAATTCAACATCAAATATAATAAGATTATGAACATACTGTATTGCACATTTTAGAAAAGAACAAATTCATCCAATGAATAAAAGTAATATGATTTGGTTAGTTGTACTTCAATTAATAGAAATATATCTAACTCAATATATACATAAAATAATTAACTGGTTTCACTTAAACTCTTACACCCAAAATTAAAGATCTACCTAAAATAACAACTATTATTATTTATAATAATATTTTATCTATTTATACACATAAATTACAAAACGACTCATAACATAATTATAAATGGAAATAAAATATCAACCAATTGTTATATTTTACTTTTTATAAATTTATATATACATGAGTTTTTATGAGATTTATATTCATTTATGTTTCTTTGAGTTGATTAACACTTTAGTTTATTTTCTTCAATTGATTCTCAAAACAACATATATTAAATTATACATAAAATTACTAAACCATATATAGAAATCTAAAACAACAACAAAATTAAATGCAAATAACAAAAATAATCCAAATGTTTATTTGTTAAGAAGAAAAAATGTTACGGTTGAATTTACAGAGGTATGTGCAATAATGATATATCCAAAAAATAACCAAACTAATTAGATATTATATATTTAAAATCATATGTTTAATTAAACTAACATAGCAATAAATAACAAATAATATATAGAAAATACAGAATATTAAAAACTGAAAATAAATTATTAAATAATTATAAGATATTTGTTTTATTAATATTTATATCAGTGCGTGAGGACGAAAAACACCTAGTCTACATATTATTTCAATTAAAATTAGTTTCTAGCCAAAACATTCAATTTATCTAGTTGAACCTTGGTCTAGATAAAGCGTTATATAGGCGGTGTGTGGGGGCATGAATATTATACATAAATCCTATGCAAAGGGAAGTCTTCATTGGGGCGAACGAGCACTCATCTTGCAATTTGGACTATTGCTTGATATATTTGTGACACATTTTTTTTATTTGGACACATTAGATATTGTGTTTGTTACATATTAAGACTAAATTATATATATATATATATATATATATATATATTTAATCTGTTAAATTCGAGTCCATGGACTTATGAATTTAGTATCTCATATCCTTCATTCTTCTCTTCTGTGTGTGGAACTAAGATAAGTGTCACAATTTTATTGATAACTCAGTTTTTAGGTTTTGGAAAGCATATGTTAATCTCCTTTTGGGAATTTATACATACGGGTTCAAATCTGACGGTTCGGATCCAAAAACATGTAACTTATACATAAGTAATATGGATTTTAAAACAAACCTAGTTCATATATTTGCTTACCTTTTTAAGTGTTACTTTTATAAACTTTATTAATTATTTATTTACATAAATGTTAATGTATTTTAGATTTTTAAAGCTAAAAGTTATAAATAAATATTTACAGGTAACATCGATTTGTTTTACCGATACTGTAGACAAATTATTATTTTTAAACAAAATTAATTTGAGGATTTTCATGTTAAGGATTTTTAATGTAAAAAACCCTCAAAGTTTGTTTTAGATATAAACCCCCAAACTAAGTATTTAACGAAATAAATCCTAAACTAACTTTATTTAATAAATTAAACACTTTCAGGTCATAATTACTAGTACTACTGGTAAATCTTTAGTTTAGGGGTTTTAACAATAAGTAAACATAGTTGGGGAGTTTTACCATTAAAAAAATCCAAAATATAATAACATTATTAAAAATTAGTAACTTTAATTTTCAAAATTAGAATTTAAAAAAAAAATTATATAGATATATAAGTCTGCTTTTTTTTAAAATCAACATTATATATGTATAAACTAAAAATGTAAAAACCCAAAAAATATAAAAAATATCTAAAGCTTTACCTGTATTAAAATTATCTAAAAATTAAAAAAATGTAAAAGACAAGTAAATATAATAAAAAAAATTGTATCTTATCTAGTAACTTTAATTTTCAAAATTAGCATTTTTTAAAATTTCTATAAATATATGAGTCTGATTTTTTTTAAAAATCAACATTATATATGTATCAATAAAAATGTATAATTAAAGTTATACATAAAAAAAAATCAGACTCATATATTTATAGAAATTTTTTAAAATGCTAATTTTGAAAATTAAAGTTCCTAGATAATATATAAATTTTGGTATATTTTCTTTTCTTTTACATTTTAAATTTTTTAGATAATTTTTATTACAGGTAAAGCTTTAGATAATTTTTTCTATTTTGGGTTTTTACATTTTTAATTTATACATATATAGTATTGATTTAAAAAAATCAGACTCACATATCTATATAAATTAAAAAATCTAATTTTGAAAACCAAAGTTACTAATTTTTAGATAATGTTATTATATTTTGGATTTTTTTATTTTTTTATTTTAATGATAAAAACCCCCAACTATGTTTACTTAATGTAAAAACTCCAAACTAAAAATTTACCAGTAGTACTGGTAATTATGACCTGAAAGGGTTTAATTCATTAAATAAAATTAGTTTGAGGGTTATTTCGTTAAATACTTAGTTTGAGGGTTTTAACCCAAAACAAACTTAGTTGAAGGGTTTTAGTGTTAAAATCCTCATGTTAAATGTTTAGTTTGAATATTTATCTGAACTCAGTGTGAAAGATAATAGCATGCATCTTTCTAACGTGTACTGTACTATTTGTATGAGTCAGTAGATTAGGGTAAAAGATCCTAAAATCCAAAATCTATGTTAAATTTAATGGAAAACATGAATTTTATCTTATATCAGATATGGGTCCGTGCATTTCACAAATTTCATTTGATGTTTAAGTTTTATAAAGATCATAGAAAATAAAAAATCATTTATTATAGTTTTAAGATTTTTTGCACATGTTATATGAGATTTATTTTAAAATCAATATATTATGTTTCCACATAATTCTAGTTAATATTTTTACGTTAATAATCATAGTGCATGGATGGATTGTTATCAAATTTGTATTAAAGACTAAGAAATATTCATATCTAAAAATTTAAACCGAATTCAACCTAAATTAAGAATCGTAGTGAAATTAAAATAAGATCAATTGAGTCAGAGACCGCATGATACTTTTTATGTAATAATTTCATATTTGTATTAACTTACTATATGTTATTCTTCTGAATTTAAATATATACTATTTTTTATTATTTATTGAAGTTTCAATAATCATTTTATGATCTTTGAAAAAAATTGTGCATTTTTATCATTTATATATTTTGGTTTGTTTAGTTGTTCAACCAATACAAATTATGTCAGATTATCATTCTTATCATATAATTTATTATAATGAAATCATCAATACATGCATCTTAGAGCCACACAAAATAAGTTTCAAAATTTTTCTTTTTATTAAGATTAAAAAATAGAAATTATTTTATTTCATAAATCTCTCTTAATTAGAATTGTTTTTTTTGTAAAAGAAGAAATACTATCATTTAATCTGTCACAATGATCTCCTGTTTATAATTTCAGAAAAAAATAAATTAATATCAATCATTATTTGAAGTTATTATTAAATAATTTTATAATTATTATATTAAAATTCATATAACTAATAATTTTACAAATTTTTTTTGTTAATTACATAAGCTTAAGTATCATGTTCATCATCAAATTATCTTTTCAAAAAATATTACCAATTTTGTTTACAATTTTATCTTGCTTAGGACTTAAAAATATGATACAAATCTATTCTTATAATTTTAAATAAATTACCATATATTATTTTTTACGGTTTTCTTAGTTTTGAGAGAAGAAAACCTAAAATTACAGTACATTATACAATTATCTTTTGTCTATAATTTAGAAAAGTAAAATTAATATCAAATATTTAGTTATCAACGATTTTTAAAATTTGTTACCCAATATCACTTCTACAAATTTTAATTAAATAATTTTTAGTATTATGTTTATCATTAAATTTTTAAAAAGAAAAATTACAATTAAATAAGCTTTTACAATTTCTTTCGTCAGAATTTTGTTTTAAATTTCCTTTTGGTTAGGATTTAAAAAGGAGAAATTTATTTTAAAATTTTCATTTACTTAGGATTTTAGAAAAATAAAAGTTCTTCTAGTCCTAAAAAAGTTATTCACATAATGATATGTTTTTATTGACACATTTCACAATATAATTTTTATTAATACGTGTCACAGTCATATCGGATGAATTTTTGAAGTTATTTTTGGGTTATAATTTTAAAACATAAAATTATCTATTAAAAAAGATATTTAGTTATTTATAAGAAAACTTAGATTACTTTATAATTTTATTTTATTTAAGCTTTTGAAAAGGAAAATTACTTGTTTTATGCTTAATTTTAGTTAATTTTTTTAATCAAAATATTTCGTATGTTTATAGGACTCTATAATTCGTTTTGGTTTAAGTTTTTTAAACAAATAATTTTTTAATAAAATTTTTTTTTTTAATTAATTATATATTTTGTCTCATATGTACACATATTCATCAGATTAACATATACCCATGTATGACAACATCATCATAATTTAAACAATTATGAGAGCACCATAAGATATATTAAGGATAATAAAAAAGTTGAGTTGTATCAAAGAATTAAAAAAAAAATTCAGGTAAATTTTTAATATTATTTTAGAAGATACTCTTTTATTCTATAGTTATCTTATATTTATCTTTAAAAACGAAAATTATAACTTTTTTTGAAAAAGGAACATTATTTTTAAATAGCTTTTTACAATTACTTTTTTTTTGCTTAGGATTTTTTTCAAAAATGAAAATTACTATTAAATATTTTTGAATGAGACAATTATGTATTTATGATAAAAAAAATTAAACACATGTCACAATCTTAAAATTTAAGCGATTATGTGGTAATAATTTTCTTTTTCTAAAATCCTAATAAAAGAAATTTGTATATAGTTTTTTTCTTTTTTAAAACCCTAACCTAAAGATAATTTGATTCCTTTTTAAAAAATTTTGATCAAGGAGAATTGTAAAAGTTTATAAAATATTATTTTAAAAGAATTTGATGATAAACATGATACAATAACCTATTTAATTAACAAATACAATTTATAAAACAATAGTGATATTAAAAACGAATCGTAAAGAGTACCAATTTTTTAAAAATATTTGATTTTATCTAAAAATATAACTGTATAATATTATGTAACAGTAAAATAATAATTTTCTTTTTCTAAATATTAAAAAGAAACAGTAAAATAATATTTTATAATAATAATTTTCCTTTTCTGAATCTTTTTAAATCTTAAACAAAAAATATTTATATTGTTTACACATGTCACAATCTTATTTTTGATTGACACATGTCGCGATCATGTTAATTAATAATTAGTATAATAAGATTAACAGTAAAATACATGAATAAATTAAGAAAAGAAGAAAAATAAGTATTTTCTTTAAAATATATATAAATACAACATTTTAACTATATTATTTTCAAAAATAAAAATTAACTATTTTATAAAATAAAGAATATCCGATAGATTCTGCCGATTACACACAAATTTTGGCAGAGTGACTATGAATTAAATATTTTTATTTAACAGATTATGCAGTTAAATTTTAATTAAAAATATGATTCAGCCCGCAGTGAACAGAACGAGTCGGACGAATTGACCGCAAACCTAATACTTAGAAATTTTAACAGATTATGCAGTTAAATTTTAATTAAAATATGATCCATATCGTGTTTCACTGTTCGCATCCATCTATATTATTAAAGTTGAAGTACAAAATTGAATTATTTAGATACAAGTATAGTAGAATAAATGAGATATGTTTGGAAATATGGATAGTAGAATAAATGAGATATGTTTGGAAACATGGATAGTAGAGATGTGTACTTTCTTTTATTTACACATTTAACCATTGTATTTTCAATAAATTAATAACAAATGAGAATTGTTTAGAAACATGAACAACATATTTAATACTTCTTTATATTTAAACATTTAGCCATTGTTTTACAATAAATTAAACAACCTTTTTTCTATATTTATCTTTATTTACAACTCTGTCACTATATTTAAAATTCTTTTTATTTAGAATTCTTTATGGTAAAAATAAAAACACAAACTCAAATATAAATAGTATATAATATAAAACAAGTTTTAAAAATAGTATTATTTACCTTATTTAGTTTAGTCAAATTTTAAAATTTCAAGAGCTCAATTTGCAAAAAAAGAAAATAATAATAATTCATAGAAAACTAATGCAAAAAATTAAAAATTTAAACATGGATAAGAGTTTATCAGTTTTAAAATATACAAAATGAACTAATCTAATTACCTAAAAACATTTTTTGTCAAAAATAATCATAAAATAAAATTTAAAATTTATATACATATTTCAAATCAAAATAATAATTTAAAGTTGATTTATATCAAAAATTGATTTAAAATATGCATATATTCAAAAATTTAAATAAATTTTTACTAAAATATTTTCCAATAACCATTATTAAAAAATATTTTCAATATATATAAAGAAAATACAACAATATATATGTAACATCTTATAAAAAATGTTTTCAATATATCTGCGCTTAAATATTATAAACTTATGTGTGGATTTTGAGTTGGGTAATTCTGGGTCTCGATGAATTCGGTTCTGATGTATAGGAACCTAAAAATATCTAAATAACCAATGTATCTAAAACAGGCTCGGATATTTGTAACAAAAATAGCCATATAACCTGATTCGGTCTAGGTCTTTTGAATATCGTTAGTTATATTATGTTACATCTAAAATATATAACATTAATTGTGAAAATTAAATATCGATGTATAAAATATATCTCAGAGGCCGATTTAACAAAATATTAGTTGGTTCAGTTGAAATAAATATATTTAGAAAAATTATATGAACTGAAAAAAGTCAATATAAAATTATTGTATATTTGGATTCAAAGTCATTTCTTTTAACAACAAACTACACAAATGTGTTGATTTGTATATAGAAATATATCGCAATAATTAAACAGAATATCAATGTAAAAGTATTGTACAATTGCGTTATAAAATAACTTATTTTAACAATAAGCCAAATAAATATGTTGATTAGATAAAGAATGAAACAAAGCGAGAGAACACACATAGTTTACATGGGACTCTATGTGTCGAATTTATTATAAAGAAAGTTTTATTAAGATAAATACATTCAATAATTACAAACAAATAATATATTTCATAAAAATGAAAAATAATATCCGCGCTTTCGAAGCGCGGATCAAAATCTAGTCTTATTTATAGCTTCTACATATCTAGTTATTGAATATCAATTTAAATATTCAAATATCTATAGACACTTAGATATAGATTAGTAAAATATAAACTAACATTAAAAATTTGAAAAAATATAAACTATAAATTTATAAAAATTGTATATGCTATATTTAAAATGAAAATATTACATTATAAAATGGATTTTATGTATAAATATTAATACAATAGAACACTTAATGATAAACTTTAGAGTTAGTATATTAAATTTTTTGAATCAGATATGGATATTCAGGCTTAAAAATAAATATCTAGATACAAATTCATTTATCTAAACTTAAATTTGAATACATTTTTTAAGAAAATTTAAGTTGAATATATATGTATTCACTTTTAACGAATTTGAAATTATTACTTTTTGCTTCCGGATCTGCTCTCGAAGATATTTATATTTGGACCAGATTTTAACCTTACTAATTTATTATAGTTAAATAGTCATATAAAAATAAAAATGTATGATTTTATCCTATATCTTTTTATAATATTTTACACGGATTAATATTTTTATTTACCTGAATAGATTTGTGGTTTAGTTTGAGAAAATGGCTCATGTCCATTTTTATTCAATTTATAATTTTTATAAAAAAATAAAACTTTTACAAAAAATATGTAGACAAATAAGACAAAATTGGAAAACAAATCTGAATAGCCTGGAGTTTCTCTTTTTACATATTTTCCCTACCACTACTAAAAATATGATTTCTTATATCCTTTTTTGTGCTGCTAAATAAGGATTTCATTACATGAAAAAAAAGATAGAATTCCAAAATACTAGAAACGTTACGCCATCAAATACGAAATTATTATTCGGAGTCGTTGAGAGTTGCTAATTACACGCAATTAATTAATAAAACTAAAAAACCTAGTATATATATATATATATAACACTATTGTCTGAAAAAAAAGGTAGGCCACAATAAATAGACAAAGAAGAGAGACACAGTTGTTATCCTTGTTCTAGGGTTCTTAGCCACGCAAATCCTCGCGCCGCTTCTCTCTCTTTTTTCTCTATCGCAGATCTCTAACTCACGCTCTCCCCTCGAATTGAATCCTTCTCTGATTCTCAACGTGTTTTCTCTCTTCGGTTAACAAAGAAATCTATAGATCCAGCAAATCGTATTGATCATCATCGTCTGTTTGAATCTGATAAACGGATAATCGAATTACCTGGAAAAAAAATAAATTCGATTTTTCTTTTTTTTGTTTACTGGATTTAGATCTTTGAGATTAATAATGAATATTACGAAGAGATCGAAGAAATCGAGGGTTTCATGGCCATCAGGTCCTAAGCTTTGTCAGGTATAACACATCGTCGTATGATGGATGTTTTCCTTCTCTCTAGTTTGTGATCTGTGCCAGATTAATCTTGAATCCGAAAATTGATTTTGAGTCTTTATTGGATCTTAAAAATTGTGCAAGATTGAATCTAAATCGGTATTGTTTGATAAAAGTCCTCATGAATCTGGAATTGATGTGATCTTCGATTAGCGGTTAATTAAATCTTTTTGTGATTAAAATAAATGAAATTTATAATTTGATAGAACCATCTTTTATGAATAATAATCAACTCTTATGATGATAACTTCAACGAAACTAGTATATTGGCCTTTAATCTTGATATACTTAAAATTAACCCAGATAATGGCAAGAGGTATACATGATGATGATGATGATCTATATTTAAATAAAAAACATTCGACTTTGTTAATTCGATCCATTTATTTGATACACAAAAGTATGATGAGTTTGATAACACAATTTGGATCTGTGGTTGACTGTTCATCTATGATAGACTCCCCAGGAAGCCTTGCCTAACAATGATGCATGTTTTGAACAGGTTAAGGTGTTTCGAACAGAGGACTGTCCGGCAAAAGTTGCATCACAGCCACAACGTCTTAACTACCCAAAGCAATCACCTGGGAAACGCCAAGTCCCAGATCTTCCACCTGGTTTTGAAGGGAATCACTATGCTGATAAGCTCAGTGTCTCAACCATTCCTCGGATCAAATGGAAACGACCTCGTAAGGTAGTCACTCGCTCATTATAACTTTATTACAGAGATTTGGAAAAAAAGCCCTTTTGAAGCTTTGCTTTTGTGTTAATTAAAAGTGTCTTTTGTGTTTTTTAAGCAGTTCCTAGTCAGTGATGCTTGGCTGATGGGAGATGGTGGAGAGAGCACTGAAAGGAGAACTGAAAACTTGAGGATTTCTAAAGTGTTGGAAGCTATCTATCCTCATCGCTCTACCATCCCTTCTCGGTAACCTTCTTTCTTTCTCTTTTATATGCTTACTACTCAACAACCATTGTCTTACCTGTCTTAACCTCTGTTTTTTTTTTTCACGCAGACCGTCTGTTTCACCGCTTGTTGAAGCCGAAAGCTTCGACGACAGCAAAACTCCCGCCATTCGTCTCACTCCGATCGAGGACGAGTCTGACTCTTCAGAGGAGTCATCAAACACTTGTCTTGAATCTGGCTTCACCGCAAGCAAGCAAGTTTCGTTGGAGACAAAACCTCTTCCCTGTTCGATCCAAGAACTGGCTTCTGGTCTTGCACCACACTTGAGCCTGGCTGCTTCTGCGGCTCTTTCTGCACTGATGAAAACCAATGAACAGGGGAGTATGATCGATCCTGATCTACTTATCAAACTCCTCCGCGACCCCGAAATGATCAAGAATCTGATCACTGACGACGCATCAGGTAAATCCTCTGAAACTAAAAATCAGCACCTTGAGACTAATAACGTCAACCATACTAGGATTGTTCCGCAACAACATGTCACTGCCTTACCCATGACAAAGCCAAAGCCAACCATAGTACCTCAGAAACAGAGTGTTGCTCCTTCTCAGCCTATTACTAACCATGAGCAGAAACGAGCGTCTCCACCTAAGCCTGAGCAGAGACGAGTGTCTCCACCTAAGCCTGTAAACCAAAAGATATTTCCATTAAATCAGATCAATAGAAACCCGGTCAGTAGTATACCAATGTCTGTTCAACCATCTCTCCCACCTCGTCTCCCGTCGAGTTCTCTACCAATGGACATTAACCACCAGAGACCTCCACATGTTTTCTCAGAACCAAAGGTAACAATGAATCCTCAACCCCAACCTCAACACAATTCTGCATACCGCACTCCTGAAATGAAAATTGTTCAAGCACCGGTTGATTTTGGAAGGGGTCCTCAAACTGGTTTCAACAATTATCCAATGAACTTTAACCGGACTGATGTCAATGGTAGACCTAAACCGGTTGTGCAACCAATGAAGAGTGATGACTATTTCAAGAACCTTATAAGGCAACATGGTACAGTGAATCATGAAACTAACCAATACCATTCACAAAATGGAAAATTCAGTGGACGCATTGATCAAAATAAGGTACAGAAACAGTGTGTGTACAATGGCACTCCTAGAGGTTGTCAGATGGGTGATAGTTGCGTCTATGTGCATGACCGACTGAGACCTAATTTTGAGGCCGAGGCTCCAATGGCTAAGAGGTTGAAGTTTGGAAGGTATGATAGAAATGGTTTTTGAACATATAAATTCCGACTCTTGATTCAATTCCAAATCACAAAGTAGAATTTGTCTTTAGCAAAACAAAACCTGAGTTGAAACAATTTCAAATTTGATTAACTTTTGTGCATCAATTTTTTTCATTAG
Organism: Raphanus sativus; assembly: GCF_000801105.2. Lineage (NCBI taxonomy): Eukaryota > Viridiplantae > Streptophyta > Magnoliopsida > Brassicales > Brassicaceae > Raphanus > Raphanus sativus. The sequence continues at coordinate 39,106,715 of NC_079516.1, read as the reverse complement.
TTGAACAAAAATAAGTTTAGGTCACCCAAAGTGACCGGAACCAACTTTGATGTCTTCGTAGCTCACTTTTGTCTAATTTATCTGCCAACTTTTTATTATCAATGAAAATTAAAATTGGACGTACAAAACGAAAAATAATGATGAATAAACATAACTGTATTCTCTAGAGGTGGATTCAATACAAAGTTAATAAGCATTAAACACCAAGAGAATTATTAAATAAAAAGAAATGAAGGTCCGTAACTCTTGAAATTTTAATTTAATAAAAGTAGAGCAAAATAAAATCAAAGAAAGGAGAGAAGCTCGCGTCACAAGTCAAGTCTATTCTGCTTTGGCTGCTGATGCAGCAGCTTGACCTCTTAGACGACCAGTTCTTTTCGCAGCAATGAGACCAACCTTCTCACCAGCAGATTTATCGCGTCTGACCGTACTGGCGTGACCAATGTGCTGGACCTGGTGGTTTCCTCCTCCGTGAGGATGCTCGACTGGGTTCATAGCCACACCACGAACTATAGGCCAGCAGTTTCTCTTGACGCGGTACTTTTGGTATGTGTTGCCTGCCTTGATAAGTGGCTTTCTCTGTTCTTCCTCCACCTGCAGGAAGCTTAATCCTATTATATGACAATAGTATTATCCATTAACCATACGAAACAAGCTTACAGAATCAATTCACATAAATAGCCTGTGCGACAAGTAACGTTGAGAGTATTTTGACCTAGTGGTGTCATTAATAGCTTGTGAGACCTAAGCGGAAGTACGTTCCCGACAGCGAGAGTCGCCTTCTTACCACAGTTAGAGGAACTGTCCCGTGTACATACCTTCGGCGGCGAGAAATAACTCCTTTTGCTTCTTGTAACGGAAAGGATGTCGGAAATCGACGCGAGCTAAAGGAGTGCCACGTCCAGGATCGTGGATGATCTCCGTCACAACACCCTTGAGATACCCATTTCTCTCGCCGTAATCGAGGCTACGGAACTTGGCAGGACCCTTGCGGTGGTGAGTGTAGGACTTGAAGACGGAGCCAGCCGCACCTCTACGTCGAGCCCTAATCACACGACCCATGACCACGCAGTTTTAGTTCTTCTTCCTTTTGCTTTCTGCGCAAGGCATTAATATACTATTGCGCGAACTATGTTTATATAGCGTTTTCTTCTTGGAAACCTTAGTTAGTACTAGTAGTGAGTAGGAGGGGGGTTTCGTATTGGGCCTCCATGCAGCGTCGTTATATGCAAACTCAGTTAAATTAGCCACTTTGATTGACATAATGAGAAGAGTTGGTTACATAATAAAACACTTTTTGTGTTTTGTTCACACTCCGAGATACATTTTGCTTGTAGCATACTTTCTCTTGTCGTGTAGTATGTGATTAGACAACAATACCCATATTGAAAACTGTGGCGGTTTTGTCTAATCCTTGTTTCTTAGGATGCATTAATGTGTTAGGTTTATTAATAAAAATGTTTTATTGTTTACCGTTGGATGGTGCAGAGATACTTACAATCCAAAAGCCAAAATTAAAAATTGGGTGGGAAACTAAACATATATACGACATCAGTTTTATGTCTTTTTCAAATGTATTTTGATTTCCCCTAATATATTTTATTTGTTATTATTTTGTATTATGGTAACTAAATTTGATATATAATATATACAGTAAATTATAATTTTTCTTCTTCTATGTTTTGAGATCCATATGTATATATTTATTTTGATACTTTATTTTTTATAAAATTTAAAATTAGATTATGTGGACACAACATTGTGGACAATGTGTTGTGGACGGTGCAATTTAAAAGAATGTATTGTGGACTATGCAATTTGAAAGAATGAACTATGGATGGTGTGTATGTGGAAGTGTAAGTTGGTTAGTATAGGTGATAAACATGATCAAAACAACTAACCATTTATAACAATGACATTGAAAAGAAAGACATACTAATGTTGTTCCTTTAAAGGAGAAGAACAACAATTAATCTTATAAGACAACATCACTTAAAACAACTTAACATTGATGGAATAGTTTTTGATACAACAAAACATAGATCAATGAAGTTGTTCCTAATAAGTGTGTGGACAAGGGAGGTGTGGACATGGGAATTGTGGATAGAAGAGTTGTGGACAAGGAATGTGTGGACATGGGGAGTTGGGAATAGAAGACTTGTGTCTACATGGATGCCTTAACATTGATGGAGTAGTTCTTGATACATCAAAATATAGATCAATGAAGTTGTTCCTAGTATGTGTGGAAAAGGAAGGTGTGAACATGGGAAGTTGGGGATAGAAGAGTTGTGGACAAGAGAGGTGTGGACAGAAAGAGTTAGGGATAAAAGAGTTGTGGACAAGGGATGTGTGTACATGAATGCCTTTGACAAAAGCATGTACGAGAAGGGCTGTAGAGGACATGTCTGTGGAGTTGAGCATCATATTTGAAGACCGTACATGTCCAATGTTCAACTGACAAAAGCATGTACGGAAGGGTTGTAGAGGACGAGTTGTGACATGGGGGTTGGGTGTGGACGAGTTCTGGACACATGAATTGGGTGTGGACGAGTTGATACAACCTCAAGCGATTGACGATGTTTTTGGGTTTGTCTGCATATGGAAGTCAGAAATTAAAATTGTAGGGTTTAAAAAAAATAAAAACCGAACCTTGCATAATGAAGTTCTCCGGAGAGATTGGCGCGAAAGAGTAACATGGATTACTAAGTCGACGGAAAAGGTGTTAAATTGACAAAAAAAAAAGAATTAGAGTTCGAAACTCATCATTAGATGTACTATTAAACGACTCAAATAAAAAGCCACAAACTTTACCACAATTTGCAATAAAAAATTCCAAAATTCAGCATAAAAATATCTGCTTTACCAGTGATTCAAAATTGTTTGAAACTTTAATTACAATATACAAAGTTCGGAACTGAGGGAGAGAGAGGATTTTCCATTTTGATAAAACAACCATGTGTTTGATTCACTTATAGATATATACAGTAGGGACGACGGCAAAGAAACGTCTGTTACCAAAATTTACTCTAATGATATGAGTCAGTTTTTTCTTTTCTCAAATTTTTATTTTTTATTCTTTTAATTCCTCAATAATAACTGATAAAAAAGAAAGAAGAAAAGACAACTAGAGAAGATAAAAAATAACGAGAAAGGGAAGAGAAAAGGCAACAAGAGAAAAGTTTGACTGAAGGTTATAATGGACATTCATCAAGGAAAATATGTGTCACAAGTGGAAAGTGACCTTTTATGTTATTACAAACTCAGAATGTGTCTTTCTGAGTAAATTTTTCTAATGAGAATGGGAAAAGTGCTACAATAACACTTTCAAACATTCTTAAATAGTAACCTATTTTCCATGAATACCAATGTTTTAATTTTCTACTAAGGTTTAGAAAATAAGATTACCTCTACTTATTTTAAAATGTATATTTGCCATTTTAAAGGAGTTTGATAAATTAAATGTTATGGTAGGAAGACATGATATCCAAAAAAACAATTCTCTCATATAGTTTTTTTTTAAAAAAATTGTCACAAAATAGCTCTCAAAAGATAAAATGACTAAAATAGTCTTGTGATTTTTAATTTTTTTTTAAAGTTTGATACACCAATTCCAAAACTCACCCATTAAGTGTAAACCATAAATCTAGATTAGTAAAATCAAGTGATGTAAATGCATAATTTTATCATTTAATAAAATCTATTTTAGTTATTTTCCTTTATGAAGATTATTTATATGAAAACGAACTAAAAATGACTATACTAGAGAATTTCTCTATCCAAAATATACATTCAAGAGTCAAATATATTAATATGTGAAATTACAAAAACTAAAAATAAAACCATGAAAAGTAAAAAACCTATTTACGCACTTATATATTATGTCATAAGAACTAAATTCTAAATAGTATAGATTCTGACAATTCCTCAATTCTCAATAAAAAATAGTAAACCATCGATTTTCAAATTAAAAATTTGAAAGCATGAAAAAAAAAATTTGAATTCAAAATGAGCTTGATTTTTTTTGTCAGCAATTCAAAATGAGCTTGATAAACAAATATCATATATTTTCTTTTTACTTTTTGGAGACAAATTCTTTTGTAAAAAGAAAAAAAAATGTGGAAACACGATAAACAAATTAGTTTTTCGATATTTGTGATTATCTAATATATTATAGGTCAACTTATTGATATGAATGGGTGCATGTGCATCATGTAAGCAAAATATAACAAAATATAATTTGTTATTTACATGTCGGTTACTTACATGTCGACGATCAAATATAACAAATAAAGTCGAACGAATAGTTTTGGGAATATTATTTCAGAACTCGTCAGGTATATACGTGAGTATAAACGCGACACAAGGATCGCTAAAAGTGGTTAATTAACGTGACCGGTTTCTTGCAAAGAGCCAAGCAGCCAATGGGACTAACGGCTTCATCTTCTTCGTCTGCTTCTTCACCATGACTTGGTTCTTCTTATTATCTTTGTTCTCAATGACCTTCGTTAACAACGGTGGATTCGAAAACTTCACCGAACGCCTACTGTTCAGACGTTCCTCATCATACACTTCATTTTGATCAAGCGGGTTCATTTTAATCTCGGTGATGCTATCAGGTTCCATAACCGTGGATTGCTCTATGAATTTGAGGTCATCTTCAACTTGAGGGTGTTGTTGGAATTTTTTGAGCGAATGATTTAGCTTTTCCTTTGTGGTTTCAAGCTCTTGTGTTAGGGTTTCGAGGAGCTGAGACAAAGCCTTGTTCTCATCTTCAGCTTTCGTTAGATTCTCTTTTGCTTCATCCAACTCAGCTTCTATGCTTTTGCTTCTGAAACCACATTACTATCTCCATTGACTCTCTAAGCCACACGGTCAGAATATTCATTGCAACAATGTTAATTATTGATACATATACTGTATATACATATATATATATATAATGTATATGTATTAGGTAACTGTTATACGTAAAATATGTATGTGTTTATAGTTTTATAACCTCTGCGGACTTGTTGACGTAATTATCTCCGAGAAGAATTCTCTCGCCGAAGAGAGTTACAGCCTCTTTAACAGAACGGAAAGGAGCTCCAGTGTCGATCTTAGCGCGAACCATTGCAGTATGCAGCTGGTAAGGGTTGTTTTCTTGCTTTAGTTGTATAAGTTTGTGGTATATCTTTAACAAAAAAAAAAAAGTCTGTGGTATATCCCATGACTAACCATATTTTAAGCTTTTTTATAAAGAAAGAAGCATCCCCCTCTCAAATAAGTTTGCAACTGTTGGTTGGTTGTTGTTGCTGAGACGGATGGTGACTAGATTAGAGTATAACTGTACGTTATGATTAAGATCATGTAATGGTCATTTTGTTTTTAATAGAGTTGAAATCCCAGTAAACGACAAACATGATTGGTAAGTTGTTCTTTTTTGTTAAATAGATTGGTAAGTTGTTATAATTTTCAACTTGCTTTTTTATTTTAATAGAATAGATAGTTGAAAATGTCTTTGCGTTTACTTCACACAAAATATAACTTTGGGTAAATACAAGTAGAGAGGATTGTTGAACGTCCTTCGGTTTCCATGTGTTCTGTTAGTTTTCTTTAACTTTTTTGCTACTACCAAATAATCAAAAAAATCTTCTTTGCGACAACGACGTTTCTCCTTATTCGTCTCAGCAGTAATTGGCCTCAGAAATTACAAGTGAAAATTTGTTTACCAGATTACACTTTTGTGACCAAATACGAATAATTAATGTAACCTCTGACCGTCAATGGTTATTGGGTGTTCTATACCCGCTCATTCTGTCTATGGGTTCCATTCAGTGTAATGGTGTGCTTTGTCTTTGGTTTAACATGATATCACGAATAATTTTTCGATAAATAAAATATACTTGTACTACTTCAGTTTAAACATTCTGAAATATTTTTTAGATATGTAACTGAAAAATAAATACATTTATAGTAATATATACAGTTAAATCAATTACACTAAGGCTTTTACTACATATCAAGATGTTGTAATTAATTGCAAACACTTTTTTTGCTAATTAATTGCAACCACTTCAATATATATTCTCTTACTTCAAAATTGAATAATTTTAAAACTGAACTGAATTTATAAACTTTTTCCAGTAAATAATTAAATGATAAGTACAAAAAACAAACAGCAAATATAATTACTTTATTTTGGAGTAATTCTACATTTGTGATATTTTGGATTTGAAAAAAGAGTAAATCCATTTTTTACTTTAAAAATAATTTAAAGTAAAACATTGAAAGGAACTGAAAACACGTTTAGAATATTGTATAGACGTAAGTTATTAATATTTAATTTTTAAATGTATCCATAAGTTAATAACAATTTTGTATTGGTTTTTAAAGATCTACTCCAAAGCTTTTTTTGAATTTTGGCTTGTGTTTAAAAAAATTTCAGATAATTATTAATAAAATATTAACATAATTTGGATTTATAATTTAAAATAAATAAATATTAAATAGTTCCGTATTCTGAAATGTTGATGAAATGTTATCGATTTGTGTGTTTTGTTGATCTGATTCAAAAAAAAATATTGTTTATTCGTTCTATAACTTTAAAATTAATGTTAAAATAATGTATTATTGGTTTCATGATATATAAATCCTAGTTAAATTATGTGTTCTTTAATTATCTAAACTTACTTATAAAGTTAATTTTACAATCAAATTTGAGTATGTTTCAAAAGATACTTTTTTTGCTAATACAACAACACAAATCCGAAAAAAGCTTCTGGACTACAATTTTGTTGTTGTTAGATTTAAATCACATAATCTTCAAGAGTACAATTCACACACCATCAAAAAAATCAAGATGTTGACTAACTGCTAGTGAAAAACCATTCACTAACCACATTTTGGTGGTCAGTTAGTTTCCACTAGATGATGAAAAGTGACATGTTGATCTAGATTAGGGATCTGTTCTCTTCTAGTGTAAAATTACTATTTCTCTATGTGGTTAGGTAGCGTGGGTCTCTAACTTCTACATAAAACAATAGAGCTTACTTGTCATTGTTAGACAGGTTTGCAGAAGATTAGTCGAGATTAGTAGGTTGGGTCTTGATAGACCGAATATCCTTGATTAATAAAAAAAACATTCACTACAAATCTGATCATATATCTTCTCTCCTCAACCGGATTCTGTAACAATAGTAAGTTTTTTTTTTTTTTAACATAACAATAGTAAGTTAGCAACCCAAGTATATGATGATCTGGAATTTTGATGATCTGGATTTTGTAAATTTGTAACCCAAGTATATGATGATCTGGAATTTTGTAAATTTGTAACCCAAGCCCGTACCAGAACGATTTCTCATCACGTGGATCTTCATAGACCACAACAAGTTGTTAAGACGTGGCTTTTCTTTTCATCGTTAGAAAAACGAACGACTACAATTCGTCATGGTGAAAAAAACTTTAATCTCAGACGTCCATGTCATATAATATGTTGAAATCTAGCAAAGATAATAACAATAGATGTTTTAAAGTTTATTACAAAAATATAAATGGATACGCACGTAGTTAGTTGAGTTACATGTCTTCTAGAAAGAGAGGAGATAGAAGCACCGTGGTAGGTAGCTAACGATCTCTTCATTCGTCAGTCATCACAAGCTTTGAAAGGTTTTCCCAGCTACCACGCACTCTCTTCTCCTCTTCTTATATATTCATTACATATTCTCTCTCATTTTCTTGTTCATGCATTCTTTTTACCGTTTTGTAATTTAATTATAAATGGCTCCAGGAACTCTAACCGAGCTTGCCGGAGAGACTAAGCTCAACTCTAAGTTCGTCCGGGACGAGGATGAACGTCCCAAGGTTGCCTACAATGAGTTCAGCACGGAGATCCCCGTAATCTCTCTTGCCGGAATCGACGATGTTGGTGGGAAAAGAGGAGAGATCTGTCGTCAGATCGTTGAAGCTTGTGAGAACTGGGGTGTTTTTCAGGTGGTCGATCATGGAGTGGATACTAGTTTGGTGGCGGATATGACTCGTCTGGCTCGTGACTTCTTCGCTTTAGCTCCTGAGGAGAAACTGAAGTTCGACATGTCCGGTGGTAAAAAGGGAGGATTTATTGTCTCTAGTCATCTTCAGGTATGTATATCCACCATCCTTTTGTTTAGTTTTGTCACCTTGAGTGGTCTTGAAATCGAGGTATTTAAGATCCTAACATTTTTCTACTATAATTATTTATTTTGAAGAGTTACTCTGACCTTAGACCCATATGTCCGCAAACTGCTAATTATGTTCTTGTAGTTAAATACGAAATAATCATTATAAATGCAGGGAGAGTCTGTTCAAGATTGGAGAGAGATCGTGACGTATTTCTCGTACCCGGTGAGAAACAGAGACTACTCACGGTGGCCGACTAAGCCGGAAGGGTGGGTGAAAGTGACGGAGGAGTACAGCGAGAAGCTGATGAGTTTGGCTTGTAAACTTCTTGAGGTTTTGTCTGAAGCTATGGGGCTTGAGAAAGAGGCACTTACCAATGCATGCGTCGATATGGACCAGAAAATAGTTGTTAACTATTACCCAAAATGCCCTCAGCCTGATCTAACCCTCGGACTCAAGCGTCACACCGACCCCGGAACCATCACTTTGCTGCTCCAAGACCAAGTCGGTGGTTTACAAGCCACACGAGACGATGGGAAAACATGGATTACGGTTCAGCCTGTTGAAGGAGCTTTTGTCGTTAATCTCGGCGACCATGGCCACGTCAGTAATTTCTCAACGTCTCTCACACTCTGTTTTTATTTTATTCCTTTGTGATTTTTGACTTGGTCCAATTAACTTGCATGTCTCTCGAAGTATCTGAGCAATGGGAGGTTCAAGAACGCTGACCACCAGGCGGTGGTGAATTCCAACTCGAGCAGATTATCAATAGCCACGTTCCAGAATCCGGCGCCGGAAGCAACCGTGTATCCTCTTAAAGTGAGAGAAGGAGAGAAGCCGATCCTGGAGGAGCCTATTACGTTTGCGGAGATGTATAAGAGAAAGATGAGTAGAGATATTGAGCTGGCTCGCCTCAAGAAGCTGGCGAAAGAAGAACATGACCACAAGGAAGCTGGCAAGCCTCTCGACCAAATCATCGCTTAGACTACTCCTTGTGTTGGCCCCTTGCTATTGTGTTGGTTCTGTTGTGTAAGTTGGTACTGAAGTTAAGTTATGTCATGTTGGGTGAAATTGTGTTGTATCTCTTTTCTATCATATAGAAATAATGATAATAATGTCTATGACGCAAAAAATCATATGCCACTAATGTCAAAGCATTATCGACACCAACTTTCAATACTGCCACGGATATACATTTCACCACCATTGGAGTTCTCTTTGTACAATGGTAACTTGTAGGGGTGGATGATATAGTATAAAGTATTTTTTAGAGAGTTTTAGAACATATTTAATATGTGTGCTTTTAAGAATTGATCTTCTTCTTTTTTGTAAACGATCATTTTTATTTTAACTTTTGGGGTAGATACACACATGTGAAATTCCCAATGAGAATTGCGCTTACCAATCAACATCACGAAAGGTTGTTGCGTTCACATTTGAAAAATAGTTTTTTTTTGGTCGGCAATGCATCCAAACCCGCGCGGGATGACTATTTTCATCAATTAATTAATTATTTATTTTTAGTCAATTTAGGCCACGTGTGCTGCTTACTTCCCTTGGAAATTAAAACTCAACCCCTTTTTTCAGTTTCCAAAAATTTTCTCATTCTCAAGTAAAAATTTCATTTTCAATCAACGACGCGGCGAAAGATGAACCCTCCTCACGGCGCCGCCGACGTCAAGCAACGACAGGCGATGTACCCCGAAATCGATCAATCCATTCCAGATAACCCCTTCGCCCAGACGAATCCTTACGCAGCGTCTTCCCCTAATCTCTATCCTCCCGTCTCATCATCATCGCACAATCCCAACCACGGAGACTCATCCCCGTCTGCTCCGCCTCAGGCGACGGAAGAAGTTCTAATCCGCGTCCCCGGCGCCATCCTCAACCTCATCGACAAATCCTACAGCGTCGAGCTCGCGTGCGGCGACCTCACCGTCGTCCGAATCGTCCAGGGAGACAGCATCGTCGCCGTTCTCGCCAACGTCGCCGACGAGATCCAGTGGCCGCTCACGAAGCGCGAGGTCGCCACCAAGGTCGACGGATCGCACTACTTCTTCTCCATCCACCCGCCCAAGGAATCCTCCGGATCCGATTCGGATCACCACGACGACGAGATCTTGAACTACGGGCTGACCGTCGCTTCGAAAGGGCAGGAGAACGTGCTGCGTAGCCTCGATCATGTTCTCAGGGACTACTGTTGTTTCGCGGAGCAGAGGATGTCGGAGAAGGGGGAGGAGGTGCTTGGGAACTCGATGGCTGCTGCGACTTCCCCCGAGGAGTTGAAGGGTGAGAGGAAGGAGGTCGTGGAGGGTCAGTGCGCGGCGTATTGGACCACGCTCGCGCCTAACGTTGAGGATTACAGTAGCAAGACTGCGAAGATGATAGCGTCTGGGTCGGGTCAGCTGATCAGAGGGATACTTTGGTGTGGGGATGTGACTGTGGAGAGGCTTAAGAGGGGGAACGAGGTTATGAAGAATAGGCTGAGCCGTGCTGAGAAGGAGAAGGATGTTAGTCCTGAGACGCTGAGGAGAATCAAGAGGTATTGTGATGTTTAGTATCATTAGAAATGCCTCGGAATCTATTAGGAACTATAATGGGGCTTGCTTATGGTAGTGTTTCTTGAAAGAACATCTTGTGTGCTTGCTTGTGCTAATTTCTGTATTTGGGGTTCTTGTGTAAAGGGTTAAGAGAGTGACGCAAATGACGGAGAAAGTGGCGACTGGTGTTCTTTCTGGTGTTGTCAAAGTCTCTGGACTCATCACTGGTTCGGTGGCAAACTCGAAAGCTGGAAAGAAGTTTTTTGGCCTCTTGCCTGGAGAGATCATTCTTGCATCCCTCGATGGATTTAGTAAGTTGATTACTGTTTTTTTTTGTGTTCTTTGATTAACCATCCATGCTTGGAGGCTCATGGAAAAACTTCTTGATCTTGAATTTCATTGCTTTACAATCATGTTTGCTTATCTAAGTTTCTTTCTGATGACTATTCCCATAAATTTCGAAGTTTTTTTCTTTCTTTTCGAATAACATTTTCCATATATTCCTTGATAAATATACGCTAATAACCTCTGGAGCATTATTCTTTTGGGGATATCTTAGTGGAAGTTGCCAAACGTTTTGTAAAATTTGGTTTGCCTTATATGCAGAATCCTCTTTCGTCTTTAGTAAACCATTTGGCTTTTAAATTGGAGGGTTCTTCATCATGAATAAATATGTCTTTTTTCTTCTCCTTTTTTTGTGATCTCTTCCACTAATCTGTGATTTACATTTTTAACGTGCTGCTTCTTTTTTTTGAGGCACATGGCATCAGTAACCTTGTGCCTTCTTTGATTTCTGCAGGCAAGATATGTGATGCTGTTGAAGTGGCTGGAAAAAACGTCATGTCGACTTCATCAACTGTCACAACGGAACTCGTCGATCACAAGTATTGGTTTTGATTTTCATATGAAAGCTACCACATATCTCGCAGCAAAGAGTGATCTTTAGCAAATGATCAAAACTGGCTTAGATTTTTAATGAAACCTCATGGATTTTTGCAGGTATGGAACAAAAGCAGCCGAGGCTACTAACGAAGGGCTAGACGCAGCAGGACACGCTTTTGGAACGGCATGGGTTGCTTTCAAGATCCGAAAGGCACTTAACCCTAAAAGTGTCTTAAAGCCTTCAACATTGGCCAAATCTGCGGTCTCTGATTTCAAGGCTAAGAAAGGCTCCAAGTAACAGTCTTCTTGAAACAGTATGTATATATATATAAAGTATTCGTACTTGCATTTAGTTTATCTTTTTGGAAAATTATATATATGATGAACTACAAATGCATTATACATTTTCCGGTGTAAATTGTGATTCTATGTAAAACTATGTACAAACAGTTTCTTCTTTTTTTCTCTCACTATATATTATGTTTAATCCTAATCTACCCTTCGGGAAAACAAATTACATATTTATATCAGCTTTGAGAGTTTATAATAAAAAGCTTGAGAAGCTATTTCTGAAAGAATAATAAATTCCCTTTCAGAAATTCTTACACAGGGGCACATGTATTTTAGAATTGGTTAAAGATTTCTTCAATAAATTAAATACATCATAGTTTAGATTATCAATGAAATAGTTTTTATGTATATATATATATATTATTTTTGCTTTTTAATAATTCACAAAATAAAATTATCTATGTATCAAGTTCCGTTATGCATAAGTTTAAATGACACAGTACTCTTATTTTATAAACTTTTTTTTTGAAACACTCTCTTATTTTATAACTAATTTTTTTAAAAAAATTAACACATAAGTTTCATAAAAATTTGGTGGAAACTTATGTACAAAACTCTCTCAACCTAACCTTCGCTTAACCTAGCGCCGCCTCCAATCTCCGGTGCGTGTGTTCCGTTTAAGCACGGCCGGAGGGTTCCCTCCTCTTTTCTTCTTCTCTTTGCTTTGCCCTTTCTCTTCTCTTCTTCTCTTCATGCGATATGGTGGTCATCCTGGAGAACGAGCCTCGCCGGCGACGGATCCGGACTAGATCCGGCGATTCGCTTGCTTCTCTGGTGTAACCTCGAGTATGGAGAGGATGGATGAGATTAGGGGTCGGTTTTTAGAGCTTTGTGAGGGTCGTCTTTTTCAACTGTTTCGACGACTCTCTTTGATTCGGTGGCGCGTGGTGGCAGAGGAGCGACTCGACGCATAGATCCAATCGACGGTCTCTCAGATTTGCTTTTGCTGGTTTGTCTTGCGAAGTGGTATCAGAGTTTTGGTCAGTGATGCTCCTCGGCGTCTTGGTGTTCTCCCGACCTCTTTTCCGGTGCAATGGGGGCTTCAGAGGTTCTGTTTACCTTGAAGATGCGTGTCTTCCGGTGGCTACTGATGCGTGTTGGTGCTCCCGGCGTGGCGTATTGAGTTCAGAGGAGCTGCGATTTGATGTGGTCGTCTATGGCCCTTTCAAAGTAGCTCTCTCAGACTCTCTCTCATCTGCTCCTCCCTACTCGGCGTCGTCTCCAGATTCCCATGACTTTCAGCCGGTTGTTTGGTCATTGGGACTAGCTCTTGTTTTTTCTTGTGGTTAGGTGTTCTGTTGTTACCGGAATGTCCTATTGACGAGCTGAAGTTAATCGTCTTCCGGTTCTCGGAAACGGCAAGCGGCGAGATGGTTTGAGGTTGCGAGTAGTCTTCCAGCTTCAGGATTTCTCGGTAACACCGCTTGGAGAGTCATCATATCCCAATGTTGTGGTTGATCTCTTTCTTCACGACAATGCTGGTTCTCTAATACTTCTTGCAGGTCTAAGAGCTCAGTCTGGTGATGTTGCTGCTGCCTTATCAGGTTCGCCTTATCTGTTTTTAGTAATTATCGGATAAAGAGCTTCATCCCCAAAGAATGGTATTCTAGCTAATTAGTTTGGAGCTGGCTTCCGTGATTCTCAGTGAATAGAGCTTAGTAGAGCGAGATGGGTCAGTTGAGGATGGCGGTTCCCCTCAGCGGTGTGGTCTGTCTCAAACTCCTGGGTTTTGGTCAATGGGATGAAGAGTGGAGTGTCGGGTGATCTTCAATTCTGTGTATCGGCGCCTCTTTTGAAAAGAGAGTGAAGATGGAGTGGTTGGCTTGTCCTTGGTCGAGCTGGCGTTGTTAGTCGTGGATCTACGGTGAAGATGAGAGACCTTCTTTGGTCCTTTGAGCCTAGATTTTTTCCCTCCCATTACATTTCACTTAATTTTCCATGTTTTTTAGTGATAAGCCCAATCTATTGTTGAAGATTACTGTTTTCTAACGGTTAGCCGGAGGTCTGTTCTGGTACCCGTCTCGGATTGTTCTAATTTATATTATAATTTAAAAAAAAAAAATTTGGTGGATATCTCATCAATGTGGGATAACACATAAGCTTAATGATTCAATTAGTTTTTATCAAAAAGAAAAAAAAAAGAATATTTTGTTAGAGAAATGGGTCTTATCTGTTTGAAGATTGGGCCAATGTAGCTCATTTTAAGCCCACTACAGAAACAAATCCATCACTGATGGGCTGTTTCTTCTGATTGGCTGGCTGAACCTGTTAGCAGGAGATCCCAACCCAACTGAGACTTAACTTGTCGCCTAAGTCGGAATCGAATCGATATTGAACTAAAAGGGAAGAGAAGAGAAGAGAGGTCTTATTGAATCAGAAATAACACTCACAAGGGAGAGAGTTGGGAGTTGAGAGATGGCGAGATACGATAGAGCAATCACTGTTTTCTCACCAGACGGCCACCTTTTCCAGGTAGAGTACGCCCTAGAAGCTGTCCGCAAAGGTAACGCCGCCGTCGGCGTCCGAGGCACCGATACTGTCGTCCTCGCCGTCGAGAAGAAATCCACCCCTAAGCTCCAGGATACGAGGTCTATATCAGCTCCAGATCTCTGTCGTTGCAAAGTTTATTTTAGGGTTTTTTTTTTGTTTACTCACCTAGATCGATTGATTTTGCTCAGTGTTTGAATCGATTCTGAATGAAACTTGATGTTGGGTAGTCTTAGATCGTAGATTCGAACCTGATCCCTAGTTAAAGACTTGTTTTTGTTTGTGTTTACGATGAAGCTTTACTCCTCTGTGTATAGTTTTTTCTCAGATGTGTTTATGTTTTATGATATTGTTTGATGATTCTCTAACGGAATGTTAATGTTTGGTGCTGAATTTGAGTGAAAGTTCTCCCCTTTATGTGTATATATCTTAACCAATGTCATTGGTCGTCGAATCTAGCAATCCTGATTTTTTTTTTTTTTGGTTGGTTACAGATCGGCCAGAAAGATTGTTAGCCTTGATAACCACGTCGCATTGGCCTGTGCTGGGCTGAAGGCAGATGCTCGTGTCCTGATAAACAAGGCGAGGATCGAGTGTCAAAGCCACAGGCTTACTTTGGAGGATCCAGTGACTGTTGAGTACATCACTCGCTACATAGCAGGACTTCAACAGAAGTATACTCAAAGTGGTGGTGTGAGACCTTTTGGTCTTTCCACTCTTATTGTTGGTTTTGACCCCTACACTCGTATACCTTCGCTTTATCAGACCGATCCGTCTGGTACCTTCTCTGCTTGGAAGGCTAATGCGACCGGGAGAAACTCTAACTCAATCAGGGAGTTTCTGGAGAAGAATTATAAAGAAACCTCGGGGCAAGAGACTGTTAAACTTGCAATACGTGCTCTGCTTGAGGTTAGTTTGTCCTTTAATTTTCTATAACTAAACCAAGTAGGTTCCTTTTTAGCTATTACTGGGTGCCCTGTTACTAAACTTGACAATGAGATCATACGCTATTGGTCTCTTGCGAGCCTTAGCCGGTGAGGAACATACTATTCCTGGCCATGTAATGGAATGTCAAATGTCCTCAAAAATATAAAGGGGTTTACTAGTTGAGGAGGAGAATAATGTTTGATGAGCTTTCTTAGTTAAGAGGCACAAGTAGTGAATCTTGTAACATACTGATGAGCTTTGGCTACTTTGCAGGTAGTTGAGAGTGGTGGAAAGAACATTGAGGTTGCTTTAATGACAAGGGAGGAAGGTACTCTGAAGCAGCTAGAAGAAGCTGAAATCGATGCGATTGTGGCTGAGATTGAAGCTGAGAAGGCGGCTGCAGAAGCAGCCAAGAAAGGCCCTTCTAGGGAAACATGAGCCATTTCTTACGGCATTGGTCTTGGTTTCTGAATTGTGTGATGTTGGTTCGAAGAAAAGATATTTGAGGGTTGAATAGACAAAACTCTGGACTGCGTTTAGTTCATGTTGTGTTGGATTATTAGCCTGTTTGACATTCTTCATTTTAAATCATATATTTGGCTATTTTATGAATGAATACTTCACGTGTTGTCTTTTTGTTTTTTTTTTGTCATCTTTGCATCACCATATAGTTCGTTCACAAATATCTATACTAATAAAGTTGGCTTTTTTATCTCTTTGGGGGGAAAAAATGCCATGGGGCATTCTCCATTTAATAATTAAAATTTTTTTCAATTTTATTTAATGTGTTTTGGTGTTAATTGTGATTATGTGTTAGTTTATTTTTGTTATTGACAATTTATTACAATGATGTTTTAATTTTGGATTGAAAGTTTAATTTATTATGAATTTTATGTCTTGATCTTTTTTTTAGATTTCATAACTCTTATGTTACATATTTTTTTAAATACTTTAAACTACTTTTTAATATTTTGTCTGTCAAATAAAAATACAAAAAATGGAAATTAAAGTTAAGTATTTTCAAGAAAATTTAAACATAAAATAGATACATATCCAAACTATTACTTTTATGTTTGAAAACATTTAAAAACATTAAATTTAGTTTTTATATATTTATTTTCATAGCTAATATATTATTATATAATAAAACTAATTCATTTACTAAACCGCGGTTTATCCACGGTTGACCCAATGATCCAGAGACCCGGTAAATTATCCGGTTCAATGTCTGGGTCGGGTGTCAAAACACTGGTTTATAGGGTTTTTTGTATTTGATGTTGACGATGGAGAATGAAGCCTCTACGATTCTCCTTCTTTAACGCAATCGACGTAACCGTCATATAATCAATCTAGAAATTCCACTCATCTCACTCTAATAATGTTTAGTAATTGATGGCGATTCAAGTCCAAAAGACTAACATTTGGTCTATTGGTATTGACACATAAACTCTATGGTATCTTTCCATGTTACACTGTGCAAGGAAACCAATAACTTCCCTAATGCATGCTATCCATGTTTACATTTTAAAAACGGTGAACATGAATAATATATTCTTAAAACTTAACTAAAAAAGAATCATTAGTTCCAATCTAGAAAAAATTTAAAAATGTTGCATGGTTGCTAAAATTATTTAAAATTAATGTAAACCACAAATCATCCTCACCATTAATCATTTACACCACACTAACCATTTACTGTCAAGACCATTACTAAATGCAACAAGTCAGCAAGCCGGAATGTCACAGATAGTTAGAAATTGCCTTTCTCATGATCGTTATAGATGCTAACATCTCATTTACTAATTAACAAATTGACTTTTTACTAGGAAGATTTGGTGAAATTGTTCAATTCCGGTTAAAATAGAAGTTGTCCATTAAGTAGAGGAGTTTACGAACCATTTATAGTTTTTAGATAAAAAACATATTTAGGTTCATATTAAGATTCGTTGATATTCTAAATAAGGGTGGACAAACAAGAATTTCGTTATGAACACACACAAAATCTTCCATTATAACAAAACTAATATAGAAAATAATTTCATGTTTCTTATTTTAAGATACATTTTTTTGAGAGACCTTGAAACCAAAGTAACACATACAACTCGCACCTCTATATTTTAAAAGTCAACATGGTAATTTTAAAAATATATATTAGATACTCACCAATTATTTTACCAAAAATTGACACTTCACCCTTATTTTTTATAAAATTTATAAAATTTGAAACGTATTCCATCTTTCTATTATTTGAACCAAATATATTAGTAAAAGTTTTATAGTTCATATATAGTTATTTTAATAATTAATATTATAAGTATGTTTACTATATAAAACATCAACTTTGTTTTATGTTTAAATTCCAACTAAATTAATTTTGTTATGACTATCGGTTTTTTATTCTATTTTTATTAAATTGATTAGTAACAACCACTTATGCTATTACACTTTGAACTAAACAACTTCAAACAAAGTAATGCATTACGGTCACTAATCACTATCAAAAAATCAGAAAAGATCATTTTTAATATATTTTTATTTTCATATTTAACATATTTTATTTGTTAAGACCATATAATAATTTATAAATTTATGTTAAAGTATAACATACGAACCCGGCGCGTAGCGCCGGAAAATCACTAGTAACATGAATATAATCAACTTTCAACTTGCACAACCGAAAGAAAGCAGAGATAAAAAAGGGATTTAGACAAAAAGGAACCAGATTGACTAAATAAGATAATAGTAGATCTATGTATCAAAAATTAATTGTTTTTTACAAAATGGTTTCGTGGTGTAGTTGGTTATCACGTCAGTCTAACACACTGAAGGTCTCCGGTTCGAACCCGGGCGAAGCCAATAATATTTTTATCGAGACTTTGAACGTTATTAAACTTATTTTATAACAAAAGCACAAAAAATTCGCCGTTGCCGGGGATCGAACCCGGGTCACCCGCGTGACAGGCGGGAATACTTACCACTATACTACAACGACTTTGTTGACTGTATAGAGAAACAAAAGAAATATAAAACTAAATATAATTTAATTAGATAAATTGTAACAACTGTTCTTATTCTTGGCCTAATGTTTGTTTGGCTCCCTGTTGAGCAGGCTTTGGAAGAACATGAATTTCCAGTTCAAGAAGCTATCGGCTGCAATAGGCACTGTGTTTTCATGTCTCTTGTACAGGGACCTTCATGTTCACACCAGAATTATTTTATATGGCTCTGTTAGTCTTAAGAATCATTTAGTGTTATCTTTTTAGTGGAATATTAATTAATTATAACCGAGATTAGGAACTTGTGCATTGGATTCGAGATTTCTCAAAAGTTGATCCATTTGCTTCACTCAGTCACTGAGAAACTGTTATAACCTTTTGCTGCTGTGAATCACATCTTCCATTTTTGATCTATGACAGGGTTCAGGTGAAGCTATTACAAGAAACTTTTTGACAAGATTGTTGCCATTGCTGTTCGTTTGGCTGAGCATGGTCTAATTCATTGTGACTTCAATGAAATTCAACATCATGGTGAGTTACTGAGAATTATCTAGTCGATTAGCGCCTTATTATATTCGTAAGTTACTATTGCTGATAAATTGCATATGCATCTCTTGAATCTGCCTCGTTAAATTATTCTGTTATTATGCTTGTTTCTTTTTCCCCTCTGCTTACTAATAATTATCATTGACACCTTAATCTTAGATTGATGATGAAGAGAAGATTACCATGATTACCTTCTCACAAATGGTATCTGATGAGAACAGCAGACCATCTTTCTATAATATGCCAATGCTCTGGATAGAGAACTAGAAGCTAGTGGTTTCCACTAAAAAAGGAGAGGAGCAAAATGACCTTGATAAAGTATGTGAGCCTTTGATCTCAGTAGTAACACTGCTTGTCTATGTGAGGCTGTATGTACTTAAGAAACATGTAGGTTATTGCATCTGTATTTTGAGTTATAGGCGGCTTAATGTGTCATTTGGGTTCTAGTGTCTTACTGTTTTGTCTATGTTGTAAACGGGCCTGTTCTTAATCTTCTATTGACTTTTACCCGATATGCCAAGATTCCAAATTAATACAGATATTTTAGTTTCTATAAATTAGATATTTGTCCAAATTTGTTTAATTCTGTTTTGCACAGGAAAAATAGAAATAAAATGTATGTTAAGGGACTAGTGAGAAAAATACGCTCCCGTAAACGGAAATAGAATGAAAAAGAAAAAAAATACAGAGTGCAAAGCAACGGCTAGTGACCTCAACGGCTAGTAAAATTTTTAAACCTTTTTATAATTTCCGATCTCCCTATTAAACCTCAACCTCTTCTTCTCACATCACTCCTTCCTCCTCTTAGATTCATTTGTCATCTCCATTCACTGCAAAGATGATGAAAGATGTATTCAGACCGACAAAATCCGCTCCGTGTTCCCCCGCAAAGCCACTCGGTCTCTCCCGCACACGGTCTGAATCATTCCACGCTATCCACAAAGTTCCCATCGGAGACAGTCCGTACGTCAGAGCCAAAAACGTTCAGGTTAAATTAAAAAAGTTTTGCATCATTTCTTTCTTTCATATCTTGGAATCAGAACTTTGTCATCTGAATATGAATTTGGTTTATGGATTCAGTTGGTAGAGAAGGATCCCGAGAGAGCAATTCCTCTGTTCTGGTCCGCCATTAACGCCGGAGACAGAGTGGACAGTGCTCTCAAAGACATGGCCATCGTGATGAAGCAGCAAGATAGGGCAGAAGAAGCTATTGAAGCTATTAAATCTCTTAGAGTCAGATGTTCAGATCAAGCGCAGGAATCTCTTGACAACATCCTCTTAGATCTCTACAAGGTAATAATCACTTTACACCAAAAAAAAAACAGAGCATCCTCTGTTTTTGCTCTGTTTCCTTCCTCTGTTTTTGCTCTGTTTCCTTCTGCAATTGCTTGACTTTTGTATTGAAACGTTGTTGTTTGTTTGCAGAGATGCGGGAGATTAGACGACCAGATTGCACTACTGAAACACAAACTCTTGTTGATACAGAAAGGTCTCGCCTTTAACGGCAAGCGAACCAAAACCGCAAGGTCTCAGGGGAAGAAGTTTCAAGTCTCAGTGGAGCAAGAAGCCACGCGGTTACTTGGGAACTTAGGATGGGCTTTGATGCAGAGAGACAACTTCGTGGAAGCCGAGGATGCGTACAGGAGAGCTCTGTCGATCGCACCGGACAGCAACAAGATGTGTAACCTCGGGATCTGTCTTATGAAGCAAGGAAGGATCGACGAAGCCAAGGAGACGTTACGACGCGTGAAGCCGGCTGTTGCGGATGGTCCTAGAGGAGTTGATTCGCATCTAAAAGCTTACGAGAGAGCGCAGCAGATGCTTAGTGATCTTGGATCTGAGACGATGAGAAGAGGTGGGGGTGATAGGGTTGAGCAGAGGAGGCTTTTCGACGCAATGTTTGGTTCTTCCTCTGTATGGCAGCCTCAGCCTTGTAGAGAACAGAGCGTGAAGGCGGCTAAACCGAAGCAGGATTTGAGTAATGATGGGTACGGTGACGAGAACGTGAAGACGAATGTGAATGTGAATGTAGTAGCAAATATCCCATTAAGGGTGGATGCAAAACCGTTCTTCTCTTCCAAGTTGGTGAGCAATAACGAGAAGCTGAAGAGGACGAGATCGTCTAGCCAAACGATGGGGATGTTGTTGAGCTGTGGTGGTGGAGGTGGTGGTGGTGAGGGAGAGACAAACACGAAGAGGAGATTGTCAATGGAGAAGAAAGCAATAGACTGTGGATTACCAGACAACAAGGAGTTTGAAGAAGCAATGATCATGGCTGTTTTGGGGACAGAGACCAAAGTGGTGGACAAGAAGAGGCTCAAGGTTTTTCAGGACATCACTTTGTCCTCCCTAAGCCCAAGAGCCTGAGGAGCTATATCTATCTCAAATAAAAAATCTCTAACTAGTCTACTTTATTACCATTCTAATTTATTATTAAGTAAAGAAAAGGAGATGAGCTCTTATTCTCCTGGGGTAATTTTTCATTAATGTTTTTTTTGTCAGCTTTAAGTTGCTACATTGTTCACTTCACAATTATTGTAGTTTGATCAATAATATAAAAAGTGAAAGTTATATGTTTCTTTACCAGTCTATGTTGTAGCTAATAATAATAACAACATGGTAGATGTTAAAAAGTAAGAACCAATAAGAGAGACAAAAAAGAGAAGATGACAAGCATATATGGGTTCTCTTGCTCCACATGTGTGGTTTATATACTGAGTGAGTGGTGACCATTTACTCTTCTCTCTCATTCGTTAGTGCATTACCATTAGTGTATATATGTTCTTGCTCCACTTTGATATATATACTTAGTAAGTGGTTACCATTTACTCTTCGCTCTCATTTGATCTACCAATCACACTTATTAGTGCATATATGTTCTTGTTCCACGTGTGTTTATAAACTTAGTAAGTGGTTACCGTAACTCTTCGCTCTCATTCATATAATATGTGTTCCAACTTGTTAGTGCATCTTCATTGATCCAATGGTTACCCTTAATCTTTTGAGTCAGTGTACAACTATTACGGTCAAGTTTGTAAAGTTTAGAAGAGTGAAGTATCCGTTTAAACATTTAAATGTGTATATACAGTAATAGTAATACAAACTTTGTCTCTGTCCACTTCAGCTGCTACCAAGATTATAGAAACGCTTGTCCACTTGGCATTTATCAAAGTGTAGCCGTTGAAATTGTGTTCAGTACCGAATCTGCCCCTTGTTTATTTATAACCATGGCAAACGAAACGGTGTTACAATAAACTTGAGCATTAAGACGGTTTTCTTTTCTAACCTATCTCTCTATTTCAAAAGTTTTGATATCCGCATTAATTCGAGTTTTTCAGGAAAAGGTTAAACAAAAAAAAGTAACTTTTGACCATGGTAACATTCCTGTAATAAAGTTGAAAAATAAAGGTTAGTTCGGTCAAGTGAACTGTTTTGGGAAGGACAAGGCTCTCCGTCCAAAGCTTAAAGGGTGTGTGTGAGAGGACTAGAGGAGGCTAAACTGAAAAGAGAAGAGTCACAAACTCCAAATACATTCTTTCCTCTGGAGAAGCCAAAGTACCCTTCACTATTTTTCAACCTCAACATTCTAAATCCTAAAGTTAAATCCTTTGAGAGTTTCAGATCAGGACAAAGTTAGGATCTTTTCTTATTTTTTTGTGCTTTTTCTTTTTTTGTTTTTTTTGTATTGACATAAACGAGGTAAAGCGCACTTGCTTCACTTCACAAGTAGAAAATGGGATTTGTAGGTATAGTGTGAGCTCAGTTCAGATGCATGTTGAAGAAGAAGAAGAATAGCGAGTGAGTGATTCATTTTCAGACAAGAGTTTGAAAAGTAAGAAAAAAGAAAAGAATGGGTTGTTGTCAGTCAAGGATAGATAGAAAAGAGATAGTGTCTCGTTGCAAAGCGAGGAAGAGATACTTGAAACATCTTGTTAAAGCTAGACAAACTCTCTCCGTCTCCCACGCGCTTTACCTCCGTTCCCTACGCGCCACCGGCTCCTCCCTCGTCAACTTCTCTTCCAAAGAAACCCCTCTCCATCTCCACCACACCCCTCCACCTCCTCCTCCTCCTCCTCCTCCACCTCCACCTCCTCAGCCGCGTCCTCAGCAGCAACCTCCTCTAAGCCCTGGCTCAGAGACCACATGGACAACCACAACAACCTCCTCCGCTCTCCCTCCTCCACCTCCACCACCGCCTCCACCTCCTCCCCAGCCTTCCTCCACATGGGACTTCTGGGATCCGTTCATCCCGCCTCCTCCTTCCTCATCCTCCGAGGAGTGGGAGGAAGAGACAACCACCGGAACCACCACGAGAACCGCCGCGACGGGAACAGCTTCCTCAGACGCTGCTCCCACCACGGCTCCGACGACGACAGCTACTCCTCAAGGCTCGTCTGTGGTGAGCGGCTTCTCTAAAGACACGACGAACACGACGGGGAGCGAGCTAGCGGTGGTGGTGCCGAGGAACAGCAAAGATCTGATGGAGATTATCAAAGAAGTCGACGAGTACTTCCTCAAAGCTGCTGACTCTGGCGCTCCTCTCTCTTCTCTCCTCGAAATCTCCACTTCCATCAACCCTACAGCTGCTTTCTCTCCTCATACCAAAGGTAGGTTGGTTCAAACTCGAAATCAAAGCTCTTTCTTTGTCTTTAATCTGATTCTCTCTCTCTCTCTGTCTGCAGGGAAAATGTATAGTAACTACGAATGCAATCTCAATCCGACGTCGTTTTGGACAAAGGGATTTGCTCCTAAGTTGAACGAATACACAAACTCAGCAGCGTTAGTTGGAGGAGGAAACTGCATTGTTGGTAGCCATTCCTCTACTATTGACAGGCTCTATGCCTGGGAGAAGAAGCTCTTTCAAGAGGTTAAGGTAAATTTATTTTCATTGTAAAAGTCTTTTTAACTTTTTTCACTTAATTTCAAATTGTAAAAGTGTATATTCTTTGAAAAAGTTGAATCCAATGCTTAGTTTGGAGTTTTTGAGTCTTGAAGTTGTTTAGTTTAGTTTTCATCTAGATATGGATATAAAATAAATAAATAAATAAAAGATTTGAATGTTGTGGTGGGTCCAGGAGTGAGTAGATTGTGTAAGAGACCCACATGTGCACTTAAATTCTGACAAATGATTCTTGTAAAATTTTGTAATGATATAGTACACACTGACACCCAAATATATATTTTGCCAAAGCATGCAAAGAGAGTGAAGCGTGTTTGTGTTGTGTTGCAGAATGCAGAGAGCATAAAGATGGAGCATGAGAAGAAAGTGGAACACGTAAGGAGGCTTGAGATGAAGAGAGCTGACTACGTCAAAACCGAAAAGGCAAAGAAAGACGTTGAGATGTTAGAGTCTCAGCTCACAGTGTCTTCCCAAGCCATCCACAGCGCTTCTAATGAGATCATCAAGCTCAGAGAGACTGAGCTCTATCCTCAGCTTGTAGAGCTCATTAAAGGGTTAGTTTGTAAAATATTTTCCATTTGCTATCATCTTTAAGTTTAATAATAAGTGTAATTAATGTATATAGGTTGATGTGTATGTGGAGGAGCATGTATGAGAGTCATCAGGTTCAAACTCATATAGTTCAGCAGCTTAAGTACCTCAACACTATCCCCTCCACCGAACCAACTTCAGAGCTTCACAGACAATCAACATTTCAGCTAGAGCTCGAGATCCAGCAGTGGCATCACTCTTTCTGCAACTTAGTCAAGGCCCAGCGTGACTACATCCAGTCGCTCACGGGCTGGCTAAGGCTAAGTCTGTTCCAGTTCAGCAAGAACCCACTCGTCAGGAGCAGCTACGAGTCAAAGATATACAGCTTCTGCGAGGAATGGCATCTGGCTATCGACAGGATCCCTGACAAAGTAGCATCCGAAGGGATCAACAGCTTCCTCACCGCGGTCCACGGGATCGTGGCTCAGCAGGCCGAGGAGCATAAGCAGAAGAAGAGATCAGACTCCATGTCGAAAGACTTTGAGAAGAAAGCGGCTTCGCTGAGAGCGTTGGAGAGCAAGTATAGTCCGTACTCGGTGGTGGCTGAAAGCAGCGGGAGGAGGAAGAAGAAGAACCCGGTGGTGGAGAAGAGAGCGAAGGTTGAGTTTCTGAAAGGGAAAGCGGAAGAAGAGAAGAGTAAGCATGAGAAGGCGGTGAGTGTGACTAGAGCCATGACTTTGAATAACTTGCAGATGGGTTTCCCTCACGTGTTTCAGGCGATGGTTGGGTTTTCAAGTGTCTGTATGCAAGCCTTTGAGTCTGTGTACAACCAAGCTAAGTGTATCGGTGAGGAGGAGCAAGAGGAAGTCAAGAGGTTGCTTCCTTAGAGACATTGCTTTTACCGTTTCTTCTCTGTTCTTGTTTGATCCTTTAGGCACAACAAACATGTTATGAACTTGAGTTGAGTTTATGCTATTTTTAGAAAACTGAACTTTTCATTGAATCATTTGCCTGAACATTGATTATTAGCTAGTAGGAGAAACAAGTAGCGCATTTCCACTGAAGCCAAGCCAAACGCATGTCACTTCTCAACGACAAGAACGTCTCTCTTGCACATGGGTTGTTGAAGATCTCGAGTGCAGCGAAATAAACATTCTCCGCTACGCCGTGAATCCCATCTAGCTCTCTGATACACTCAGCAAGAGTGAACCTGCTGCTCATCTGAGTCAAGGAACTAGTCCTTAGCCTGGAAGCAGCCGCCATTTCACCTATAGCATTAGCAATAGCAGCCTCCACGCCTCTGCTAGGCCTTCTCTTTGGCCCCTCCGGTAACACAGTTTCCTCCTCCTCGAGATGAACAACTCTGAATATCTGAGAGAGCTGACTGTAAACTGGACAGCCGCCTCTTCTCACAGCCTCGGCGTCAGGACACTCCTGACCCTCAACAACCAGTAAGATCAATCAGTAAGTATTATAGAGAAGCGAAGCATATATATATAATAATAAAGTCGAGACCTTTACGTATTGGTCCCAAGATTCATCAGAGGCGATGATACAACCGGTGGATTCGTCGAAAACGAAGTCGTCTCGAGATAGGATCAGCTTGACGAGGGAGAATTGGCGTGCGAGGAGAGCGAACCTGTTCTTGAGATGTTCTTTGTCGCGTCTGACGCCGCCGCCGCTTCTCGTGTGGAACTCGTGGGTTATAAAGTTCCAAGCTTTGTTGGATAAGGAGGAGCTGCTGTTGTTCACTGTGTTTCCTTTCCGGACCTGGTCGAGTATTAGGTTCGCGAGTAGCTTTGTTGACAAGGCTGTCCACTCTGGGTGGTGGTGATGACGTGTCGATGACGACGACATCTAGAGATTCAGACACACAAAACCCAAATTGACATTTTTTACGAATAAAGTGACTTCAAATGTAAATGCAGAGAGAGAGAGGGGAAGGTCTTAAACCCTAAATTAACAGCAATGCGTCGTCGTATTGATCAGACAGTGAACGAAAGGATCAATTTTTGTGAAAATCCTTAGAATCAAACCTCAACGTACGGACTGATGAAGCAGAAGAGTGGCCTTGAGAAAAGGAAGATGAATTTGCCAAGGCGTTTAACCAAACAAAAGCCATTAAGGCTTTATAGGAATGTGTGTGTTTGATTGATTGCAGAACTACTCAGGTTTCCTGCATATTTACGTTACTGCTCTCCCATTTTCAACTAATGTTTCGACAAAACCTCAAAGTCTTACTTATTCACATTAGTGCCCCATTTATTCTCGTTAGAGAACAAGAAAGTCCCAATGCAAGTTGTGCCAAATGGTGGTTATGTTGAGTCATTGTGACAATGCGTGTGTAATTATCAACCTACCTACCTACTAGTTAATTAGTTTTGGACAGATTGTTTTTTTCTTTTTTGATAAAGGACAGATTGTTTGTTAGTTAGGGCATTGCTTAAAAAGGGAAGAAAGATTAATGATGCTAACCAAACACACTGTCATGATTTGTAGTACTAAAGAAAGAAATGGATTCGTTATAAAAAAAAGATTTTGAGATTGAGATTGGGAGGGTAGAAAACGACAACTCCTCCTCTAATTTGGTGTTTTGTTTTTGTTGAAAGAGCTATTAAAAGAGGAAAAATCCACATTAGTCGGAAATAAAAGAGAGAGAGAACGTTTCAACGCCATTTTTCCCGGCCAAAGCTAACTAACTAACTAACTGTTCGTTTTCTTTTCTGTCTCAAACTACCCATCTTTCTGGGACAAAGTCCGTTCCTTCTGATTCCCAGATGTTCGATTCAATTTGAGCATCCAGAAGAAGAAGAAGAAGCTTAACAGAAGGATCTCAGATTCTCAAGGCTTTTCCTTAGGCTGAATCTTTGTGCTTTTTTTTTTTTCTGTTCAATAATCTTTCCCAGAAAAAGAGGGAGAAAATGAGCGCATCGAGATTTGTAAAATGTGTGACGGTTGGTGATGGAGCTGTCGGAAAAACATGTTTGTTGATCTCTTACACAAGCAACACTTTCCCTACGGTTCTGTCTACTTTTTTTTTTACCTCTCATGCTCTTTTGTTCCTTTTTAATATCTGTATAACAATATCTCATTTGTGTTAATGGTTTGTAATCATACAGGACTATGTGCCCACCGTTTTCGATAATTTCAGTGCAAATGTGGTGGTCAATGGAGCCACCGTTAATCTTGGATTGTGGGATACTGCAGGTTCTTCATTTATAACTTTTGTTTTATAATTTTATTTTGAAGTTTTGAGTTTGTGTGCTTTTGGATCTGAGATTTTTGAATTTTTGGGTATTATGAAAAACAGGGCAAGAGGATTACAATAGATTAAGACCACTGAGTTACCGTGGAGCAGATGTTTTCATATTGGCCTTCTCTCTTATCAGTAAAGCCAGTTATGAAAATGTCTCCAAAAAGGTTAAACAATAAATCCATCAAAATCTTGTTTTTATTGGTGATGAGGTGTGCTTTTCTCACACAAAGTTTCACAATTTGTGTGGTTGCAGTGGATCCCTGAGCTGAAACATTACGCGCCTGGTGTCCCCATCATCCTCGTTGGATCAAAGCTTGGTGAGATTTTCATTCTTTGCTTCATCTCTCACGAGTGTTGTTGTTGCTGACTAGCTGCTACTCTCTAGATCTTCGAGATGATAAGCAGTTCTTCGTCGACCATCCTGGTGCTGTCCCAATTACTACTGCTCAGGGAGAGGAGCTGAGGAAGCTAATAGATGCACCTACTTACGTCGAATGCAGTTCCAAATCTCAAGAGGTACACATGACTAACATTTATTTTGTTGTTACTATTACAACCCATTTCTAATGTTAATGTGACTGTCAAATAATTATGTTTGAATGCAGAATGTGAAAGCGGTGTTTGACGCAGCCATACGAGTGGTCTTGCAACCTCCGAAGCAAAAGAAGAAGAAGAGCAAAGCGCAGAAGGCATGCTCCATCCTATGATGATGATATGATTGGAAAAGCTCTGTTTTTTATTTATTTGTGGTTTTGGTAACATTTCATCAATGAGTTAATGGACAGACCACCAAGTTTGGTTTTGGTCTTTTCTTTTGATTCTTAATATTATTAAATCGAGTTTATTCGAATCAGAGCATCTTTTGCGTCTTCAATATCAATCCATGTTATGAACCAGTTTTAATTCCAACATGAAAAATTGAAATGTGTATCCCCTCTGCGCATGTTTCAAACTCAGCAAACATATTTATAGATCTGGGAAAGGAAAAGTGATGATACAAGTTTTGTTACTCTTTCATTGTTCTCCAACGAGACAAGAGGCCATGACTATTCATTATGAGTCTAAAATAATGCAGAAGAAAAGAGTGATCACTCAAACCATTCCATCTTGATTTTCTGGTATTTCTCATTCATGCCACCATCCTCCTGTTGTCTCTGAAACTCCATGTAACGCAGAGTGCTGGTTATGAATGACCCTGCGCCTGACTCAGCTTTCTTCGTCTCGCCTCTGATTAATTCAGCTAAACTCTGGATTGTTTCGCCTGTTACTTGTGGATATCCTTTCTCCAAGAAGTAGAGATACCTGCATTTTTTCACTCAATTAAGAGAAAGCTTTGGCAACAATGTTCAATTGCTAGCATTTTGCAGTGTATGTACCAAGCAGGTGCAAGTGCAACTTATACGGAGTAACGTAACTTACTTGTTCAGCAGTTCGACATACAGAGACACAGACCCGGTGCTACTGGCACCACGGGATTTGTTGGACATTTGTTGAACCGCATCTGCAATTTTTTGTGATCTCTTCAGACAATGGACAACCCTGTTCTCATTTCATAAACTTCATATTAGTTAGTCTCCGAACATAAATGCCCCCTTCATAATTGTCTACTTCCCAATCTTAACATCAAGATTTAGTGTTTCATATGTTGCATACCTCTCTCCATCTTTTAGGTTCTCGCCTTCTTCAGCCCAGTAAAGATGCGCACACTCGTAAACAGCTCTACACTGATCTGGCTTCTTAAGTAGTTTTGCAGAGTACTAAAACAATGAAATATAATTTTATCGTTGTTATTATTGAATGTAACACTCAATAAGTCAACTGGAATGTAAGGAAAGATACCCCTGTCGCCTTGTGAGTCAAAATCTCTCTGTTCTCAGCATTAAATACACGCATCCGCTGGAGTGTCCCTATTATTAAACGTAGTGCTGTTACTTGTGCCTTTGAATCCTACAACACCCAAAATTTAAGGCCCATGTCAAGGTCTTTCTTAAAGAAATGCTTGTATCCTCGTAAGAAATTCACTTACTGAAATTTCTTCTTCATACAGAAGGTATGCCTTTGTGAAGAACTCATATGCAACTGTTTCTAATTCACAGTCATTTGCTGCCTGGGGATTCAAAACACTTTCAGCTCATCACTATATCTGAAGGTTTTGATACGGGGTGATCATAAACTAAACGATCATATACCTGAGCACATTGCAAGTAGAGTCGTAATGCCAACTCAGATGCCGAGACATCAGATAGAACTTCCACGGTCTGAAAAAAATTTGAGCTTACTCATATCATTCTTCCAGAGAAAAAAACAACTGGGTTTCACTGGGACAACGCCACCGAAGCTCGCGAGACAATTAAACCTCCCTCACTCTTTTCTAACAATCAAGATGTATGTACATACACTGACCTCAGTTAAGAGCTGTAGAATTTTCTGTGGTGTTGACGTGTCATCTCCAAATGGGTTTTCATCTCCACCTCGCATTCTTCGAATTAACTGCGCAAGTATATCATATCAACTCAAGAGAACTCATGTACATACATAAAAATTCAAATTTAATGCCTCTTGAAAAAAAAAGGAAGGACACACAACTCCTTCCAAATGTAGACAGAACTTAATATTTTTTCCCCAGTTGGAGAATAGAGTGAATAACTGATCACATAAAGAAAGACAAACCTTTAGAGCGGAAAAGACAAGGGGTGGTATCGTAAGAGGTAGACGCTTAGGTCCTCCAGTCAAGATGTGCTTCCTTACTCTGAAAATTATCTGTAGTTGGGTATATGAATTAGGAATTGCAGACAAGATCCAATTGATAGCGCCTCTGATGTATAGCAATGTATAATATATATAAACAAACCTTAGACATTTCTTCTGGATCATCATTGTAGAGAAAGTGAACCAACCGTGCAACAAAGTTCTGCTCTTCCTGGAAATCTTCTTCATCAATCTAGAACTCAGCATAGAAACCGTGTCAGGCACAAGAACAGGTAAGTTATCGAAAGAAAAATTTCCCTTTCAAGTGCTAGAATATTATGAACACGAATACAATAAGGATTGACAAAAAATGATTTAGTACCTCATCATTATCAGTTAGCCCGTCAAAATCCTTGATAAGTCCCTTTATCAGTTCAAACAATGCGTCAACCTGCAACACGCAATAAAGAAACGTCACATCAATAGAGAATGCTAAAAGAAGAAGCTAAACCAAGAGAAAAGCACACCTCATCAGCAGTTGCAATGCGAGTATCATTTTTCAAAATGCTCTGAATTATAATAACTGCCACTGCTTTGTTTTTATCGTGGTCAAGGTATTCCATTACTCGAGGATAGTTGGTAAGCTTCAAAATAGTTACCACATCATTATATTTCTCCAATGGAGCGCTAAGAAACGCAACGATCTGTTTTGATGCCTTGTCATCACAAAGTTTTCCTGTGGCAGATAGTTGGCTAACACAAGATCCCTAATGAAAATTTTGAAAAGGGAGACAACGATGCGTATTAGCAACTTGAAGACCTGATCAAATAGACACAAAACGTAATTTTTAATAAACTTAACACGCTTATACATGCTCGGAAGGTTTTATACCAAAACTTGGTCCACATAGTCTAGACGATCGGAATGGACATGGAGAGTGAATTTCAGAAGAAACAAATATAATGTTACAGATGCTGAGGCTGGCAAGTCCACCTGTGCCTCTACAACCTGAATCATATATAAGATAAGACTCAGTCAACTGCTTATGAAACCATAAAGAGATTATCAGTGTGATAAAAGAAGAGGGAACTAGGAAAAAACACTATATAAGAGCTAAAAGTTCATGACAATACCACGGTGGTAAAGCTAGATTTTTTAGCTGCTCTCTAATACTAGCCGCCCGCATGATAAACTTAAATTTTAGAGTTAAGTTCCTTCAACTTCATGATTAGATGCAGGATTTTACCTTCCCAATGGCATGATTCAACTTTGAAAAGGCATCTACTTGCAAGAAATTAGGCAATGCTTCCACACTAGATGCAGCGTAGTTCGAAAGCCTTTCCATTAAACCCGAAAGGACTGTCTTGATATCAACAGACGGCTGAAAAACACAAAGAGGAAAACAGAGGAAAGATGCTCTGATGTGATAAAGTTTATTTAGAAGGAAAATAAAGTTTATAAAGAAGAAAGGGTAGGTTTATAAGAAGTACCTGAAGTTGCGGACAAGCACCCAATAATACATCGAGAGTTTGAAGGTGAAAGTCATCAGGAAAAACTTGAATAATGCAATCCATTAAATAGCACTGTGCAAGCTCATCCTTGCAGTTGACAACCTATTACAAGAGTGATGCATGATTCATTTCCACCGACAAGTAGACGGAAACTTGGATGCTGAACCTATCCAAAGAAAGAGAAAACCAGACCTGCTCCAGTATTCTAGGAAGAACAGTATCTCTGTAGACAACAAGGTCAACGCCTTCCAACTGACCCAGTATATGAAGGTTCTTTCCAACCTAATCAGCAGTCAAGAGAAGAACTTCAGAAACTAGTTAAGAACCATTACTCGAAAATCTCTACATGAGAAACTATTCAGCTACAAGTTAATGTCCTCACAAGATCACGTAGTTCATTCCTTTCTTTCTCCCGTTTCTCCTTCTCCCGAGCAGGTCCCTAGATACAAGAAAGCCTCAACTCAGATTCAGTTCCGTAGGGAAAATTCAGAAAGAGTAGACACTAGACAACAGCATGATCAGACATTGGAACCATGTTCAGTACATACAACGCTGAATCTGAGGGAAAGAAAAAATAACCTGATGTTGCATTCGGACCCATAGTTTGTTCATCTCAGTAAAATTCTGAAGCACGAACTCTAAAGCATCCATGTGTGTTTCAGCATCTCTGGAGATAATTAGCAGAAAAAAATCATCTAACAGCAGCAGGTTGAAAGAGAACTAAGTCGTGAGGCCTTTTACCCTTCCAACTCAGAACCAATGCTAGGCAACTTATCCCTAGTGACTTGAGCAAGGTAACTTCTCAAGAAGAGACCACGCAAGGGATGTTGAACAGCTCGGCACATTTCAACAAGATCCTTTAAAATATCCTTAGCAGTGACATCCTTGGATTTGATATATACAGATCCTATGGTACATAGAAGATACCTGAAAATCCAAATTGATTATTATTATTTAACCATTCAAAAATCAGGCAAGTCAAAAGGACAATGTATATAACAATGAGATGCAATCAGCTTACAATCTTGGCAAAATGTTACCGGCGTGCTGCACAAGCTCGTAAAGCTCAGCAATGGAGCAACCACGCGCCGTCTCATCCCTAAAGAACATCTCCAAACTCCTCAGCTCATCAGAAGCTCGAATATCTGATCAAATCGGATCGCACAATAGTTTTATTTTATCTCCCAAATTCGAAAATAAAAAAGAAGATAAGCGAGCGATACTCACAGAGTTCGTAGTATTTGTGAGGAGAAAGCTTGGAAGTGCGAAGCTCGCCGAGCATCTGAGCAGAGAACTTAAGCGCGTCTTTGAGATTGTTGGAGTCCTGCGAACAAAAAAAAAACGGATCCGGAGGGTTAGGGTGTTCCGATTCGAAAATTGAGTGGAGAAGAAGAGAGGAGAGGAGAAGATATATACGATCGCGCGCTGCATGTAGAAAGCATTTTGCTTAACGGCGGATGTGGCGGCAGCGAGCCACTTCTCATCGTCGTCGGCGATCATTCTGTTTCAGTTGTAGCTTTACAGAGATGAGTCTCGATTTTGACCCAATGTACAAGTCTCTCCGCATTTATTTGTTCTCTCTTCATCTTCATCCATTTGCCAAACACTTTTTAATTTAGTTACATAATGACAATTAATATGTGATCAACTCTTCATAATTCATATGCATACATGATACATGTTTTATATTTGAATATTTTCTGTAAAATTATTAAATTACTAGTAGTTGTTAATAATAATTTTAAAATTATTGAGAACAGTTGATAAAATAATGATCAATAATTTTAAATAATGATATATAATTAAATTATGTATATTCAGCAAATTGTCTCTTAAATTAAAGTAATTAAATTTTATTAATGTGTAAAACTAAAAGAAACTATAGGTTAAAAACAAGAGGTATTATTATTTTTTGTTCAGAAAAAACAAGAGGGAATATATACCATCAAAATATATAGTTTCATTCACTGATTCAAAAGTTGGAAAAAAAAATCAATTTTCTCATGTAAATCCACATCACTCTTTTTTGCTCCTCACATGTCCTCCCATACAATGATCGGTGTTATAGAGAGCTTTTGAGAACTGGTATTCTGACCCCGAAAAAGGAACAAAAATAAATAAAACAGGATCAAGTATAATTAAGAGACCATTATTTCTCTTGTTTTCTATTCTACTCTTGTCTGCAAAAACAGCAATTCATGCGGATTCCTAACAACCTCCAATTATGACTTCATAGCCTGGATCTGGCAAAGGAGCAACGGTGTATGCTTGGAGTTGGGGA
Source organism: Raphanus sativus (assembly GCF_000801105.2). Lineage (NCBI taxonomy): Eukaryota > Viridiplantae > Streptophyta > Magnoliopsida > Brassicales > Brassicaceae > Raphanus > Raphanus sativus. The sequence goes on along the minus strand of NC_079516.1, from coordinate 39,072,682 downwards.
TTAGCTTATTATGTCAGTACATGACTGTAACATTTTCGTCTACACTAGTCTCAGCAATCACCTTGTCCACCTCAAGTCTCAGGCCATGGACTATCTCTTTCAAGTCTACAAGGCCACACCCGGGTACTCGTCCTATTTTCTTCTCCTTCACTACCTCTCTCACTCTATCAACATCCTCCCACCGGCCCGCAACACTGTAAACGTTCATCAGCAAATGGTAATACTTGTAGTTCAGGGGATCTTTTTCTATCAGGGACTTGGCAATGCTCTCCCCTAGGGCTGGGTTTCCTGTGAAACGTGTAGAGCTGAGCAAGTTAGCCCATTTTGTAGATTCTGGCGTCACATCTTCCTCTGGTAAGTTCTTTAGAATTTCCTCTGCTTCTTCAGGGAACCCGGCGCTGGAGTAAAGATTAGCCATGCACCATAGGTGTCCAAAGTTGGGTTTGATGTGGAACTCTTCAACCATCAGAGCATAGTAACTTTTTCCTTGTGAAAGAAGCCCGGATCTAGCACAACCGCAGAGAACACCAACAAAAGTTACTTCGTCGGGAATGAGCTCACCATTGATCATGGCTTCAAATAATTCAAACCCATCTTCAGGATTCCCGTGAAGACAATGTGCCAATATCATCACATTCCACGTAACTCTGTTCCTACGGGATACACCGTCGAATATCCTACGTGCTAACTCTACTTCCTTGCACTTTCCATACATGTCAACAAGAGCTGTATCAACAACCACGTTCGAATTCACCAAGCTTCTTATCAAAGAAGCATGAACCGACCTACCTTCCTTAAGCCTAGCTGACCTACCACAAGCTTTCAGTAACAAAACCAACGTACCCTCACTCCCTCGAAACCCTGATCCGACCATCTCACGGAACAAACTAATCGAAACTCCGGGGTTGTTAGCACCCAGATAAGCACCGATCATGATATTCCAAGAAACCATATTTCTCTCAGGCATTTCGTCGAACAGCTTGCGAGCAGAGCAAACATCACCCCCTCTCACCTCCCCAGCAATCAACGAGTTCCACGACACAACATCTCTCTTGGGCATTTCAACAAACACCTTCTTCGCAAGATCCAACGCACCACAACAAGCATACATATTCATCAACGAGTTCTGAACAGCCAAAACTCGATCGCACCCACGCTTAATCGACTGCCCGTGACACATTCTACCGGAATCAATCTTCCCGATACAACCCAACAAGGAGACGAAGGTGTAGGAGTCAGGAACAAACCCGCATCTGACCACATCGAAGTAAAAGCTCAACGCTTTATGAGGAGCAGAAGAGACCCAGTACGCCTTGAACACAGCATTCGCGTTGCAGAGCTTTCCGATGCTTCGGAATACCGAAACGGTGTAGCTGGTAGCGTCTCGGAAACGCGAGGAAGACTTCAGCAATCGGATGGCCCAAGAGGAATCCCAGAAGTTTCCGGAGGTGACGAGCCTGGCGTGGACTTGGAAGAGGTGCTCGACGGAGCTCGATTCGTCGAGGAGTTTGAAGCTTTTGAGAAGGCCGAGAACGGGGGAGGGGGAGTTGGTGTTAGATCTGTTGTTGGATGTGACGAATTGGCGAATAGAAGAAGCTTTTGCCATTCATCTCCAGCTTGGGTTCTTAGAGGAGTTGAGTGAGGGGTGGATTCGGGACTCGCCATTAACCAAGGATCATATCTGTGTTGGGACTGTCAACGGATTACAGATGCAAAAGGAGAAGGTAGGCGGCGATGGAAGGAGAAATCAATCGCTCAGTGTAGAAGAAAAAAACCTTAGAGAAATCAAATCCGCTGATAGAGAAAGAGGATACCAGTTTTCCTAACCAAGTCAGATCATGCCAAAGAGGAGTGTTGGATATCAAACAGTTTAGAGGGAACCAGGCACCAAACCGAAATAACCAAAATCAATACCAAATTAGACCGAAATTTATTAAAAATCTTAACTGTTTATGTTTTCTTATTATATCGTAACAGAACAAACAATCAAATAAATACTCAAATACTATATATAAAATATTTAAAATAACTAGTTTCAAAAAAAAAACATATTTAAAATAACTAAATATCTGAAATTATCATTTATAAACATATATATTTAAAATTATAAATTATACTATCTAAAACACAGTTACTTTTTTATCTAAATTATCTGAAACTGTTTAACTATCTGGTTAGATTATTCAAAAAACCCGAATAACCTTTTTTTATTTGAGTTATTACAAAATATTCATATATTTTTAATTTTGTTACCAGAATAGAGAACTAAATTAAACTGAAAACTGAAAACCGAAAACCGAAAAAAAACTATCCAAATCTAACCAGAAACAGAACACACGGAGAAAATAACATATTCAGGAGCATATTTATGAAACTTTTTTTGTTTGAAAAGAAGATAAAAGGGAACTTAAAAAAACGGTGTGATTGGGATAAGGCACCTCACGACCTAACTTTAGTTAAGATCGAGTTACAAATCACATTACAGACATACCATCTATTTTTAAACACAAAATTAAGATATCCTAAATCATCTCCTTATAATCTTTATCTAGATGTGTCTTTTGTTAGAAATCCAGATACACACACATGTTTATATAAACCTAATCGATTGTTTTAACTGGATTTTAGAATGTGGTTTGCATGCATAAGGAATAAAGAAAAGGGGATACGTAGAGAGAAAGGAGATTAAAGGATATATAACAAAAGAAGGTGAGAAGTAAGGGTCTTGGTGTTGGTGTGTGAACATAGAGAAAAGGTGTTTCTAACGTACATTTTAATCCATAAAAGAGGATAGGCATTGCACATCACGCAACAGTGACCAACCTCCTTGTTTTTGTTCTTCTCTCACGACACACATAAATTGATCACACGAAGGTGGAGAGAATCCAAAACGAAGATGGGTCTTGACAAGTGGCTGGCTTTGCTGTACCCAAGAGTAGTGCAGGGAGGAAGGAGAGAAAAGGAGTGTTGCAGTGTGTGTTTGATGAGAATGGAGGAAGAGGATGTGATCAAGTCCTTGCCTTGTTCCCATGAGTTTCATAGTCTCTGCGTTGACACGTGGTTCGATGTCAGCCGCAAGATTTGCTGTCCACTCTGCCGGTTTTCACCTGCTACCATCCTCCTCACCGATGAATTGTTCCTCTGGTTCTCTTCTTTTCATTTCTGATTGTATTCCTGCTTTTATGGGGATCAAACAAAACACCCTTTTCTCCTGTATTGTTGCTATAAACTCTCTTGTAGTACTAGTTTTTTTTTTTTTGCTTTCAAGAGGGGAATGTATAAGAATGTTTGATCCCCTTTCTGTAAAAAAAGATACCAAACAAAGCTTCGACCATGTTATTCTATTGCTTATGCAAACACGGTTCCTTTGCGATTCTCTCAGAAAACAAAAAAATAATCAAACCAATTGTAACACAGTCTAGATAGACAATTTGCCTCTTACCTCCTCTCACAATAGCCAAAAAAAACATATGATAAAGTAAGGGAAGCTAGTATTGGTTTCATGCTCTGGTGATTCCAGATATCAACTTCCTGTTGGTGTTATGTTCTGAATATCCCCTGCTCCAGCAGGATAAGGGCTGTATCCATGTGATCACATCACCATATATACTTGTGCGTTGTGTCAATCACATAATTGTCGCATTATAGATTCAACATGCAATAGAAAACACACAGAACAAGCATTATTTCCTCAGCTTCACAGGATTTAATGTGGTTCTTCTATAAGGAATAATAATTGGAAAAACAGGATGGTGGTTTTGAAATTAACCCATCAAGTATCAACTTGTGCACTGTTACCTACCTCGAACGGTACACAAAGTTAGATCCCAACAGGCAACATGTCTCTGCTTTATGTATCGAGTGTAAGTGGCAGTAAAAGTTAGTGGCCTCATCAACATTTTCTGCTTTATGGTACATTAGTGCTCAGCTTCTGCATCAACAGGGATGATACCATACTACTGAAAGATGAAGTAGCAGCAAATAAGGGATATGCTTGGTAAGCTAACATGTTGAAAAACAAGATCAAAAATCTGCTTAGGTGCTAGTCTAAACATCAAAGAGGCGTTGGTAGGTGGGAATCCACTCGGGCGTCCGCTGTAGGTGGGAATCCACTCCGGCGTCCATCTTTGAGCTGTTTGTTTGTGAAGCTGGCGTCCAATGTAGGTGGGAATCCACTCCGGCGTCCAACTTTGAGCTATCTATTTGTGAATCGGGTGTCCGATGTAGGTGGGAATCCACTCCGGCGTTCAGTTCTGAGCCATCAAAAGCTAATAAGGTCATGTTCCTTGATTGTGGAGAGTACTTCACTACCATGTCTCTTTTCTACGAATGGAGAAAACTTCTCGGATTCTTCTCCGAGCTTTAGTTTCAGTTTACTCACCGGTTTGTTACCTTGTGGAGCGGTCTATACGGAGCCTGAAGGTGCAATCGAGATCATTCCGATTTTTCTCGTTGGTAAGGACTGTCTCTCAACGTCACTTGTGACTATCTCTTGGCTGTCCGATTTTGTCGTGGAAGCTTTATCGACGCATTCAAACTTGGTGTTGAATTCGCTGTCAACTTCATATGAAGATTTATCATGCTTGTTTCTATTGACTTTTGTAGTTTGTGAATTGTTTTCAAGAGGATGTTTAATTCCCTCATGTAGTCCTTGAATTTGAAGTAATGGAAGTTTGTGTTTCAAAAAAAAAAAGAGGCGTTGGTAGAAGTTTAAATTGTAAAATGTAGTAACATGCAAAACAATGAACCTGCAGAGAAATCAAGTGAATACAATTATGGAAGGTAAATGATTTTGACTCTTATTTTTTCAATTTGCCAAAAAAAAGTATTTTAAAAGTCTACAAAGTACAAACTAGGACCAGTTTTGGGTAATCAGCACTTGATGTGGTTTGATTTGTTAACTTTTTTTGCTAAGGAAAGAACATGTTTTTGACAAATGCATCTATCATGATGTGCGTTTTAGTTTACAACATATTTGTAGCAAAATCAAAGAAAATATGAGATTTGACTGTTCGAGCTATATTGCATAGAATCTGATATGAGATGGAAGGTTTAATTAACTCGTATAAGGTCAAAACTCAAAAGCTTGAGTGGTTCGCATTTTATTCCAGACAACAAGGAGAGAGAGAGAGAGAGAGAGAGAGAGAGAGAGAGAGAGAGAGAGAGAGAGAGAGAGAGAGAGAGAGAGAGAGAGAGAGAGAGAGAGAGAGAGAGAGAGAGAGAGAGAGAGAGCTGACTTGACTCTATATACTAGTTTAAAATTTAAATAGTAGTAGTAAGCCACTATTTTGCTGCTTCCTCTCTGACATGGGAAGAGGGGTGGCGGACTTCTGAAATAAAGTCAACGCTTTCTTTTTGCCGAAATAGCGCCTCTACTCTTCTTATTTTGCACCTACAACTTCCTACTATTATAGTATTCTCTAATCAACAAAACAAATTTTCACCTAACTCCTGCTATTGTGGAAAGCATTATTACTATTATAGTATTCTCTAATCAACGAAACAAATTTTCACCTAACTCCTGCTATTGTGGAAAGCATTATAGATAACATTGTTGTTGACGTCTTCTTCTAAGTTTTACATGAAAAAAATGATCCCTTAACTCTTCTTTGATTTGCTAATTCTCACCCCTAAAACATGTTTGACAATGTATCTCCTTCCTGCATTTGCCCCAGCCACTTGACATGTCCAAAACATCAATATAACAAAAAAAAATACATTGCTGTAACAGGGAGACATGATAATATTACAATTCTCAAACCAATGAACATTGCTTCTGCTCATCAAACAAAGATTCTTATTAAATGAAACATTAAATGGTCAAACCAAACACAAAACCCAATGCCTTTTATATGAATCAGAAGAAGTAGGCCAAAAGAGATAGCAAAAGCAGGAGCTGAGATGCAAGAGGGATGACATTGGCTGCACCACTTGAGCCAGGACTTTCGGCGGAGTCACGAGGGTTAGTTGGGGGAGGCGTAGTAGTAAAAACCAAAGGAGGAGGAGGAGAACGAAGTAGTGGATTGGATTCTATGGATGGTGAAGGAGCTTCAGACTCTGGTTGTGGTGGTGAAGGATTTCCAAAATCTGCTGGTGGAGTAGATGTTAAGCTTTCATCCTCAAAACCTGACATCATCATCAACACTTCATTAGTTAGCAGTTCTTACTTCCTAGATATGTACACTCATTTTAGTCACTTACAATTAGACCGCTTCCAACCCAAAACCATCCTCTCCCGGTCGAATACAATACGGTATCCAGACATCAAATTCTCTGCATTCCACGCATACTCTCAGAATCAAAGCATATACATTTAAATTTGTATTATTATTATTTGAGACACTCACGTCCAATGATGTTAGGTCTAAGATCTTCGATCTTCAGAATACTCAAGCAGTACATCTTACCCCCTCCCTGTTCAAAACCAAATACAGACAATGTAAATAGATACGCTAATACAAGATCCAAAAAGTAAAAATAAAAAAATTAAACACCAATTGTCATGCCTCAGTCTGTATTGTGACAAAAGGATTCTTGATTCTCATTACTGATCCTCCTTCAAAAGTCATATCTATTGGTGGGAAAGTAATGTTTGTAGCGTTTGGACTGCATGTAAAATAGGGAAAAGCATCAGAATTTCAGACCATCGTATACAAAAAGTAAACTTAGCTAGTACTTCTCATGACCTCAAGTCGTAACAGAACTCAAACGGAAACTGAGGATCGGACGGTCGTCGAATGTCAAAGGCACGACTGTTAAACTACAAAACAAAAAGGGTAAATGAATGAATGCACTTAAAGTCATGTGGTGTAACAAACACAAGCTTGCAAGTTGCAAACGCACTTACAGCTTTGGTAAAAAGACCATATGCTGGCTCCTTTAAGTGTGTATATGACGAGCCAGTGTCGAACTGTGCAAACATGCTAAGACCAACAGGTGTTTTCCCCACTGATAGTCCCGTCACGTTCACACCATACGCCGTACTAGTTTTTCATTTTTTTTCGGATCAAGAATGTTGTGAAAAAGGGTAATCAATAAATAGGAGATAGTAGTAATATGTTATTGAGTTTGTACGTACCTCGGTTCAATAGATACGAAAGGAGTCTCGGACTGGTCTGTGTAGCCTTTGTCTCCGAAACTGATTCTTCCAACAACTCCAATGACACGTCCGAAACATATTGAGAAGGAGTTTGCGGCGAGTTTGGCTTTCGCAAGAAGGCTCGGAAGAGAATAGTCCTTCACACCAAGCCCGAGAACACCGTTCACGGCTTGACTGTTCTGGAACAGACCTGTCTGTCTCTGACCGCAACTGCATCACAAAAAAAACAATTTGAGTCAGTCAGTTCTTGGTTGCCTCATTAAAGAAGAAAACAGAGCAATTTACTTACCCAAGCGTGACGTTAGCTTCCACAGGCTTTAAATCCGCATCCTCTGTGATGAGATGAAACACATCTTGTAACAATGTCCCTGTGGAGGTTGTGGTGGTAGACTCAGAAACCTGATAAGGACAAACACTCGAAGGAGAAGAACACCGGCTGGATTCAAAACAACGATCGTCACTACAACTAATGCTTGAACTTGTAGAAGATGTATTGGGACTGTATAGATTCAGCGGTACACTCTGTGTCAAAGAAGAAACAAATAAGCCTGAAATCAAACACGTGTAAACTTCTTGTAGAAAGGGAAAAAGTAGTAGTACCGCAGGAAAGCCAGCATCTTTCAAGTCGCTGATGCAAGTAACACCACAATTGCAAGGCAACCAGAACAAATCGCTGCCTGTGTCTAAAGCCACCAGGAACCAAGTAGCCGGTGTTCCCACAGATACATTTGCGTAATGCAGTCTGCAAAAAAAAAAAAAAAAAACATATGAAGGCAATACATTCATACCATAAGTAATCAAGAGAAGTTACTACTTACGATCCCAAGAAATTGACGAAAACCGTGAGGTTTCCTTCAGCGGAAGTGAGAGGGGAGTGTTCGTTGTTGGAGGCAAGACCTCGGCCTCTGGTCAAGCGATCACGTTGAGCCAAGACCTTGAAGTACTCCAAACTTCCTTCTTCAGGGACAAGATTGTCAAACCCAAGATTCTGCTTGACAGCGTCAGAGAACATGTGGTGAACTTCGAAGCTGAACTTTCCAGTAGCCTCGCATCTCTCCAGTCCCCATGACAACAACACTAACGCAGACAATACCACAAACGCATGGCTTGCTAAAGCCATGTTTTTTTAAAAAACTTCCTGATCTTTTTACTTTTGCCTATTTCGGATAATGTGATACGGCGGGATGAATCATGTATTTGTAAGGACGTTGAGGGATTGATAAGGTCAAAAGGTTGACTCTTTCGTATTGTTCCAGACAAGCAGAGATAAAAAAAAAGAAGCTGATTTGGTTGTTGGAGGTAATAATACTTGTTTAATCCAAGTAGTAGTAAGCCACTATCTTCTTACTGTTTCGTCTTTTCTTCCCTGAAGCTGAATGTTGACGAGAGCAGAGTCTATGTGTGGCTGAGGGTGGCCAACTCATGAAAATTAGGCGCGCTTAGATAACGACTCAACGGTTTCGTTTTGCGGAAAAGGCCCCTTTACTCTTCTTATTTTCAGTTACGTCCTCCTATTATATTATACTTCATAGTATTATACAATAACTTCTGATTTCTCTAGATATTTTTATTAAATTTTAATGAATATTTTATATTATCATATATAATCTTTTTTATATGATACATGTTACAATTAATCAATCAAGTTGTTACAATTTATACATCAAAATGTTACAATTTATTATTTTGACAAAATAGTGACTTATAATCTACAAGAAACTCTTTACATAAATCTAAAGTTTCTCATATGGTTTTATCATAACTAAAATTTTATGTTATATGTCACTAATCGAAGCTATTTTTAGAATGCATTATAAATAAACAACATTGTAGTTGACCTTTCTAGACAAGATAATCCCACTCACGTTGCCATTAGGGTATCGTTAGTATATACCTGCTTAAAAAAGGATTTTGTGGTGGATTATTACAAATTTTATCATCATACTAAATTTGAATTATACAATAAACTAAGCAAAGTGGGTCCTGAAGACACTAAAATCAAACATTAGCTTCACATATAAAAATGATCTGGTCTCCAAACCATTCAAAATATATATTAGATTATTTGATTTCCAAATCATTATCTTTTAAGTCTTACAAATTTTATAAATCGTAATTGTTTCAAGTTTAACATAACTAAAATAAGCTCACCAGCAGACAAAAAGATTATGCATTATGAGTCGCAGTTAGACTAGTTCGAACATTGTTCTTAAATTCAATAGATTTGTTTAACTTTGTTTTGTTGAACTTTAAAACTAAACCAGTATTATACTTCTGAATATTTTACAATTTGGGCGAGGAATGGATACTAACATGCTCCCAAATACAAATGTGACCGTTTGACAAAAATATAGTTTATTTTCAAAATATCCCACTTGGACGAAACTTGAAAGTGAACAATGTGCGGGGGAGGGGGAGGGGGAGAGAGAAGAGAATTAAAGAACACCGTGGGTGGAATTGAAAAATAAGTTGCACTCTGATGGTATAAACCGAAAATAATATTACCAATTGCACAGTAGTATATGTAATTCATATTCACAAACATACAAAAGAAAAGAAGCAAATGATGAGGAGTGAAGAAGTAGCTAGAGGGTTCAAACGCGTAGAAGGGTTTCTGAATCTTGGAGATGGCATTGGTGGCAGCGATGGCGGGTTTGCTGAAGCGGTAGGTCCCGTGAAACCATTTTTATCGTTACCTGAAAAGTTTCAAGAAGAAAATTAGTTAAGAGCTAACAGTTTTTATTTCTTCGAGAAGAAGTTAGGACAGTACACTCAGATTCTTTCCATCCTAGGATCATTCTCTCACGATCGTGGACGATTCTGTAGTTGGTCATGAAGTTTTCTAACAGAGATAAACAAATTTTATATTTGGTTAGAGATAAGTAAAAATGCACACGAAGATAATGTTGGTTGAAAAGAAGAAAAGTAACGTACGTCCGATGATATTGAAACCGGCAGTAACTTCCTTTAAGACGGCCAAGCAATAGACTTCTCCACCCTGCAAACACAATGGAGATTCAGATATTTATGAAAATATTATCATGAGAGATGTGTATAGGTACATCAGAGGAGGTGTCGAAGATAAGTATTCCCGTCTTAGTTATGCATAGCATTTCAAAATTGATAAGTGCTATGTATAATTCGTTTATAAAAAGAGTTTGCAGAATAAAAATCAGACTAACTAAACATAGCATTTGCATTTTCACAAAAGCTATCTAAAACTAAGGCGTGCATCAACCATAGCAGAAAAGTAAAGAACATTATCCTCTTTTGTTATCAATACCCTTATTTCTTGTATGTATTATCATGAGAGATGTGAATACGTACATCGGAGGTGTCGAAGACAAGTAAAGGGCTGAAAACATTATACGTAGCTCCTCCTTGCATCTTAAAGCTAATTGAAGGAAGCTTCTCTTCATCAGTACTGCGAACAGAAACAACACACATGCATCAATATTCCTTAAAATAGATACATCACTACGTGTTCTTATTAAGTCATAACGCACGCTGATGTAATAATGTAGCAGAACTCAAAGGGACTCTTCACTCTTGCCGGAAGTCGCCTGTCTGCTACTTGAAGATGGTACTGCACAACACAACGCAAATCAGTATCTACACATACAATTATTAAGCTCTGGTAAAATAAGGTCTTGATTGTTTCAAACAAAATTTATACATTTTACTCTTGCATTTTACATGTAGAAATAAATTGTTTTAAGAAAATCATTTTCTAAAACCAGCACATAGTTAATGTTCATTTGAAAGTACACTAAACGCAAACATAAACTAAAATGCAAAGAAACAATGTAGGCAAAGAGAAGGCAATATAGTTAGGTAGGTAGGTAGGTACGTTTGTGGTAACAGCAGTGTAGTAAGGCTCGATCAGCCATGTAACCGCTGTCCCAGAGTCAAATATCGCGTTGAATTCTGTTTCGACCGTCACAGTTCCTACCTTGAATTCGGTGATGGTCACATCGTATAAGGGCCTAGTGTCCAGACATGTTAATATACGTTACATATCAGATTACTTATTGAATAACAAAATTGAAGAAAAAGGTGTAAGGGTAGAGTTTTACGGAGAAAGAGTGCCACTCAATGGAGTCTCAAGCTGGTCTGAGCTGCCTTTGTCTCCGAAACTGATTGTTCCTTTCCCTTTCAGACCAAAACACATTGAGAAAGAGTTTGAGGCCACACCAGCTTTGGCCAACATGGTTGGAACCGCTATGTTTGCTATTGCAAGTCCCATTATTCCATTTACAGCCGATTCTTCGAACAACCCTACTTGGGAGTCACTACATCTGCAGCCACCATTTGAGTACTTTGTGTATTAATTGATGTTAATTATCGCACCTCTAAAATAACAGGGGAAAGTAGTATATATATAAAGAATGTTAGTCAAATTTTGAAAGCGCTACTTGGATTGGAGAATTAGTAATACATATTGTCATACGTAATCAATGTTCAAAAATTATCAGTAATTAGTTTTGTAGAATAGCAGTGCCTTGGCAGGAGCCTAAACGCTGCATATACGTATTTTAGAAAAATCTTTTGGTTATAACTGATTTGCCGCCTAGATGGACGCTTTGTAATATATTTTCAAAGTAGAAAGGGATTACAAACCCGAATGTGATCCTAGCATCTCTGGCTTCTCCTTCTTCTGTCCTCATGTGGATCACATCATCCACTAACACACCTGAGCTTCTGCTTCCAGGCGAGAGATATCGAATTTGGTAAGGGCAATCGCTGAGAGGAGAAACACATCTGTTTCTTAATGCACAAAGTGTGCTATTGCACGGAACCTTTGAGCTTGATGTTGATATAGTTGGGTCATAGACGTTGAGCTTTATCCTCTAAGTATATAAAAATATGTGTGACTAATTAAGCGTTGATCGAACATTAATGTTATAATTAATAACATTCCAAGATACATTGTTTGCTACCTCGCCTTGGTCGGTCTCCATGCTCCGTATGCAACTGGAATTACAATTACAAGGTAACCAGAATAAATCACTTCCCGTGTCTAAAGCCACCAAGAACCATTGAGCCGGTGTCCCTACCGTCACATTCGCATAATGCAAACTGATCAATAACAAAAAAAAAAAAAACACAATCAAAGGTCGACATAAAGTACTAAAGTGAAAGAAATAACGCAGATGAATTATCATACAAACTGATTTCTTGTGTGGAGTTGCCTTGAGAGAAAGAAACAGTCGTCTGGTTGTTGTTGGAGGTTAGCCGGCGACCTCGGTCACGGTGAACCAAGGTCTCGTAGTACTCAAGAGTGCCCATTTCAGGCAAGCCATGGCCGCCAAGAACGGTCTTGACCTGGTCCGAGAATCTATGGTGAATTTCAAAGGAGAATGATCCTGAAACTGAAGCATATCCCAAACTCATAACGCAGAATCCAAACTGCAATATCCATCTCAACTTCCAACTACTCCAAACCATTCTTCTATCTTTATCTTACTCTGTGAATTCTAACTTCTGTTTATATTAAGAAACAATTATGTTGCTTCTTGCAACTTGAGTTTCTTTTACTACATTTTTATTCTTTTGTGAAGGTATGTGAGGGAAAAGATCAACGTTTTGCTTGGTGCTTGGTATTAGTCAACGAGTTCTTAAAATCATTGATGAAGGAATATGTTGCCAACGAAAATTCTTATATTTCATTCAATTATATAACATCAGCTCTCGTGTTTAATTATTCTCGAAAACATATACAATGAAATCATAATGAAATCATACTCTTTTTGATTATGACCTTAATAAACAAAATGAAATCACAAGTATGTCAAAAAAACAAGAAAAGAAATCACAAGAATATATATAGGTGGATATGTGAAAAGAGACGTGGAGGGGTGTTTGTTGGTTCCATGAGTTAGGTGCAGCCGAACACGCATTTGGCAAAATGGCAACGATGAAAGGTCAAAACATATAAGGGAAAGAAAGGGGTGATTTTCTAAGGAAATTAAGATAAGAGGACAGGGATGCAAATATCGAAAAAGTATAGGACGTAGAAACCGTTGACTTGGGACAAGTTCATGCCACGTGTCGCATATGACTTTCAGGCGCAAATCACTTACTTTCTTTGTAGAGTTTTCTTTGTATCGTCTAAAATATTTTTATTAGAGCATCATTACTGGTTGTCCCAAAATTTGAGTCCTTAAATATTTTATTATTACTTTGTACTTAAGAAATTTTGGTAAGGACAATCATAAAAATAGAGTTTATTGGTAGGATTTTATAAGTTTCTTATTAGTCACTCACGTACGTACCCTGGTCTGCAAACCTTCTCATTCTCGCTTCCTTCATGTTTCCAAACCGAGAGTCCAGCCTCTGAGGTCATTGCTTCTGTCCTCCTCCATATGCGCTTGCTTCTGCTCTATCTTTTCCCTTTGCTGCATTGTATTTGCATATCAAGATCAACAAAGAAATCTTCAAATCTTTTTGTTACGGAAATGCAAATAAGTTATACATGCTTATATAGGTATTCATATTGGATCAGTTTCCAAGCGCATTTGGGTCTGTTCGTTAAAGATCAGATGTAAAATACACTCTATTCAAGTTCACGCTTACTGACCAAAACCAATCCCATGGAGGTGATCCAATGCAAGGTAACAGATCAATAAATACGAATGATTTTACCTTTGCCATAAATCCTCTTTGTGGAGATCTATACTGAGCTGGTGGGGTAATAAACCTGCAGACAAGATAAAGGGTTGAATAAGTGGAAAAGGTTTATTAAGACTGTTCGAAAGATGATCCGTTTTGCAACAAACAACGATGAGGATATGTTACAATAGATCACCGTTGTAGCTTTGCACAGAGACACCACGTTCCACAAGCTTCTCCTTCACGGTATGGTCACGAACCAACGAAACAGGATCTACAACAAGGAAAGGGTAACTTCATATCAACCTCAGGTGACTAAAGACGACTTTAGTAGCACCGGTTGCACGAACACAGTCCAAGATAGCTGAAATGGTGTTATGGGTTTTGATCAAAGTGAGGTGAGATTCAAGAGCCTTCAAGGACTGGCTCAAGTGAGCAAGTGATTGTTTCATTGTCGACATGCTTATTATGACCAGAGAGATATCAAGACACAAACTCAGCTAAACTCCACCACTCTCTGTCTAAATAATACCAAACCATAAATCAAAAATCTTTAAAATTCTTTACCTCAAAAACAGAGAAAGCAAGATACTTTCAATTCAAAGATCAATTATCTACTAGATGAAAGCATATTCAAGAAGTACATGTTTGAATAAAATCAAAATTTTGAAACTTTTTTTACCAGGACTTAATCAGAGTTGAGGGCAGAGATCTTTGAGCAGCTTTGGATCTTGAGGAGAAAGAAGAACTTGGAGTTGTGAAGGATGATTATTGATGATCGACCTCTGCTCTGTCACCCACCAGTTTCTTTCTGACCCATCATCGCTGGCCGTCTCTGACGAAGCTCAATCACGCAAACCTGCAATCGGCGGAGAAGCAGAGAAGAAGGGAGAAGACGACTTCGCCTCTTCCTTAAAACGCGACACGTACCTCTTAGGACGACCCAACAAGGTTCTTAATTAAGGTCCGTCCCACTAATTTCTTTTCTTTTTCCATTTATTTTTAAGCCCAAAACCCATTAGGACCCAACCAAGGACCAGCGATACTTATGGTCTTAGTCCCTTCTTATAAAAAAACAACTAAGATATAAACCATTAAAAGGGACATTTTTATCTTCTGATAACTAGAAATTAGTCAATTACCTACACTACATTCTAACGAACAACTCTATTTGCATCATGCTAATTTTTATATAGAACTACTTCCATAAAACTACAATTGCATCATTTGAAAATTAAAACACATGATCGGAAAAGGCTCCCACAATTACGCACTTTTAATCCTGTTTTGTATTTCGTTAACGAAAATAGAAACCACTCGTTAATTTGGATCCAGTTTTAAAATTTGGTAGCCTGAATCACAATGATAAAACTCTTTTTGTTCATAATCATAATCCTAAACTCTTTGTTTTTCGTTTCAGCTGGAAAATATTTAACCTCTAATCTACATAACCATGACCGCAGTCACTCGTTTATATATCTTCTAACTGTATTTTAGGAAGATAAGCTGCCATACAAGTAAAATAGACTTATAAACAAGTTTAACAAAATTGATAGAAAGTAGAATTCTGAAACATAAGTACAGACGAACAAGTCCTAATGCACAAGTAATTAAGTACCCATAGAATCAAATGAAACACAAGTCTTACATAAAACAATAGAAATGTCTCAAATAAAAAAGCATAACAAACTGGAAAGAGTGAATGTTCTATGCTATATAAAAAATCCAAACCCTGAATATCCCTATTTAAGTTTTCTGTATATGTCTCTGCGTACGTGAGTGGTGTTCTGCGGCCTCAGTGTGGACTTTTGGTGATCAATATATCAATCCAAATAAATTCCTACGAAGAAAAAACTACAAACTTCTTGAGTAACGGATGCATATTTGTATAAAAACCGTCTAGTTGATGTTCTTTACGCCGAGATGGATCGATATGGCAATTAATGTGGACGTAAGTATTTTTTTTTCTTCTTTTTTGTTATGTACGGCTATATATGCATGTGAGGATCAAGCCTTAGTGCTTGAGAAACTGGGGAGAAGGTCAAGGCAGTGAATGAAATGACGGTCGTGCACAAGAGGATTCCCGGTTCTCCTAGGTGGAGAACCTGCGTACCACATTGACTCTACTGTTCCACCTTCTGTCGGCTGAACCTACCACAATAAAATATAATGACTTATTAGCTCTCAAGAAGCATGCATGCATGCAAATTTGGAGATACCCCTTCAGTTTTCATATAGGTATGGCCATGACATTTTCGGCTTCAATTGGTGACTGTGTAAATAATGAAATACATGAAAAAAAAGTTGAACAAAATTTCATTTACTGAATTGAATTGGAAAAAAAATTGAACAAAGAGGAATTATTGTTTTCCACTTGTTCCTCATCAAAATTAGATGATGAAATATAGTGGACCCCATGTGTTAACAATTTGACAAAATATTCAACCTAATTGGTAACAATTTGAAAGAACAACCAATTCATCACTTTTTTTTTCCTAAAGTGGTGTCACCAATTGAAGCCTTCATGTTTTATGTTCCGACAAAAAAAATCAGTGAGTTTGACAAAGATAAAAAAAATCAGACTTTGAACTATTTCATATGTTTCTTTTTGATACTCACATGTACTACTAATTTTGAAATATGAATTACATATGCGATGAAGAAAGCAAGTATGACCTTATCGATTATGCTGATAATGCAACTTCTTACCTCTGAACTTTGTTGGCTGATTGAGAGTTGAGACACAAACATGCATATAGGAGCCATCATAATGAAGTTTCAAGAAATGTAAAAAAAAAGGGAGAATTATATAGAGCCTTTGTTTCAATAACAATTTTGACGTTAATACTTACCTGTATATGAGAAAAAAAAATCACAAAGTTCTTATGAAATGGAGATACAGGACTCCAAACGTTAACTAAAAATATATACAAATTAACAAAATAGACCAGATAATGTTACCAGTTGGGAGAGTGTAGGGAACATGTGAGAGGTTTGAGGAAATCAGGAAGAGAATGACAAACACGACGAGGCTTCGGGCAAAGTGGTTGATTCGTTGACGTCGTTGTCTCTGAGTGATGTTGCATCTTTTCTCCTTTTATATATAAAGCCGAAGAACAGCTAGTAATTATGTAAATTTATCCTTTGTTAAACTGGTGTCTGGAAAGTAATTAATTAGTGTATGTACACGAAACAGAAAAAAATTATAATGCCATTCGTTGATTTTGTAGTGATGAGTGAAGCAAAGTTTGGTTATTCTTAGACAAAACACTAAAAAGAAAACGTGACCAATTTACACGTGTGAAGTTTCTGTGATTCCTCAATGTCTTGGCAAAGAGTGAAAGTAGGGTTGATGTTCTTGACTACTCACCCCACATTTATTTGCTTTTACACTTATGTAAATCTACAGTAGGGCCTCTTGTTCACACCTCTCAAAGCCCATTTTCTTGCTGGCTATTTCTAGAGAAAAGGCCCACTGATGTTTTTTTTATTATTTTATCATTAAAATATGATATGTGGGAGAGGAGAGAAGAGAGGAAAGTGAAGGCACATGGGAGAAGTGAAGAGGAAAGGGGGAAAAGAAGTGAAGCTGGTCGGTCAGGAGGTGCAGGTGGAGATGGAGGTGGAAGTTGATGTGCACACCACCACACGTATAACCTTATTGAGACAGCTAACTTTAAATGATATCACTATATCACGTGTCTCTCTTTCAATCACTCACAGATATTCCACCTTTTTTTCTCTCTCTTTTTTCTAAAAAAAAATGTAGACTATCAAAATCTTATTCGACCAACACACACCACACTTCTCTTTCCATCTTCTCATATATAATTGCAAACACTTTTCACAACTTCACGTAGCTTCTCCTCTCTTAAAATAAACCTACAGATCGTTTGGGACATGATAAGGACTAAATCTATAAAGTGATAAGTTAGTGTCATAAATTGAAAGTATTAGAAAGATATAGGACCGTTTAGCAAAACAAAAAAAGGGACAGGAAAAGTCAATTAGAGGAACAAGAGAGGAGAGTTAGGTTTTTTAATAGAAAAAATCTGATCCAGTAACAGGGATTGGATTGTCTGGTTAGAAGCAGTGGAGCCCCTTTCCTTCTCTTTCGCCTTTCCTCTCAGAGAGAGAGTCTCAGACACCACCAAGCAAAGCCCTTCTTCTTCCTCCTGGATCCAACTCAGATCCATCTCTCTCTCTCTTACCATACTTCGATCCTTTCAGATCTCAATCGCTTCTTCTCTTTTCTTGTAAAGCTTCATCAGGTGTCTTTCTGATCTTCTCTCTCTTTACTACAAAACCCTTGTCTTAAGATCAATATTGCTTTGAATCTCGATTCTGGAGTTCCTGTTGATGAGCGTCATCTTTCGTATCTGTTGACTTCTCCCTGTTACATCTGCTTGGTACCCACTTTCTCCAGTTTGATAAAGTTTGAATCTTTTTTTATTTTTTGTAGTTGGATTGACCCAAGTTTCTATTTTGGGAAATTCTGAGAAACCCATTTCTATTTTTGAACTGTAGATCCATAAAGCTTAATCCTTTCCACTTGTTTGTAGTATTAACTTTGACGGATGTGGAGGAAGAGAAAGAGGGTTTCCCTGATGGCATGAGGGGGATATTGTTAGCAACTTTGATGAAACTTTTGAGCGCTTGTCTGTGGCCTTCATCAGCGGGCAGGTCCGTTGATTCAACTGGAAAACACGATGGACTCCTCTGGTACAAAGACTCTGGTCAGCACCTACTCGGTGACTTCTCTATGGCCGTTGTTCAGGCCAACAATCTCCTCGAGGATCAGAGCCAAGTTGAGTCTGGCCCTTTGAGTACCCTTGACTCTGGTTCTGGTCCTTATGGTACTTTTATCGGAATCTATGACGGTCATGGCGGGCCTGAGACCTCCCGCTTTGTCAATGACCATCTCTTTCAGCATTTAAAGAGTGAGTTCATTTGAATTGCATACATATTTGTATTGAAACTAAAATAATAATCTTTAATTGAAATACAACTGCAGGGTTTGCAGCAGAGCAGGGGTGTATGTCTATGGATGTGATTAGAAAGGCGTATGAAGCTACTGAAGAAGGGTTTCTTGGGGTTGTGACGAAGCAGTGGCCGGTTAAGCCACTGATTGCAGCGGTTGGGTCTTGCTGCCTTGTGGGTGTTATATGCGGAGGGATGCTCTACATAGCTAACGTTGGGGATTCACGTGCGGTCCTCGGAAGGGCTATGAAGGCGACTGGTGAGGCTATTGCGCTTCAGCTCTCTGCTGAACATAATGTGAGCATCGAGTCTGTTAGGCAGGAGATGCACTCCTTGCACCCGGATGACTCGCATATCGTCGTGTTGAAGCACAATGTGTGGCGCGTTAAGGGCCTTATTCAGGTAACATGGTTTGGTTGTCTTAGTAATGTCTTACACTAAGATAGATATGTCTGTTTCTTGGCCATGTCAAGATGTAAGCCCTGAAGATGGGAGTTTTGAATATGTTTGTTTCTTTGCAGGTGTCTAGATCCATAGGAGACATGTATCTGAAGAAGGCGGAGTTCAACAGGGAACCGTTGTACACCAAGTATAGACTCAGAGAGCCGATCAAAAGACCAATCTTGAGTGGGGAACCGTCGATAACAGAGCATGAGCTCCAACCACAAGACCAGTTTCTTATATTTGCTTCTGATGGACTATGGGAACAGCTTAGCAACCAAGAAGCTGTTGACATCGTTCAGAACCACCCACGAAACGTGCGTTAAGACTCTTTTCTTCATCTTCTTCTTTCAAAACCAAGTATTGATTATGATCATTTGCTGTGTGAATGAAAAGCAGGGGATAGCACGTAGACTGGTGAAGATGGCAATGCAAGCGGCAGCGAAGAAGAGAGAAATGAGATACTCTGATCTGATGAAGATAGAGAGAGGCGTGAGGAGGCATTTCCACGATGACATCACTGTGGTAGTTATCTACCTTGATACCAGTGTAGTGAGCTCTGCCAAAGGACCTTCTCTTTCTATCCGAGGCCGCGGTATGACTTTCCCCAAGAAACTCTAAAGCTACTCCCTCCCACGCTTTAGGTTTCCCATCTTTTGTAGTTATTTACAAAAATATTTATATATCTATCTATCACTCTTTGTTGGTATAAAAGAATGTATAATTTTAACGTGAAAGCCACACACACGTTTGGAACCGAACCCATTCCGGTAATTATTGATTTTTATTTGTTCAACAAGACTTGTGTGTAATGATGTAATTGTTGTTGATGGATGAATGAATGTAGTAAGCCTTTCCGCCTCCTCTATGTTTTGTATTGCATAAAACTCTTTTCACAAAAGAGTCTTTGATAATGATTTACATTCTAAATACGTGAATGAATCCAAGAATCAGCTCAAGTGACAGAGCATTCATCAAGATACATTTGTCCTCGTTTCAGGTCCTTTCATTCATTACGTGTTGGCGTGTTGCACATTTTTGTCAGTTTACTCTAAAAGCAAGTATTTAAACTCACTTATCTTTTTAATTGCTTCTGATTAGCTTTCTCACATCCAATCCAGTGAAATGGAACAAAAGGAAAGCTTGCCTTGTTGATCTGTACTTGTTTGGTGCTAAGTGGGAGCTTTTGAAATAGTTGACTTTGCCGTCTTTTATTGTTTTTTTCTTTTTGGTTTTTGTTAAAATAAAGAAATCTACTCAACACTACTGTAGATCATATTCTGCAGCCATGTAGAGAGAAAGCTTGAACTCAACCTGAGTAATTATAAGTTTCAATTTACATATTGTTTTCCCATTTACTGGTGGTTATAATTTTTTTTTTTTTGTAGTTAGCAAAAAAAAAATCATATAAATTTACTTTAGTTAAACTTAATTTTTAAATGAGAGAATCTTGGTTTATTTTCTTTCCTCATTTTTGGGTTC
Source organism: Raphanus sativus (assembly GCF_000801105.2). Classification (NCBI taxonomy): domain Eukaryota; kingdom Viridiplantae; phylum Streptophyta; class Magnoliopsida; order Brassicales; family Brassicaceae; genus Raphanus; species Raphanus sativus. The sequence goes on along the minus strand of NC_079516.1, from coordinate 39,052,068 downwards.
CTAGTCTAGTTTACGCAATCGGAGATAAATTATGTTGAGAATGATTTTATAGCCAGTTTTATTTCAGAATTTAAAAGGATAATTTTTCCTGCTATTTTTAACTAATTTTTCCTGCTATATGTTGACAAAAAGCAACCTAATAATATACACCTGAAATCAACTCCTTGATTGGTTGTCCACTTCGAAGGTAAATGTTTATAAAAGAAACTTTGAATCCTAGAAGAACGCTTGAGAGAAATTAACTCATGATTGAATGACTTAGTGTTATTTTAATGAGCATTGATATTAAGCTACTCAACGGTAGCAAACCCAAAAAGCTGAACTATAACATCAAAATAATGTGGTGAGCAAGAGCAGGTAAATTTTGATATACTATATTTTGCAAGTCTTTAAGAAAATATAATTAGGTAGAGAAAGATAGTGTGTGTTTCTGCATAAATTTATGGCAATGGTGGACCGAAGACGTTAAATGTAGTAGAGTTAGAGAGAAACGTAAATACGGGTGTTCAATAGTTCTTGCATTCCCCACCCATCTTAACAACAGACAAAGAAAAGCTCTGGCGTTACAATGTGCATTAAAAACTCGAATCTCTTCAACAGAAAAGAGAGAGAGAGAGAGAGAGGTCATTAGGGTTCATAACTCACTTGAGGTTGTAAAAAGCAGAAAGGCACAGAGAGAGGAAGAGAGGGAGTATAGTAGTTGAAAAAAAGAGCAGTAAGAACATTAATGGTTGCAGGCAGCCAGTGTCCCATCTTTTCTGCGAGATTCCCTCATAATTTATTACATAGCATCTTCAGTGTTCTTTTAACTTCTTCCTCAAATCTTCCTACGTTACACATTTTTTTTTTAAAAAATAATAGTAACTGATATGAAACTCAACGAGGAAAGACAGAGGAGGAGGCAAAGTAGTATTGGTTCACATTGTATAGCCAATTTAGTTTGTAACGATGGATACATATAATTGAACTTGAAATAGAGAGAGAGAGAGAGAGAGAGAGAGAGAGAGAGAGAGAGAGAGAGAGAGAGAGAGAGAGAAGAGAGAGAGAGAGAGAGAGAGAAGAGAGAGAGAGAGAGAGAGAGAGAGAGAGAGAGAGAGAGAGAGAGAGAGAGAGAGAGAGAGAGGGAGAGAAGAGAGGAGAGGGAGTAAAGAGGTTGAGCCAGCCTTTTGTGCATTGGTAGTAGATGTGGTTTTAATGCTCCATACCTTCCATTTCCTTCTCTCTTTAACCCTAATTTAATACCTTTCCTTTATAACTCTCCCCCACAGACATTCTCACCTTCTCCTCATCACACTTCCCCTCACACGTCTATCTTCTTTTATTTTCACAAGACATATGTCTTCCTTTGAATCTGCACCAGTTAGCACTAGAGAGTCCTCTTTGATATTGGCCTGGTTCATTCAGATCTTCCCGACCAAACCACGCAACAACTCTCTTAGATATCTGATTGAGCCGCGTCAATATCTCAGTGCTCTCTCGTCTCTCTTTCTCTCTCTGTTTCTTGTAGATCTACTTATAGCTATATATTGACTTTTTATGCTTATGTATGTGTTGAAAATGGAGACTGGTAGATTCTTTGTTGATGGCAAAACTCTTTTTAGGTAACTGATCTTGCTTAGAATGTCTAGAGTTTTTTTTTAAACAAGTCACTCACCAGACACTAATGGTGTGTCTCAATGGAAGCCTAACCCTTTCTTGTCATCCAAGGTGCCCCCACAAAACCCTTCATCAGCTTCTTTTATCTCTTCTACTGCTTTGCTTCATTATTATCTATGGATTCCTTTTGGAATGTATAGTTTATTGTCTACTACTTTTCATTAAAACAAAATTAAGACAGAAATTTCAGCTTGACTGATCTTGTTTATCAGTACAAACTAAAGAGTGTTAGGGTTAATTAGTTAAATATACAAAATCACAATAATTTGAAAGGACAATGATATGTTATGTAGATGTCACAATCACAATAGAGGTAGAAGAAACAAGGGCATATATTGAAGTGGATCATCATGGGATTTTAATGGGAGAGAATCTGACGAGCACGAACCCTAACCTGCAAGCGAGCAAGAGCATGCATACAATGTAATGCTATTCGAGCTTGTCTCCTCACAAGCACTCCTCTAGCCACCGCTTGAAGCTTCACAAGACTCCTCAACGCTCTAAATGCTCTCCTTCCCTACAATACTTACAATGGTTAACTTTCTAGTAATCAAAAGAAACAAGGTTTTGTAATGACAAGAGAAAACGTGTATGTTTTTTTATACCAGGTGACCTCTGAAATAAGCTTGGATTTTAATGGCGGCAATGTGTTCTTTAGTGGTTTGTGGGATAAATGAGCGAATGGTGGTGATACTGCTGGGAGATCGCCGGAGAAGCTTCCTCCTTACGACACCAAACAATCTTTTCGAGTTGGAGTTGGCCATATTGTGAATACCTGTCGCTCTGCTTTGGTACGAGTTTTTTTTTTTAAGCAGAGACGTGCGTAAAATGTAAATAAAAGTGAAGGCGGTGACTTTAAGGGATGGAGATGATGTGCTCTCCATTTTTGTTTGTTGATTTGTTAACGAACGAACGTGCTCCCATGCTATTCTCTACTTTGTACTTGATTTTGTTTATTACTTTTGAAGACAGAAAAGTCGTTGGTCTTTCTATGTATAGTTAAGTTAACTAGGTGATTTTTGTTTGTTTATACGTTTTAAGTTATTTTGTAATTTATATGTACAACAAAAGATATTATGTATCATTATGTTTACATCTTATATATATGATTTTACATATAATATTTTGTATTATTTCAAATATTTATTTTGATATATTAAGTTACATCTATTATATTAAATTAAACAGGTTCTTATATGTTAAAATTGAAATATTATTTTGTTAAATTCATGTAGTTCAATTTATCCTCTTATATTTGTAAATATATTTGATTTTGTTTTTGTATAATTGGTATATATTGTTATAGAAAAATAGGAAACAGAAATATAAATCAGCTCTGGCATTAATAAACATAATTTGTAGTATTTTGGAAATCCATATACTTATAATAATTGGTTGATTTGATTATTCATATTAATAATGATTTGTTATTCATATTTTAGTATATCAATTTTTTTAAAAAGAATCACAAGTTTTTTTATTACAATTAGACTAAAATAAGAACATCTTACTAATTGGATTTTATTTTATTTTATTTTATCTTCGGATGATAAATATATTTTGTAGATTATGTATAATTTGAAATATTTTGTTTTCAGTAATTTTCTTTTGTGAAATTGAAGTGTTGGTAATTATTTTTATAATTTTTTAACAATTTAATCAAAATATATTTATAAAGGAAATATTATTTATCTTATTGCAGCCTCACATTTTAATTATTTATTTGGTTACAAAATAGTAATAAGATATACTCATTTTTAAAGTAAGATATTAATATTCATTTATGTTGTTAAAATTATTTTATTATTATTATTTGATCAAATATATTTATAATAAAATATTATTATGTTTTAGAAAAGAATGACTAAAGTATTCTAGTTTTCAATTTTTTTGTGAAGTTATGTTATATACACACACACACACACACATATATATATATATATATATGTAAAGTGTATTTTAAAAAAAAAATATTTTTATTATTGTTTTTAGGAAACATAAAGCGTAATAAAATTAAAATTCGTTTTATATAAAAATCAATGTTTGTATTTTATAAATCTTTTCCTTTTTTTTATTATTTATATGCTTTAGTAAAAAGGAAAATTATATTAAAAATTTAATCTCAATTTTATTTAAAAAAGGAAACATGACTAATTGTTATTAATGGAAATTGAAATATTATTTTTAGTTCATTAATTTTTTTTTGTAATTAATCAACGTAAAAATAACGCGAGGACGATATGTAGGGACTGACTTCGCAAATATATATATATATATATATATATATATATATATATTTTTTTTTTAAAAAATTAGATATATTGATTATGTTTTTAGGAAATATAAAGAATAATAAAACTAAAATTCATTTTATATAAAAATCAATGTTTATATTTTATAAATCTTTTCCTTTTCCTTTTTATATTTATATGCTTTAATCAAAATGAAAATTTATATTAAAATTTAATCTTAATTTTATTAATAAAAAAGAAACATGAATAATTGTTATTAATGAAAATAAAAATAATATTTTTAGTTCATTAAGGTTATTTTTGAAATTAACCATCAGGAAAACTAACATGAGGACGATACATAGAGACTGAGTTCTCAAATATATAAATATATATTGTAAGTATATATTTAAAAATTAGATATGTTTATTATTGTTTTTAGGAAACATAAAGAATAATAAAATTAAAATTCGTTTAACATAAAAATCATTTTTTTATATTTTATAAATATTTTCCTTTTTTATTATTTATAGGCTTTTGTCAAAAAGGAAAATTATATTAAAAAGTTAATCTCAATTTTATTAAGAAAAGGAAACATGAACAATTGTTATTAGTGGAAATCAAAATAATATTTTAGTTCATTATGATTTTAGTTTGTTTTTTCTTTTGGTTTTCGTTTTAGTTTGGATTTTAGTTTTTTTTCTTTTCATTTGGTTTCACCTTTACATGTCGAGACTCTTTTATTATTTTTGGAAAGTTTTTAAATTCTGAAAAATTCGAGGAATTCTTATTCATTGGTTGCTGGATTATTCATCTATATATACTGTTCTTGTATACAAATGTTTGATGTTTTTAATTGCATATAAAAAATTGATTTTTAACTTTAATTAATACATTTTACTTTAAAACTAAAATATAAATCAAAACCTAAAAGTACGAACAATAGAAAATAATCGAGAACAAATAAAAGTAACAAAACTAATAAACCATATGTATTTAATTTTTATTGGTCTATGTACAAATCGTAAACATCAAATATTTTAAATTAAGAAAGAGTATTATTTTAGTTTCTCGCTTTTCTTCGCTTGATTTATTGCATAATGTAAAAACTCTATAAATTAATAATGTTGAAATTAAAATATTTTGTTAATTTATTGAGTTGTTAATTTATAAAAAAAATCTTTTTAGATTTTTATATTTAAAATCTATTTCTTTATAAAATAATAAAGTTATGTGATTCTACCTTATATACATTAATTAAAATTTTGGAATACGAGTTTCATACATCATTTATTATATGATTTAGTGTATACAAATATGAGTCTGTAATGTTGTTGACAAAAAAAAAAGTGAGACTATATATATAATATTTAAAATATGTTATTTTATCATCTTATTAATTTATGTAATATATTAAACTTTTCAAATTTAAAAATGGAAAGTTTTATTAATTCAGTGTATTTATTAATTTATCAAATATTAATTTATAAAAAAATTAGTTAGGTTCTATTTGGTTAAATATCATGCGGACACAAAACCTAATTTGTAAGCCCGTAAGTTTCCAAATTTTTAAATGGGCTTAAACTCGGAAACAGGCCCAACTAAAGTGTCTTCCCCAAGGATCTTAAAACATCATCTCATCACCACCACCACTGTCTCGTTTGTAGCTAAAGAGAAAATCAGGCAATCGCCAACTAATCTCTACTCTCTCTCTCTCTCTCTCTCTCTCTCTCTCTCTCTCTGTCAATTTACAGCTACAACAAGTCTACAAGATCGCATTTCTGGAGAATCTTATTTTGTCTTTCGTGCGCGATCCTCCCTGTCTCTGTCTCTCTCTCCCACCAATGTTTGTCTGAGAGAGAGAGAGAGAGAGAGAGAGTCAACCATGGGCGTGTGCTGTCCTATTCTCCGACCCTGGGATCGAACCCGAGACAGCTATCTCCTTAGCATCCCTTGTCTCTCTGATCCTGGTAACCACTCCTTTTTGAATCCTGATCATGATCCCTTTTCAATTTACTTATCTGAATTCGGTTTTAAAGGTTTGTGGATTTGATTCACTAAAACCCCCAATTGTGTTTTGGTTTTTTTGCTAAAAGTGAAAAGATCTTCTCTGTTAATGAAACTGGGACTAGTAGCTATACACCTCGTCTTCATCGGCTTCCTCTTCGTTTGCGATGCTGACTTCATCGACAAAACTAAGCGAGATCCATGGTACTTGTTAATTAATCTACGTTTCGCTTATTTACTCTATTAAAAAACAATCTTTAATTGGTGCTTGATTCTGTTAACAGGTACACGGCTTCTTACTTGTTGTTGTTTTCTCTCACGCTTCTTCAGTACTTTGTGACTTCTGGCTCTTCACCTGGGTACAAAAAATCTAAAACTAAACTAAACTACTTCATCACTGTCCCTAGTGTGCTGAAAAGCTTCTTCCTTGTCTTGTAAGGTATGTAATTGATGCAATGAGGGAGGTTTGCGGGAATGATGCAATTTACAGAAATGCACCTACCACCTCAATGTGAGAATTTAGTTATTAATCCTTGTGTTAGGATTTTGATTGGAAACAAGTGATGGAAATGAACTGTGTCTCTGTCTAAGTGTTGTGTTTATATTTATTTTTAATTATGTCGTGTTATTTAAGCGAAGACAACATGGTTCCAGAAAAAATGGGAGCTTTGTTATTAATGTGGAAGGAGAATCAGCTTCAGGTGGTGGTGGTAGTAGTAGAAAGACTCCAACTTCCTCCTGGGCCAAGATGGTTCTTGACTTGTACCCTCCAGGGACATCCTTAAGGTTCTTTAAAGAATCAGCTTTTATTATTACTAGGAAACAAGTGTTACTTGATTCTGAATTGTTTCACTTTTTATTTTTGTTTTGTAACCTGCAGAAATTTGACTTGCGGCTATTGTCATGTGGAGCAGGTAAAACATTTCAATTCAACTTGTTGTTTTTTACCATGTTTTGTTAAATGTTTTCCCTCACTAACTAAACTTGGTTGCAGCCTCCACGAGCCAAGCATTGTCATGATTGTGATAGATGTGTTCTTCAGTTTGATCATCACTGTGTTTGGCTGGGAACATGTGTAGGCCAGAAAAACCATTGTAAATTCTGGTAAAGCTGAAGTTGCACTAATGTTAAGAGCTACCAAAGCTGGATTGTCATTATGTTTAGATCTCTCTCATAAAAGGTGTATCCATGATATTTATCAGGTGGTACATATGTGAAGAGAGTGCTCTATGCATCTGGACACTCATCATGTACATTGACTACCTCAGTAACGTAGCCAAGCCTTGGTATACTAACCTTTTTTTTCTTCATCTCTACACTCATCATGTAAGTTTCTTTGAATAATGATTTTTTTTTTCAAATGGATATGTGAAAAACAGGTGGAAGAATGCAATTATCATACTACTGCTTGCCGTCTTGGTGATCTCCATGATATTTGTGCTGCTTCTATTGCTTTTTCACAGGTATATACACATTTTTTCTTTGATATTCTCCTCAAAATCTCATACGTTTTTGTCTAATTGCTGAGCTCCTGCAGCTACCTCATTCTAACGAATCAGAGCACTTATGAACTTGTGAGACGAAAACGTATTCCCTACATGAGGTATTATTCAACCCCTCTTCTATCTATCTATCTATCTATCTATCTATCACCTAGTAACAATATCAAGTTACTTCAGGGAGAAGAACTAAGTTTCTTTGTCCAAATTGTTAAAATGTGTCGGTTGATAGGTTTTGGTTATGTGATAACAGAGCTTTATTTGTGTGTTTGTAGGAATATTCCGGAACGAGTGCATCCATTTAGCAGAGGCATAAAGAGGAATCTACACAACGTCTGTTGCGGCAACGATACTCTAGACTCACTGCCCACCGCATTCGAACTCGAGGATAAAGCAAGACCCTACACTTGCTTAGATATGTTGAAATGTCGTTGTTGCTAAATTTTTTTTTTTCTTTTTTTTTGGTTTGTTTAGTTAGACAGCTACCATTGTTTTAATCTATGAAACATGTTAAAAAAATATATGTGAACTTGTATACATACACAATGAGGATCTAGTGAATGGAGTTCTAATTAAATCATATATGTGTAGAGAGTGTGTTCAAAATTGAGACTCTTGCTTGGATCATACGCCTGTATAAGCTTTCAAGCGACGCCTCTAGTTCTTCAACCGCAACATCTACGTTTTCCAAGGTTGTGACCAGAGATTTGATTCGTTCCTTGTTTATCTCTTTGGCCAAGGAGAGTCTTTGTAGCTCATCGTCCATCATTTGGAACTCGTTTGTCTGAACTTGAGCGTTTTTATTCGTAACGTTCTTGATCATCAGTTTGGTGACTGAAGACCATTTGGAAGGCATGGGCTTTGGTACAGGTGAGGATAAGGACAACAGGACAGTCCTAAAGGAGTGACATGTTTGTGAACAAACTTGTCGGAGCAGTGTGATGAAAGGATGATTTGCTTCGGAAGAGGAATGTTCGGTTTGTTTGAGCAACGAGAGTAGCTTAGCAAGATCCTTGTGAATCAATCTCCGAGAGCGGATAAAGGCTTTGACGTGGCACTGGATCGTGGAATCTCCACCGTGTGTCCTCCTTCTGAAAGCAGAGCGGAGGTCTCGGAGGCAATCCTTGATGCGGCAAGTGATGTCTCTTAGCTTGGAGCACAAGTCAAGGTGTACAAGAGAAAGATCAAGAAGATGGGTGAAAAAGGAGTGATGAGGGAGTAGTAATGAAGCTGGCGAGTCATTGAATAGATGAGAAACAGAGTCATAGAGCTCTGAGAGAAACGATAGGCTACTGTTATTATCTGTAGGAAGCTTGTTGAGGAGTTGCTGAATATGGTTGAGACAACCATTTGAGTGTAACCGAGCTGGTAAGCTACTAGATCGAACGTGGTAGGTGGAAGCCATTGTTGATAAGGTTGAGAGATAGATAAAGTTTTAGCTGAAGTTGAATACATATATAGAGAGACTAGAGAGAGAGAGATAGGTCAAATGAAATAAGGGTTTAGACTTGTGAAAGTAAAAGCCACGTGAAGGGGACAACGTTCATTTGTTCCATCGAAGCCTACTTTATTTGATATCGACGTGTGCTATTATAGAGTTTGCTATACATGTACCTAATCTGCTAATCTCATGTTTATGTTTTCATAGCTAATTTTCTTTCATTTAAAAAAAAAAGATCAATGAGGTACCCACTTAGATCTTTGGTTAGGCGAGAAGAATCAAAACTAAGATATTTTGTCACGTAATCTCCTTCAACTTTGGGTGTTGATAAACACCGACGTGGAAGGATGTATGGATTGTAATTACTTAATTAGTGAGCGTATATTCTCTCATATTTGTGTGATCATCATCATCAAAGGAATATTGATAATCTAAACAACAAATAGTTATTGAAAATGATTTTTAGAAAAGCTGATGGTTGGATAATACGATATGGGCCAGTGTGCACGAGTGTCTTGTTAAAAACTTACAGAGGAGACGATGATAATAATCAACTCACAATCATAGTTCACACCGTCTTCCTTCTCTAGTATGAATTCATGAATATGACTTGTCACTATCAAAAGTACAGCCTGCAACTGAATATCTTATCCCTCTCTTATTAGATTTAGACATCTCAAAATATCTGTCCTAACTATATCGTTAGGCTTTTCTCATTACTATATCTTCCGGTGCTTTGGATATGCAACTTTTTTCTTATGTAATTGGTCTACAAGTAGACATTTCATTACTTTAAAAAAGAGAAGATATATCATCTGAAATATTTGCTTGATCTCATGCATGTATGAAAACACGAAACTAAATTGTTTTTTTATGTTAGCATTATAGGTTCTGCACTTTAAGTTCATAAGACCATCTCCATCCCTAAACCTCAATTTTGGGGTTCATAACTTTTTTTTTCTAATTTTAATCGATTTTTCTTAAAAAAAAAAAAAGACCGACCAATCGCAGGTCACCACGTGTACGTGAAACTCGCGGAACATTGTAAGAGTTACCTCTTAAACAAGAGGTTTAAGAACATCTTTATAGGTGTAACTTTAAAAATGATTCTTAAACTTTTTTTTCTTTTTGATTAAAAAAAAAAGAAAATTTAACCAATCAGAAAGAAGAATAGAGAAGTGGGACCCGCAAAAAGATTAAAATTTGCCTCTTGCATAAGAGGAGAGAGGGAAATGTTTTAACAAAAATGTGGGCCCATATGGTTAAAACTATCTCAAGAGTTACACCTATAAAGATGCTTAAGAGGTGAGAGAGTGGGAGTTTTAAAAAAAAAGAGGGATTGGTGGGACCCCATTGCTAACAAATTCTATTAAGAGTTGTGCAATGGAGGTGCCCTAATCTCTTACATTCAGTGCCGGTCTAATGGTTTATAATGCTCGAAGCTAAATTTAAAATTTATGTCTCTTATGTATTTTATCAAGATCACAAAATAATATCAAATAAAAAATCAAATTTTATAAACAGTTTATAAAAATTTTTATTGTTGAAATATGAATTTTTTTTTTACATTTTTTCCCGTAAAAACATCCACTATATATATATATGTATATAACTAAGCCTTTTTAATCATAATTGTATCAATAGAGAATATAGAAAGTCCATTTAACATCTTTTGTGATATGGTAGAACACAATTTTTTTTATCAGATTTAACTTCGAAAAGTTCTTTCAGTTGTGGTGACTAATACCAGAATGGTTAATAAATACAATAAGTAGTTTATGTGTTTTGATAACAATCTTCCGATTTTTTTTAAAAAACTTAAACACTTTGATAGTTTTCAAACTTTACATATCTTGATTTTCGAAGAATTTTTAGTTCTATAAATAAATCATCCCCAATTATCTGTGAATGCATACCATTCCATAAATAATTAATAAAAATTAAAAATCATATATTAAAACGTATAAAACCATAACAAATATTTATAAAGTCATTTATTTTGACTAACAAAAGTATATTATAAAATTTAGTAATTTTTTAAAAAATCTTTTATGAAGGTTTCTGAAACGTTTAAAAGATAATAAAAAGTATATTACTTCAAATGGAAATTACAATATTGTATCTTAAAATGTTCTCTATATACCATACTTAATATTTTTATAATTGATACAATATTAACTCTAATTCTAAGAAAATAATCATTTAAACTTTTCTAAATAATCCCAAAAATTAATATTTAGCCAAAACCTTTACAAATTTTATTTGTTTAAGAAATACTAATAAGATTTTTTTTTTAAATATGCCCTATAATTCGGATGCCCTAATCGATGGTTTGGGTGGCTTTCTCTCTGGGCCGGCCCTGTTTACATTACATACCTGCAATCAGTTTTTAAAATTCTTATTTAAATGAAAAGATTTTTGCACCATAATATAAGGTTCAAGCTGAATACACAAAAGATTAACCAACCTAATTCTACTACCATTAAACTACTAAAAACTGATAACTTATTTGTTCTTTTTTCGATAGAAATGTTAATATTTCATAAATGAAACTGGAGAAGGTTACAACTTTGCATCCTATACAAATGATTTCTTGGCAAAAAAAAAGTGAAAACAAGAAAGCATTAAGTTAAGCTAGCAGCAGTGAAACACTGAAACGTGGCCAATTTAAATCAGCCAGTGTTGCATAAGGTTTTGAAACCGACGCGGTCTTTTTCTAGCATGAATCGTGTTGATGATCATTCTATTTGTTTCCTTGAAGACAGCAAGAGGAGCTATGTAAATTTTATTGTGGAGCACTTATTTGTTCTTTCTACGTATATAACTGAATCCTCCAAACACTATCCAATTAATATTTCTTTTGTTTACACATATTTAACCTATGGCTTATATTAAGCAATCCAGCAAAAGTATATATATACAGAAGAAGTTTTTATTGTTTTTTTTTTTTTTTTTGGTATCTCTGGTGTCTGGGCAGCCACTTTCCCAAATATCCCCGAAGGGGTCCAGTGCCCCAGCAGTAAGGATGTTAAATCGCTGTGGCCGGGTTTCGAAGCTGGGTGGCGGGCACCTCAGCTGAGGTTCCATTACCACCAGGCTACGAAGCCCGGTTGTTTTTATTGTTTTTGAACATGCAGAAGAAGTTTTTGTTGTTGAACATATAGAAGAAGTTGGTTTTAAGGAACTATATGAAGTTTAGGTACTGCAATGTGCGACGATAGACAAGGAAAAGTCTGGGCCATCAGCCATGTGAAGTCACGTTACGCTCTTGGATGGACCCTCCCTTACATAAATATAGCAGCTATTAACATTACACTTGTATTTTTTCAATAGAATTATTATTTTGTTTGGTGTTTGTCCTGTTGTGTAATTATTATGCCACCCAATTGCCATTATTGGCGAGCCATTGCCCCCATGGCCCTATCACCTCACCTCTATTTGCCGACTCTCCATAACTCTCTCTCCGATGTCTCTTCCTGCCTTCCCGTATATTTTAATAAAATATCCAAAAATGTCAAAGATATTACATCAATGAGAATTTATAAAAAAGTATAAAGAAGCCTTCTGCTTTTGTTGATCCACTCGTGTTTTCTCTATGTATTTGGGTAAATTAATTTTAAAAAACAAACCTTTTGATATATGAAAATATTAAATGCATGGCAATATATAGGCTTGGAGTTCGGTGGCCGATTCGGTATCGGTCCGGGTGATTCGAATTTTCGAATTTTCAGTGTTATGCTGAGAAGTACCATTCGGGCTTTATTAATTATCAGATCATGTTTCGGTTCGGTTCCTTCTAGGTTCGATTCGGATCAGATGTAACCAATGTTTAAAATCGTCTAAAAAATATGTTTCAAACCTCAAAAATTGATAATTTTTTTTCAAAATATATAAATTATTTACAGATCTAATTAAATACTAGTTAAACTATCTAAATTAGCTAAATACATTCAAAATAACAAATTAAACAAACTACAAAAATATTTTGAATACTTTAAAATATCTAAATCACCTTAAATTATCATATTTAACTAATTTCGGATATTATCGGATCCTAGTTCGGATTTCGATCCGGTTTGGGTTATAACCAAACTCAACTAAGCTCATAAGTCCCGTTGGGATATTTTTGTATGGCAGTTCGGATTCGGTTTTGGTTTTTCCGGTTCGAGTTTAGGTAAGTACTTCGGATTGAGGTAAAAACACCCATACCTAACAATATATAATAAAACAAATGGCATACTAATATTGTATCGCAACTTTTGTTAGCCGTCTAGATTATGGGAGAATTCAAATTTTATCTCAAATTTGATATCATTTTTTTCAAATTTACCTTTACATGATATTGATCATTTTAATAAAACACTTTAAATTTATTATGAAAAAGGCAAAAGTAATCCTCCTAAATTATTTATAAACGTGTAAGATTTGCCTATAGAAGTTTATAAACTCAATCCCACCCTCTAAATACTAAATCTAAACAATAATCTCTAAAACATAAATTCAAATGTTAAAATATTTTTGATTGTGTATTTTTGAAAAATAGTGTCTAACTTATTGTATTTCAAGCAATTTTCTAGATTTATTGTTAGTTATCGTTTGTTACTTTCTAACATGAATCCTTTTAGGGAAACAATAATGCAAACCACGTATTATCATTAATTCTGTTTCATTTTTTGACATCTTATTATTTTCATTTTTGTTATTTAAATGTATTATTGTCTTATGATTAAGTACTATATAAAATTGCAATGGGGCCGGCATCTTAGCAAATATGAACTGTTGCATGTATATCAGTGTGGGGACAAGGGGAATCAAAGCTCCACTCATCTCTCCTTTGTTTATTCGTGAAGTAATTAGCGATTCACTAAAACCACTAGATCATCCGAAATTAAAGATCTTGATGATGACTTTATCATTGGTGGTGGTGCCAAGATTTAACATTAAACAAATAATGTGCACGAGTGAAGGCACTTATACCAATGCTAGAGCGACACGTTATGTATTTGCCATAATAAACCTGTAAGAGAAGTACGGACATGAAATCTTACAAAAACTCCTGGGGATGAAGAAGACTTTGATATTATGTATCTTTAATTAGCGGATTACAGTTACGATTAATCTTCACTATGAGAATTTGTATGTCTTTCTATATATGTTTTGTGTACAATTAGAAGTTTGGAATTAACTAAGAGTGTGTTGTAAGAATGTTAAGCAAGTAAACTCTATATTGGACAAGAGACTTGAAAAGAGAATCAAGTGCAGCTTCAAGCCCCTCTGTTCTTTCCTCTAATATCTCCAGAGCCTTCTTCACCAATTCCTTGGAGTTTTCTCCATCCGAACGCAAAACCAAATCCAGATTATGCAACTCGCTCATTATTGACGTCGACGATCGACCACCACCACCAATAAGCTTAGAGACAAATCTGAGAGTACATGTGTTTGTCTTCATGGCCGATGATGTCGACAGAAACGTGAAAAGGGATCGAAAGAGGGAAACGGCTAAGGCAGTGGTCTCAGAGCTATCCAGCTTCTTGAGGCCAAGAACAAGCTTGTTAGTCTCTTTCTTGATCTTTTTCCTGAAGACAAAGTACTCTTTGGTCTGGACCTCCATGGATTTTCCTTTTCTCCTAAGTGCAGATTGAAGGTTGAGGATATGCTCTTTAAGAGTGAGGATTAGGTTTCTCGCTGCGTCACAAGAGTCTAGTAACGTGGCTGACACGTCAAGAGAGTTTTCAGCTTGAGCGGTGGGAAGAGAGTGGTTGAGCTGGTGGAGGGAATGGTAAAGCTCCGAGAGGTTGAGTAATGAGATTTGAAGAGATTGAGAATCAGAGGATGCTGTGTTCTGGCAAGTGTGAAGTTGAGAGAGTGCAGCTTGGAATTTAGCTGAAGGAGGATGGATTCTTGAGGGAAGACTTATAGATCTAATGGCCATATGGAGATGGGTTTCAGGAAATGCCATGTTTCTTGATTCTGCTGTAGAGAAAGAAAGGAGAGGTTGTGTATATATATGAGTAAAGGCATGTGAGGGAAACATGTGGATATTTAATATTATATGTATAGTGAATGTTTAGTTAAGCCATGATGCACATGGAAGGTGAAGGAAGCTTTGAATGCTCTGTTTTTGAACGTGAAACTAACTTCAGAGGACCAGAGCTAAATGGAGCCATGACAAGATGTTGCTTTTGTGATTGCCATTTGATAAACCGGAGAGAGTGGGTTTGTCAGAAGGAGACATGGAAACATTTGTTGCAGACCATTTTCAGATTTTAACTCTCCTTTGTTCCATCCAATTGGTCGATTTTCATCCTATTGATTATTCACATTTTGTTTGTTTGTTATGGACAACTTCCCAAGACGGTCGTGAAGCGATAGACGTTGTAACCGTAACAAAGTTATTTTATTAAGAAAAGTCTTTATCTAATATTGATTAGGATCTAGGAGGGCGGTTCAATGTTTTGTCCCATGATTCAATCAAGCAACTCGTTTTATTATAAGTTTTTTTTTAAAATGTGATTGAGTGCTTCAAGGCTGTCATCGGGTTCATGATCAACTAGAGGCATCGTTTAGAGAGAGACATGATTATGAACTAAGATAATAGTCTGTCTCCGTTACAACTTACAAGAGCCATGCTTATATATTAAATTTGTTTACTCAGAGAGAAAAATTATGTAGGTCGTATGTATACAAATGAGACGGTGTAATGTACGGTGAATCTTAAAGTGGTACGTTTCAGACAAAAGATCTGCATGGGATTTGATACATTGAACCTCGTCTTAAAAGTAAGATCTGTCTCAAGAAGAATTACTTCGCTAGAAAGATAAAAGGTTAGTGACAAGGAGAAACTAACATAGCTAGGTTTCAGTATAAAATCAATATTCAAAAGTTAGTGCAAGGAGAAACTACTTCTCACTGACAAACTTCAAATTTCACATACATTGAAAGCATGAGACATGAACCCTAGAGATCAACGGATTTATACTGTACCTCTCACTTGAGATTAGTTATGGATTTGTTTGAAACACTAAGCGACATGTGAGCTATCTAGATCTTATTTAGAGACATTCACACTATATATGGAAGCTCAATAAGTTGGTTATGTTAAGGTTGACATAAATGGCTGAACAGTGAGAATTATGAATAATGTTAGTTAGGTTCACTACATATAGTGACGGGTTTCGCTCATCATCACATGCAAGTGGGGAGGTTACGTAGGTTTAAATATTGGTTTGCATCCATGATTTGCCAACACATGACGAACCGGTTGTTGTGACTTGTGAGAAGCTATTGTTTGCGTTACCTATTGCTGAGTTTCTTCAGTCCATCCATACAAAATACCTAATAACTTAGATATATTGATACCTAATAACTTTCATATACTTCCGCACTGAAATGTTTACTAGTTAATAAAATACTTAATCTCATATGCTGATTAAGATTTAATTATGAGGGAGGTTCACTGCTTTGTCCCCTGATTCACTCAAAGCAAATACAAATTTATTACAAAGTTTCAAACTCGATTGAGTGCTTCAAGCCTGGCATTGTTTATTTTATGATTAATCCAAAGCATTGTTGAGAAAAAGAGACAAGATTCTGAGTTAAGATAATAGTCTGTCTCCGTTACAAGAGCTATGAGTATCTTGTAAAGTTTCATTTTGACAAAAAAAAAAAAAAAGAGATCCTATGGGACTATTGTAATGTACGGGGAATCTTTAAAAGTGGTACGTTTCAAACAAAAAAGATATTCTTGGAGTTTGATACATTGAACCTTCTCTCAGAGTCAATCCATGTTTGCTTGCTTCTACTGTATCTGCAGGTAATGATTCAGAAAAAGGCCTGATGATTTAGGCCGAAATAAAACCCCTTCCTTTTGAAAACTCAAAAATCAAAATGCATCCATAAAAACATGGCACTGTAAGAAATACATTTAAAGCCCACAAATTAGGACGGCCCATCCAATGGTATGACCATGGGGTATGATTATTGCTCGGTCTTTAACATTGGTCCTTAATATACATATATGTATATGTATAGACTATATATGCGTATATAATTGTTTGCTAAGGACTTTACGGAAACCGAAACCGAAAACTTCTTAATTAAGGAACTTTCGGTTTCGGTTTCCGTAAAGTCCTTAGCAAATAATTATATACGCATATATAGTATATATATATACATATATGTATATTAAGGACCAATGCTCTGACACATAGTAAAGGTAGACCTGTGAATTTAAGTCATCATCCGTCCGCCGACCCCATCTCGTTTGATCTGCGGTAGGGCTGGCGTGGATTAGACAATTTTAAAAATTCAAACTGCAGGTGGGAATTGAGTATATTTATGCGGAGTGAGTGTGGGTCATCAAAATTTAAATTGTGGGATGCCAACCGATCCTCAAAATAGTTTTCTTAATATTTTCTTAAATAAAATAAAAAATTCTAAAAATTAATAAATATACATATTTTATATTTTTAATAAAATAATACAATATATATAAAAATATATTTATATTATTGTTAATATTACCCACATATTAGTTAATATTACACATGGATTACCGACAAATTTTGACGGAACAAATATAATTTTTTTTCTTTCCAAATCATAAAAGTCAGATTTTTAACAAAAAAAAAATTTCAATCCGTAGGTTGGTGGGTCAAGCGGAACGGATTTGACCCGCAAACCAGCATTCTATAAAGGATTCAAAGATTTTTTAGGGATGACAAAAACAGATGAATTTAATACATTGAACATTTTTAGGGTTGATTTTTTTGGTCAAAGATTCAATTACAATATTTTTTCAGTAAAATGAATTTAACATGATCTGAGCTTTATTTTAGGAGACTAACTAATATTTTAAGCCGAAAACCTCCTAATCATTAAAAAATCAGAATAAATTTGTTAAGTCCATTATTTCATCAAAATATTTCATTAATTCTTCATCAAAATTGCTGTGAAATATTTTTCTGAATTTTGGTTATTTATCCGAGTGTATGAAATAATTGTTTCATTTATTCAAAATAATTGGTGACTTATTCCACATCATTTCATTTCATATTTATTTTTTGGGTAAAATTTATTTCATATATAGTTAATTTAATTTAAATTAACATTATATTTTTTCCTGAAACACGTGAAATGATTTACTCAATCAACTAGGTATTTTGTTCACGTATGCGGACAAAAAAATATAATTAATTATTAATACTTACATTAGTACATTCACTAAAAAATTAAAATAATAATAAATTATTATTTATGTATTCATTGAAAAATGTGTATTATAAATTTTTTATTTTTTTGTATGCTATAGTCACTATTAATTAATAAATTCTAGAAATAATTTAATATTCTATTTTCAATTATGTAAAATTAATAAATTTATTTGATTAATATTTATTTATGTGTTTTCTGGTTTTTAATTTTTAACTTGCTTTATTAAGAGATATCTTTCAGATAATAATACCATATATATAGGAATTATTTTTCTATTTTAAAATATATTTTAGATTTTGGATAATTTTTATTATTATTTATTTTAATCACTTATCTAATAAAATAAAATTTAAGTTCATTTTTATTTCTTGGTTAATCATATATTTTATTTATTAAAGATCAACGTATTAAAAATATAAAACACTATAACTTTTAATAAGAGAGTTCAAATGCAACAAATTACCATATTGAAAACAAAATGAACAGTCAAACGTTTTACTATTGTTAAAGTGGTTGAGAATTTATTTTTGTCGATGAACTTGTAGATTTCACGAACAAACCATCCACTTTTGCAGATAGGTTCCAAATCCAAACTATAAATATATATAGTTTCGACAATTCAGATTAAAAAGTAATATATATCCATTATACCTTTGATTAGTAGATAGTAAATCATATTCTCCCTTATTAGTAGGTTTAAGTAAATGAAAACTGGAACTATGTTAAAAATTTGTATTTATTATTTTATGGATAAAAAGATAAAAATATTAATTTATATTAAAATACATAGATAAAATTCTATCTTTAAAGCAACTTTATTAGTTACAATGTTTTCATCACCATCTTCCATCTTTCATCGTATTCTTTGATGATTTGACACTGAAGAACCACTGTATGGAGATACTCTACTCCTCAAACCACATCCAACGCAACATTAAACTGTGTGGTCCAATCTAGTGGTCACAAACTGTGGTTATTCCAGTGAAAGAGATGCATGCTCAACGTACATATTGGAGCATGTTTCGATAGACTAACAATATCTTCTTTCCTTAAATGGAATACCCATAAAGAGCCACTAGGTTGCGGTGATAAACCTTGGTTAGAACAATAACCTTGGATTTGAATTTGTTGATGCATATACCAGCTATAACTGAGTGGTTCATTTTCTTAGCTGCAATATCCCTTCCATCTTCCATTGTTCCTTTATATACAGATCCAAACCCGACTTCCCGAGTAAATTATCAACTCCAAAGTTGTTTATGAATCCATGAGAATCTGCATCGGGATTGTTTGTTCTCGACGATTTTGTTGTGCTCAAAATTTTTTGTTGTGCTCAGAAGACTGCACAACCTTCTTCCTATTAAAAATCAGATAAACGATGTACCATCTAATAACCATCACACGACAACCAAAATCACAGTCAAGATACCCACAAGGATTTTTGATATTCGTGTTTCATGTATGTGAAGGAAAATGATTGATGTTTGTCACAGTCTCCAAATTCCCTTGAATATTTATCACTACCTTCACATCTCTTATCTTGAATTGTGGCACCTTGTTGTGAAGATGATTGTAGGAAATGTTTAGGAGTCTGAGTTCCTTCACAAAACATGTATGTATAAAAATAGTAATAGACTTGTTACCATTTATCCAAAATTTTTAGTTTCATAATTTTCTTGTAAATTTTGCTTAATTTTTTTATGTTTTACTTATGTTTTCCTATCAGCTCTTATGTTTTACTTATATATTGTTTACTAGATGGTTGGCCCGCTTATGCGGGCTTAATAATCTTATAAATATTTATTGATACATAAATTATTATTTCAATAATTATCATGATAAGTTATGTTTATACTCTTAAAGTTTTAAATTGGCGATATATATATCTATAATTAAGTTTCTCATCTATACTATTAATTGGCGATATTATATTATCTGTGGAATTTATCTTTCAATATATATATATATATATATATATATATATTATATATATATATATCTATGACTATTATTGAAATTAATTTTTAATATTTATGATTTAAAAAATTATTTTCAGATAACAACATAATATATATTAGAACTGTTTTATTTATTATTGGCCAAAATTGTATTATATTAATTTACGTTCAATTATCTAATCTAATAGATAAACATAAAATTATTAAAATAAATTTTTAATTATAGTACATATTATATATAACTATTTATTATATACATGATCATATTATCTCTATTCATGTTAATTAATACACATGCATTTGTCACTAAAATTAACTTTTTATAAAACCAAACATAGGTTAAACCATTATTTGATGTCGGCTCCTAATTGCTCTATCTAACGGGTTCCTAGGTGTTTCGTCTGCTCATGGGAACAAATTTTTTTTATAATTATTTATTAATATATGCATTAATAATGAAAATATTATAGTTATAAATCATAAATTTTTCTTCATTTGAAATTCTTATGTACTGTAATTTTTAAAAATGGTTCATTCATTATATTCATTGTTAATAAATAAATCTTAAACATCACTTAATATTTTTTTGATTATATGTGTCTTCTTTAAAATTTTGAACTTTTTATTAAAAGTTTTTTCGGATTACAACACAAAACATATATATAATATATATATAAATTATCTTTTATTTAAAATCTATATTTTAAGATTTTGAATAACTCTTACTATTATTAGTTTTAAATTCGTTTTATTTTTTTAGCTAATATAATTTTGGGGAATTTTCAAAAATACCATTTTTAAGGTACCATTATTCATCTTTACCACCACTAAAGACACATTTTCAAAAATACCTTATTTATTAAAATGGTATAGACTCTTATATCTTTATTTTTATATGCTTTTCAAAATTCTAATCTCAAATTCTAAATTCTAAACCTCTAATTCTAAACCCTAAACCCAAAATCTTCAACTCTAAATCCTAAACCCTAAACTATATACCCTAAATTCAATATCCTAAACCCTAAACCCTAAAATCTAAACTATAAACACTAAATCCTCAACTCTAAACCCTAAATCCTCAACTCTAAACCTTAAACTATGTACCTTAAACCCTAAAACATCAAATCTAAATCCTAAATCCTAAACCTTCAAATCTAAACCTTTCATTAAAAGTAGTGGTAAAAGTGGTTAGTGTAAACATGAAAAGTGATACTATGAAAATGGTATTTTTGGCAATTTCTCTATAATTTTTTATTCATTAAGGATACAATCGATATTAACCAGTGTAACTTTTAACGTGAGAGCTCCATTGCGAAAAATCGCTTCGCAAATAATAGTATAGATAAACTAAATGTTCTTTTTCAGTTATATAAAATTGATAATTTTTCTTTATTAATCTTTAGTTATTTTTTTCTGTTTTATTTTAGTTTTAAATTTATTATTAAAAGATAATTTCAGATAACAACACAATATATATGTGTATATATCATATTTTATTTTTTTAATATATATTAGGTTTTAGATAATTGTTATTATTATTGTTATTATTATTTTAATCATTTAAATTTGTTTTTATTTTGGAGTTAATTTATATATTTTATTCAATAAGGATATAAACGATATTAACCACTCTAATTTTTTAACGTGAGAGCTCTTATGTAAAAATTTGAAAATATTCATATATTCGTTAAAACTATATACATGGATTTATATTTATTTTAAAAATATTTTGATGTAAAATATTATTGGATCACATAATATATAATTTTGTAGATAATGATGAGAATCAAATTAATGAAATTCGTTTTTAATTTGTGAGTAGTTCTATATTAACAAATATAATTTAATTATGTATTAAGGATAATGAAGATTTTAAACGCTATAACTTTTTAACGTGAGAGAAAGAAAACCGCTTTGAAGATAGTATTATAAACTAAATGTTCTCTTTTCAGTTATATATAAATTGATAATTTTTCTTGATTAATCTTTAGTTATTTTTTTTGTTTTATTTTAGTTTTAAATTTATTATTAAAAGATAATTTCAGATAACAACACAATATATATGTGTATATATCATATTTTATTTTTTAATATATGTTAGGTTTCAGATAATTGCTCTTATTATTGTTATTATTTTGTAATTATTTAAATTCATTTTTATTTTGGAGTTAATTTATATATTTTATATTCATTAAGGGTATAAACGATATTAACCACTCTAACTTTTAACGTGAGAGCTCGAAACCAAAATTTTACTTCGCAAATAATAGTATAGATTTTTAATTATGTTAACCGCAAGATTTTGATCCGCGAAGGAGCATGATTAATTGTAATGAAATATATATATATATATATATATATATATTATTGTTGTAGGTTAGTTTTTTATTCTTTCTTATATCTGTGAATAGCTATGTTGATAGTTTAAGAAAAATGGAGATCGTTCTTTTATATTAAATTTTCAAGAGTGAAGAAGACTCAATCTAAATTTGGAACATTTTTAGGGGGCTTATTGTCGTGCTGTGCGTGTTACTACTTTGAAGAGATTGTTTTATTTTTCACTTCATAGATTTTTGTCAAAGTTTCCGTTCCACCATTCTATGGTTATGTGGCAAAATGTTCGCATCACGTCTATAAAAGGCGTCACAATTAAATGTTCAGAAGGTAACTATTAGTCAAACTTATCTCCTTTATCATTTTGATATAACTGTATATTGTTAACGTGTACTATGTCTTTTTTTTTTGGGTGCTTAAAATTTTGATACTAGGCTACATAGAAATAGCATACAGACTAATTTTGTTAAGGTAACACTCTCACCGAGAAGATGTAGTACTTATCCAACGAAATTTAGGTCAGGGGACTAATTAATAGTTGCTTTTTTTCCTACTATGATAAATCTTCACATCTATCTGTACATTTTATCTATATGGATACCATTAGTCGCATGTAAAGTTTCCTGCTTTTGATCATGAATATTATCTATTAGTTGTTCGTTATTCCTCGGCCTCAGCATATGGTTGATTGATGATTGTACCCCAAAATTTAACCTATTTTCGATTACATAATGTGTAAATTCATGCATGCAAAATCGTTCGAAGTATTCCAAGAAGTATTTTGAAATCTTCTGAAGTAGACTTCAAAAATCTTCCTGAATTACGAAGATTTCAGAAGATTTCTTATCAGGTCCGGCCCTGAAACTTGTAAGAAAATGTTGAGCTGAAAGCTTTTAAAACAATTTGGACCGAAATAATTTTGAAAGAAAAGTAGTTGACAAGTGTGGAACCCATGAACAGAAATTTAAGTACTTACCTTGTTTTGCCGGTTGAACTATAATGAACATTTTGTAAAGTTAAAGGCTAATGTTTTGCTTATTTTTTAGAAGGCTGGGAGCTGGTGCTTCCACCACTTCCTCCCAGGGTCGGTACTTCTTCTTATAACACTTCAGAAAATTTCGCATGCATGAAGTCTTTCTGTAAGACTTTCAGGAAGTTTTCAAAATCTGAAACCTGAACATGGAGGACTATCAAATTACGATGTGTATGTTATATTGTTTGGATTGCAAGTTCTCGAGATGAGGATCAGTTTCACTGCTTAGACAAGTTATGCCATAGTTTACCCAAAGTGGTACAAATGAATGATGTCAAATAGAGTCCAAGTTTATTTATGTAGAGAAGTGATCTCTGGCTCTATGTGTATAATTTTGTTTAAGGTGTCTTATGTGATTTGTATGTATAATTTTTTAGTTGTGAATTTTGTTTTGTAAATTTGAAGAGATTTTTTAATTGAAAAAATTTGGTAAATATGTTCATGTTTACAATATTATCTTGTTAAAAATACTTAACATTAATGAAATTATTGATACAACATACCAAAAAACATTTTTATCATTCTACCAATTCATGTCAAAACGCAACAACACAAAATTTAATCAAACTTACTAAAACTAATAAAGAAAACTTCCTCAACAAAAAACTTAGTCAAAATCGCAAAAAATCGAACACTACATGAATTGATTAATTGCTTTAAAATAATAGTATAAATTCCCAAAAAAATATTTCAAATCAAATAGATAGATCATTCCACCAGTTCCATAATAATAAAAAAATATCATTCCACTACAATTTTAATAAAATAATGAGATAAATTTTTTCTATTTTATATATTTATTTAATAGAGTATTTATTTTTATCCTATCATTTTTTTATGTTTACCATTCATAACCTAAAAGATCTAATATATATACACACGTGTGTGTAAAAAATTAATACAAAGTTTATACCTATTTAAAATAATAAAAAGTCCAAAAAGTATTTTGTAATTCATTTTTAATAAAATATCACACATAAATTTTAGAAAGAAAATTTATCAAAAATAGATTGAATAAATATAACTTTTAATATTCAACTATTGTTTTTGCTATAAAATCTGTAAATGTATTAAACCGCCGTTGATGTTTCTTTATTTCTAAAAGTCAATAAAGGCGTAATGTCAGTGCCGTGCGAGAACATTGAGAGGCCTAAGGCATTTTTCTTATACAGAATTGTCTGTAACAGTTAAAAAGGTATTTGTAAGTTATATTTCAGAGATTCAATTTTTAACAAATAGATAAAAGCTAATCCTAACCAATTTTCTTGCATAAATATTTTCCTCAATACAGCAAAAATTTTTTGAACTGAAAACAAATATAACTATAGAAGAAGAAGAAGAAGAAGAAGAAATAAGGTGGTATGTATACAAACGAAGTTTGAAGACCGAACTTAGTATTAAAATTATTAGAACTTTAGATAATATAACAAAATTAATAGGAAAATACTCATATATGCAAAACTGAGATATGTGAGGGTCAAATTCACGTTGACATATCCCAATACCAAATAATCTGAATCATTGTATTATGAATGATTTAGTGAAATTTGGGGCCTAAAATATTTATATTTTTTAGGGGCCTGGGGCAATTGCCTTTTTCATTTGCTTGTAGGCACGCCTCTGCGTAATGTAACACTAAACATAGTGGACCGCAAAGGTAAAGCCCATGAAGCAAGACCATATCACATAGCTATTGAATCGTCACGTACCTCGGATCAAGAAATCAAAGGCTCTTAAAAAGTCAACAAGTGCAAACATCAAATTAAAAAAAAAAGGTTTCTTCATCACTCGACAACTTGGGAGTAGTTCACCATCTTCCACAAATACAATCTCAATGCCTCTTCTACTATTATCTCGTCGTGTCCTCATCTTCTCCACCATCATCCCCTTCCTCGCCTCCATTGCACTCTACCGACTCGACACTTTCGACCCAGCTCTGCTTCCTTCCTATGCATTAGACTACTCTTCCACCACTCTCCCTCCGCTTGTCAACGATAAATTGCTAACCGGAGCCGAGTTAATCGGTGTTGATCTTCTCAACAGACCCGAGGACATCGCCTACCACCGAGCATCAAACCTCATTTATACTGGTTGTGTAGATGGATGGGTGAAACGAGTCAATGTGGCCGACTCAGTCGTCGAGGACTGGGTCAACACCGGAGGTAGACCACTCGGCGTCGCTTTTGGACTTCACGGCGAAGTCATTGTCGCAGACGCGTACAAGGTTTGGTCCGATCTCTAATTTCTTGAATATGTCGGAACGAGGAAGATGATTAGTTTGTGTCTGTAACTGTACAGGGGCTGTTGAATATAAGCATTGACGGGAAGAAGACGGAGCTGTTGACGGACGAAGCTGACGGCGTTAAATTCAAACTCACTGACGGAGTCGCCGTTGCAGATAACGGCGTTTTGTATTTCACAGACGCTTCGTACAGATACGACCTGCGTCAGTTCGCTTTTGACATTCTGGAAGGCAAGCCACATGGCAGACTCATGAGCTTTGACCCGATCACTCGAACTACACGTGTCCTTTTGAAAGACCTTTACTTCGCTAACGGCGTCTCTATGTCTCCCGACCAAACACATCTCGTCTTCTGCGAAACACCAATGTCCTCTTCCTTCTCTCTCTCTCTGTAACCTTCTCTTTGTGCTTTGAAACCTCAACTCAAGTTGTTTTTTTTTTTGTTATTTCACAGGAGAAGATGCAGCAAGTATTATATCAACGAGGAGCGGGTTGATGTGTTTATTCAAGGGTTACCCGGTTATCCTGATAACATCCGGTACGATGGAGAAGGACATTACTGGATCGCGATGCCTTCGGTAAATATACAAACTGAAATTCTTTTTTAACTTTATGATTTGAGTTTTTTTGTTTTGGTATCATTGTTTGCTTCTCATTGTTTTTGAAGGGAGTAACAGTGCTGTGGAAGCTTGCGTTTAGATACCCTTTCTTGAGGAAACTCACAGGCATAGCGGCTAAGTACGGCTTCTTGGAACCCATGATTTTTATGAAGAATGCCGGCATTTTGAAGGTGGATCTGGATGGGAAGCCTATAGCATTGTACCATGATCATAAGCATTCTCACATGACCACTGGGGTCAAGATTGGGAGATACCTTTATTGTGGGAGTCTTTTGCATTCACACATAGTTCGGCTCGATCTTCTGAAATACCCTGCACAAAAGAGGCTTTGAGCTTCACTGCCAGACAATGTAAACCCGTGTCCATGAAAATGATAAATGGCTTCGAATTGGTGACACTTTTTTTTTTGTAACAAACTTGGCTACACTTTGAACATCAAGTTTATTCAATATATAAGAAGTGCATGTACATTTGCTATAAATTAAAGTCACATTGTAAACTCATCATCCTGATAATGATGATATGAAATTTTACTATTTAACATTTTGTTTCTTACAAGTGAAAGAGAAATGTGACTTAAATATTTTGATCATTTAACCAGCAGTCAATGAGATGCCATGTTGATGTTGATGTTGATGCTGATGTTGATGGGAAGAACCCTAGCACCCTATCATGGTCGAGTTCAACAATTTATGAAGCTGTCCCACAGATGAAGGGAGCTTCACTAGACTTGAACAACCACTAAGTGACCGGTGGTTTAATGTGGTTTTAGAGTAAAGTTTTTATTTTTTAATAATTTAATATTACTGAATAACAAAGAGAGTTTTAAAATTAAAACTTCTAAAATTAAAAAAAAAAAGAGGATTTGTATACGTGTATGAGCATTGAAGAAGAATTACAAAGTATTGTACTAAAAATGTAGCTGGCTACTTGGTGGTCTCCCACTAAAATCGACTTTGATCCAACGATTAACGGATCATTAGCACGTTCCTAACCCAATTCCATAATTCGATTCCTCTCTTTTCAGGGCGAAGTTTCAGATCTCAGGTCATCTTCTTCCTCCTCCGTCGATCATCTTTGGGATTGATTACCTTCTTCTTACGATTTCCTCTACTTTTGCTTGTTGATTGTAGTATGGAGGCAGGGAACAAATTGCATTCCCGTTTACGTCTGTGGGAATTTCCCGATCAGTACGTGATCGAGCCGGCGGATGGCTCAGGCGCTCCGTGTTTGGACATTAGCCGTCTCGACGCTTCCATGAAGCTCATCGGTTCGTTCCTTCTTCTAAACGTTTCTCGAAAACAATTGGTTGCTATATGATCTCATCCTCTTTCCTTGCGTCTCAGATCAAGTCGGAGAATGCGATTCCTTGCGTGTTCCTAAGATCCATCCCATTTCTGGCGTGGTTGGGATGTTGAAGCTCCTTGCAGGTATGGATCGGATCCTCTTAGTGTTTCCCTTTTAGATTTGAAAACCTACCCTAGAGAAGAGTATTGATTGATTAGGTTATTTGATTTTGTCAGGATCATACTTGGTGGTTGTGACAGAGAGTGAGCGTGTTGGCTCGTTTCTTGGCCATCCTATTTTCAAGATAACATCACTCAAGGTTCTTCCTTGTGATCATTCACTTAAGAACTCCCCTGAAGAACAGGTAAACCAATAATAAACTCTTCTGCCCTCTCACTTTTCTATTAGCAGTGATTATGGTACTCGACTCAGTACTGTTTCTTGCAGAAAAAGATGGAGACTGAGTTCTCCAGGCTGCTAAGTGTTGCAGAAAAGACGACTGGTCTCTTTTTCTCGTATCAAGTTAACTTAACGCTGAGGTAAACGTTTTTTTTTTGTCTTCTTCCTTTTGATGCACAAAAGAGTTTAATATATTTTTTTTTTGATTTTCAGCTCACAACGCTTGCATGATTTGGGTGCTGAGTCTAAGTCGCTTCCTCTGTGGAGACAGGTGCTCATAATGCTAGTTTTTTTTTCTCTTAAATTGATCAAAGTTCCTTAAGAGACATTTATTAGTCATTCCTTGTTGCTTGTTAGTGACAATTGAGAATAACTTGTTTTGGTGATATTTGCTTTTCTTTTTACAGGCTGAGCCGAGGTTTCTCTGGAACAATTACATGTTGGAAGTTCTTATCGATAATAAGGTCTGCTGTTTCTGATGTTCTTTTTTTTTTATTGACAGCCCCTTGTTTTTCGTACTTGCAGAATATCTTACCTTCTTTTTTTTTGTCTTCCGTTTGCAGCTTGATCAGTTTTTGCTTCCAGTAATTCAAGGGAATATCCTTTTCATCAGTTCTTTTACTCATTTTTTTTCTTCTACTTACTCTTCGTGGCTATGTTTTATTAATGAACGAATCTTTCCTTAACCATTAATCACGTTTTAATAGTTTTGAGACGGCCATTGGGAAAGATATCGTGGACATTACTCTGATTGCAAGAAGATGTACTAGGAGAAACGGTACATATTTCTCTGTGCTATTTTCACCCGTACTACTTGGATTTTCAAGTTGTTCGAGAGTAACAGTTCAAAAGAATGGGAAATATCCAGTAGGTTTTATTGTATTGATGCCTAGTAGCGTGGATGTTTAATTAGCTCGCTGGGACGTAAGTCATTTGTTTGACTACTATGATCTTTCTACTAGATAACTATAGCAAAGAAACACAACTTGACTGGAGTTGTTTCTAGAATGAGAAAATACGATGATTGGCACCTGAAAATCAACTGAGTTTATATCTTTTAGATAGATAGGAGACATGTATCGCCTGCTATATTCAGATGACGAGTGTTATGTTGTGACTGTGTCTTGCCCCTTTTATTTTGATCATTTACAAGGTACGCGTATGTGGCGAAGAGGAGCTGATGCCGATGGCTACGTTGCTAATTTTGTGGAGACTGAGCAAATTGTACAGATGAATGGATATACGTCATCATTTGTTCAGGTGCTGTTTTTAACACGCTCTCATATTGTGAATTCCCTTATGCTGCAAATCTTTGATCATTTATATAATACCATTTTCATTTTTGTTTTTGGTTTCATACTGTTCTTCTCAATCCATAATTGAATTCTTGATGTTATTCTTACCTCCTTCAATATGCAGGTCAGAGGATCCATGCCTTTTATGTGGGAGCAAATTGTAGATCTGACTTACAAGCCCAAGTTTGAGATTGTTCAACCTGAAGAAGCTGTGAGTTGTAATTTCTAATTAAAAGTTTGCTCTTTCAGTCTTCACTTCTTCTAAGTAACTTACATAGGGTGCTTCTCTTGCAGACACGGATTGCTGAGCGTCACTTTTTGGACCTAAGGAAAAAATATGGATCAGTTTTGGCAGTTGATCTTGTCAATAAGGTACAGATTCTTTCAAATTGACATGACTATTTGTGGAGTCATGTACACATCTTAAGTGAGAAATTTGCGCCTTCTCTAATCAGCACGGCGGTGAGGGGCGCTTAAGTGAGAAATTTGCTAGTGTTATGCAGCACATTACTGGGGATGAAATAAGGTAGTTAATCTGTTGTCTAATGTGCTTCTTAGATCATTTATACTTTATTATCTTCAACTAGTTTAAGGAGGTTCCTTATCCTGTAGATACCTACACTTTGATTTCCATCAAATCTGTGGGCATATTCATTTTGAGCGCTTATCAATTCTGTACGAGAAGATCGAGGGTTTTCTTGAACAAAATGGGTATGGATTTCTTTGGACATTTCTTGTTATACAATTTTGAAATACGAATAAGAAATGCCAAATCATTTTGCATTCTCTGAATACACAGGTACTTTTTGCTAAATGAAAAGGGTGATAAAATGAAGGAGCAGCTTGGTGTTGTCCGAACAAACTGCATAGATTGCTTAGACCGTACAAATGTCACCCAGGTTAGTCATAACAGTATGATGATGCGGCTGTTACCTGATTGGCTTTTGCTCATCCATTGTGCATTCTTCCTGCCATGTGCAGAGCATGATCGGTCGAAAGATGTTGGAACTTCAGCTCAGAAGGATCGGTGTTTTTGGTGCTGAAGAAACCATAAGCTCTCATCCGAATTTTGACGACCTCTATAAAATCTGTCAGTCTCTTGTCTTTGTTACGTTGTAGCAAATCTCTGATATTGCAGTACTTAAAATGTAAAACTCCAAAATTTGCTTATGCACTTTCACCTTTCAGTATGGGCTAATCATGGTGATGACGTCAGCATTCAGTACTCTGGTACTCCTGCACTTAAAGGAGATTTTGTCAGGTACTTTTCCATATGTTTTTATCTTGGGTCAATAATGCTAGTCAATTTAAGAAGGGAGCGTTTTGTCATTTACTCTATGCGTCTCTAACTGGCTCAATTCTAGGTATGGGCATCGGACTGCCCAAGGTGTCCTTAAAGATGGTTGGAGCTCCCTCCGACGCTATTACCTGAATAACTTTGCTGATGGAACTAAGCAGGTTAGTGGATTTTTCATTCTTAGGAGCTACACTTGTCTCATCTTATAGAACTGTTAGTGACTGCTTGTTGGATCACTTAACCCTGAACTTGGAGTGTTGTTCTGACTTTACTTAATTTCGGCTGTTTGCAAAAGGATGCGATTGATCTCCTGCAAGGGCACTACATAGTTGCTGTGAACCGAGACATGTCTCGTGTGCCTCAAAAGGGAGGCCTCGAGGCTGTAGCTGTAAGCATTCATCAATTAAGATTCAAACTATGCACACCCCCACTTTCTCATCATAAATTATATAAAGAATCCTAGTCTAACACCAAAGTAATTTGATTTCTCAGAACTTCCCAGTGGCATTGGCGGTGGTTCTGCTCAGTTTCTGGTTTGCAACAATGGCTCTGAAACAAGGCAAGTCTGATACTTTTTTTTTGCTGGATGGTTTGATTTTCTTATTTTCTTCCAAACCTAGTCTAAAACTGTGTACAATGCTCTGAGCAGCTGGGAGTGATTACAAGCATAGGCACTTGTTCTTCTCGCTCCTGTGGACGGGCATCTGTGTGGGAGTCGCAGCACTGGTAAGGGCCAATGGCCGGATCTTCTGCAACAGGCCTCGTCTCCACAAGCCCAGAGGCTGATTCATCTTCTTCACCATTCGGGGGTGACCATTGTGAACACTAAGTCACTAACTAAGACTTGGCGCTCAAGTTAGAGCTAAAGTTTGTTCCGTTTGTTATTTTCTTGTATTCAAGTTGGATATTGTGACACGCCATCAAGAGGCAATTGTCTCTCTCAGGTGCTGACCTCTTTATGAACTTAATACTCCCACAGCCACCAATGACTTGATACAGTTACAGTTACACATATTTCTTCATTTTTTTGTTATATGTTTGCTCATGCCATTAGCATAACTATCTCAATAACAATGGCCTGATTCTCTCAACTCTTAAAGCACGACGATCAAAGACGTTTTCTTGCAAATCTTTGTTGAGAAACTTGTCTTCTTAGAGCAGAATTGGTTCCAGGACAAACGAAAGAGGCCTTTTATTTGAGGAGCAAATCCAGGCAAGAAACCTGTGGCTGCTGTGGGAATAAGAGGTGAGAGTTTCTTCAATAGTGTGGAATGGTCATGTTTGTGACAATGTTGTAGAGTGAGGAGTTGATAGTTTTGGTTTGATCTCATCAAGCAACGGTTTTAACTGTCAAAGACTGATCCTTTTCAAATCAAATAATAAAAAACCATTTTAGATATGGTAAAGATCTACAGTACAAAAATGGGTAATTTCCTTACAAAAAGAATAATGGAATCAAAGTTTGGAAAAAAAAAGCAGACAAGTTGGAATCTCTGTCAAAAGAGGAAATAAAAGAAAAACTTAAAAGCAAGTCTCTTCTTCATATACCTTTTCAGCTTTACTCAGTTCCTTCACAAATCATTCAAAACACCTTTGAGGAGATCCAACCCTTCGGCAGAGATGCTTCTCCTCTTATGCGACTTGGGGATCTCAATCCTAGGAGGCGGTTCCTGTGAGAAACATACAACCACCACAGTAAGATTATCACAGCTATTACGTTGCAGTGCTTCATTGACCAAAGCTTGAGAGCACTTCTCAGGGTCATTATGCTGCATCAGCTCCCTCCTCACCATCGTCACCGCACACTGACTACTCATCACATCCCACAGTCCATCACACCCCATTATAAGATACTCATCTTCCTCCGCAAGCACAATCTCCTCCAGCTCAGGCTCGCAGCTGAGCGGGCAGAGCGAACCTTTGGTTCCCTTAATATGCCAATCTCCTAAAGCTCGAGCCACCGAGAGCTGCCCGTTAAGGTATCCATCGTAGATGACACCTCCGAGCTTCTCAATGCGCAGCCTCTCGGAAGTGCAGTTGGGTTTGTGGTCCTTGGAAAGCTCGATGGCTCTGCCTCGTTTCCCGAGCACGGCTCTGGAGTCGCCAGCGTTGGCAATGAGCATGGTCTTGTCCAAGATGAGAGCGGTGAGTGCGGTAGTGCCTGATGATCTGTCTAGAGAAGGAGCATCAGCCAAAGCGTGATCCGTCTTGACAAAGGCACTCCTAGTGGCCTTCTTGGTGTTGCTTGGGAAGTGTTTGTCTTCCGTTAAAAGCTTCAGAAGGTTCTTCTTTGTGAATAGTGCAGCGTCAACACCTCCATGTCCATCAAACACCTTCACAAACAAACAAACAAGACATTGATTGTAAAACAGCGAGCATATATAATCAGATCTCAATAATCTTAACCTACTCTCACTTTCTTTTTTTTAGCATTATGTTCAATTGGAGCTAAATGGAATAAACATGTGTTACCCTACCCCATAGAAAGCTCCAGTGGATGATCCGAGAAGGTGTTTGAGATCATCAACGCAGATGAATTCATCTTCCATGGACCGTTTCGGACCTTTATCCGACCAAGTTCCAGATCTGAAAACAGGCTTCCATGTGGAGTTTTGTCCTTCAGGAGACTTTGCACCAAACCTCTCCTCTCCTTCCTGAGTCCATTTTTAACATTTCACAAACGTTAAAGCATTTTTTTTTGGAATGTAGGTCAGTCAATGGCATCAGATCGGAAAGATTCACGTCCGATCAAAGCTAAGTAAAGAAAAGAAAAGAAAGAAAGAAAACCAACGGAATCGATCAACCAAGCAGTGCTGTTGCAATGTCGCATTGCGGAGAGGTTCCTTGGTGGCTTCCCGGAGGAGCTCAGGTGAGTCATGTTGTCATCTCCGGACTCCAAATTGTTTACCATCGGCGAAACTTCTGTCTCCGGTGCCATTTGTCAGATTCCGATCAGTTTTTGTTTTTTTTTTTTTTTTCAAACAGAACCATCATCATCATGTCTTTTTAAAAAATAAATATAGAAATAACTTTTTCTCCTCCATGTTTTACTCAACAATTAGCTCTCATGCTGCCACGTGTGCTTCCCACTTTATTTATTTAAATATAAAGTCTTATTTAAAAATTAAGAGAACTTTATTTATTTTTTCCTTTTTGCGTCTTCTTCTCTTTACAGACGGAAGGAAGCTCGAGGGAGAGAAACTATGAAGGTTGTGTCAAGGTTTTACTTTCACACGAACCCGTTTTTGGCGTCTGAGTCGACACCGAGACTTTCAGTTTCTAAAACCCTAGTGGCAGTTTTCAATAGGTACACACACTTCCAATCTCCGTTGCTTATTGATTGCAGCCACGTAACAATAAGATTGTGATGTTTTTGAATCTTTCATAATTAGGCGTTAAACAGTCAGTTGAAAGCTATCAGCTTTTAAAGGTAGTAGAAAGCAAGAAGTAGTAGGTGTTGACTTGAGAGGGTTCTACTTCTAAACTCCACTCCAATGTGCTAAAGCTGAGATTTTTTTTTTCAGTATTATATAAGGAGGTTTTTTTCTTTTTAATTTTGATGTGGAAGTGTAATCATATGAAATAAGAGAGTGGGTTGGGCAAAGTTCCCACATTTCATCCTTGGAGAGTGATGCTTCCACTGAAGGATATGGGTTGAGTGAGAGAGATTTGGTCGATGGAGAGTGTGATAATTCCACTGAGAACACCCGCGTCTTGCTTTCTGTGAGCCTCTCCACTTTCTATAGATCATCAAGGGGCACTCAGCTAGCCTATAGGTGAATCATATCTCTCTCTCTCTCTCTCTCTCTCTCTTCCCTTAATGTTCCAATAGCTTTTATGTTTGGCTTCCTAATGCTTGGTGATTTCATTCATTCTGTAACTTTCACCATTCTATTAATTTTCTGAAGAAAAAAAAAAGCTGCTGAAACTGAGAAAGATGAATTGGATCCTGCTTTTGCTGCTTCTCTGCGGTGCTGCTGTTCCTCTACAAGTACAAACCGAAACAACAACCGTCTCTCCCAGGCCCCAAGTTGTGAACATCGGCTCCGTTTTTACATTCAAATCTCTCATTGGTAAAGTCATCAGAGTTGCTATGCAAGCTGCTGTTGACGACGTGAATGCCAACCCCAGCGTTCTCAACAACACTCTACTCAATATCATCATGCATGACACCAAATTCAATGGTTTCATGAGCATCATGGAACGTAAGTCAACACTCTCCTCTTCTATGTTTTTGAATAATCATTATGTTCTATTATTACTGTAAGTATCCTATTGTTTATATTACTGACTGATTGGTTTGGTTTTGTTTTGTTTCCCCATTGAAAAGCTCTGCGGTTCATGGAGAAGGAGACAGTAGCCATAATTGGGCCTCAAAGACCAACATCAGCCCGTGTAGTATCCCACGTCGCAACAGAGCTAAAGATTCCTATACTATCCTTCACCGCCACAGACCCTACCATGTCTCCTCGTCAGTTCCCTTTCTTCATCAGAACTTCACAGAACGATCTCTTTCAGATGGCCGCCATAGCTGACATTGTTCACCACTACGGTTGGAGAGAAGTCATCGCAATCTATGGGGATGATGATTATGGCCAAAACGGTGTAGCTGCTCTGGGAGACAAGTTAGCAGAGAAGCGTTGCAGGATCTCATACAAAGCAGCTTTGCCCCCTGAACCCACCAGAGAGAACATAACTAACCTGCTGATTAAAGTAGCTTTGAGTGAGTCACGGATCATTGTTGTCCACGCTTATTTCATCTGGGGCCTTGAGGTGTTCAATGTGGCTCAGTATCTCGGTATGATGAGCTCTGGTTATGTCTGGATTGCTACCAATTGGCTTTCTACTATCATAGATACAAACTCTCCTCCTCTCCCCTTTGACACAGTTAATAATATTCAAGGGGTCATTGCGCTGCGCCTGCACACTCCTGACTCGGTCATGAAGAAGAACTTCGTTCAAAGGTGGCATAACTTAACTCATGTTGGACTCAGCACTTATGGACTGTATGCTTACGACACCGTCTGGCTGCTCGCTCATGCCATTGATGATTATCTCCAGAGAGGTGGAAACGTTTCCTTTTCGAAGAGTCCAATTGTATCTGAGCTTAGAGGTGGAAACTTGCACCTCGATGCTCTCAAAGTCTTTGATGGAGGGAATACATTTCTCGAGAGCATCTTAAAGGTCGATAGAATCGGCTTAACGGGCAGGATGAAGTTTACTAAAGACAGAAACCTTGTGAATCCAGCGTTTGATGTGATTAATGTCATTGGCACTGGTCACAGGACCATTGGTTACTGGTCTGATCATCTAGGCTTGTCTGTGATACCGCCTGAGGAGTTGGAGAACACATCTTCTTCGGGACAGAAGCTTCATAGCGTTGTCTGGCCAGGGCAGACGACGCAAAATCCCCGTGGATGGGTGTTCTCAAACAATGGAAGACATTTGAGGATTGGTGTTCCAAATCGTTACAGGTTCGAAGAGGTTGTCTCAGTTCAGAGCAACGGGATCATCACTGGCTTCTGTGTTGATGTCTTTGTCGCCGCTCTCAGTTTACTACCTTATGCAGTCCCGTTCGAGCTTGTGGCTTTTGGGAATGGTCATGACAATCCAAGTAACTCCGAGCTAGTGCGCTTGATAACGGCTGGGGTGAGAGTGTACATATGCACTCTCTTTTTTTAGAATCTGTTATGATGATGGCTCTGTTGGTAACATGTCTTTATCTTTTACACCAGGTATACGATGCAGGGGTTGGTGATATAACCATCATAACAGAGAGAACCAAAATGGCGGATTTTACTCAGCCGTATGTGGAGTCAGGGCTGGTGGTGGTGGCCCCTGTTCGGAAGTTAGGTTCCAGTGCTATGGCGTTCTTGAGGCCGTTCACTCCCCAGATGTGGCTTGTTGCAGCTTCCTCTTTTCTCATAGTTGGTGCAGTCATTTGGTGTCTGGAGCACAAACACAATGACGACTTTCGAGGCCCTCCTCGTAGACAAGTCATCACTACTTTCTGGTGAAAACAGAACTAAAAATGAAGTCAATTCAAAACACACTCTTACAATTTTTTCTAAGGTCTTTTCTCTGAAACATTTCGTTGTCTTGCAGGTTCAGCTTCTCAACTCTTTTCTTCTCACATAGTAAGTGTACTCCCTACAACTCTTTTCGTTGTTTTGCCGGTGCACAGAGATTTAAGACACTTTCAGAATTAACAATGTGCAATGTTTTTTCTGCTGAATTGATCTTAGGAGAGACGACGGTGAGCAACCTTGGACGAGTAGTGCTGCTTATATGGCTATTCGTAGTTCTCATAATCAACTCAAGTTACACCGCCAGCCTGACTTCGATTCTGACAGTTCATCAGCTATCTTCGCCAATCAAAGGCATAGAAACATTGGAAACAAACAATGATCCTATTGGGTATCCACAAGGCTCGTTTGTCAGAGACTATCTTGTTAACGAGCTGAGGATCCATGAGTCAAGACTGGTCCCTCTTCGGTCTCCAGAGGAATACGAGAAGGCCTTGAGAGATGGTCCAGGAAAAGATGGTGTTGCTGCTGTTGTTGATGAACGTGCTTACATTGAGCTTTTCCTCTCAAACCGATGCGAGTTCGGTATAGTTGGTCAAGAGTTCACTAAAAACGGTTGGGGATTTGTGAGTATCGTTCCGCGTGATAATCAACAGCTTAGCATAATATTGAAGAACTGATAATGTCTCTCTTTCCCCCATTGTTTAGGCATTCCCACGCAACTCTCCTTTGGCTGTTGACGTTTCAACGGCGATTCTGCAGCTATCAGAGAACGGTGATTTGCAGAGGATAAGAGACAAATGGTTGCTAAGGAAAGCTTGTTCATTGCAAGGCGCAGAGATAGCAGTGGATAGGCTGGAGCTTAAGAGCTTCTGGGGATTGTTTGTGGTGTGTGGACTGGCATGCGTTTTGGCTCTTGCAGTGTATATAGTGCTGATGATACGTAAATTCGGAAGACACTGTCCTGTAGAAGCAGAGGGGTCAATAAGGAGAAGAAGCTCACCATCCGAAAGTATCCATTCCTTTCTCTCTTTTGTGAAAGAGAAAGAAGAAGACGTCAAGGCTCGGTCCTCTAGAGAAAGGCAGCTTGAAGATATCTAAACTAATTGGTTAAGTGTTTCCTATGCACCAGAGAGACCTCATAGTGGCTCTAGTATGTACTTATCCCCTCTTTGATGATTCACTTGAGATCAAACCTATTTGTATTTAATTTTATGGGTGATTTTAAAGATGTACAACACTAAAATAAAAAAACTCTGAATCTCATCCATTGTTATTAAAGAGAACATCTCCCTATTTTCAGCTACAGATCAACAATCCAAGAAAGCCTCTATGTAGCCTGCATTATTGGAGCACAAGCTAGCCGTAGGGTTTATTATTATTAATGTTCAACATACATCAAGAAAGTTGGAAAGGACCGTCAAAGAGAAACGAAGCTAGCAGCATCTTGGTGTTTTGCACCAACAGAGAAGAACTCAGAGATAACTTCAAGGGGCATTCCCTTTGTCTCCGGTACCTTGAGGTACACGAAAACCCAAGCTACGGTGCAAACACATGCGTAAATTCCAAAGACTCCCGCAAGGCCTAGAGACTTGAGCATGACAGGGAGAGTGTAAGTTACGATGATGTTGCAGATCCAGAAAGTGAGCGCACATATTGTGATGCAGAGGCCACGCACAGAGGTAGGGAAAATCTCTGAACAGAGGATGTTTGGGATGGCTCCAAAACCCATCACGAAACAGCTAAGGTACACCATAATGCTAGCGGTCGATATCAATGCGTTTGTTGTGCCTCCAAGCTTCACCAAGCTTCCTATCACCAGCGTTAGCAGCGACAGTGTTAGAATGGGGATTGTTGAAAGCAACAGAGACCTGCAATTCAAATCACAGTGCTTGTTACACTCTTTCACATTTATCACTATTCAGATTTAGTTAAAACAGAGAAGCAAAAGCACCTTCTTCCAGATACATCCATTAACCTCATGGAAACAAGAATGCAAGGAAGCATCAAGAGTGTGGTTAAGGTACTTATGAGGAGTGATGCAGACTCTGCACCTATCCCAAGGTTTGTCAAAAGACTTGAAACCCCTGTTTCCTTTAATATTTGAGGTGTGTAATACATCACTCCATTTATTCCTGCAAACTGCAAACATGCTTCTTCTCTTTTACTTTGTTACTCTCTAGAGAAAATTATAAAAGAAAAAAACAAAAAAAAAATTACCTGTTGCAGTATCTGAAGCCCTACTCCAACCATCAAAGCTCTCTTCACACCTGGTTCCTTCAGCTCTCTCCAGCCAGGACCAGCCTTGACCTCCTTTGGCAACATTGCAGTCTCGCCTTTGTTTCCAGGAATCATTGAAGCTTGGCTCACAAGTGCAGCAGCTTGAATGTATCCATGCCCCTGATCAGGAACACCAGCTTCTGTGTGGAAGGAGAGAAGAGAACCACGTCGCGAGAAGCCAGTGTTGTTGTTGTTCTTGGCACTCTCCTCATGGATATACATTTTCTGTAACCCTCCATTGACTTTATGACCATCTGCACCAACCTTATCGTTATACTTCCACGCCAACTGCCATCCACCACCTATGCTTGTAGCAGTCGCCGTCTCACCCACGTTCGCCATAAACAAACTGCTCTGTCTCCTCTGCATGTTCCCAACGGAACCAGGCTCAGTGGTTTGCGGAGAAAGCAGAGGACTGTTCAAGCTTTCATCGTGTTCAGAGCTGTCATCATTGTTCCTCTCTGGATCCCACTGAGACTCATGCCTTCCCGTTAGTCCCACTACACTTCCCATATTTGGAAAGATCATGCTGCGTGATGATGTAGATGAGTTAATGTTCTCAGAAGGAAGCTTCTCATGAATGCTACCAAAGAGAGTGACAATTGGGTCGAGGAGGGATGCGCCACGTGTTAGCATGCTTCCTTGTCGGGATGCTAATGCTAGAGAACTCTGTCCTTTCACTGGCTTAGCCATCCATGACTGTCCGTCCTCAGGACCGTATAGTTTTATCTGGTCTTTCCTCGGTAGTTCGTGTCCTCCCTCGCTTACCTCGTTGTCTGGTCCAATCACGTACTCTTCTATGGACGTGTCTTTTCCCACTCCAAGCCCTTCTACCAGCAGAGCAAGCTCGCCTAGAACACACACACACTGAGTTAGTATTATGTCAAAAAGTGATGCAGAGATATTTGGACATATCTTTGATCAAAAAAAAAAAAAAAAATTGGAAATATCTAGTTTATTATTTATTTAAGTATATATCTTAAATTAGTAAAATTATTTTAAGAGTTTTTAATAGTTGTAAAGTTATTTAGTTTTTATATAAATAGGTTTCTTGTTGTTTTCAGTTTTAAATATTATTGTAGTTTTTAGTGTTCATTACAGACAAACCTGAAACATCTTCTCTGCCACGGAGTCTCTGCAGGACCTGTCTAGCTTCTTCCATTCGCCCCTTGCTGGCAAGCCACCTCGGAGATTCAGGCAAGAAGAAGGCCGCAAGTAAGAAGTAAATAACCGAGGGAATTGACAGAACTCCGAGCATCAGCCTCCAGCTGGGAGATTCTTGAAGCGACATTCCAAAGACAAGACAGTACGACAGAAACATCCCACCAGAACCACAGAACTGAGGGAAGGTGTTGAGCAAACCTCTGATCTCGGAAGGTGCGGTCTCAGAGATGTAAACGGGAACGAGAGTGACGGCTAAACCGATTCCAAACCCATCAAGAAGCCTTGCGAAAAGGAGAACGTAGACATTGGGGGACCAGAACATGACGATGCTGCTTAGGAAATAGAGAAGAGAGGAGAGTATTAGCATGGAGCGCCTTCCTACTCTGTCGGAGACAGGACCGGAGAAAGTTGTGATCATAGTGGCTCCGATGAGAGACATGGCCACGATTAGTCCTTCAATCTTTGGTTCTTTCTCTAAATGAAATTCTTTCTTGATGTAAATAACAGCTCCTGCCACCCAAAATACAAATCAATATATAATATTTTAAGTATGGCTTTGTTATTATTATTATGTAAGGAAGAAAAGGGAGAGAGATGTATGTACCTGCGATGGTGGCATTGTCCCAGCCCTGCAACATGTTGCCTATAGCAGCGGCTAAAGAAACAAGCACTACGCTCCTCATCTTGTTAATAGTGATTTTACTTCTGATGATCAATATTAGTCCAGTGGGCAAAACATACCATAGGTTTCTTCCTTCCAAACAGAGAATACTTTAATGTTCAAGAATCATTTCTTAGAGAGAGGGAGAGAACAAGAGTTGTTAATCAGGTGGTTGTTACCCTTAATTTATGCAATTTAACAAACAAACAAAAAATTGTGCAAAGGATGTTTTGTTCCCTAACAAATAGAAAAAAAACAAGTGTTAAAATGATTAATCAGAAGCAAGCACTATTTGAGAAGCGGTAATAACGGTAAGCTAGAGAGAGAGAGAGAGAGAGACACACAGAGAGAGTAAGTTGGTCAAGAGGAGAGAAATAAAAGGGGAAGGTGACACAAACAACAACAAACTCTCTTTGCTCTCTCCTTTGGCCGCTTCTTCTGTGCATGAAAAATTCAGAAATAGTAAGAAGAATCATCTGACAACCTTAATCATGCTAAAGGGCTTTAAGAAAGGCCCATTTTCTTAAGCTGACTCATTGCCCCCTTGAGTCTACCAAATGAGAAACTTAAGAACTTGGACAAGCTATAGCACTTTTGTCTCATCTTTCTCAATTCTCATTCATGTGTTGTTATCCAGGGGGCTACATAACACATGAATGAGGATGTCTGCAAAATATTTTCTCTGATGAGGATGATGTCGTGGATAGATCCTCATAGGTGATGGATGGCTGTTTGTGAGCCGTCTAACTTTCAAAAAGAGCCAAGGAGCAGCTTTAGATGTGAGCTTTATCCATGCCCAATAGCGAAGCATGCATGCACTATGACCAACACCATCCGTACTAGTAATAAGAGCTGCAAAAGTAATTGAATCTTAGTTAATTCCTATACAAAAGTCAGAAAACTTTGGCTTAACCGACATTGATCTCAATAGATTAGTGTCGGTAGTTACCCCATCTAAATTTGTGGAGTCGAAGATAACACGTCATTAAGCAAAAAGAAGGAAAAAAAATGATGCATATTTATTTAATAAACTTTTTTTTTTTTTTTTGATATCTCTGGTGTCTGGGCAGCCACTTTCCCAAATATCCCCGAAGGGGTCCAGCGCCCCAGCAGTAAGGATGTTAAATCGCTGTGGCCGGGTTTCGAAGCTGGGTGGCGGACACCTCAGCCGAGGTTCCATTACCACCAGACTACGAAGCCCGGTTTTTATTTAATAAACTTGTCAAAACTTCTGCATACACTAGTAAAAACATAAATGTAAAACACCACTAGTTACATGTTTTGAGATACTTTTGCAAGTTCAGCACCATTTCATGTCATTAACCTAATTTTTGGTTAGCCTAACATGTTGTTTCACTAAGTGATTTTGGATAACTTTGACCAAATAACACAAATTTTATTGGTAAGTCCTAATGGTGAATTGGTGATTGATACACAAAGGAGCGGTTAGGTTATATAGAAAAGGTAACAGTTTAGATAACTAATTTGTTCGTGCGCATCATATTGAGACACGTCCTATCACACGTCATAACATAAACAGCTCCAGATGATAGGTTTCTCCTATGTTCACATTTTAGGGGGTGTTATTGGTTTGGGTACTTTAGTGGAATTAAATATAACTGTAATTGGGATTCTTTTAATGGATTTGAGTGGATTCTACAATCGATGAGTAGGATTTAGATAGAATGGTTTGAAGTACATTGATTTCTGTGAAGGATTTTATACAGTATTTTGATCCAAGACTTGAGCCGTTGAAGATGCGAGATGACGACGCTTACACGAGAGTTTCACGAAAAGCAACACTGGAGTGCCAAACCTTTCACCTGCTCTATCTCATCATTGACAAGTTTCTGTGAGTGAAAAAGGATAAGAGATCAACCACAGGATGTGAAAATTGTAAAGTGGCATCTGCATACTCTGTTACAACAACATCTCAGGCCAAGGTACTGTTTGGCCAAGGTACTGTTTGCATACTCCTTGCCTTTTGTTTCACGTACTCAACTCTCTCCTTATCACCACCAGATTTTTTTATTCCAAGAACTTCTTGAATAAAAACTGAGAACAGAAAGCACAAAGAATTTTGAAATACAGTTTATCTAATGTGTAATAAGATTGAGATTGAACTCCTGATCAGACAACCAATTACTTTACGTTGATATAGTGATCAAAGGGAATGGTAACTACCTGCTACAGATTAAGGGGAACAACCTTAGCATTGGCTTTCAATTCTCTTCTCTGCAAACGCGCCTGAAGGAATGATATTAGAGAATCAAGAGCTCTTAAAGCCAGAAAATTTCAATCTCAGAGAAATAGCAAAAGGAAGATAAGAGCAAAAAAAAAACTGAGAAACAGAGCAAACTGATAGAGAAGAATCCAAAGTAAGAACTATAATTTGTTATTGGTGTTGCTAACCGTAAAGACCGAGGTATCAGCTAGAGCTTTCGCGACTGCGATTGATTCAAAGCAAACGAGGTTCCAGCGGAAGGTTTGTAGGACTGCGAGACGGAGTCACGGAGGTGAACGGTGGAGTAGGAGAGAAACGCTGAGTGGTTAGGGATTCGGTGAAAAGTTTGGTGAAGAACGGAAGAGAAAAAAAGGAAGCTGTTTTGGGTTTCTTTCGAAAACCAGATAAAAAAAGTAGGATTTGTT
This sequence comes from Raphanus sativus, assembly GCF_000801105.2. Classification (NCBI taxonomy): domain Eukaryota; kingdom Viridiplantae; phylum Streptophyta; class Magnoliopsida; order Brassicales; family Brassicaceae; genus Raphanus; species Raphanus sativus. The sequence continues at coordinate 39,008,776 of NC_079516.1, read as the reverse complement.
TCTTCTTGTTTTTTACTGAAAAGTTCCTCAAAATCCATTATAACTAATTTCTCACGAAAATCTGTGTGATATTGAATAACAGGGGAAAATAATTCTTTTCAAATTCTAATTGATAAATCCTTAATCCAATAACAGTGGATTTTGATTCACTTTCTTCAAATCCCAATTGAATAACACTGGAATTCGTTTGAGATTTAGATTCCATCAAACTCTATTAAACTTCCCAATCCAATAACACCTAGAGAGATCATTGAAAAGATTGCAAGAAAGCGACATGAAAACTAAAACAACACGGAATGGACAATGCCTCTTCTTAAAATCTTAAAACTAACCCCACCCCACTACTATCTTCCTCTTCTTATAAAAAAACATCTCTTTCACTATTTTCTTTCTTTTGTATTTTAATTTGGTTATTATTCAACAGAACGAAAAAGAAGAAAGAAACATTCTATTTCTCCTTTGTCTTTTTTCTCACCTCTTATCTGAATTCTGTTTCTTCTGTCCTGCTCTGTAAACCACCGCCCGTAGATGAACGATCGGAGTCTGAAAAAGTCTCTATCTGAAAAAACCAACCCCCCTGCGGATGATTTCGTCGTTGGAAATGCCGACGAGAATTTGGATCTCTTCTCAGTCAACCGTACTGCCCTGACTTCTCTTGATGGTACCACCCCCCCCCCCCCCCCATTGACTTTGTGTATTTCATATGTTATGTTTTTCTACAACGATATTTCACATTTTGCGTTAGAAAGATCGCTTCTATGTGCTAGTTAAAAATGGTGAACTTAGGGTCCAAAATAAATTGAGCATGTTATATATATTGCGCAGAGCCATACTTTTATTCTTTTGCTAGCCACAATGTTATATAACTTGCCATTTCTTTTTATCTGGTTATATAGTTTAGTTTGCATGTACATGTAAATGTATCGTTCTCTATTTGGTCAGCTGTTTTGCTTAAGCCAGGAAGACGTTCTTTTGAGCAAGCTAAAGTTGCTAAACCTGAAATTGATGATGAGAAAGAACTTTGGAATGACCAGTAAGTTATTTTGATAGTCTCTCCTTCATCTATATATTTATAGACAATTTTTCCTGAAAATAAATAGATTATATTGTAATGTTCTGATATGCAATTAGGCTTAATTATACCGTTCCTGAAGTTACATTAGAAGCTCTTTCTAAATTGGTTCTACAAGCTAGAAACGTAACTTCCAAGCTTCAGTCTATTTCTACCACAAGAGGTACAGGTACAAAGGTATGAATGCAATATACACGTTAAGCTTATATATACTCAATTAAAGAAATCACATAAGATTTGTCTCATAGGGCGAGAGCGATCCATCTTCAAAACCAACGAGAAGCACTTCAACAGGACGGCCCTCCAACATCCCCACACTTCGTCCTTCCAGCATTCCAACACTTCGTCCCTCCAACGCTGTCAGGTCCTCTTCAGCTCCTAAGAAGACTACTACAACAACAGCAACAGCAACAGCTTCAGCTTCGGTTGCATCTCCAAAGAAAACTGTCTCTCGATCTTTAACTCCTGTATCACGCAAAACACCATCACGTTCTTCAACTCCTTCAAGAAACAGTACAAGTATTCCTTCTTTCAAGAAAGCTGGAGACGCTCAAAGATCAAGATCGTTGACTCCTAGGTCAAAGCTTCAGACTGCAGCAACCTCAGCTGCACCAACCTCAGCTGCACCTTTAAGTAGGACCAGTACTGTGCGGTCTACGTCTGCGTCATCACGTCCATCAGTTTCATCAACACCTCAGACACCGCCAAGAGGAAGAGAAAAAGCAGTCACTCTAGCGTTCGGTCGACCAGTGGCAACCACAAGGAATGTAACTTCGCCTAAACGGAACATATCTCCAAATGTTACAAGAACGAGGCCTAAAGAGCAGTCTGCTTCTTCTTGTTCTCTGATTCCTTCCTTTTCAGGCGTGGGACAAGCAACAGGAAGGGCAAAGTCTGTAAAGTCATCTGCAACTGTTTCGGATCCAACAAGCTCCGGAAAAAAAGTGTCAAAAGCTTCGGTCCAAATTGCTAACAATCACATGGTAAAATTCATTCTCTTGGCACAATATAATACTACTTCTAGAAAAATACCATTAGATAGCAATAAATCAAGTTTTTGTTTCAAAAATATCACAAAAAGAAGGAAAATCACCAGAACACTATTAACTAAAAGTTCTTTAAAAAAATTTATATAGGTTTTGGTTTATTAATTGGAGTTTAGAATTTTAGTATATTAGGGTAGGATTTGGTATAAGATAAGGAAATAGGATAGTTTAGTGTTTTATTGGGGTTTTTTCTTTTAAAATTTTATTTTTTTGACAAAAAATTAAAAAATATTGATATATGAGATTTGCCATATCTTTTTTTAATTATTATTTAAAAAGTCCACAGCTATCAGTAACATGTTCTTTGTAGGACGCACGAAAGGGGAAAGCAAATCCGTTTTTGGGCACAATGTTATACCCACAAAGCATCAAATCTTATTCAAGAAAGTGGTGTGGTAGTAGTGAAGGAAGCAGCAGCAGTAACCAAGAAGAGGAAGAAGGAAAAAGCCTAACTAAAGAAGAAAATACAGAGAAGAGTGATAGTGCTCGTTACGAGTCACTCTTGGATGTTAAAGATGTCAAGGATACTAACTGGCTACTTAACCTTGATGATGAGTCCAATCATTCTCTTATCTTCGACAGTGTTTTCGACTCTCCTCCTGAGCCATTCTCTCCTCTTTGATTCTTTTTATATATGTTTTTCTTAAACACACAAAAGTTGCTTGGGAAAATAATGCTTCTTTACTCTTTTTTTAATCTTTATGCAATGAAAGAGAAAAAAATAAGGAATGATTGCTCTCTACTCGTTAAGTACATGTGTTCTTGTAAGTGTTTCTTGTATTGATTGACAGAAAATGTACAGCTTTGAGCTTTTTGTTGGTTTGCACAAAATAGTTTCAAGAAAAGACATAAGAGTTTTTTTTTTTTTGAACAATAAAAGACATTAGAGTTGCACCAGCATTGCAGAACTCCACATGATTAAAGTGTAAATTCAGTCATGGTTGAGAAAAAAAGCAGTGAATCAAACTTCAAGAAAGTAAAACAAACTAAAAAAGTTAGAGAGAACTTCAATTGACGTAAATATCCGTTATAATTTTGTTTACTAATTTTGTTTAATTACTGATTATGTGGATAAATGTAAGATATTGTTCCGATGTTGGAAAAAGAAATCTGAATTAGGCTAGCAGACCTTTTGACTTTAGGTCCTGTTCTTTTGTCCCAATCCCCATTTGTTCATTTGTTGGAAAGTTTTTCAAAGAAATTTTCCCTCTTTTTTTTTGATAATCAAAAAAAGGTAGTTTCACCTTTTTGCCGGGAATCCAAGCATTGTAAATAGTATTTCCCACCGTGAGTTGAATCCGGGTGGCGAAAATTACAAGCGTAATCTTTTTACCGCTAGGCCAATTTAACGTTGGTAACTGAGAGTGTTTTCCTACACAAAATGAATAATGTGTTGCCTCCAAACGAGTCTTTTACTAGTGCAACAAAAGTGAATGTTTACCCATTTATGAGATTTAAATAAATTATGACTTTACACAATACACTTGTTGTCTAGTTCTATGATTTGTTGGACTTCGAAAAGTCTGACACGACAGCTATGTTCGGTTTAGGCGTACCTAACAGTGTAATAACGGTTGAAAGATGTGATCTCGTTGACTAAGTAGTGTCACCATCTTACTTTACACTTTAACAGACTTGTCTGGTATAACAACCCTATCTCCAACTCGGCTTTACAACTGTTCTGATGCGATGTTTCAGTTTCTCACAAGTCACAAGTAAAATGGTTTCTAACGTGTTGCATCCCAGTACAAAAGCGTTAGAGAGAACAAACCAAATAATACATCGAAGGAAATCATATGTTTCATGTTTTGTAAAAGAAAATCAAAACACATTAAATTTTTTACACTCATTTATGATTGTGGTAGAGTATCAAATACACAAATAAATAACAGTAAAGAGAACAATAGTAAATAAGTAGCAAAGAGAAAAGAGAAAACGAACCAGTTTTTAAGACTCTTCTCTCTCTCTAACGTCCCTTAGGATTCATGATCTGAGAAAACACAGCACTTGGGGTGAGTCCATCTGAATCATCGCTAGCCAAACTCCTACCACCAATGCTCATGTCTATTCCACTGCTCCTAGAGTCAGTGACATTCCCTTCATACAACACATCAGAGCCCTTGTCACTGTTCTTCCCTTTGCAGTTGTCATCATCATACTTGATCTCGCCCATGTCCATCTCACCGCCTATCCCCTTCCCGCTCTCCTCCGCGCTCTCCTGAAGCTGCAACGCGAACTCTAAGTTCCACAGAACATCTCCCATGGACGGTCTCTCAATGCCCTGGTCTAGCACACACTTCATCGCCGTCTCAGCAAACTTCTTGAAGCACTCCGGTGTGATCTTGCCCTTGAGGTAAGGATCAACGATCTGATCAAGCATGCCTTTCTTGTAGCAGTAAGGTGCCCACTCAGCTAAGCTCACCTGCTCTTTAGCTAGCGTGGGGTTCAAGGCAGGTCTCGCACAAAGCGCTTCGAAGAGAACTACACCAAAGGAGTACACATCGGACTTATCAGTCAGCTGCTGTCTTCTGAAGTACTCAGGGTCGAGGTAACCGAAACTCCCTTTAACCACAGTGCTCACATGCGTGTGGTCGAGCGTGGGACCGGTCTTCGAAAGACCGAAGTCAGAGACCTTCGCCACCCATTTCTCATCAAGCAAAATGTTAGTCGTCTTCACGTCTCTGTGTATAATGGTGTGTTTAGCACCAGTGTGTAGATAATGCAACCCTCTCGCCGCACCGATGCAAATCTCGAGACGCTGCTTCCAAGAAAGAGGAGCGTTCTGAGTCTTGTAGAGATGCTCCCTCATCGTCCCGTGCGCCATGTAGTCATACACCAAAATCATCTCGCAGTTCTCTTCGCAGTAACCGATCAAGGACACAAGGTGACGGTGTCTAAGCTTCGAGAGCATCTCGATCTCGGTCTGGAACTCGTGCACGCCTTGCTCCGACATCGGGTTGCCTCTCTTTATAGCCACCTTCGTCGTCCCGCCGTCGATCTCTCCTCTGTAAACTTTCCCAAAACCACCAACGCCAAGGACTCTCGACTCGTCGAAGTTCTTGGTAGCCGCTTTGATCTCAGCAAAGGAGAAGTGACGGCACAGATTAGAAGGAAGAGACGAGGCGTAGCTCCCCGTAGTATTAGTCTTCCCTGAGCCAGCAGAATGCGAGTTCCCATACAAAGACAGCGGGAGCCAACCGGACGTCGCATCGCTCGCAGGCTGGTACTCACCGCGTTTGCGTCTGCGGTAAGCAGCAACACCAAAGAAACCAACGAGAAGTCCCAGCACCACAGCGCCGCTAGCCGCACCCGCAACCACAGCCGTATGGCTCTTGGTGTGACTAGTACTCGGCTCCAAGGTTCTTGACGGATCAACAGTCACCTTAGGACCAGGCAGAGGGTTAGGACCGGCGAGGTTACCGGTAGAGTCGTTCATCTTGAAGATCTCAACACCGTTGAGAATAGAGTCGTAGTACTGCGGCTTGGTGATCGGGTTAGGATGAAGCTCAAGCCAGAGATCCTGCTGCCCTTTCCCATCAGGAGGAATCACAACGTAATCTTTATGTATCGCGATCCCGTTACCACCTCCAGTCCATCCCGCCACGTCAGCTCCTTCCTCAGCCGTCTGGTTGTTGAGATAGATACTAAACACTCTCTGATTAATCTTGTTGATGTTGGAGGAGACCTCGCAGAAGTGCAGCCTGACGAGGTAGCTAAAGCCAGAGTCAACGCTGAACAGCCAGGTGAGATTGTAGTTGAGGTTGACCTGAGGGGTTGGCCCCATGGACCTAGCGGTGGAGTAGACATTCACAGGAGCGATGTAAGAAGGCGTCCCGGTAGGGTACTGGATCGTCATGTTCGGATCCGCAGCCTCGGGGATACCGAGGCTAGCGGCGAAGACGTAGCCCTGGTCATCGTACCAAGACCTGTACAAACCTGTGTCATCAGAGGGAGAGATATCATTCCCACCTACGTTGAGGCGATAAACGTTCTCAAGAGCTGTGGAGTTGTCGATGGTGACGCCACTAGAAGTCCCTACCACGGTCAAGGTACCGTCTGTGCTGCTGTAGATGTCAGGCATTGAAGTGACTTCGATACCGTTGACGAAGGCGTAGGAGTTGGAAGGGGTTGACTCTGGCGTGAAAGTCATGTTCAGCGTCCCGCCTTGGACGTTGACGACGAACTCTTTGATGATGTAGGCGTAGTTCAGCGACTGGGAGGTCTGGTAAGCGCTGAAGTTGTTGAGGAGTGTGTAGGGGCCTAGGGAGAGGGAGAAGAGGGAGTTCGTGGCGTTGAGGCCGTCGTAGGAGTTTGGGTAGAAGTAGAGACGCACGAACTTGCGACCTGAATGAAACAAACCATTTTAGTGTTAGTAAACCGGAAATGAGTAAACCGGGGAATAATTAGTGAACCGAGATTGAACCGAATTGTACCTGATGCGACCGGGAAGGAGTAAGTGAAGGGAGATCTGAAGATTCTGGCGGACATGTAAGGGACGGTGGGGACGGAGGGGTCTTGCGTTAGGGCGGGGGATGTTTTGGAGTCTCCGGAGGATGATAAGAACTTTGATTTCACGTCCGGGATCCATGTCCGGTTGTCCGTGTCGGTTAAGTCGGAGGAGCCGCCGCAGTTTAAGAGGATTTTGTCGGTGGGTGTGTAGTCAGCGGCTGAGATTAGAGTGGTGATGGATAAGAAAAGGAGGAGGGGGAGAGACAAGAGGGATCGTCCCTCCGTTGACGTCATCGTTTCTTCTCGATCTACGGAAAAGAGGAAACAAAAATAGAAAGTTTTACAGATCTAAAAATAGACAAGGGAGATTGGATTCGGACATAGAGTTGAAGTGGAGATAAAAACATACCTTGAGAATCGGTGAAGAATCCTTAGTCGATGAAATCGGGGGAGATTTGGAGAAGACAGAAGGAGGAGAGAGAAAGAGTTACGAAAGAGGAGTGAGATAATGGAGGTGAGCATTTAGGTAAACGGACAAGGCATTGTTGCCTCCCTCTAAACGCGTAGACGTTAGTTTTTAATTAAATTAATTATTTTATGAAGCCGGCTTGATAAGTGACGACAATACCCTTAAGAGTAACAGCTGTTGTTACAAGTTACAACATTCCCCTCAGGATAATGTTGATTGGCATGGATTGGTCTGTCTTTGACAGCGTTTTTCTTTTTTTTTCTATTATGCGGTGACGACCCCTCGTGGCTGAGCTGGCTCTCACATTAATATAAAGCGAGAGAGAGGGACCCGTTTTGATCGAAAACTCCGTTTGTTTGTTATCACATTTGCGGTTGAGTGATATTTTTTTGCTTTCAGTAGAGAGTCATCATCAGCGTTTTTACTTTTCTTGATGGGCCGGTAAAGTTTCTCTTTTGGATGAGGGAATCGCATTGATCGTTGATTTAAGTGCTGAAACAGTCTTATTGTCAAGTAGACTTCATAGGCCCAATTATGAAAGCCTGCGAACGGCTAACGAAATAGGCCTAAGTTTAAGATACTTGAGCCTGGTTACGTGACGCCAGGGACATTCCCTCTTATGGGCATGTGATGTTTCTTTGGGAAAAAGGGTATAGCTGTTACGTCTTTCCGATAAGACAACAAAAAGCCAATAACAACTAGAATTGATAGCTTTGAAACCCCCCAATTAAAGCTCTAAGGAAACAGAACACAAGACACAGTGTCGAATCTATTTGTATGGTTTACGATCTCTTCCTTCCACATTCATTTTCACGAGTTGCAGGTGCAAATGAAGATTTATCCTCATTTAGTTAAAGAAAGCCCCAGCTGCTTTGATATGCACTAAGCTGCTACAATGTGGTTTCCATGGTCTCTTTCAATATGTCCCAATATTTTATACACATTCACATATTTTATAAATGTAAATTGTGTATTTGTGTGTATACTATTAGGTTATAATTTATAGCCTTTATTCAATTCGTCATTTCCTGGAAATTAATTGCGTTTCTGGTTATGTCATCAATATATCGCCAAAAATTCATCAAGAAATCATTTTCCATCAATATTTTGGGAATTATTCATCTTCAACAATACTTCTGAGATTTTCTTACATTAGTTAATTAACTAAAAAAGTGTTCCCAAATATAAAAACGTTTTCTATAGTACATATATTATCATTTGTTAAAATAGTTTTGCATCTGTATAAACGTTTATATAGATTTATCTTCTAAAATTTAAATAATATATATATATATATACTACTTTGTATTTGTCTTATGATTTTTCTTATAAATACATTCTTAGATCATCTCAAACTCAACTCCAAAACACTATTTTAGTGTGATTTTTACTTTAAAACCCCTCCAACTCAACTACAAAAATCACATTATTTTAATGCAACACTAAAATTTCACACTAAATACGGTGTGACAGTATTCATCACACTAAAATATGATTCATCTCATTAAAATACTATTCACTTCAAATAAAAAAATCAATACATATCATATTATAAAATAATTTTAGTGTAAAGTTAAGTGTTATGATTGAAGAAAAACTTATTTTAGTGTTGAAATTACATTAAATTAGTGTGGTCTTCACACTAAAATAGTGTTAATAGTTGGAGATGTCTTTTTTTTTTTTAAAAGACATTGATGGTATGTCACTGGATTTTTTCAATGAGTTATTTTTTCTCTTTAAAAAAAGTTAGGAAAAGAAATAAAAGTAAGAGAGAACAAAACGAGTCTCTTATTTGGAGACTCTCAAAAATTTATGAAAGGGTATTCAATTGTGTATGAATCAGTTTTCTTTGTTTGTAAAATTTAATTAATTCATAATTTAATTTAATTTTTTTTTGGTCACGAACATAATTTAATTTAATTAATAAATATTTTATAGTTGATACTTGATAGGCTCATACAAAATAACAGATAATGTTTTTTTTCTTCCCACATACACTATTTTGGTTCCAAATGGTGACCAAGGGAATGTGTGGGAATAACTAATTCCTTAGCATTCCTTACAATTTATACCATTTACAAGGAATATTTGTTACCTATGATTCCTTAACATTCTTTAAGATTTATGGAATAAAAGACTACAATTATTCCTTATGAAATTAGAAGAGGAATGAATTTTCCTTTTATTTTATTCCTTTTCGTTCCATTTTTCCTATTCTTTTTATTCCTTTTGTGGTTACCAGTGAGAGCTTTTGTCTTTTAATTTTCCTTACTCGAGGCAAGCACACAACCAACACACCTCCCAGTGCGCCTAAACCGAAGCTTACCGACCAGGTTCGAAAGCTTGGGAGAATATCCCTACTTATCACACAAACATTACATTCACTCACCAATCACCATGCAACCAGGTTCGGCCATTGTGGTCGACTAAAATATCAAATATTCCTGCAAGTACTTCTTGATCATATTAAATGTAACAGTAAGACGTAAGCGTTATCCCTGACCCTGACGATATGGTACGTGTACATATACATCAGTGACAATAAAGAGAGAGGAAGTTCCTTTGTCGTTATTACAATATGAAGTGTATGATTACATAACAATAAGAGACAATGAGATCATAAAATGGAAAGCAGAATAACTGTGATGCTAGGTTAGAAAGCTGGCAACTTTGATTAGTCGTGGTCGTACAACATCTCTAGCTACCCTCTTTCACACGGCAATCGAAATACTGCAACATCCGAACAACCATATAAACATGTATTATAACATGACAAAGACCACTAAAGACAACCAGAAAAGTTGATAAGTTTTTGCAGATTTTTTCCTTCTTAATCTTTGCTTCAGTATATGCAAGATATATATTTCGTGAACCATATCTATCTATGTTGTAGTTAACTTGTATGTGTGTTTTAGAGTGATTGTAATGAACTTTCAAAAAAAAAGAAAAAAAACTTTCAAGATATTTTCTTGGATAAAAAGCTTTTAAAGGTTTTTCCATATTCCAAAAAGAAGCAAGGGAATGTAATATAGTACAAAACAAAAACAAATTATGGAGACGTACTTATCACAATTGGTGCTGAAATTAAACGGGTAGGGAACTGAAACACCACAAATGGTAGGGAGTGTGCCCACAAGCTCGATATTGATGAATCCATTGTTTGCCTTAGCCAGTGATTTAAGGCACTTGCATACTTGTCGGCGGTCCGGTGTGGTCTGAGCCATTTCATTCAGTGCTTTGACTTCCGCGCAGCAGTAGTCTGATGGCACTGGACTAAAGTTGGTCAAGTAGCCCATGCACTGAGCCAATGTGGATGTCACTATCCCACACGTAATGTGTGACTCTGTTGGAGCTGCCATGTAGACCTTAAGGACGAGGAGGCATGCGATGATCTTTGAAGCAAACGCCATTTTTGTTTTAATTGTTTTCTAAGTTTTTTTTTTGTGCACTATCTAAGTAAATGATTTTACTTTGTTAATGTAAAAGCTATTAAACATGAACGGTATGCGTACCCGTTAATTATGCTTAATTTCTCATGCATGCAAATTTAATGAATAACAGAAATTACTATTAAACATTTAAAATTGACGTATTCAGATGTTAATACAGACTCCCTTCGTTTATTTTTATTTGATATTTTAAAGTTATACACATAGATTAAAAAGACATTTAATTCTATAGATTTTCTAAACAAAAACAAATTCTCTATATAACTATAATTCAATCAATAAAAAATCATCTGCAAATATGAAAAATCATATAACATAATTAATAAATTTTATATTGAAATTCGAAACTTCATATTATTTGAAAAAAAAATATCTCTTAAAAATATGTAGTATATATTGCTTTTTGATCTTTGGTTTGTTGAGAATTGAGATTCAAGAAAATGTCACATCAGAAATCTAGATTTAACCTGGATAACTAAAATAGATATATTCCGAGAATTAGAGTATAAATTTTACATTATCATCAAACAAGGGGTGGAAATCACTTACATAAAACACATTTACATAAAAGAAATAATTTTCCGCAAAGGTAAAATATTTTGACATATGAAACAAGATGGACAAACATTATGAGGCCATTCGTACGAGTCCAATGGAGTAATAAAGATCTTAAACATGTGGACCGAAGATGATGAATAAGTGACAGTTCAAGGTATAAACTATAATGAGAAGGATAAAAATGGAAATGGTGGAAATGCATGGCTTAAGTAAGAAACTAATGGACATAACCATCAAATGGTTTAGTTGGAGACATCATAGGAAAAAGACAAAAGAAGGGGATTGAAAACAGATAGACGGGAAAAGATATTTCTCAGATAGACGGGAAAAGATATTTCTTTATGAGTTATTCTTGGGTTCACTCTTAAGATAAACATTTACGTTCACCAACCAATAGAAATCAATCATTTCATAATTAATATCTTTTAAAAAAGGAAACAAAATATTGTCAAGTTATATTATATTTTTTAAATAAAAAAATAAAAACAAATAAAAATAATAGTAGTTACAAAAAATGATTTAGAAAAATATATTTTTAACATTTTCAAAAAAAAACTCTAAACCCTAAATCCTAAACCCTAAACCCTTGATTATGCCCTAAACCCTTGGATATATGCTAAACCCTTAGATAATTTTATATTCTAAACCTTAAACTCTAGTATTTTAATGCCGTCATCGAAATACTAAACCCTAAATCCTAAACTCTAAACCCTAAACTCTTGGGTAAACCCTAAATTTTTTTTAGGATTAAGGATTTGGTATTTTTAAGATTTAGTGTTTAATGTTTTTAATTTAGAGTTTAGAGTTTAGTGTTTTGATGACGGAATTAAAATATTTTTAAATTTTCTTTTGCATATATTACTATTTTTATTTATTTTTAACATTTTTGTTTTAAAAACATAATATAACATGATAATATTTTGTTTCCTTATTTAAAAGATATCAATTGTGAAATGAGTGATTCCTATTGGTTGAGTGAATTTCTAGGTTCACTTTAGGGGTGAACCCAAAAATAAGTCTTTCTTTATTGTCTTAAATCGGTCGACATGATAAAAACCTACTTTAAATATAACTTATGATTGCTAGATTAATCCTTATGCTGTATATTCACACTCACAGGCAGGGCCGGCCTGATATAGCTGATGAAACGTACACTCCAAGCTCCCAGAATTTTTGAAAAAAATTATATATAAATAAATTTCTAAATTAATATAAATTTTAGAAGTCTTACGATTTGTATCTTATGATGTAAACATCTCAACTTTCATGTTCTCATAAAAAAAAATCTCAACTTTCATATTTACTTTTTTAGCAAAAAAGCTAGCTACCTTGAGATTTATGGGATTTAAAATAGTTTTTTTTTTTGATAAGTGGATTTAAAATAGTTACGGATTAGATGTTAAATGATCAATGAATTTTTTTTCAATCAGATCCAATGAAATTGTGTGGAGATTATGAGAGAGTTAGGTGATTTTACTACATATCGTAATTCACGTAATATCATTAGAGGAATACATAACACAGACGACCAATTAAATGGACCGTCATATACATAGAAAGACATGAACACACAAATTCTGAAAAACAACGCACAGCAGTGAAAATGATACACTTATACTAGTGTCATCTTGATTATTTCCATGCAACCTTTTGACCAATATAAGAATAAGACCGTAAGTCTTATCCCTGGCAGAGTGGCAGAACGGTACGTGTACATACATCAAATTAAAGTGCCGAAGAGAGAGGGAATTCCTTTGTCGTTATTACCATATGAAGAAGATGATTACATAATAAGAGAATCATAAAATGGATATAGCAGCAGAATAATTAACCAACGGATATGAGTTAGTGGCGATTGAGAGATAACTTCGGTACGGCGAACTCGCAGTTTGATTTTTGTTGGCTATCCGGACTAACGTTAAATCGCAAGAATACATAGAGTATCGTGGATTTAGTGGGACTAGTCGGTTGACCTCGGTCGCCGGATACCCACGGTTATTAAAAAAAAATCATAAAATGGATATAGCAGCGGAATAGTTATGGTGTTAGGTGAAAAGCTGGCAACTTTGATTTGTCGTATATATCTTGCCTCCTTCACACGGCAGTCGATATACTGCAACATTCGAACAAAACAAAACAAATCATGACATTAAGATAAAAACCACTACAGACAATAAGAAAAGTTAGTTAGCTGTTGCAGATTTTTTTCCTCCGTAGTCTTTGCTTCAGTACTGAATGCAAGATATTTAGTGAACTATGTAACTATGTTGTAATATAGTCGAATTCAATATGTGTTTTTGGAGTCACGTGTATAATGAACTTTCAAGATATTTTCTAGGATAAAAAGGTTTTATAGGTTTTCCCGTACTCCAAAAAGAAACAAAAAATAATTAATAATAGTCAAAAAAAAGTTTATGGAGAGGTACTCGTCACAATTGGTGCTTGAGGCTAGTTGGGTAAGGAGCTGAAACACCACAAGTGGTAGGGAGTGTGCCCACGAGCTCGATATTGATGGCTGATCCGTTAGCCACTCATTTAAGGCACTCACATACTTGTAGGCAGTCCCGTATGGCCTGAGACATTTGGTTCGGAGGTTTGACTCCCACGCAGCAGTCTGATGGCAGTATACCACTGTTGGTCAAGTAACCTAGGCACAGATCCAATGTGGTTTCTGTTGGGCCTAAATATGGCTCGCTAGCTGACAATAGAACCAAAGTAAGTATTGGGCCGAGACAAAGCCCAACGCGTATCAGAGACCTGAGCTAAGGTTCATTACGGAGCCGGAGGCTGAAAGCTAAGGGCAATCTTCGAAGAGATCACGGTAAAGAGGAAGCTCACATCGTAACAGAAGGAGCGCAGGACCCGGTCAAAGGGAAGCTGTTGCGGATTCTTCAATAAACGGAAAAGATCTCGGGAATCAGTTGGTGACGATCAAGCGGGACCTAAGGCTATTTAAAGAGAAAGTAAGTCAAGAAAGAAGATATATTCGATCCATATTTCACTCGATACTCTGAAAAACATTCTCATTCACATCACATTCTTATTATCTTTGTAATCATAAAGGATCACTCTTTGTAATCATTCTTTATCAAAATCATCAATACAAATCAAAGTTCATTCAACAAGTTATTTTGGGATTCAGCCCGCGTTATCTTTCCCTAACCTATCCTAAACCTTAAACCTGATCTAAAATCCAGGTGGTGAGTTTAATCCCTCACATTTTCCATGTTTTACACGTTAAGTGTGGCTTTGTTGAAGCTGCCATGTCGACAGTAAGGAGGAGAAGGCATGTGATGATGATCTTTGAAGCAAACGCCATTTTTGTTTTAATTGTTTTCTAACGTCGTCGGTGCGGTTTTTATAATTGGGAAAGCTCATGAATGGAATGCGTACCCGTTAATTTTGCTTAGTTTCTCATGCATGCAAATTTAATGAATAACCGAAGTTACTATAAAACATTGAAAATTCACATATCCAATGTTAATACATTCCTTTTCGGATCTTCGGCTCGTTGAGTTTGAAGAAGACTTTACAGACCAGAAATCTAGATTTAACCCGGATCTAAATAGATATTTCCACTTGGTTTGACTAAAAATAGATATATTTTAACAAATTAGAGTTTATCAAATTTACATTAAACAAGGCCAGGGAGGAAACCATATGACTATTCCAAAACACTTACATTAAACAAGTTTTCAAAATAAATAAATTTCCCGCAAGCTAAAATCAATTAGTTACGAATATAGGACAAGCAGACATTATGAGGCCATTCGTACGAGTCCATACAAATGGAGTGATCTTGACATGTCACATGTGGATCAAAAATGATGATAAAGTGACAGTTCAAGGATGTATATACAATATGAGAAAAATGAAAATAGAAATGGAAATGGTCCAAGTAAGAAATTAATGGATAAAAACATCAAACGGTAAAGAGTTGGAGACATCATAGGAAAATGACAAAATAAGGGGACTGAAGATAGATAGACGGAAAAAGAGATTTGAATGTCTATCTTAGGCAATGTCTTAAAACGGTCGACATGATAAAAACCTACTTTAAATATAACTTATGATTGCTAAATGATTTCTTATGCTGTATATTCACACTCTCGCAGGTCACAACTTGCTCCTTTACAGACTGCAACGAAAATGAAAGAGTGCGAAGAGAAATGTAAGGAAACAAGTTATGAGATTCACAGTGTGCAGAAAATACATAAGGATTGCTCATTTAAAGATTGGTTGTTTCTCCTCGGAGGCTAGTATATGTATAGAGACGATATTTCTGGCGAACTAAAAAGATAGAGAATACTTCTTTCATGGTATATATATTGTCTTTTTTTTTTAATACATACCATATATAGAAAATATTTTTAAAAAGGTAACTGAAGTATGATCGTTTTTCTAATCTAAGACCATCATTATCAATGGGACATATTTGGTGGTCATTAGAGTTTTTTATTGTTATTTCTAGATTAGGACATTGTTAAGGACTTTTAATGAAAACGGTGATTATTGGTGGGACTTTTTGTTGGTCTTTAAATTAATTTTTTTTTTGAAATAATTTTTAGTGAAGAAGATACATAACCAAAATGAGAGTTGTTGTTACAATGGAGTTAGAGCTGCTGAGCTTGTGCCTATAGACCATGGTCTTTGCCTAACTAAATGTCTTGATGATCCTTATTTCGAATGGCTTAACTGGCCTCAACTGAATGTCTTGATAGACTAACGAGATCTAGTGTGTATAACTCTTGGTTCTTCAACGGCTTGATTAGCTTCCGTTGTCTTCAATCAAGTACAACACAAGGGAAGAAACAAAAGATTAAACCTGCAAGTCCAAAACAGAGTGTAAAGGGTGCGTGATACCTGATTTGGTAGGACCACGCTTTGCTCAATCTGTATAGCTGAAAAAAAGATAGAAACAAGAAGAGTTACTACATGTAACCAGAACAGAAATTACTTTCAGCTTTATATATACACATGTTAATAAAGTTAAAAAAAAACACACCTTGAGCACCTTCTTCAACATTCAATGATGGTACACTACGGGGGGATACCACCCAACAACAGAATCAAACAACAAAGATCAATGAAGATCTTCATCCAGGCTTTTCTTCAATTCAAATCACGAGAAACTGCAAACAACATGAACATCACACAACAAGCTTCAAGTGTCTGAACACGTTTAGATACTCATTATTAAAAGAGCCTCGAATTTTTTTTATCAAAGTCTCCACCTTTCACATATAATCTGATCAGATATCAACAACAACCAAAAACTCATCATTTATAGAAGGAAGAATCTTAGATTCAATAATCACAGAGAGAGCAAACCAAACGGCAAACGAAACTCAAAAAACTACTAAGACTAGTCTCCCTTGTATAAAACCCACCCAACACACACGGTCCCAATGAATGATTTCAATTCTAAATCTTACTGACACACAAGCATGGATCGTCGTTCCCCTTTGATCTTATCTCTATTACTCACCGCTTTGACCTTCTTCTCTCCGGTTTATGCCGGAACGTTCGACAGAGAATTTGATATCACTTGGGGTGGTGATCGTGGGAAGATCCTCAACAGTGTAGAGCTTCTCACTCTTTCTCTCTACAGAGCCAACGGATCTGGATTCCAATCCAAGAAAGAGTATTGGTTCGGAAAATTTGATATGCAGATCAAACTCGTCCCTGGAAATTCTGCCAGAACAGTCACTGCCTACTAGAGAAACAAATATCACTAATCAAATCATCAGGAGAAAACGAGCTTCTTCATCATCGGGAGTGAAACAAGATGAAGAAATAGAGACCGAGAGAGGAAGAGAAGAGAAACAGAGAGAAAGACACGTGGCAAGGAAGGACGCGTTAAGGACGTTTCTTATTTAATTAACGTCTTTCCTTAATTTCGTTTTTTTATTTAATTTTATCTGTTTTAATGCTAAGAACCGTCGTAAGTGAGACCGATAAAGATGGTCTAAAGGTCGGTACCCATCTTAATTAAAGTTCTTAAGATTTTATATTATGTTGTAACACTTCAACTTTCATTTTTCAACTGATATTTTTATTTTTAGAAAAAAAAAACAAAATATGTCTTGAAATTCATGGAACTTAAAATAGGTACGGATTAGAGGCTATATGATCACTATATATAGAGCGATCTATACATATTAACCACTAAATTTTTGGGAGTCCGATCCAGTGGAATGTATTATGTATATGTCCAAAACTAATGCCTAGTGTCGGTGAGTTCGTTTATTTACACCGCACGGAAGAAGTGATGCATTAATAGCAGAAGGTGGCAACAAAAAGGAAACAATACATATCGTAATTCCATATATCATTGGAGGTATACATAAAACAGACGACGAGTTAAATGGACAGTCGTATAAAAAGAAAGACATGAAACACACAAATTTTAAAAACAGCACACAACAGTAAAATGATACACTTACTAGTGACATCTTAATTATTCTTTAATACTCTCTCAACGATCACATTAAAAGAAAAACCTTCAACGACGTCGATATACTCTCATGCTCACCTGACTCTGCAACCAACCAAACACAACATTATATGGTTAGTAATACTCCAAATAAAATGAGTACAACCCTCAAGTGAAACGAAATAAATAGAGTGAGATCGAGTAGATTAATTACTTGTTACAGTTGGTTCTTGCGCTGATGGGGTAAGCGATCCTAACACGGCAAGCACCAGGAAGACGAGCAGCACGTCCTGGGTTAAGTCTGGAACCCAAGGCTCTAGCTGCTCCTTGGATGCAGCGACAAGCTTGTTGGCGGTCACGGGTGGTGCGAGCCATGCCGTTTAGCCTCCTAACGCCAGAACAACACCCTCGAGGAACGAAACCACCTCGGGTCAGGTAGTTAATACATTGGCCTAAGTTGCTTGCGACGGCGCCACAAGAGATTGCTGCCTCGGACGCCATTGGAGCGGACACTAACATGCACACAATCACCAACGTCGACAACTTTAAGAGCCCCTCCATAATCTTAAGTTTTATCTCTTTTGTTTAAGTTAGTAATGAGTTTGGATGATGAAGAGAGCTAATAGCGTTTGTGTTTATATAGAGAAAGAGCCAAGAGTGCAAATTTTCTAAAGTGAGAATAGACGGTGTGAGGTTAGTTGGTGGTTGGTTTCATTTATTGCATCGCTTCCTATTCATGTTTTGTCTTCTCTTATCTTTGTGTGTTTAGTATAGTTTAATAAATGATATAGGCCAATTACTACGTACTGATCTCCCATTTGGTCTATATTGTCAGATCAGATCTATAGTTCTGTAGACTAGATCAAAAAAGTGTAGTTCATTCTCGTATGTACGTAGTTCTGTAGACTAGATCAACGTTTGTGTAGTATTCAAATTCAAGCTAAGGTAAAACTGGAAGAAATAATGCAATAAAGAATAGGATAACATGTTTAACCTATTAGGTTAAATCCTAAATAGAGAATTGGAAAAAATTCAAAACATTTATAACCAACATACAATATTTTTTTAATATATTATTATTTTATAAATTAATAAATTTATCTGATTTTAAACTAAATCCAAAATATAAAATAATGAATTTTAGAAATTTGTATACAAATATATATGATCACATTAATTAATATCATAAAGGATAATAAAAGTCATTTTTCAAAGTTAATCCATTTTTAATTTTTTTCCATTTCTATTTTTTTTTAAATACTTCATTTTGTAGAATTGCATATATAATCTTCTACATTTTTATAGTAAGTACACACCAGGATATTTTGGATTTTACGAAAAGTGGAAAACAAATAAAGCATTTGACTTCATTTTAGACCTATTAGGTTAAATCCTAAACAGAGAATAGGAAAACTAATTCCAAACATATAAAACAGCAGCCACACACATACTTTTTTCACTATGACGCTAACTCAAACTTGCCAAATTCTCCAACATTCGAGCTGATTTCACAACCGTTACTCTTACAAACCGACACCAATATTTTTTAAAGATTTAGGTTCCAAGATAGAAAGACACATATTTCAATTAGATACGACAGGAACGTCATTTACCTCACGAGCTTCTCTCGTGAAGATTAAGACGTAAATGGAGAGTACGAAAGAGAATGAGAGAGCTGACCACAAATTAACAACATAGGTCACATTAAGTTTATGGGCTTATTTTCCCTTTCAAGTTATTACTCAATCAGGAAGAACTAGAAAATGATTTACCAGAGCCAAAGAGGACATAAAATCCTGAGGACACAATGACACATCAATCTCTGACAGCTCCTTCCTGCATGGAAACAAACCGTCTCAGCAATAATATCAGTAACGTGATATTCCGTAAGCTCTGTCACTCCGACCGTACCCACGAGCTTATTAGAAAGGAGAGAAGAAAATTAATGTCTAAAAGTGGTCAACAAAAGCCATGGAAGCAAAATTGCAAAATTCAAAAATCAGAGCATCGAAAGTATGAAAGAAATAACAAAAGCCATTACTTACATAATAATATGCATAAAGGTAATAGCAGATACAATAAAGACTATCAAACAAACTGCATACATATTAGCAGCCAGAGCCTCAAAGAAGGTGAAGATGTAATGACTTTCAGCAAATAATGTTAACCTCTAGAAATAATAGAAAGTTAAGGTTAACTAGGCCTAAGACACCGACTCCACACAACCAAGCATGATATTCTTGAGACGCTACCACCTAATATGTCATATATTCTTGGAATATCTGGTTAGGTGATGTAGATAAATATATGAGATATTTCCATATATTTATTTTGATTTATTAACTATTTTTAATAACTATCTTTATTGTTTTAGGGTTTTTATAGTTTTCTTATATAAAGCCGCTTAGGCTTTAAGTTTGTATTCAGTTTTGATTTGATTAATAAAAGTTAAGAGTTTTCTCTTTGTTGTTCCTTGTTTTCGGTAGATCATTGGTGATCTCAACGAATTTAAGAAGACATTGATCTTAGGCATTCTTAGACTAAATAAGATCTTTGTGATTATCCTAGTTTTCCGGGTATTCTAAGAATCAACAGATCTCTAGTTCTATCTTTATAGAAGGAGCCGATGGAGAAAGAAAGTAATGTGCGCTGAGACACGTGAACCTCTGCTCCTGTCTGCATCCAGAGTAGTCGATAAGGGTGAGGATGCGCCTCTGTAGTGAGTGAAAGCTTGCGAACAGCCTCCTCCGAAACTACGTTTGCTGAACAACCTGAATCAATGACAAAACGACAAATTTTGCCTTTGACCGTACATGTGGAACTGAATAGAGCCGTACGCTGCAAGGCTTCGCTTGATTTAGGTGCAAAACAATTACGGCGAAGCATGAGAAGCGTTCCCGTGTCACCTCTAACTTGTTCCTCATCGACGTCCTCTTCTTGATCATCTTGGTCATCATATATGGGATCTCCGGTTAGCTCTCTTTCATTGGCTAGCAAACCGCGACGTCCGTGTGTCGGACATGCCGTCTGTATATGCCCCTTTTCGCCACAAGAGAAACATCGGAGGGCGTTGGGACGAGAAGGACGAGTTTCGGCAGCGACCTGTTCAGTAGGACGAGCATTGTTCTTCTGTCCCGAAGTGTCTCGATCAGTGGCTGATTTGGCCTCGTCGGAAGTGGCAGGGCCTGTGCGTTGACGGAGGTTGTTTGTCCATTGGCTATTGCAGGGACGAGATTGTTGCTCGACTAAGAGTGCTCGTTGTCGTGCTTCTGAGACGGAGCCTGGATCAAATTGATGGAGCATATTCTGTAATTGGGGACGCAGACCTGCAATAAAACGTGCTACCAACTGATCTTCAGAATCTTGTATGTCGATACGAGTGAGCATCTGGTAGAAATCGTTAGAATAGTCCTCGACAGAGCGTGACCCTTGACGTAAGTTATGACCTGATGTAGCGGAAGCTTTAAAGATAGAACTAGAGATCTGTTGATTTTTAGAATACCCGGAAAACTAGGATAATCACAAAGATCTTATTTAGTCTAAGAATGCCTAAGATCAATGTCTTCTTAAATTCGTTGAGATCACCAATGATCTAGAAAACAAGGAACAACAAAGAGAAAACTCTTAATTTTTATTAATCAAATCAAAACTGAATACAAACTTAAAGCCTAAACGGCTTTATATAAGAAAACCATAAAAACCCTAAAACAATAAAGATAGTTATTAAAAATAGTTAATAAATCAAAATAAATATATGGAAATATCTCATATATTTATCTACATCATTCTCTTCGGGTTGGAGAAGATTCGCCCTCGAATCATGTTTGTAGTCTTTGAATCCAAAACTTTTTCCAAGAAAAACTCTTCCTCGAATTTTCAATAGCATATTTTGCACGATTTTTGCACGGATCTGTTTATAACATGAATCTTCACAAATCCGGTCTTGCACAAAATTTGCACGCATCAGATTATCAATATTCTTCACAAAATCTTCGTCGATATGATTTTGTCCGTATTTTGCACGGAACTCGTCTCGCCCAGATTTTGCACGGAGATCATCTCGTCCGAATTTTGCACAGAACTCGTCTCGCCCGAATTTTGCACGGACAACACAGACATCATCTTCATAGATATCATAGATCGGATCACCATAAATCTCTCGATAGATCTCACGGTTCTCTTCTCTCTCAACAAAAGGACTTTCGTCCAGGATAGAATAGATGCTAATACTCACCATAACATCCAGAATCGTTCTTCGATTGAGAAACCAAAGAGACGCGGCTCTGATACCAACTGATGTAGCGGAAGCTTTAAAGATAGAACTAGAGATCTGTTGATTCTTAGAATATCCGGAAAACTAGGATAATCACAAAGATCTTATTTAGTCTAAGAATGCCTAAGATCAATGTCTTCTTAAATTCGTTGAGATCACCAATGATCTACCGAAAACAAGGAACAACAAAAAGAAAACTCTTAACTTTTATTATCAAATCAAAACTGAATACAAACTTAAAGCCTACACGGCTTTATATAAGAAAACCATAAAAACCCTAAAACAATAAAGATAGTTATTAAAAATAGTTAATAAACCGTATCAGAGCTCTTATACGGTTTATCACCAAAAGCCAGGGAACCAGAAATTTCTTATTTCCAATTTGGAATTTTCTGCAAGTGAGAAACCGTGGGAAAAATCAACATGGTAGACATATTCGCCGCATAGCACAATCTGCAACAAAAGAAACTGAAAAAAAAAATACGAAATGGCTCTTACTCTAATGAAAACAGATGAGATGTGACGAATCATCACTTTATCTTTCTCAATTCTATTCCAGCAACAATAATCCAAAACTAATAAAAAACAAAAAAAATGCTCACATCTTATAAGGATCTGTGTTCCCCGTGTAGCCAATTGGTTTCGCTATACGGGGACCAACACCTGAAAATTTAGCATGGAAATTCAATCTAATTTCCACGAACACTGAAACCTAATCATATACGCAACACCTCGCGATTAACGGCGGAGATCGGTCAATGCTTTCCGATCACATCATGCCATTGCCAAGTCGTTCTAAACTGCCAGAGATTCCAACAGATCCTTTAGTCTCCATAAAATTTGAAAAGTAATCTCAGCTCATATGCAAATAGAGATACTAACGGAATGATACTGCCCCATCTTTCTAATCGCGACGACATCTCCTGGCCGGTACGCGCTGGAGAGAGCCGGAAACGACAGTGATATATAAGGAGTACAGCTTGGATTAACGAGCTCCACGTTCGTGATCCTGCCACTGCAACCAATTAACTCGCATCTTCGGCGAGGCTTCTCCGGTAAATTTATTCGCCTGGAAATTACGAAAGGTGATGATGATGACAGAGCAGGAGCAACGGTGCGGAGAACTCCTCCTTCATATTATTATTGGGCCACAAGCACTAGCCCAGCCCAACTTACATGGGCCACAACTTGTGGCCCACAAGCATTAGCCACTTCAATTTGTCTTCATTTCGGTAACAGCTACGTAGTCATACCATTTTGACGGATGATCACGAGTTCCATGATTCCATCCTTTGTAGCTCTGATTATCTCGAAAACACACCATGTGTTTTTCGCACTGTTTTAAGAATATGTATAGCTTTTTTCTAATCTAAGAGATTGAAAGGCTTTAGCTGGGCGTTTTGTAGAGCAGGCTGATTCTTTAAGAAGTAGTTTTAGAAAAATCATTCGATAGATTTTTCATAGGCCCGCCCTGGAGTAAAGCCGGTAAAGCAAGGATTTTAGTTGCCAGAACCGATATATATTTTAGGGGTGCCAAAAAATTGAAAAATTTACATTAGTATAGTGGTTTGTAGAGTTACCCTAATGGTTGCGTGTTCGAATACCTTTTCTCGTCTTTCTGACTTTTTATCATTTTCTTATTTTTAATAAAGATACCAAGTACTCTAGTTTATTCCTTTTGATCCAATATACGATCGTTTTATTCATAAAATTTTAGTAAGTTCGTTTTTAAACTACTTTAATTTTTTGTATTAAATATGAATATAAATTTATAAGTACAAATTAAATACTAAACTATTGTAAAAGTTAGAAGAAAAAAACAATCTTTTGGTGGAGCAATGACCGGCAACAATAAACCTTGATTCTAGCTGCTTAAGTGTTGTGTGTTTGATTTTAGATGCATTTTTCTTCTCTCTTCGTTCTGTCTTTATATCGCTGTCCTAAAAAGCATCTCGGTCGTGATCTAATTCAGCTAGACCAAAATGGTCTGGGTCTGGATGTCATGGACCGAAGTCTTTCTTTCTCTAATCTACACCAAAAAACAATATTTGTTGAACCTTAACAGGGGAATATAACTCTCTTCCAACAAAATTTGGTCGGAATGAAAAGATATCTCGAGAATTTCTACTTTGGTTCCAATATAAAATTGGTGTTTATTAATTTTAATCAATATCTGAAAAACAAAAACATATTACATAACTCAAATTTGATTGAAACACTATGAAAAATCGCCTAGATAAAAAGAAAATTCACTAAACGGAATCCAAAGTCGATTAAACGACTGCATATTTTACAAACAAAAAAAACTCTCAAATCCCTCTAAAAGATCAAATGTTTAAGAAGGAAAGAGAGATTTCTTTCTCTAGTTGTTCAAAAAAATAACTATTTCTCTAAAGAGAAGAGAGAGGGAAAGTTTTGTTTTTGACATACTGATTTTTAAGTTTTTCTAACTTGTTTTTGTATCTGTTGATAAACTTTACTTTTGCAAAAAAAAAACTCTCAAGTTCTTTTCTTTTTACCTCTCCCATAGAACAAAAAAGAATGTTGGACCTGATTTTTTTTTTCCTCTTCTGTAGAATTTTATTTATGTGACTATATCAAAATCTCGAAACCTTTGTATTTTATATTTCGACAAGCTTGTGTATTATAGAGTGTATTTTCTTCATATCCATGAATTATGTTGTTTCATGTTGAAGCCTGGAGTGCATTTTTTTTCTTCTTCTCAATAGATAAAAAAACAAGTATCAATGATTTGGGTCATGTGTAAACTTAGATTTGGTAATAAATTTTACCAAAATGTTTTAAAAGTCTATGTTCTTATCCTTGATTATCAAAATGGAAAACCCTATAGAGTAAGTTGACCCCCAAACTGACGTGATATTTTAAACTCTTGAGCACCAGTCGATCTAGCAAGTCATTTTCAAAACCCGTTGAATTCCATATTATAATAAGTAAATAAATATTTGTATGAGGGAATCTATCCAATTATTCTCAAATAGATTAAAGAAAAAAGAAAGGAGAGAGAGAGAGACATTGTCAAATAACGCAATCATCGGATACAAAAACCATTCCTTTCAGACATGCTGCTTCACGTTAACTAAACCAATCTTCTTTGACTTCTAAACACAAAGAGTGGAGCTCAAAACAAATTGTTCTTGTTTCGAATCCAAACATGGTGCTTCCGATGCGTGGCCATAGGTTTTTCAAATTCAGAATCGTCTAAAGTGCTCTCTCTCTCTCTCGAAATTCCCCACTCTCTTCTCTTCCCTCTTTTCGCTGTATTTTTTTCAAATAACTTCCCCAAAGAAAAAAAAAATAATCACGAATTTTCTTCCGTGACACCAACAACTTTTTCCGCCCCCCACTTTAATCGGCTGCAGCCACATATTCTCTAATAACTTCTCCCACCAAACTTCTCTTTTTTTTCTTTACTGTAGTTGAATGAAGGTGGTCGTCCGTAAGGGAAGAAGAAGACACATGATTGCAAAAGAGCACGAATGCAATATACAACACCTAGGACGAGGAGGTGTGGATATGGTGGCATCGGTCTTACTGTGCGTTGATTATTCAAGACTCTTTTGGTTGCTCTTCGGCGTCTTCTCCTACGAGAATCACGAAGGAAAACCTCGGATCCTTTTCTAGCCCCCTCCCAAATCTCTCTCTCTCTCTCTCTCTCCCTTGCTTGTCCTTTTTCTCTTTCTGCATCGCGATCTTTTTTTTTCGTTTTTCCCCCAATTTCAATTTTTTTTTCTTTAGTTTAAAAATTTCCCCCAAATTTGAGATTCTGATAGATCCGCCTACTTAGTCATGTACACGACGGAGACTGATGATTACGTTGAGACTGATCCTTCCGGTCGCTATGGTCGTGTAAGTCTCTCTCTCTCTGTTTGACTTTGGTACTATCTGTACTCTGCTAAAATCTATTTAGTTTCTTCTGTTAACTTTGGAGATATTTTTAGACCCCGGCCCAATCCGAGATTTACGGAGCTTGAAATGATCCGATCCATACATACATTTTCCTTAAATCAATTTTGATTTTGATTCATCGATGTGTGTGCATACTGTGCAGTTCAGGGAAGTACTCGGCAAAGGAGCAATGAAGACGGTTTACAAAGCCTTCGACCAAGTCCTAGGAATGGAAGTGGCGTGGAACCAAGTCAAGCTCAACGACATCTTCCGATCGCACGAGGCCTTACAACGCCTCTACTCCGAGGTCCACCTCCTCAAGAACCTCAACCACGACTCCATCATCCGCTACTGCACTTCCTGGATCGACGTCACCCGCAGAACGTTCAACTTCATCACCGAGCTCTTCACCTCAGGCACGCTCAGAGAGTATCGAAGGAAGTATCAGAAGGTCGATATCCGCGCCGTCAAGAGCTGGTCGCGCCAGATTTTGAACGGTCTTGCTTACATGCACGGGCATGATCCTCCTGTTATTCACAGAGACCTTAAATGTGATAATATCTTTGTTAATGGTCATCTTGGGCAAGTCAAGATTGGTGATTTGGGTTTAGCTGCTGTTCTCCGAGAGTCACAGCAAGCTCACAGCGTCATAGGAACGCCTGAGTTCATGGCGCCAGAGTTATATGATGAAGAATACAACCAGCTTGTTGACATTTATTCGTTTGGTATGTGCGTCTTGGAGATGCTTACCGGTGAGTACCCTTACGTTGAATGCGACAACCCTGCGCAGATATACAAGAAAGTTACATCGGTGAGAAAGATGGATCTCACCTGAAAGCTTTATCTCAGTCACTATCATCTTTTTTTTTAACTTTCTTTGATTTGGTTCAGGGGACGTTGCCTCGATCTTTCCGTCTCATTCAAAACACGGAGGCTCAGCGTTTTGTTGGTAAGTGCTTGGAAACTGTTTCAAAGAGATTGTCTGCAACGGAGCTCCTGGAGGACCCGTTCCTCGCCATGACTGATGAGATAGATTTAGCGCCTCTTTCTAGATTGCCCTCACAGCTAGCTATTCAGAACTTGGCTGCTAATGGAACCGTGGTGGAGCCTCTGCTGCCTTCAGTGACTGATCCAACTAGGACGACGGATATGTCGATAACAGGAAGGATGAACTCAGAAGACCACACCATCTTTCTTCAAGTGCAGATTTCAGATGGCAATGGTACGTACGTTTTCAAGGTCTACTTGCTAGAAGTATCTGAGGCAGCTTTAGTACTAGCTGTTGATTGTTGTGATGAACCTGTGTTAGTATGTGTCACAGGTTACATGAGGAACATTCACTTCCCTTTCAGCATTGTAAGCGACACACCGCTTGAAGTAGCTTTGGAGATGGTGAAAGAGCTTGAGATCACTGATTGGGATCCTTTGGTGATCGCTGCAATGATAGAAAATGAGATATCTTTGCTTGTACCAAACTGGAGTGCACATGGGGACCCTTCTCTCCTGCACCACAGCTTTGGTCATGAAGATGATGATGACGACAATGGCGAGGGAGGTGGTGGACGAAGAACAACACGCCCTTTCTACTCTGCTGCTTGCTCTCTTGTAGCAGTTAACACTGCCCATGAGGAGGACCCTTCTCTCCCGCACGACACCTTTGGTCATGAAGTTGATGACGACAATGGTGAGGGAAGAGGACGAACGACACCAACTTTCTACTCTGCTTATTGCTCCCCCGATCCTACTGTGGCAGTTGAGGACGACGACAAGGCCCATGAGGACCCTTCTCTCCAGCACCAAAGCTTTGGTCATGAAGATGATGATGACGACAATGTCCAGGGAGGAGTACAGAGAACACTCCCTTTCTCCTCTGCTTCTGCTTCTTCCTCTTACAACTCTCCTGTAGCAGTTACAGATAACGACAACACCCATGAGGAGGACCCTTCTCTCCCGCACAACAGCTTTGGTCTTGAAGATGATGACGACAATGGCGGAAGAGTAGGAGAAAGAACACACCCTTACTCAACTACTTCCTCCTCTCATGGCTCTCTTGTAGCAGTTAAAGACAACAACAACAACAACAACGATGGTTCAAGTAACGATGGTGCTGGCAGTGGCAGAGGCTCTAACACTTTGTTGAGTACTTCGACATACCAACACTCTCCTCCCGTTGATGATGATGATCAAAGTCCGCATCAACGGAGGAGAAGGTTAAGGTTACATAAGATGAGATCGCTTGTGGATACGAGAACGCAGGTGCTGCACCGATCGCTCATGGAGTTGATCAACAGGCACACCAGGCGCGGGCGTGGCTCTAATACGAACTTGAATGAGTTACAACATAAATCGGTTGCTGACTTGTTGAGACGATCTTGAGAAATGGGTGTGAGCCTTTGTGGCTTTTTGATTTATAAAAGAATAGATACTCAATATTGGTACATTAGTATTTTACTTTGATTGATGGTATTATATTAAATAAAAAATTTAGTGCCCTTTTGCATATAAAGTTCAAACGGAATTTTGTTAGCTCTAGTAGGGTGCGCAAAAAAACGTAATCAAACCAAACGGACCTAAACCAAACAAAAATATAGGTTCCAACAATTTGGTTAAAGATTTCATCGATCTAAATAGCTAAACATTGTTGTTGACCAAAAAAAAAATAGCTAAACATTGTTTTAACATTTTGGAAGAGTTTTAGCGAAAAAAGAAAAAAAAAACATTTTGGAAGAGAAGAACACAAATAACAATAAAACAAAACAAATATATTTTCTGCACTATTATAAAAGTCAAAATACTACTTATAATAATTCTTTTAAGTTTAAAATCAGTGAATTAAAATTTTCGAATTAAAATTTTTTGAATTTACATTTCTATTGTGACAATTGATTTTTATAATAGTCAAATGATTACTATAAATTATTTTTTAATAACCAGTTCAATTAAAGGTACAAATTAAATCGAAGATAAACTTTAAAATATGTAAAACTAAAATATAATGGAAGTGATGTCCAAAAAAATAATATATATATTTATATACATTATTTGAGAAGCATTTTAACATTTGAATGATGACATATGTTACAACTAAAATAAGTTCTAGAATCCTTAAAAAACTAAATTGGTCTATCTAGACATTTACTATACTTTTTACTGAACTAATCATAGAATTATCAATATATAGCAATTATCAATATATAAAAGCGAGATTTTTTTTCAATATGAATATATATGTATATATATAGATATATACATGACAATTAGTGACTTTGAATAATAAAGAACTGATAATAATAATTTGTGTATCATCTATCATTCTTTTTAATTTGATGTTATTAAAATAAATTAAACAATTACATTAACCATATAATAAAATTTATATTTTCTGTATATGTTATATTTTAGATTTTTTCTAAAAAAGTTTATAAATTAATAAAATTGTTAAAAATCTCGCATTGAAACTTTTTGATCAAAATTTTTTTTTAATAACAAGATACAAATCATTATAAAAATAAAGGAGTAGACATTTTCATTTAATAGATATACATATTAAATATATATTTTTTCAATATCTTTTACATTAAACTATATGACATATAAAATACATAATTTAAGCTTTAGATTTTAAATTTTATACTAAAATATGTAAAATTTAATATTTTAATTTGAAAATCTACATTGAATTTTTAAAACGACTATGAATTAGTAAAGCTATTAAAAGTTTCATATTAAAATTTTGTAATCAATTATTAAAAATTTTGTTATAAGAAGATAAAAATAATCATAAAACCATAGAAATAAAAAGCCTCATTTAAATAGATATCTATATTAGAAATATATTATATATCTATGTTCGTATCATTTAAATTTAGTTATATATAACATAAAATAGATAAAATTGATTTTTAAAATTTATTTACCATAAAAGATTTAAATAAATAGCAATCTAGTTAATGTGTTTGAACCAATTTAATTATATATAATAATTACTGGATTTTCAATAATTTAATATATATTTATTATTTTATAATATATAAAATTTAATAAAGTACGTAAAAATATGAATATAGTGATCATTCTACGAAAGCGCGGATAATTATTCTAGTAGTGTGTATATATTGGAAGTGCTGAAGTTCTTTTTTTTTTTTTTTGAACTTAGTGCTGAAGTTCTTTTGAAGTTAACATTAAGTTTATCACCAATCTCAAAAATAAAAATAAAATTTAAAGTTCGAGTAAGTTATTTACATTTTGGATATTCATTTAGATTTTCAAATCCTTCGGGTACTTTTTTTTTTTTTGAAAAGGATCCTTCGGGTACTTTTGGACATGCGTTCAGATCAAATTTGGAAAATATCAGACATCCAAATTACTATACAACAAGATCGATTTGGAAAATTTTAATAGATCGGGTCAAATACCGATTCGGAAATTTTTAGATTGGGTTCGGGTCTGGCCCTACTTTGTATCATCCTTTTCGTTTTTCTTCTTTCTACTCAAATCTTTCTCGTTTACGGTTTCCTCGTCGGCCAAAAAAAAAAGAAAAAATCGAAGGAAAAGCTACGGCTACCTGATTCAACACGAATTCGATCCGAATCGTGAAAGCTTGTATTCAAATTTTCGCCTATCCCCAAATTTGGAAGCTCCCTTTCTCTCTCTCTCTCTCTCTTGCCGACGCTTTGCTTCTTCAATGGCGTCCCTATCGGTAAGTCATCCTCACCTCTCTCGATTAATTCGCATTGCACCGCAACTCAATCCGAACTAATGGTTTCGCTCCTCACCTGCGTGTAACCGAATCGATTCACCATTTTTTTTTTTTTGCGTACGTCGTGGTCTTTCTAATTGATTCCATTTGTGTCTTTCGTTGCGTTAGGTATCTTGTTGATTCTCACTGAAGATATAAAAGATTAGGGTTTGTGTGTTCCTGTTTTTTGACCTTATCCCCTGAGTTCTCAGAAGGGGTCGGCCTTTGAGAAAGGATAATGTGTATACTGTGCGTTATTCAAAAGTGGTCTCGTCAGGTTGCAACGATGTTGCCTTGGTTTGTTATACCTTTGATTGGACTATGGGCTCTCTCTCAGCTTCTTCCACCTGCTTTTCGCTTCGAGATTACTTCTCCCAGGCTCGCTTGTGTGTTTGTGCTACTGGTTACTCTCTTCTGGTACGAGGTTTTGATGCCTCAGCTTTCCACGTGGCGTGTGAGGAGAAACGCTAGGCTTAGGGAGAGAGCGAGATTAGAAGCTATTCAACTGCAGAAGCTGAAGAAAAATGCGACTAGGCGTTGTCGTAACTGCTCTACGCCTTATAGGGACCAGAATCCAGGTGGTGGGAGGTTCATGTGCTCGTATTGTGGGCATGTATCAAAAAGGCCTGTTTTAGATATCCCCGGATTAGAGATTTCTGGCTCAGGGGTTTTTAAGGAACTCGTTGGAAGAGGTGGGAAGATTTTAGTTGGGAAAGGATGGGGTGAGCAGGGGTGTTTGCACAGGCAAGAGTGGTCTGAGAGCAGCACCTTGAGTACATTTGATGGAGATGAGAATTGTTTGGTGGAGAAATCTTATCCTGGTGGTGTTGGTTTTGCTTGCAGGTTGCTGTCTTCTCTTTTCATGAGCATTCGGTGGCTTTGGAGAAAGATTTTTAGGTTTAGCTCAGTTGATGATTCGTCACTTGGACCTGAGGAGAGACGGTTGCTAGCTAAACAGGGTGAGAACGGGAACAGCTATCATGAGAGTAGGGTAGAAAAGGCACGTAGAAAAGCTGAGGAGAAACGACAGGCTAGACTGGAGAAGGAGCTTTCAGAGGAGGAAGAGAGAAAACAAAGAGAGGAAGTCGCAAGACTAGTGGAAGAACGAAGAAAGCTGAGAGATGAGAAAACTGAGGCCGAGAGATGCAGCAAAGTATTACTCGCTGCCAAGGAGAAAATCATCAAAGAGGCGGAAAAGAAGCGTCAGGAGAGAAGGAAAGAGAGGGATAAAGCCTCAAGTAAGAGCAGTTCTGATGGTGAAGAGCATAACAAGAGAACAGGAAAGGAAACCGATCAGAAGCGCAATGTTGATAAGAGTGATCATCTGGAACATGATAGGCATGCACATGATAGGACCTCCACCATGGAAAGGAGACATGAGCATGGTGTAGAGAATAATGCTACTAGTAACGGTACAAAATCTGGCGGTAGGTACTTTGATCGAGTAAAGGGTACATTTTTATCTTCTTCGAAGGCTTTCAGTGATAGCCGTTTATTTGGGAGAGGCGTTACTACGTCTGCTACTACTGCAAAAGAAAACAAACCCATCGGTTCTGCAGATAATTCTCATACCTCTGCTCATACTAATTCTCATACGAATGTTACTCACGCAGTAAGTGTCCTTTCCAAATTTTCACATACTCTTTTGGACTATGGCTAAGAGTAAACTCGTGTGTTTAAGTTAACTTCTCTGTTTTCTGCTTCATATGATTTCAAAAGTTTACATTCTTCTTGAACACTCTTCTAGTGAAATGTGATAGTTAACTTTCTTTTTTTGTCAATTGTACATTTGTACCTGAATATGCGATGCTCTTTCACAGGTTGTTTCTGAGCCAAAGCCGACAAGAGAACCTAGAAAAGCATGGCACCAACTGTTTACCCGTTCAACCTCTGTTCCTGTTTCCTCAAATGTTAGTACTATAAGTAGATCTAGTACAAAGCCCGAGGAAGCTGCTCAGAGCTCACAGATTTGCAGTCCAGTTTCCGCAATACGAACCTTTGACAATCCCATTAGTTTTGGCCTCCCATCGCCATTCACCATACCGGTGTACTCTAGTGGATCCATTACCAGTAGTTCAGGTTTCTCACCTCCAACAGAGATTGTTTTACCTCAACCTGGTGAAGACGAACATTTTGAAGATCCGTGTTATGTTCCGGATCCGATATCTCTACTGGGACCTGTTTCAGAATCACTTGATTTAAGGGCTGGGTATGAAACTGGCATAGGATTGGTAAAACACCGTGCAATGAAGAATACACCTACTCGTGAAATCAGCAAGCCATCCCCAATCGAATCTCCTTTGTCCAAATCACGGGCTGCTGATGAAAAACAAGCTAATGACGGAAGCTGGCAAATGTGGAAGAGCCCCCTTGGCCAAAACGGTCTTGGTTTAGTTGGTGGGTCAGCAAACTGGATTATACCTTCAGAGACAACTAGATCTAGCGAGGAAAGTCATCATATAGCATCGTCATTATTTGCAAAAGAGGATGCTTATTCACATAGGGACAGTCCTGAAAGTGATCACCAAAACGGCGTATTCAGCCCCATTACGAACAACCATGATCCTTGGTCACAGAATATGTTCTTCCCTGCGTTATCTGGCACAGAGAGTCCTTTTTCTTGTAGCATACCAACAGAAAGCATTCTCTTGAACAACAGGAGTCCAACTGGATCATCAGCTCAAGACAATCCATTTCAACACCCTTCTCCGAATCACTGGCTCAAGTAAGTCTTGATCAATTGAAAAACCTTCTGTCTCTGTAGTTTTAAAAGCGATATGATGTTAAGCTCACACCAAACTTAAGCAGCATAATGTTAACCAATGCGATGAAGAATCATATGGTGCAATTTGTGATTGTACAGGAAGGTGAAGGGCTCAGGGGATGGGGCAGGGAAGCAGTTTGTGGCGGCAGGTGATGTTGAGAACCACCAAGATGTAGAATCGTTTTGGTAGTCACAAATTCAAACAGAAAAAAAAAATGAGGAGAGTTTTTGCAGATGTGTATTTTGTCTGTCTATATTTGCCTCTCGAGTCTCTAACGGAGACTTTTGAGTTTTTACTACAAAACTGCTCCACTGAACACTCGACGCATAACTATAGTCAGGTACTCTTTACTCTGATAAAGTCTCTCTCACTTACACTTGCTTTGGTTGGTGTCTGAACATGTTCTTACCAAACCTACTCGTGCGACATAACCTTATAAGCAAAACCTAATCTATATACTGTATAATCTTTTTTTTTCTTGATTGGTGATGGCACAAGTTAGAAAGCGTGTTCCTCTCTATCTCGATGGCTTGAAGGCGTAATATTATGAGCTTGGTAATAAAGTGACTTGAATCATTCGATCAAATGAGTGTAAAATCTATGAATAGTGAG
This sequence comes from Raphanus sativus, assembly GCF_000801105.2. Classification (NCBI taxonomy): domain Eukaryota; kingdom Viridiplantae; phylum Streptophyta; class Magnoliopsida; order Brassicales; family Brassicaceae; genus Raphanus; species Raphanus sativus. The sequence goes on along the minus strand of NC_079516.1, from coordinate 38,975,003 downwards.
TCGATATTTACATTTATAAATGTACACCTTTCTGTGATAGTGATCGTAATTTGAATATGAAAAGGCCACGAGAAAACATATCAACTACTGTACGTTTTACTGAGATCACTAATTTGGAACCTTTTGGAGATTGCTGCAATGATAGCTAGTGATGAAACAAACCAAACGTAAGAAAAGAGTCCAAGCAATCTAAATACTCTGACCTTAAAACAACTCCAAATGACATGTCATGCCATAAAAAGACTATCATATGTCATCTATTTGAATCCAGTAACAACTATATGTTACTTTATTTACAGAAGAAACATTAATTTGCTGGTTTACGATGAAAATATCATATATCCGAATTCTGATCTGTTTAATAAATGATGTTTCATTTAAAGAAAATCAATGGATTAATTTGGTAAGAAGTAAAATTCATTTACTACAGCGCTACTCTACTATAAAGTTTGTAACGTTTGGATAAACGGGTGGGGCGTCTGAGTGGGCCCAACCCTGACCCGAATACCCACCGGTTCGTTCGATATTTCACATTTGTGCCCTCTTTTATCATTTCTTTTCCTTTTCTTCTTCTTCTTTTTCTCGTTTAGGGTTTCGTTGCTGGCAAAAATCGAACGAACTAATTCAACAGGAATTCGATCGGAATCGTGAAGGTTGTATTCGAACTTCGACATCATCATCCCCAATTTCGAAGCTCTCTTTCTTTCTTCTGCAGACGCTTTGCTTCAATGCCCATCCTATCGGTAAGTCTCCGTACCTTTCTCGATTGATTTAACAATGGTTTCGCTGCGTTTAACCTAATCAAATTCCATTTTGCGTGCGTTGATGGTCTTCCTAATTGATTCCATTGTCCATCGTTGCGGTTAGGTATCTTGTTGATTCTCCAAGGCGGTATCATCTTGACTAAAAAGCTGAAGATAAGATTAGGGTTTGTGTTTCCTGTCTAGGGTTTTCTCAGAAGGGGTCGGCCTTTGAGAGGATAATGTGTATATTGTGCGTTATTCAGAAGTGGTCTCGTCAGGTTGCAACGATGCTGCCTTGGTTTGTTATACCTTTGATCGGACTATGGGCTCTCTCTCAGCTTCTTCCACCTGCTTTTCGTTTCGAGATTACTTCTCCCAGGCTTGCTTGTGTGTTTGTGCTACTGGTTACTCTCTTCTGGTACGAGGTTTTGATGCCTCAGCTTTCCACTTGGCGTGTGAGGAGAAATGCTAGGCTTAGGGAGAGAGCGAGATTAGAAGCTATTGAACTACAAAAGCTAAAGAAAAATGCGACTAGGCGTTGTCGTAATTGCTCTACGCCTTATAGGGACCAGAATCCAGGTGGTGGGAGATTCATGTGTTCGTATTGTGGGCATGTATCAAAAAGGCCTGTTTTAGATATGCCCGGATTAGAGATTTCTGGCTCAGGGATTTTGAAGGAACTTGTTGGAAGAGGTGGGAAGATGTTGAATGGGAAAGGATGGAGTGAGCACGGATGTTTGCTCAGGCAAGAGTGGTCGGAGAGCAGCACGTTGAGTAACAGGTCAAAGTATTGGCGGACTAATGGTGGTGATACATTTGATGGAGATGAAAATTGTTTGGTGGAGAATTCGTATTCTGGTGGTGTTGTTTTTGCTTGCAGATTGCTGACTTCTCTTTTTATGAGCATTAGGTGGCTTTGGAGAAAGATTTTTAGGTTTAGCTCAGTTGATGATTCGTCACTTGACCCTGAGCAGAGACGGTTACTGGCTAAACAGGGTGAGAATGGGTCCAGCTATCATGAGAGTAGGATAGAAAAGGCACGTAGAAAAGCGGAGGAGAAAAGACAAGCTAGACTGGAGAAGGAGCTTTCAGAGGAGGAAGAGAGAAAACAAAGAGAAGAAGTCGCAAGACTAGTGGAAGAACGGAGAAAGCTGAGAGATGAGGCCGAGAAATGCAAAGTAGTACTGGCCGCCAAGGAGAAAATCATCAAAGAGGCGGAAAAGAAGCGTCAGGAGAGAAGGAAAGAGAGGGATAAAGCCTCAAGTAAGTGCAGTTCTGATGGTAAAGAGCATGACAAGAAAACAGGAAAGGAAACCGTGCAGAAGCGCAATCTTGATAAGAACGATCATCTGGAACATGATAGGGGCTCCAACATGGAAAGGGGATATGGACATGGTGTAGAGAATAATACCACTAGTAACGATACAAAATCTGGCGGTAGGTACTTTGATCGAATGAAGGGTACACTCTTATCTTCTTCTAAAGCTTTCAGTGATAGCCGTTTATTTGGGAGAGGCGTTAGTACGTCTGCTACTATTTCAAAAGAAAACAAACCAATCGGTTCTGCAGATAATTCTCATACCTCTGCTCATACTAATCCTCCTGAACTCGTGGCTGTGAAATCTTTTCTTAATGAAGTAGAGACGAATGCTAATCGTGCAGTAAGTGTGCTTTCCAAATTTTCACATATTTTTGGACTATGGTTATGAGTAAACTAGTGTTTTTAGAGATATAATTTCTCCGTAAGTTCGGTTTTCTGCTTTATATGATTTCAAAAGTTCACATTATGCTATAACTGAATATCCGATACTTTTTCCATAGGTTGTTACTGAGCCAAAGCCGACAAGAGAACCTAGAAAAGCATGGCACCAACTATTTGCCCGTTCAACTTCTGTTCCTGCTTCCTCGATTGATAGTACTATAAGTAGACCTAGTACAAAGCCCCAGGAAGCTTCTCAGACCTCACATGTATCCAGTCAAGTTTCCTCAACACGAACCTTTGACAATCCTATCAGTTTTGGTCTTCCATCACCATTTGCGATACCAGAGTGCTCTAGTGGACCCATTACCAGTAGTTTAGGTTTCTCACCCCCAACAGAGATTGCTTTCACTCAACCTGGTGAAGATGAACATTTTGAAGATCCGTGTTATGTTCCGGATCCAATATCTCTACTGGGACCTGTTTCAAAGTCACTTGATTTAAGGGGTGGGTATGAAACTGGCATAGGACTGGTAAAACACCGTGCAATGAAGAATTCACCTGCTTGTGAAATCAGCAAGCCGTCCCCAATAGAATCTCCTTTGTCCAAATCACGGGCTGCGGATGAAAAACAAGCTAATGATGGAAGCTGGCAAATGTGGAAGAGCCCCCTCGGCCAAACTGGTCTTGGTTTGGTTGGTGGGTCAGCAAACTGGATCATACCTTCAGAGACAACTAGAGCTAACGAGGAAAGTGGTATGCATCATGTACCTCAGCATATAACATCCTCATTATTTGCAAAAGAGGATGCTTATTCACATAGGGACAGTCCTGAAAGTGATCACCAGAACAGCGTATTCAGCCCCATTACTGGTGGTCCAAGCAACCATGATCCTTGGTCGCAGAATATGTTCTTCCCTGCATTATCTGGCACGGAGAGTCCTTTTTCTTATAGCATACAAACAGAAAGCATTCTCTTGAACAATGCAGCGGAGTACAGGAGTCCAACTGGATCTGCTCAAAACAATCCATTTGAACACCCTTCTCCGAATCACTGGCTCAAGTAAGTCTTTTGTTTCTATAGTTTGCTGATATGGCAAAGCGATAAGATATTAATCTCACGCCAAATTTTTAAGCAGCATAATCTTAACAAATGCCATGAAAAGCGGAATTATATGGTACACTTTGTGATTGTGCAGGAAGGTGAAGGGCTCAGGAGATGGGACTGGGAAGTAATATGTTGCGGCAGGTGATGTTGAGAACCACCAAGAAGATGTAGAATCGTTTTGGTAGTCACAAATTCAAACAGAAAAAAAAAATGAGGTCAATTTTACAGATAGTCGCACTTGGTATGTGTCTTGTCTGTCTCTCTCTCTCTCTTTGTCCTCTCGAGACTTCAATGGAGATTATGAGTTTTTACTTGAAAACAGCTCCATTGAAAGCGCATAACTATAGTCAAGTACTCTTTACTTTGATAAAGTCTCTCACTTAACTGGATATGACGTTAGTTAGAAAGTGTGTTCCTCTCATCTCGATCGCTTGAAACCGTAATGTGAGTTTGGTAATAAAGTGACTAGAATTATTCGGTTAAGTGTGATCAGTGAGTTGATATTACTCTTAAAAAGGGACGTCTTTCTGTTACTCGATTAGGTGTGAACTAATGGGTTGTATATGGCCACAAAAACATATCAATATCTCAGTTCCCATAGCAAAAATTTCAAGATTTGATTTTTGCATTTGGTATCCATAGTACAATGATAAGACAACCCATTTAAAATTAAAGCATGCATATTTAATCCAAAAGAAAAGTTAAAGCAGATACAACCAAATTGGCGTCTAGTCGACATCATTTTCCGAGTGATTTTACGAATGAGATTACTTTTCCACATTACCAAGGACAAGAATGGAAGAAAATAACTCCAACGGGACTGTATAACGCTAGTATTATATTGCAGATTTCTGTCTGTCACACTATAGATATAAATAAAAAAATAAAAAATATTTTTTATGTATTTTTAATTTGATTTTCTATAATTTTTTATTTTTGAAATTTTTCTTTTTGAAATTCGAAAATATTTTTAAAACTATTTTAAAATTTTTCATTCTCAAATTTTTAATATTTATTTTTTATTTTATAAAATTTTAATTTCAATCCAAATCTCTACCCCTTAACTTTAAACTTTAAAATTTAAATTAGTTAATCCAACGAGTATAAGTATATATTTAATTCATTAATAAAACATTTTGGTTATTTTGATTTTTAGATTCTATATTTGTGACAACAAATTTTTTTAATGCTATTCTAGGATATTTCTCAAGTTTAATTCAAACACATGAAATTTAAATTACAAAAAATATAACAAAAAAAAAAGAAAAAATTGCATACAACAAAATAACTTTTAAAAGATAAGCCTATATAAATATCTAATAATTAGGGAAATTATTATTTATTCCATTAATAAAATAGTTAGAATACGGAGTAGAAACTTATAAATTATTAGGTGATATTTGATTTTCACCGGTAATTTGTTATCCTTCTGCTTGTTCTTTTTGAACTTAAGACGCTTACTATTAAACAAGAATTATGCAGAAAAGATATGGAATGTGTTTTTGGAATATTGTATTTAAGATTTGTAATTGTAGCCAGACCATCGTGATTATAGAACAAGAAAATGTTATATGATATAATGACAATTTGTATTATAATGCACAATATGATTATAGAAGATAAACATGATATAAGTGCAACAATTGAAGAATATACCGAAATTCTAAGTGCAGAAGTTGAGATGACGTGTGTTTATGATGCTCAATTTCAAAAAAAAATTAACTTGTCATAAGCAAATCAAAGATCGAGAATTCATTTCAAACTTCGAGATGCATTGATTGAACAATTGTGGTCTGAATAATTCTAACTTTTAAAATTTTATAATGTAATTTAGCTTTTGTTAAGTGTTTTTAGTTGTTTTATGTAAGAATTTGGTTTCATAATAATATTTTAGAAATATTATTTTAATTACAATTTTAATACTAGTTTATATCTTGTAGTTATAAAATAATAAATATTTTACTTAACTATTAAAAAACTATGAGAATTTTGTTTAATAATGTAATAATAAAAAAAAATTAGTGAAATATTTGATGTTGTGGTTGGAGATGCCAAAAATCAATGTTAAAATTATACTAAAATAATTTGATTTGACACTAAAATAGTGTTATGGATTGGAAATGTCTTTAGCAAAGAAAATGTGAAACATGACGTTTGTTATTTTCTTTTTTTGCAATTTTCTTTTTTGCAAGTAAAACTTAGGGCTAGGCGGATTCGGGTTAAGTTTTTGCAATTTTAAATATCTAAATTTTAAAAGAATTAAGAAAAAATAGATTCACAAAGAATTTTTGAATTTTCAAAAAAAATTGAAAAAGGTTATAGAAAATTCGAATTTGAAAAGTTATAATTCGATAACTATAAAAAAAATATTATTTTTTATTTTTAAGTAGTTATTTATATTTATATATCTATAAAGCAAGGATATAATAGTCTTTGACTCTTTAATGAAAATATATTTTTAAAATATCCCTATAATAAAATAAAATATGTTTAATAATACTAATAATATGGTAAAAGTGAAACTTTTCTCTATAACTTAGCTATTTAAATAAATTAATGCATGTTAAAACCTTATGGCAGATACAAGTTCATAGTCAATGTGATCATATTTACAGTAATTTAAGATTGTACTTTGTAATTACAGCTGGGAATCTGAATCTTTACCCGCGGGCCCCGCCTCATTTGACCCGCTGCGGGGCGGGTGCGGGTCAGCAAATTCGAAGAATATGCGGGGCGGGTGCGGGTGCGGGTTGAGCATATTTTCTGCGGGGCGGGTGCGGGTTGATCGAATTTACACTGCGGGTACCCGCCAACCCGCAAAATAAAAAAAAATTTTTTTTTTTTAATTTTTGTTTATAAAATTATGTTTTTATTAAAAAAATAATAAAAATTTCGAATATTTAAAATAAAATTATTAAAATATATTATTTTTTTACAAAAAATATTAATAAAATGTATAAATAATTATTTTTTTATTTTTTTATTTTACCCGCGGGTCCTGCGGGTCACCCGTTAATTTATGCGGGGCGGGGCGGGTCTTGTTTTTTTCAGTTGCGGATCAAACGGGTCGGATTTTAAAATCAAAAAAATGATTCGACGGGGCGGGTCGGGGCGGGTCGACCCGCAAACTCAGATTAATCTCTCACTGCTAAGAGCATCTGCAACCCTATACTATATTTGCCTCTATACTCTATAATAGAGTAAAATTTACTCCAACTCATTTCTATTTCTTCCTCTAAAATAGAGATTTACTATTTTTACCTCTATATTTAGGGAAAAAAACAGCATTCCTCTATAATAGAGGTATACTTTTTTATTTGCAAAATGGGCCTTTAACTTTTTGTGATTATAATTAAAATACATGTTTATGGACAAATATAATACTTTTTACGTATAATATCAGAGTTTTTGTTTACATAATAGTTTTAAATTTTCACAATTATAAATAGTCATAAATAAAAAATACAATAAATTTGTTCAAAATTTAAAAAAAAATAAAAAATTAACAAATGATATTTAATGTTTTATATTCAACTAAAACTAAAACTAAAATTTAACTATTAAAAATTTTACATAGCTTTAACATATTAATAAAAATATTTAAGCTCAACCTAAATATTATTCAATACTTATTTCGCATTTCGAAATGCATTAACAAATCATTTATGTTAAAATATAGTAATATTGATGGTTAGATAATGTCTATTTTATTTTATTATATATGATAGTTTTTGTAATAAAATTTTTATTTTAAATAATATTGTAATTTTATGAAAAAAAAAAATTACAATCATTGAGTGAATTTTCAACATGTATAAGTAGACGGTATTAGTTGTAAAATAATAAAAGAGTATTTTAAGAATATTCCTTTTTAGAGGAAGAAATAGAGGAATACATTGGAGAAGAACTCATCTCTATTATAGAGTTCCTCTATTATAGAAGAAAGAATATGAAAATACATTGGATATGGTCTAAGAATCCAATCATCCATGAACATAACCGTTCTTCTTATCTCAAAACATTTCATATCATTAATAAATTATGTGACATATCTAGTAAAATTATATGGTTTTAAAAATTGGCTAAAGCAGAATAATAAGAACTACTCACTCCGTTTCTAAATAGATGATGTTTTAGGGAGTTTTTGATGTTTCAAAATAGTTGATGTTTTAGTATATCAATGTACTTTTTAACTTTATCAAAAACTATGTAACCAATGATAAAATGTAATCTATTTTGTGATTGGTTGAACAATTTTTAATTTATATTTTAATGATACTTTTTAGATTAAAAACAAGTTTCTTAATAATCGTGCACAATCCTAAAACTTCATCTATTTTGAAATAGAGGGAGTATGTACTAACTCATATTCTAGTATAATAGTATAAATATTAATATTAATATATGTATGCTGGATTGTCCTAAGTGTTAAAATATTATGATTGTCTTAAGTCACATTCTCCCATTTACAAAAAAAAAAAAGTCACATTCTCAACATTTAGTAGCAAGATAATATTACCGGCCGGTTCAGTTTATTCTATTATAACTAACAGTTCGTGCTACTTCAGTTTTTGCAGATGTGTATTTGAATGAACCTTTACTCCCACTTGTTTAGTAAAGTTAAAAATAATAATATAGATTATTCGAACTAATGATTTAACCAAAAGTAGTTTATAATATGACAAGTAAGCAAAACTATTAACTATAACTATTGAGAATATAAAAAATAAGCAAAATTACATAATATTATGGAGACATAACAAATAAAATATGATAAATAAGAAAACTACTAAAAATATTATAAATAAGAAAAAATAACTAATATCATGAAAAACATGACAAATCAGCAAAATCACTTCTCAAGTAATAGTATAGATTTTACAAAATAATAAAGAGAACAAAAAACTAGAGTAATATAAACATTTTGTTTATTTGTACATGTTTATAAAAGCTTCAGCTTCAAATAAAAGAGAAACACTTTTACACACAAACAAGAAAATACATAAAATATTGAAATAAAATGGTGTAACTACTTTCTTTATTTTTAGACTAACAAATTTAAAAAAATTATCTCTTAACTTTATTTTAACTCAACCAAACAATCACACTTTTTAAAAGTTAAACCTAAAGCAAAATTTTTGATAAATAAATGGAAAAAGTTATAATTATTCATTTTATTTTTATTTACTCTTTTTTCTATCATTCCATATTTTTTATGGCTCTATATTATCACCATGGTAACAACTCTATATATGACCCTGTTTGGTTTTATGTTGCAAACGATCTGCGACTGCGACCTATGATCAGTTGTTGGTCGTAAGTTGTTGTTTGTTTTGTTGTCGTAAGACTAATTGCACGACTGATTGCGCTACCAATCGTAAGTCTTTATTTTAAGTCGTTGAAATTGAAAGTTGCAAAACAAGTGAAAAAAGTATGCGCAACAAAACGAACGGTAGTAGGTTCGTAGGTTTCAGTAGTCGCAGGTCGCAGTTAATAGGAATCTCGAGAATAAAAAGAATAACATTTGGGTGCTGGTGGCAATTGCAGATTGTTGTGACATGCAAACAAATTTATACGTTTCTGATGTCCTTTCACTGTAATAAATGTGTATAATACTAAAAATTGAGGATCTCACTAATAGTGGTGGTCACTGATCATCAATTTCACTCGCAGGTAAATAAGAGTGACTTGTCTTTTTTCTGGGAACTTCTTAGTATAAGACGTACGAGGAATTTTTTTTTAAAAACTTAGGCACCGGCATATCTTGTTTTCAGAGTTGTACTTCGAGACCACTTTGTTTATCATTTAATCATTTTCTTTGATGTTAATCCAGACAATAGCTTGTACCGCTAAGTGCCTGTCACGGTGTCACCAATAAGTCAACATTCATTTGTTTCATGTCCCAAATGATACGAGCCGCAATTGCACTTACTGGATTTAGTTTCTAGTTGATTCTTGTAGCTTTCTTCATGTTTTTTTTAATAATTACTTTTCTCCATCTAGTATTAGACTTATCATTAGTGTCGGTGACTAACGATACCATCATTCCATGCTTCCATAGTTTGCATCTTGAGAATCTCATATCTTGCAATTTTCTGGATTCCTTTGTTTGATCCCACGTGAACATACCACTCTACTGTGGTCCATATTAAAAACGTATGTACCAATTGGCCCAATCATAAACAAAGAGAAATGGACAACTTGTGATTTTTTTTCCTTTTTCTTTTAAAAAATGTTTTGTCGTCTATAGTTCCATTCATCTCTGTTCTTATGTAAAATAAAGGAAACTTAAAGAATCCAAAGTTTTTTTACAATCTTCAAAAGGGAGACTAGTTCTCTAATAAACAATTGTCAAGAGTAATTATATACAAGAAAATGAAATTATGACCGAGTCCAAAGACTCAGTCAGTCTCTCGGATTAGGACATTTCTCGATCGGTATTTTTTCTTTTAAGTTGTATATTAAGATTATGTGGTCAATATTTCGAATGATGATATAATAGTTTAATAATCAAGCTTGTATAAGCTAAAATGATACAAATAAAGTTTAGAAAAGATATATTGCTGTGTATGTGGTCGTTAACTCGAATGATACCAACCAAACTTTTTTTGTTTGATGAACAATAAACAGATAATAAAACTATAGCTTGGAAGGAAGAGGCAAAGCTTGCATATCAAAAACTTTTAAGATAAAACGAGTAGGATGAATAGAAAAATGAGAGTGGAGAACAGAACCAACGGTTGCGATAAGCTGTCTCTTAATTTGTTTAGTGATGCCTCCCATAGACACAATCTCTGCATATGCAGCTGCTTCTTTGTTCCCACCGAACACTATCTCTATTGATCCCTTCAGCACCACCATCACCAACTGCAATAAATATATATGTGTTTAATAGACATACAATTTGAAAAGATTTCTAATCTACTAAACACAAAAAATGAGAATCGTTGTTGTGAAGGAAAAAATCTTGGCCATGCTATTGTTCTTTGGGTTTCAATAGAAGGTACCACAATTCACATGATAGGCAAGCAAGATCTAAGCATAACATTTCAATTATTGTACATATAAAAATATCTACAGTATAAAAATGATGATGTTGACTTTGTTTTTTTAAGAAAAGAATTATCTCTTTGTCAAGATTTCAATTTCTAAACTACCATTTTATAGTAAACAAAATGCGTTGTCATTGCATCCAAAAGAAATTAATGAACTATCATTTTATAGCGTTTATAGAAATATTCAAGCTGTTGCGCACAAAAAAAAAGATTCAAGCGAAATCTAAAAGTTTTACAAGAGCATCAAATATATTTCCCAATTCCTTTTCTTTTATATATTAAAAAAAACTCCTTTCATTTATACAATATATTAATGGGGGAAAATAAGTAATTGAGTGTGTATTTAGAAAAGGAGAATATTAAGAGATGTAAATAGACAATATTATACAAATAACAAATTTTAATTTGTGTGGAAAACTATAAAATGAAGAGACATGATTGAGCTCATCGAAATTAAGACAATATGCATTAGATGAGTTTAAACAAGATGCATCTTCTGGTCTAAAACATAAAGGAGTTGTTCTCAAGGGAAGAAGAATCAAACGCAAAGAGAGGTTCTTACATTCTGAGGCCGTCCGACGATGGAAGCGACGGCTTTCGTGACTTCCAAGTAGAACGGATCGGTGTCAACGCCCTCCATATTCACGTTTGTAGTAATGTAAAGACAAGGCATTTTGTCTCCGTCGACACTAACGCCTGTTTCTTGATTCCGTTAAGTTATTTCAAGAATCTAAAGAAACACAAAAGGAAGGATGAAACAAGGACTGTATTTATGGGGTTGAAGTTGGGGATGGGGAAGAGAAGTACCTCACATGGCCATTAAATAGAGAAGTAAACGAATGAAGAAAAATATATCGTCTCCAAATTAATTGAAGTGTCTAATAAGAAATTATTGGATTGTATTATTTAAAAGTGCGTTTGATGTGAACAATATTTTAAGAAACTCATATTTGAAATATACCTTGACAACTTGACGTGTGACTTGTTTAGCAAAAAAAAAGAAAAAAAGTTGACGTGTGACTAAATCAATTACCACAACTACGACGTCGCCTTCAAAGAAAATTGGTTTCAGACCCAAATTGGACCACACAAAAAAACGTTCCTTAATATTTTAAAGGAAAATTATAGGATTAACGTTAATATGGGGAATGACTTGTTGTTATATAGAGTTTTCCCCCTTAAGTGGAAAGTTTTATGAAATGTTGAACATTAGTCAGATTTAATATATTCTTTTCAGATCTTGGCTATTTATATCCATGCGGTGCGAATGAACCACCGCTTATACATCTTAAGATATTCGATTTTGTTAGGCTTTTACACAATTCTAGTGTCATTTTAACATTTTCATTGCTACCAAAAATGTTAATTTACAATTTCAGTGTAATTTTCAATTTAATATTAGTTACAAATGTATTAATTTTAAATTTTATTCATGTTTAATATTTTTGGTTGAATATGTATATAATTAATAAGATATTGACCGGAGTTAAAAAGTCGTTTCCTCTCTCCTCTTTTTCTCCATCTTCTCCCTACGAAAACTAGATCTAGGATTTGACGGCCGGCGACTCCGGTGGTTCTCACAACACCGGAGTCGAATTTTTACTTGCTTTGTTTTCTGTTCTTTTCTTTCTTCGTTAGTCTAGATGGTCTTAAATCCGAACATAAGCTTCATGTCTTCGGACTGAAGTGAAGAGGTTCAGATCTGGAAGCTATGGACATAGATCTTTACAGATCTATTGCCTGTGGTGGTTGGCTAATGGTTACCGGCTGTATGGAGAAGATTCGTATTGAGTAAGGCTCGGGAACCTTGTCGTAGAGTGGAGGCGCGTTGAAGGCGCGTGATGAGTCCTTTCAAGATCCAATTGCGAGTTTAAGTTGGAGTTGGAGGAGATTAGTAGAGTACAGGCGCATAGGAGGAGGAGGCGCAGTCTACGGTAGCAACGGTTCTCTATTAGCTAACAATCCGATCTGTTTCGTCTATGTTTGGGTTTGAGTCGTGTCTTTTAGCTTTTGTGTTGTTCTTTCCTGTCTTTTTTTTTTAACTTGGCTCCGGGTAGTATTGTTTACTACGCTGGCTTTTGGCTTCGGAAGACTTGTTGTCTTGCCGGTTTGATGTATCCTCTGTTTAAAATTGAATATAATCCATCAGATGACAAAAAAAAATGTATATAATTAATAAGAATTTGATGCATTTTAATCATTTTTCAATCTGTATAAAAATGTCAAAGTGACATTTTTTATGAAAAAGAAGGAGAAGTATTTAGAGATATTAAAACGGATCAAAGCTCGTATGTCTAATGTATGTCTCAAACAATGTTGTCATGAAATAGTTTTGTCATATATAAATGCATACAGTTACATATATATGCATAGAACAATTGTCACTAAGAACACCTCCAAAAGACATTCTATAACTTCATATTTGAAGTTTTTTGTTCTCCAAAAAGAAACTTTAAAACTTCAAATTTGAAGTTTTTAGTAGTAAAACTTCAAAATATAGAGTGACACTACTCAAAACTTCAAATTTGAAATTTCATATTTTTATTTGTATTTTGTTCCTTATAATTACATATTACATTTTATGATTCTTAGATATTTTATTGTTTATCATTTTAATCTTTAAAAAATCATATCTTATAATATTTCATATTTGTTTTCATAAATTTTAGTTTTACACATAAAACTAAATATAAACCTTAAAATAAGAAGTTTTAAGGTTTAAAAACATCTTTAGACTTCAAATATGAAGTTTCAAAACATCTTTAAACTTCAAATATGAAGTTTTCGAAGTTTCAAAATATAGTGTCTTTTTCTTGTAGTTTAATATTTAGTTATATATTTATATTTATAATTTATATATTTACTGTAAGATTTTATTAATTAATATTAATGTGATATTTTTATATATGTGCTAGTTATTTATAAGTTTTATGGATTTGTATTAATTATAACAAATATAGAGACCATAATAAAAAATACAAATAATTTTGAAGTTAAGTTTAAAATTTCCTTTTGAAAAAAACACATTGAAACTTCAGATTTAGAGTTTTGCAAAACTCTAAAATAAAGAATTTTTTGGAGATGCTCACATAGAATGAATTGCCAGATAAGATGAGAAAGAGGTTTGAAGAGGTTTTTAACGAATCTCCTTGGTGGGGATAGACAATTAGACATACATGTCTTAGCGCCATCCAAACCTCTTTATTTCTTAGATAATATTCCCATCAGTATAAAAAAAATCATATATGAAAACACAACTTACTAAATGAGTGATAGTTTAAAACGAATGAAAGTAGTACCTTAATAATTGATAATAACTATTTTTTATCAAAAAATAATAAAATATTTTATAATACTTTTCAAAATTTAAGTAATTTAGCCTATAAAACCATCTCCAACATATTTTGCTATTTTTACTTCTAAAATAGGGAAACTCTATAATAGAGGTGATATATGTTCCAATGTATTCCCCTAAAATAATAATTTCTAAAATATAAAGTAAAAAATAGAAGAATGTTATTTTTTCCTCTATAAATAGAGGAAAAAATAGAGATATCTATTATAGAAGAAGAAATAGAGGTGAGCTGGAGTAATTTCACCTCTAAATACTATTATAGAGGTGAAAATAGTAATAGGTCGGAGATGCTCTGAATCAACTCATGCAAAACGTTGGATATTTCTGGAGTAAATCCGCTCATATTTCACGTGCAGGCCCGATCAGTCTAAGAGAGTAAGCTGGCCCATGGCCCATTGCCTACAATTATGTGTTATCTGCACTGCACACCTTGAAAGTTTACGGAAATCGTTATGTACGTATTACGTAAGGTTATTAACTTATTACTGTTTTTGCTAAAAGGTACGTATGGTTGTTATTGGTTCCGTGCCATCTTAAATTATGATATATGGAAAATTTTAAGAAAATTTATTTGATTATCTATATTATTAAAGTGTGTTAATTTTTCCGACATACTATCCATTTAGAATTTCAAAATTAATCGTGTTTAATCTAAAATAGTAAAAAAATGGATAACCTATTAAAAATTGATTCGCATGACGTGTAAATAAGGATAAAACACGGGAAAATATCATACAGTGATTACATGGTCAATAAATAATGATTTTAAACTTCAAAAAAATTAGAACCGATTATCAGATGGGATGAAAATTGGAACCTACGACCGAGTAAACATGCGTGGATGACCCATTAACTGTAGCAGTCGGACGTTACAAGTGGTAGCAGAATTGGTTATCCATTTCGGTTCTGACCCGAAAAGTGTCTTCAAACTTGTCGTGGAATGCAACGAAGACGTTGCGTTTTTTGAGAAAAGATGAATTGTAACGTCCCGAAGTGTGATATATGAAAAGATTTAAGAGAATTAATTTACTATGTCACCAAAGTGTGCATACTTTTTCCGGCATACATCTGTTTAGAACTCCAGAGTTAAACGTGCTTGAATTGGAATAGTGAAAAGATGGATGGCCGGCCTATAAAGAAGTGATCCGCGATAGCGTGCGAGTGAAACCAAAACACAGAGAAAAATCATGTGATAAATTTTTATTGAGACAGTAAATAATGATTTCGAACTTCAAAAAAATTAACGGTTCGATTTCGGAGGAGATAGAATCCACTGACCAGAGTGTGGGTGACCCATTAATCTTTGAACAGTCTTCCCGTAGACACCCTTCTCTTTCAAGAGGATTCGCGGCAGCAATATTTCAGATTCAGTTTATGATTTCACATGTTTATTTCACATTTTGGAATGAGTTTGGGTTTGAAACTACATCATGACTTATTTTCTGATGTACTTAACTCATGTATATGTTTTTTTGAGAATTAGTGGTTCACTGTGAGAGCGATACAATGTAGTGTCAAAAATCATACAAGCGAATTATCTCATACTTAAATTACCTATGCTTGTTATATGTGAACTGATATGTCCCCAATTAGGTTTTCACGGACAGCACCCATGTCGCCAATTATTAACCAAACAAAAAAAAATCATGTTCCCAACTGAACCGGAAACGAGACCATGCCATACATATGTAACATGTGTGAAGAGCCTAGAAAAGGAATACTTGGTGTCAAAAAATTACGTGTGCAACAGGATACAATCTTTTTGTAGCCAACTTATACAAACTCAATTAATACTTTATTAATCAAATTTGAGATTTGAGATTTCGTATCAGTGTGAACAAAAAAGAATGGTTGACTTTAAGCACCGCGTACAAAATTATCTTTGTATTTTGTGTCTGAGATAGATGCGTGATCACAAATATGCTGAATTTTTTTTCTATTGTTTCTATTTATTTCATGCAAACTGCAAAATCAGATAATTTTTATAATTCTTATATTATTTTTATCAATTGAATATAATTTGTCGCAAATCGTTTAAAACTGTCAAAGAGTTTACATACATTTCATCGACCAAATAAAACTTCTAAATTTCACTTACAAAAATGAAAAACTGACTCTTGTATTTTTTGTCCCGATTAAACCCTCAAAATCTTCGAGTGTACTATACAAACCTGACCTGAAAAATAAATTATTATCCTTCTAATACTCATCCATAAAACACCATCTTCCTAGTCTTGGTGGAATACATTTTACAGGATAAAATCTTCATGAATGCATAATTTTTTTACATTTCTTGTTATTTTACTGGCTAAATAAAGAAAAAGAAAAATGATTCCATTTCATTTTATATCATTCCATATTATGATTGACAAATGATTTTCTGAAAATCACTACACATCAAAAAGTAATGCTAATTCCATTTGATCGAACTCCATTAATAAATATTTATTTTTATCACATATAATCCTTTTACTACATACCAGCTACCTGCATACATTTATACGAAAACATAATAGGAGAAATAATAGATGTTCAGTTCAAATCTACTTACTGTTGATTAACACTATATATCTTAAGGAAACAATTACACTCTAAGACAGTTTTGAAGTTTTTATTACACAAAAAGACAGTTTCAACTCCTAGAACACTTTTTTCTAACAGCGTCTTTGTTTTCTAAATAATTAGTCAACTTGTAACTAAGTATAAGCTCAACCACACATCCCTCTTCTCATTCTGTGGTCTAGATTAAATCTGACACAATTGACAAAATTCATATATGTTTCATTTTCTAACCATTGGATTTTTTTTAATGGTTCATATTTATTATTTTGCAAAAAAACCACATTCACCATCTCCACTTTGTATTATTTTTTTCTTTTGTTCTGAAGATCAAAATTGTAATCATCTTTCGGACCCGAAACGAATCTAAAAATTTTTTTTTTCAAATTTTTCATTCTCTATTTTTTTAGAAAATTCATATTTGATTCTTAAATTTTTTTTTTCAAATTTTTTATGAAATCGTTTTCTCCATCACTCGATCTATCTTTTAAGATATGTGAAGCTATAGTTTTGAGATATATGTTAGATGCCCAACATGTTCTAAAGTTGTGTACATTCATTAGTGTACATGTGTATAATAAAGGTTAATGTGTAAAGTTGTATATAATTGTGTACATTCGTTAGTGTATATGTGTACATTCGTTAGTGTACATGTGTACATTCGTTATTACTCAAAAACAAAAAATGGTGTTACATGTGAGTGTCTATGCATCAGTGTACAGGTGGACACCACAGATTCTTATGTCCAAGCCACCTTGAATCTCAGCCGTCATCAGCTTTCAATCCGTCACGACTTCCTTTCTTTACGGCCATGTCTCCTCTGTTACTTCGTCATCTGTCTCCTTCTAGTCCCCGTGTTTGTCGCATCTTTCTCGTCACTCTTTCAGCGCCTCTTTTTCGTCATCGTCTTCGTCGCTTCCTTTTTTTCATCGTCTTCGTCGCTTGCTTCTCGTCGTCACCTCTGTCTTGCCGTTTTCATCTCCTCCATCTCGCCGCCTTCGTTATAAAAGCTTGATGAGCAACAATGGCCAATTTTGATTTTATTGCACATCTGGTCCCTAGACATTTTGGATATATTCATTTCTGACCCATACGTTTCTGATTTGCAAATATACCATTTCAAATTGATTTCATACTTTTTAATTGTACATGCCATATTTTTTATAATTACAAAAATGAGTCTTTGAACTTTCTAGATATTTCAATTCGGCTCTTAATTTTCAGGGTGTACATGTGTACAAACCCAAATATAATTTGACACATTGTGCACATAGATAAACATGCAACATAGTACACATGTACACACTTATTTGTGTACAACATTTACATTGTGCTCCTCTACTATTATCACTTTCCATTATATGTATACACATCAAAATCAATTCTCAATACAAAGAGTATCATTTACAAACAAAACTCTCACCCCTGCACACATGTGTACAACCAAATGATGTTCATGTGTACATACAAATATTACTATCATGTACAATGAATTCACTTGAATAATTGTGTCCACTTGTACACCGATGCATAGACACTCACATGTAACACCATTTTTTGTTTTTGAGCAATAACGAATGTACACATGTACACTAACGAATATACACATGTAACTAACGAATGTACACATATACACTAACGAATGTACACAACTATATACAACTTTACACATTAACTTTTATTGTACACATGTACACTAATTAATGTACACAACTTTAGAACATGTTGGGCATCTAACATATATCTCAAAACTATAGCTTCACAGATCTCAAAAGATAGATCGAGTGATGGAGAAAACGATTTCATAAAAAAAATTTGAAAAAAGAAATTTAAGAATCAAATATGAATTTTCTAAAAAAATAGAGAATGAATGAGGAAGAAGACGAAGGAGAAAAAGAAGGAGAGGAGAGAGATAATGCAAGTTGGAAAGAAAAAAAAACGTGGTGATGATTAAGTAGAAAGGAGAGAGATAATGCAAGTTGCAAAATGTGAAACTATTTTGGTCACATGAATTAATTTAGTTAACTATTTTTTGGTTTTAGTTAGAAAAAATTACCTTAGTAGTTGAAACTACCTTATATTGTAATAAAAACATGAAAACTGCCTCTTAGTGTTAATAACTCTATCTTAAGTTCGGCATAAAGTGGTATTAACATATAGGGATATATAAGCCCTTTATCAAAAAAAAACATATAGGGATATATATTACATTCATACAACGACATCGACATGTATCGGGAAAAGAGGTGTGTATTGCTTTTCCAATTAGTATCTATTATACATTGAGTGTTTTTTGACATTTTTCAGACAGATTAAGAAAGTGATAGAAATATATGTAAGTTATTATTAGTTACATTTTTCTGACCAATAAATTTTGAGATAAATAAAATTATTTATAAAATCAATGTAATTTGCAATTAATTTTTAGCTGAAATTAAGTACAACTAGTTGGGCGGGTATTTATTTTATGTTTTTAATTTTTTATTTATAAATGATATATTTATAATATTTAAACATAAATTTAGATTTAAAATTAACATTTGTAGTTATAATAAAAATTAAAAGTTAAAAAAAATATTTTGATATAAATTTTAAATTCCTAATTAAAATAATATAGAGATGAGTCATAATTTTTTCTAATTCCAAAATCTTAGCATTATTAATAAAAAATAAAATAATTTATAAATAAATAAAATATATAAACATATTTTAAATTAAAATAAATTTGTTAAAAAAAATCTTACGCCATTGTTGTTTATTTCTATAGTTTGACATGTGGCCGTATAATTATTTGCTTTCACTTCAATTTTTTTTCTTTGTTCTAATGATAATATATATATATATATATATGTGTGTGTGTGTGTAAATTAATATGTATTACATAATTTTTAGTATAAAATTTTAAAACAAAATTTTTATTTATTA
This sequence comes from Raphanus sativus, assembly GCF_000801105.2. Taxonomy (NCBI): domain Eukaryota; kingdom Viridiplantae; phylum Streptophyta; class Magnoliopsida; order Brassicales; family Brassicaceae; genus Raphanus; species Raphanus sativus. The sequence continues at coordinate 38,955,559 of NC_079516.1, read as the reverse complement.
CTTTAAATAATTATATTATGTGATTTTAATCGTCTATTATATCACAGTGTATCATAAAAAATATAATATTTATAACTAATTGGACTTATATTATAAAAGTGTTATACTAATAATTTATAAATAAAATATTTTATATCTTATTTATATGATACATAAAATGATTTTGATGTGTAATTTTTATTTTATTATTTTATTAATAAATATTGAAAAATATTTAATGTTAACAAAAAATCTATAAGGAAATTTATTTTGGTTAAGATTTATTCTATTAAAGAAATCTATTATTTAAATTAGGAAAATACATTAAATACTTAAATCTATCATTTAAATAAGGAAAATACAAAATTCTCTACTATCTTTGTTACCAAACAAAATTTAATTTTTTTAAAGACTCATATCCCTATTACCAAACAAAAGCTTAAAGTACTTCTACTTTAATAAGATAGATTTGCATTAAAATTATAAAATGACACTTTTTGTGTAATAAGAAAAAATATTAGAAATGACACTTGTTATGAAATAGAGGAAATACTAGAATTTCGCTTTTTAGTGGTAACTAGGAAAAATCCGCGATATGTTATTTTGATCTCTAATATATTTATTTAAAACAGTTGTTATAAAGTTGTGTGATTGAAGGGTGTTGAATCTGGATTTCGGTTCGGTTTTGATTTGTTTTGATTTGGTTTTGATTAAAAATTAGTTACCATATTTATTCCATATGTACCTTGGTTTGGTTTATATACACTATTAAATTTTGGTTTATTCGATTTTATACCAAAAACCATAACTATATTTAGTTTTAAAACAAATTTTAGTTTATATAATTAAAAATCAGATTTATTAAAACATAATATATTTTCTGTACTTTAGTTATAAAATAAAATAATTGTTTTCCTAGTTAACTATCAAAATTAAAAAATAAAAATAAAAATATTAATATAATAATATTAAATAACTATATTATATCATAAATAATACCAATTTGATAGAAATAAGAAAATAAAATAACATTTTTTTACTTAGAAGAAAATAAAATTAATAAAATCAATTTTATATAAATATCACATTAATAAATAAATCATGTATATATGATTCATTTTATTATTATCTTTTGTAGCATATTCATTTTATTATAAATTTATATATAAATATACTAATATATTTTAATTAATTCGTTTCTTTAGCTTATTCGGTTTTATCGGTTTATATATTGAATCCATATACCGCAGTTTTCTTCAAAATATTCTCCAGTAGATTTATTCACAAATACTAACTAATTTTTTGTATTTCAGTCGAGTTTGGTTTTAATTGGTTCGACAGGTATACAAAGACCATGCGGTTACATATGCTTGCTCAAATTATGAAAACGATTTTTTTTGTATGAGTACTTAGTAGCATGAGCCCCTAAATTAATTTATCATTTTGATCACTTCTTTGTTAAATTTTTTTTAGATTTTTTACGAGTTTCCAGCTAGAGGTATATGAAGGAAAGGAACGTGGTTAGAAGATAGAGGTGGTAAAAAAAAAGATAGAGGTGCTGGCCGAAGTTAATAAGAGAAAGAAACAAGTAGTATTGACTTTTCTTGTATTTTTTATCAAACTTTTGTATATACATTGTGGATTTAGAAAATTAAATCACAACAAATATATCATCAAAGAAAATTCCACAAATTCAACCACTAGTTTTCTTGTTCAGCTAAACGAGTTACCATTTATAAATCGTTGTAAATAAACCAAATTGATAGAATAAGTCCAGCCCCTCAATTTTTTTTTTTAAATGTAAACTGCCGAAGCAATGACAGAGGCTATCTTTAAGGCATCCCCGAATGATTAAAGGGTACTTAATCAATTACTGTTCCACTGTCGCACTAAGTCAAAAGCGATCTCCAAAGCCAAAGGTTTCAAACATTGTTAAAGTATTATGTCCAAGAGAATCAGCACAAGAGAGGCCCACCAGTTATCAGCAAACGCCAAAACATTTTAATAGTTTTCCAAATTTTGTAGTAATTTTTGTATACAGATATTTAGAATAACATAAATGAAAACAAAAGGACATACTGAATATTCAAAACTAAACAAATATATAGTTAACTATAAAAGGAAGATTTAGCAAAAAAAAAAAACTATAAAAGGAAGACATATGTATAATGGAGTCTTACAAGTTTTACAAAAAAAGATCAGATTGGCAAGAGCATTTACATCCCTTTATAAATAAATAAAAGATTACTGCATAGATTTTCCCTTAATTTTGCAATTTGTTTCAAATTTTTATAAAACAAAATTCTGAAATTGTTGTGTTCATATTCACTTCTCCAGCTAGAAAAGCGAAAATAAAATACTCATTAACAAGATAGGGAATAGTAATAGAAACTCCAACTGACTGTTATTGTAAGTTTTAATTTAGATGTGGTCCAACGTTATTACCATTGCCATTGATACACACATTGGTAATACTAACTGTTCGTTTAGTTATTATTTTCTTGAATAATGTTAATTAAATGTTTATTTGTAGGTTTATGGGAATGAACTGGAAAGTATAAAGTCGAAATCGCATGGTGTGGAAAAGATGATTGTTTTTGGCTAAACTAATGTATTTTATATGCTAATTGAGCGGATCCCGAAATATTCTCATAATCCCTCCTTAATCCTTCTCATTAGTATGTTGAAACTTGAAATAAAGTGGTGAGCTTTAAAATCCTTCTGCTTTTTAGAATCTAGAGGAGAGTAACAACAAGAATTTACCAAGTTATTATATAGTCTTTGAGTCTTAGAATTCTAAGATTAATTATACGTAAATACCATATATATTCACACGTACAAAGAACAAAGCAAACGACTTCAATCCAAGATTTAGATGCACTGAGACTGAACATCCACTCGCCATCCCACACAAATATCAAAAAGTGTGTTTGAAGTTTGAACGTAGAGGTGTGTGTTTGAACGTAGTGACTTTTTTTTTGAGTTTTGGTGAACCAAACACGCCCCCCGTCCCTTCTCATAATTATTATCACCTCTTCTTCACGTTACCTCTTTGCTGCAAACTCACGCTCCTCCCTCAATGCATGTGACTCTCACGCACCACTTTCAATCTCTCTGTTCTTTTTCCCAACACCATTCTTCTTCTGTCTCAATCCAATTCGCTTAAAAAGATCTTTCCCAATCTCAATTCACATTCAATTAACAAAACATGTTTCCTGATATACATACTTTTTGATATTTGTGTGTTTTCTTTTTAAAATTTAAAATTTCACACATATATGTATGTATGGTCACAATCTTCTAATCAATTTCGTAGAAAATTTGAAAAAACTATTTCCTCCATTTCATACTAAGTTTTTCTAAAACATATTAAAAATATTGAAACTTCCGGTTTATTTCTAATTATATTTTTTGTTAATAAGCTAAAAACATTGATAAAAAAATTCAGATAAATGCGATCAAAATGTATAAAGAAGATATATAATGAAAAACTTAATACAAAATATATGCAATCAAAATGTAAAATAAAACTTATAATAAAAAAAATAAATATGAATATTTAATACAAAATATTAAAAATAGAAGCCCTTTAGCAAAGAAAAAGTAAATTAAATAGCGTTGGAATTGGAAATTCAGTAAAAATAAGCTTTATCAGATTTTTAAAAAAAATTATTATTGTAAAAAGCCGCGTTATCTGTTCAAAAATCAGAAATCAAGAAGTCACGCCTATATCTTTCTTTCTCTCTCCCGTCACTCTCACTCTTCTTGCTTATCATTACATCGATCCTCCCTTGTCGTCTCTCCTCTCCTCTCTTCTCTTCTCCATCGATAATCAAAGAATCAATGGACTCTGCATTGTCCCCAAGCCCATTTGACCACACAAAAACTCCAAACGCAGAGCCGAAGAAAAGCTTCATGTCCTCTCTCATCACCCTCCGCTCCAACCACTTCAAAGAAGACACTTACTTCGTCTCCGAACTCAAACCCAGCGAGCAGAAAGCCCTCCAAGAGCTCAAAGACAAACTCTCATCTTCCTCCTTCGGAGCTTCCTCCATGTGGGGAGTCCCTCTCCTCGGCGGTGACGACAGAGCTGACGTCATCCTCCTCAAGTTCCTCAGAGCAAGAGACTTCAAAGTCGGAGACTCGCTGAGGATGCTCGAGAAGTGTTTGGAGTGGAGAGAAGAGTTCAAAGCAGAGAAGCTGACGGAAGAAGATCTCGGTGGTTTCAAGGATTTGGAAGGCAAAGTCGCTTACATGAGAGGATACGACAAAGAAGGACACCCCGTGTGTTACAACGCGTACGGCGTGTTTAAAGAGAGAGAGATGTACGAGAGGGTGTTCGGTGACGAAGAGAAACTCAAAAGCTTTCTGAGGTGGAGAGTTCAGGTTCTGGAGAGAGGTGTCAAGATGCTTCATTTCAAACCTGGTGGTGTTAATTCTATGATTCAGGTTACGGATCTCAAGGACATGCCTAAGAGAGAGCTTAGAGTTGCTTCGAACCAGATCCTTTCTCTCTTTCAGGATAATTACCCTGAGATGGTTGCTACTAAGGTAAATGTTTCTTTTTGGAGACAAGAACTTGAATCTCTCGAGATTATGTTTCTGTACTTGTTTTGTCTGAAAAAAAACTAGAACATGTTACGGTTTTTTCATGTGCTTTTGCTCTGTTTTGCGTGTTGTGTTGCTTGCGAATCTCTCATTCAAGAAAATCTGAACTGTCTTAAATGCTTAGTACATGTCTGAATCTCGTTGAAGAAATCTTTTCTTGATTAGTATTTTTCATCTTAACATAATTTTGGTGCAAATCTTGTGTTTGTTCAAATTTTCAAAAAATGGATTTGAAGAAACAATAAAGAGTTGTTTTAGATGTTTCTGTGTTGGCATCATCTTCTGACTTGTGCAGTTTTGATTCTTGTTTTTGTTTTTACTTTCCGTAAATTTTACTTCTTTAGCTTTTGTCATCTACCGCTACAGTTAAAACTGAAGGATTCTTTGTGTGGCCGTACGCTGAATTTATTAATAATCAGTCTCTATTGACAAAGACAAATGGACAATGACATAATATTAATAGCTATAAACAAAGCATTTCTCATGTTGAGATTTGAGTAACAAACAAATATTTTATCGTGTAAAAGGTACTAATAGATCATTTTAATACTATTTCAACTCGTGAAGTTTTGATGAATCCTTTTTTTTTTTATTTTAATTTTTGTAGATATTCATCAACGTGCCTTGGTACTTCAGTGTCATCTACTCAATGTTCAGCCCTTTCTTGACACATAGAACAAAGAGCAAGTTTGTAATGTCCAAAGAAGGAAATGCAGCTGAAACACTCTACAAGTAAACACCATAAAACTTTCAATACTATTTTCTCTTGTATTTTTTTTTTTACCCATTTTGTTTAACTATGCATGCTTATGTCAGGTTCATAAGGCCGGAAGATATTCCGGTGCAGTACGGCGGTCTTAGCCGTCCTACGGACTCACAAAATGGACCACCAAAACCCGCCTCTGAATTCTCCATTAAGGGCGGTGAGAAAGTTAACATTCAGATCGAAGGCATTGAGGTAATATATCAATAAATATTTTCCATTGAGAAATACAATACGTTAACACATACACTTGTTTTTGTTCAAAAATAACACAGAAGAGAAATATCTCAAAATAGCATTAACTTAGAAAAGAGTTTTTATTTTAGTTTATCTTTGGGTTTGGTTTTAGTGATAAGTGTTTAGGGTTAAGTTTTGGAGTAATTTAGTCATTTTACATTTTAATTTAGTGCTACTTTGCGGATTATCTCCTTAAGTTTTATTTTGTCATAAAACTCTTTTGTGCTATCTAAGGGATTTGCCTTCTTTACATATATCAAGTGAGTTAATTGATTTGATGAATTATAAAGTGTGAGTATGTGTGGTATATGATATTACAGGGTGGAGCAACTATAACATGGGATATAGTAGTTGGAGGCTGGGACTTAGAGTACACGGCAGAGTTTGTACCAAACGCCGAAGGGAGTTATGCAATTGTGGTGGAGAAACCAAGAAAGATGAAAGCTTCAGATGAAGCTGTGTGCAACTCTTTCACGACAGGTGAAGCTGGGAAACTCATTCTCTCTGTTGATAACACTTTGTCCCGCAAGAAGAAAGTTGCTGCTTATCGTTACACTGTCCGGAAATCTACTACAGCCGTCTAAGACCTCGTTGTTCAGAAGATGGGTTTCTTATTACTACTTCTTTTTTTGGTTGTGCTGAGGATTTTCTTTCTTGAGTTTGAGTACTAGGTTTGTTTGATCAACGGTCGTGTTGGACTGGGTTTCGAAAATGCGAGGAGATATGTATAAAAACAATGATTGTATGACATTTTAATGTTTGGTTTAATATATAACGTTAGACTGAAAAGTGAAAAGTGGCAATCTTTTATGCTCGTTTGGGTTTATTATCAGACATTTCATAGAACACTGATTATTACTGTTGAGATCCTTGAGAACCACCAATTGTGTATATAATACAATTTGTCTTTTTTTTTTGTCAACATATAATACAATTTGTCTAAGTTGCATTCTCAATGAGTTTTGATTATTGGCATTTGATATCTAATAGTATTTGTTCAGTGATACAAATCAGAAACAAAATGTACAAAACCCCAACGGAAAAGAAATCGATGGCCCAAGAAGAAACAAAGTACCAGTTTAAACCAAAACAAACGAAAACATAGGAAAGCCCAACGTTCAGAAACATACGTACATATGTAACATTATTGAAATGGTAACAAAGAATCATCAAAAAATTTCTTAGATAAATTTTTACAGTAAAATTTTAAAATATTTCAGGATAATTAAATTTATATTATAATTTAAAACTAGTTTTAAAGTTTTAGAAATAAATCTTTGTGTGTTTTTCCTTTTTTGGAAATTTGGATAAATTTTGTAAGTGAAGAAAAAAATCAAATTAGATGGTGCAGAAGAAGAAGCAAAAAATGCAAGTGATAAGTCTGAAAATATATAGGTTTATGAAATGAAGAGTGAAAAAGAGACAAGATCACTTATCATAACATGAGATATATCTTATCAGTTCAGTACCGGCTAATATTATAGGGTTAGTCAGTCAGATCGCCAAGGGACTCATGTAAGAAAAAGTATACATATATATTTAATAAAATTTAAATCAGCTAATATTAATATTTAAATAAATCATTAAGTAAGTATCAAGTATAAACAAATAGAAAAGGTTTTTAAAATGTTTAGTTTTCTATAGCTTTACTTTTAAAGATAATACTAGATTTTGACCCGCGCTTTTGAAGCGCATGATATTTTACGATGAAAAATTTCACTAATAACTTAACAAATATTTTGGTAATTTTTAAAGAGTGTCTATTTAAAATATTTTTACATTTAAATCAGTGTTTTTAAATTCAACCCGATTGTGACAATACCGGTTAATCCGGAGATCTGACAATTCAATTTATGTTTTTAAAATATTCATATTAAAAAATCATTAAAACCCGAGACTAACCGATTGAACTGATGGATGACCGATATGTAATCTAATTGGATTTAAATTGTAATAGTTTCATAATTTGTAATCTTATAATCCAAATTTTAAAGTTCATTATTTGGCAATTTATGAAATTATGACGTTTCTACAAAAATTTAAAGAGAAAATGATAGATATAAAATAACTAAGAGATTACTTATTGTATTGTTTGGAAACATTGATAGTAGTATAAAAATATATTGTTGGAAACATTGATAGTAGTATAAAGAAATAAATATATTGTTTGGAAACATGGATAGTAGTATAAAGAAAGAAATATTAGTGATTTAATATATGTTTAACTATAAAGTATAAAAGTGTATTTAATTTAAAAACTTACAAAATAAATGTTAGGTTCAACAGAATGTTTCTGTTTTAATAAGATAGATTGTTTGTAAGGTTTAAAAAAGTTTTTTTTCAAGATTCCTTAATTGTATTAAGCCGACCCGGATGAATCTACTATAACACTAAGAGAAATCGGCCAATCATCCATCAACAGAATACCGTAGTCCACATTCAAACTATGTCCGAACACATTGTAAATTCAAATTTTATACCCAAACACACTTTTAGATCTATAATACTTTGACTGTGTCTTCATTAGTTAAATAGTTATAGTGTCTTATATATTTATATATTTAATGGATGTTTATGTGGATTTACATGGTTATTACGTGAAAATATCAAGTGGAAAATTCATTACTCTGGGCTGCAGCACAAAATGCATTCACTCAGGGAACAGTTCATAATGGTTCATCAGCACTAGTGATAATCCCAAGTATTCTAGGTAGATAGTGTTTCACAAACGGATTATGGAAAGATCATGATAGATTTTCCGGCCAAGGATAGTATAGCACATTGAAAAGATTTGATGGGTTAGTGGGAGCAAGGAACACTCGTTTGGAAGGATTTGATGGGTTAATAGGAGTAAGAAACATTCGTACAAGCCAATCGCCACTATACTCGGAATGGGAAACTCTTATTTAGGCAATGAAATATATGAGGGATCTACGGTAATTTTTGGTAACATTTGTAACAGATTATTTTCAGCTGGTGACGATGATTTCGAAACCAGAGGAATGATCAGTTTTTACAAATTATCTATAAGATATTCTTTTGTTGATGAGGAGTTTCACGAGCTCAGTTATCATTCATATACCACGGACGCAAAATAAGAAGGTGGACAGTTTAGTATGTAGTGCAAGAAAACAACCGTCTTATGTAGTCCATATAGATGCAGAACTACCGCTTTGATTTACATAATCTATATGAGTCTGTTGTTACTTGTTAGTTACTGGTAAAAAAAATATCAAGCGGAAAATATCAAGTGGAAAACATACGTCGAATCCAGATAAGATACAGTAACCATTTGAGTAGTAGAGACATAGTCAAAATATGTTTAAACCTAAGACAGTGTTTGTTTGTATATGAAATTTGAATTTACAATATGCTGTGATACATGTTTTAACACAGAGTCCAAACGTATGAATTGATCGATTTTCTATGAAATTAGATACAAGGATAACATTAAATTTAAATCTGCAACTACCTTGAAGAGACAATATATATATACTAGGTGTTTTCCTGCACCATGTGCAGTAAAAGAATTTTAAAATATTTTTAATAGATAAATATAATTTATATTTAATTTGTTATTAATATTATAAATTTTCTTTTTTCTTATCAATATTTTAATATAAATTTGATTTAATTGAACATTAAAATTAAGATAAAACAATTTTGTTTATCTTGAATTATATTTGAGAATGTGCATGTATATATTTAAAATTATAATCTTAGGTAGATTTTTCTATCTATTTTAATTAAATATATTAAATAAATATGTAAAATTGCAATAATTGTCAAAAATAAAAAATTAAACAATATTTATAAAATCCATAGATATATGTAAGAAACTAATGATTTTACGATTTAATTTAATTTTTGATTTAAGTTTTACAATTTTCTAATAATATGTATATATTTATGTAAATAATTCGAAATTTGAAATGTCATAATTGAATATATTTATTTTAATGATGATTTATGAGTTATTACCATATTTTAAAAAGGTCCAAAAATACAAATAGACAATAAATGTAATATATGATTTATTACCATATTTTAAAAAGTTTACCAAAAATATAAATTAACATTAAATATAATTTTCCATGTCATATTAATCTATAAGACATGTCATCAATTTTATTAGCCATGTCACAATTATTAATCAAGGTATTTTCCTGCACCATGTGTAGTGATGAATTTTTTAAAAGTTAAATTTTATATTTTAAAATGTAATTTATTAATATCATATATTTTATTATTTTGACCAATAATTAATATAAATATCATTAGTTAAGCATAAAATTAAGAGGAAATCTTTTTTTTTATTTTAAATTTTATTTAATAATATATATGTATATATATAAAGTTAAAATCTTAGATAAAAAATTATTTATTTCATTTAGTTTAAATATATTAAATCAACTTGTACAAAATTACTAAAAATCATATAAAATTGTATAGTTATCAAAAATTAAAACTAAATAATATTTATATAATTTGTAGATATCTAAAAGAAACTAATGATATTACGATTTGATTTTTTATTTAAACTTCAGAAAATTTAGAAAATTTTATGTAATAAAAATTTATAATTATAAAATTAAAATTATATAATATTTCGAAATTCAAAATGTCATATTTGAATATATTTATTTTAGTGATGATTTATGAGTTATTATCATATTCTACAAAGTTTACCAAAAATATAAATTAATGTTAAATGTAATATATGAGTTATTGCCGTATTCTAAAAAGATTTCCAAAAATATATATCAGCATTAAATATAATTGTCCATGTCATATTTAACCATATGACATGTCATCAATTCTAATAACAACGTCACAATTTTTTTGTGAAAACGATTGTAAAGAAGACATATGGCAAATCATTTTCTCAAATATAGACTAAGGGATATATATATAAAGTTAAAATCTTAGATAAAAAATTATTTATTTCATTTAGTTTAAATACATTAAATCAACCTGTACAAAATTACTAAAAATCATATAAAATTGTATAGTTATCAAAAATTAAAACTAAATAATATTTATATAATTTGTAGATATGTAAAAGAAACTAATGATATTACGATTTGATTTTTTTATTTAAACTTCAGAAAATTTAGAAAATTTTAGGTAATAAAATTTATAATTATAAAATTAAAATTATATAGTATTTCGAAATTCAAAATGTCATATTTGAATATATTTATTTTAGTGATGATTTATGAGTTATTACCATATTCTACAAAGTTTACCAAAAATATAAATTAATGTTAAATGTAATATATGAGTTATTGCCATATTCTAAAAAGATTTCCAAAAATATATATCAGCATTAAATATAATTGTCCATGTCATATTTAACCATATGACATGTCATCAACTCTAATAACCACGTCACAATTTTTTTGTGAAAACGATTGTAGAGAAGACATATGGCAAATCACTTTTCAAATATAGACTAAGGAATGTAATATATGAGTTATTGCCATATTCTAAAAAGATTTCCAAAAATATATATCAGCATTAAATATAATTGTCCATGTCATATTTAACCATATGACATGTCATCAACTCTAATAACCACGTCACAATTTTTTTGTGAAAACGATTGTAAAGAAGACATATGGCAAATCACTTCTCAAATATAGACTAAGGGATATATATAAGCGGGAGTAAATATATGACAAGATGCATGTAATTGCATGCTTGGAAGATTGTAATCGCAGCTTGCTATCGTGTGACTATATTTTCACGACTTTGAATACGAGTTAGCTTTGTTTGCATTGAGGTATTACGTGAAGTATTTGAGGAATGACAAGCCATGCAAGATCCGATAAGTGTTAACTAATAATACTACTTTGAGAACAAGTAATTAAGGTTAAATTCTAGCCCATGCGAAAATGTAAGAAAAATAACCTTTCTCACTTGTGGAACAACACACTAGCCTAATATAACTTATGTACCTAATGGTTTCAACTTTCAGTGAAAAATAGCTTCGATGGAGTAGAAGAAGCTTCTGAGTTTTGGAGATAGAGAGTAGGATTGGGTTATCTTATCTAGGCTGCAACTGGCATGGAGTGTTGTTTTGTGGAATAAAATTATTTGGAATCCATTATTTCATTAGTAATTTCAATTTTTATTTTATTTCATTCATCATTTCAATTTTTTTTCTATTTTGCAAACAGTCATTCCTATTATCCAACATATTCCTCCTAAAATAAACCAGTTACAGCCTTAAAAGTTAGGATTTGGGCAGTTGAGTTTTGGTGTATATTTTCCCTTTTCTCCCCCAATAAACTCATTTCCGTTAATTAATCATTGAAACAAATTTTTTTTTATGACATTTGTATCTGAATGCTCTAAATAACTCCTAGCGAGTACTTAAAAACCGTCCACTGGAAATCTGGGTTTTACCCACTGGGGAGACCGCCATAAACATCCAGGGGCTTTTTTCTTTTTAATTGTAGAAGACAACAAAGAAAAATACTTTTTGTGTTTACATTTTGCAAAACAAATTCCTTATAAAACCTATTATATTTTAACAATCTGAAATCTAAAACAAACAAAACCAAAAAATTCAGATATCACGATAAATAATTAGCTTTACTTTGTAAAAACGTTGCCACAAAAAATATCTAATCTATTAAAACTGAAATACACTTAGTATTTAGTCCTAAGTTTCTTAAACCAGTTTCATTTAAAACTATTCCTTAAAAATAAAAACATGTGACTTAACTAAAACAATACAAACCCGTTTAATTATAATATTTAACCCGTTAAGATATCTTTGAGCACAAATTATTAAACACATTTTTTGGTCGATTTACTAAACCCTTAAACTACAATACCATTACTAAACCAGAACATTTTAAATCATAAAAATACAATATGTACTTTTATACATATGGTTTTATAACAGTAATAAAACATAATGAAATTTTGATACTGCCTTCGTTCATCTTTGACTTCTGAATCAAATGAGTCAAAAGATACATACCTATGTACCAATAAATAACTTTACTTAACCATATAATTCCATCGGTTACTCTTGGTCTCCTGAATCAAAACCATTTTATTATAAATTATGTTATTCAAAATCACAACCATCTTAAACAACCAATATTATCACGACCCAATTAATTGAATTCAAATTATAAAATTATCATTTATTATTTTCCTAAACGAAATTATCTTCCAAAATCTTTTTCTATATCTAAGCAATCACCATAATTATTTCGATATCAATCAACTACCACAATCACAAATTAGGTTTGTTTGAAAACATAGATAACAATTTAAAAAGATGTTTGTTTGGAAACTTTGATATAAGGCTTTAAAAAAAAAATATTTTTTTGGAAACATGAATAACAGTTAAAAAATGTTTGTTTAGAGACATGAATAACAATATAATATTTTTTGGAAACATAGCACCCGATTGATAACCATTAGTTAATCCCAGAATCGCAGAAAAAATAGTTAAACTACGGAAAAAATAATTAAACCGAGGAAAATTCGAAACTTGCGGAATAATGGAATAAATGTTTAACTGATCAAAATATTTTATATGGTATTCACCTTTTAAAATAAAAAATCAATATCAATAATAAAATTAATTATTACATAAATGAAAATAATTAAAGTTTGTTAAAATTACTTTAGCTCTTATTATAAATATTTAGCTTATCTTTAATATGATTTAATAATAGATTGACATTTCATAGTAATATAAAACAAATTATAAAATAACTTTTTCATCAAAAAATTATAATATAAATTTATTTTTAACATAACTATTTATCATAAGAATATTACTATTTATTAAAAAAATTAAAATGGTATTAACATATTATTCGGGTTTAGACTCGATTTGGATCTTTACGGGTTTGTTCGGTTTCAGATAACTCATTTAAATTATTTTTAAAATTCATTATATACTTTAAATTTCTTAAAATATATAAACAAAATAATATATTACATATCAATTTGAATATATGACAAAATATCTGAACTTAACATATAAATTGGTTTAATTTAAATATTTGTATAAAGAATCAATAACTATTTTTAAGTATTTTTGGTTTTTTGAGTATATTTTAACTATTTTAAATATTTACTTTTGACTATTTATATATATTTCCAATTATTTAAACCAACTTAAAAGTACCATATATATTATGGATGTTTTATATACAATAAATCTTTAATATATATATATATATATATATAAGTATATAAATTTATTTCGAATACACTCGGGTATCCGAAATACTGCGGTTCGGATCAAATTCGGTTTCACTTCTCTAAATACCAAAATTTGATATTTAATCAATTTCGGTTTAGGTTTGGTACTTTTTTTTAGTCTGGATCGGTTCAGTTTTTTTGGATTCAGATTTTTTGTTCAACTATAATATTGACATAAAACAATATATTTTATAAATATACACCCACACGGGGGTGCGGGTCAAAATCTAGTATTCTATTAAAATAGAAGTTATGACTTTTTTATGTGTGATATTTTTAAATGGATCATCCTCTCGAAAGTTTATCAAATTTTACATAATTTAATAATCATATCTTTTAATATATTTATCTTTTATTTAAAATAAATAAAAAATATTGTTTAATAAAATTCTAAGAAAATCTTTTTAAAATCAGGATAAAATTTATTTCTGAAAAGTTAATTAATTTAAACTGTTATCATAATAAAATACAATAAAATTTTCAATTTTTTTTGATTGATGAACGAAAATTAAAATCATATAAATATTTTAATGATAATAACAATTTAAGTTTATTAGTTTTCAAAAACACATTTAATAAAGATCTTTAAAAGATTTTGTTAGAAAGAAATATCTTTTTCTGTTTCAAATGAAAAATCTTATCTAACTTAGTGCATTTCAAGCAATTTTTCAAATAAGATATATTAGTTTGTAAGTTCAATATATTGAATTTTCTATTTTAAAAATATTTTTTTTGTTCTTAATAGTATCTCAAAATATTTCTTCCATATATACATTTAAAATTTAGAAATAAAACCAGAAATTATGTTCATAAATTCCATATATATATTTACTAAATCTAATAACGTAAAATCTTTGAAACTACTTTAATAATGATATAGTTTATTTTTCATATCAATATTATTATGTAGTGGTATATATATTCAGGTATCGTTTATAAAATGAAGAATGAAAATTCTATTTTATTTTTATGTATTTATAATAATAAGAATAAATCATGTTAAAATAGACTATTATATTTAATTAAATATGATAAATTATATTAAATTGATAAATTTATTTTCATAAATATAAAATATTTATGTTAAAATATAATAGGATGACAGAACGACTTAATATTCGCAAATTATATAATACATGTATAAAAAATTTAACAAATCTTAGACTTCTGTATATACAATAATAAATTATCTAAAATAAATAAACGTAAAAAATATTACTAAAAAAACCAGTTTTGAAGGACAGTGAGTCAGAATTATTATAAATTAAATAAAAATAATTTTTAGCTATGTTGTTTCATGCATACACTAATTTTCAGTAATTAAATGCAAATACAATAAGATAAATATATAATAAGAAGCGACAAATGCATGTGACAATTTTAAACAATTGATTAACTGTAACATGTAAATTATAAAATTATTGTATTTGAAATAATTATATAATTATTTTAATATATAATTAATATTAAAATATATACCACCAATGATCTAAAATAAATATTGAAATATATAAACTGAAAACAAATATTTGCGTGGTTGTGTGAGCTAAGATCTAGTTTTATTAATTAAAATAGTAAAAACACCTAAAGACATATTTTTTTTTCAAATTTATAAATGTATAAAATCATATAATTAAACAGAAAAGAAACATGAAACTGATAGAACAGATAAAACTAAACATATACTTCCTCTGTTTCGTATTCCCTCCGTTTCTGAATAAGTGTCACTTTGACATTTTCACACAAATTAAGAAAGTGACAGAAATATATGCAAGTTGTTATTAATTACACCCCTCTGATCAATAGTATTTGAGATAAATAAGATTATTTATAAAATCAATGCAGTTTGCAGTTATTTTTCAGGTGAAAATAAGTATAATTTGTATTAGAATTGTAAAATAACATTTTTTGTAACAAAAAAATATGTTAGAATGACACTTAATACTAACTTTTTCATAATAAATGTCATTCTAATTTTTTTTGTTACATGATAAGTGTCACTTTAAATTTTCAATAGAAATTTTAATTACTTTCAGCTTAAAATTAATTGTAAAGTGCATTGATCTTATAAATAATTCTATTTATTTCAAATAATATTGGTCAAACATATATAATTAATATAAACTTAGTTATATTTCATTCACTTTCTTAATCTGTGTGAAAAAATGTTAAAGTGACATTTATTTAAAAACGTAGATAGTAGAATTCATGAATATAAAAGTAGATAACATTTCAAATCCTAAACACTAAATATTCCTAGCAAGAATTGAGTATGTGTTGCAACATGAAAACTTATACTTACTTAATTTTACAACAATGGTAATATTTATTGTAACATGATCTCGTAACAAGAAGAAAATGTGATGCTACATGAAAACTTAGAGTTACTTTTACAATAGTTCTATCTATTCGAACATGATATCAACTTTTTGGTAAGGAAGTTTCCACGATCCAACACCTTACTAGTTCTTTTTTAATATTCATTCAAGTAATTCATCTTAGGAAAAGCCTTAAAAAGTTAAAAGCATTGGAACAGAATATATCTTCACCGAAACGAATGGAACATCCGAAATTTCGGTTTGATATATAATGCGGCTTACCTTTTATTTCTTATGATTTTCATTATCGTCCGGAACCAAAAAAAAAAGAACATTTTGAAAAGGGAATAATAGACCATTTAGTCAAATATAGTCTGCTATCGAAGAATGCGAATCGTTGTTTTCAAGAAATAATGATGTCTCTTTAAGTGAGTAGCTGTGTGTTTGACCATTGGGAACCAATCTTTACTTCGTGAACTTCGTTACGATTCACAATACCGCAACAACCACATTTGATTTTAATATTTGGTTGATCTCTTATGTGTTACAACACCATACACCCTTGCATTCATTTTATTAGAATACACTAAGATCGAACCTTTAGCTCCGACTATATAAAGCTAAGTTCCATTTAAAACAACTTTGCGTTAAATAAAGTATAATTCGTTATTGGTGATCCTCAATATGACATAACATGTATAAAATTCTGAGTTGGTCCGAGAGATTCGGATTCCATCCTTCTAATTATTCCTTTAAATACTATTTTATCATTCTCTAAAGAATTGTTCCTATCGGTCTCTTTCTTGGTTTCTTCTCAAAGTGCCCATTAATTAACGATCTTTTGATAAGTAAACCTGCAATTATTATATGTTAAGCCTGTGAAGCCTGTGAAGGGTCTATCGTAGTTATCCACTTGGGAACAATTTTGCATTACACATAAATTAAGTCAACTTAAAGAACAACTGTCATTTCATGGCTTAAATTGTTAAAAAATAGTTAAGCTGTATACTTATTTTGACAGCGAGTTAATTTATTTCTTGATTTCCTAAAGAAACTAATTTATGTTTGCGATGTTATACAGCGCCAGTTAATTGAGCATATATCGATATACTATGCACATGTAACTTATACTACTCCTTCCGTTTCTTAAAAAGTGTCGTTGTGACATTTTTCACACAGATTAAGAAAGTTATTGAAATATATGTAAGTTGTAATTAATTATACCTCTTTGACCAATAGTATTTTAGATAAATAAAATTATTTATAAAATCAATGCAGTTTGCAATTAATTTTTAGCTGAAAATTAGTATAATTTACATTGGAATTGTAAAGTGACACTCTTTGTATAACAAGAAAATGAGTTCAGAATGACACTTATTATAAAACAGAGGGAGTATAAATTACCTCAACTATCACTTAAAACTCAGAAACTTCCATAATAAGTGCAAACGTCATTAAAAGGATTCTCACTTGTCAGACTCTCCCATAATAACTTAAGAGTTATTTTCACCCTAAGACAGTTTATGTCTTTTTATTACAAGTTGAGGCAGTTATCACGGGTGAGGTAGTTTTTGGCTGAAATGACTTAAAATATCCCTAACTAAATTCTAAGCAGCGCGACTCCTTCCTTTTCTCTAGTTAGGTTTGGTAACTGGTTGATGTGTTTTTAAAATTTGAAATCTTGGTGAGCCCTAATTTCAAATAAACCCGATTAAACCAATTGACGTCTTTTCCACTTCCCAATTTAATTTCTCGTTCCTCCATTATTTTCTGTTTTACGAGACCCAAGGCTTTTAGAGGGAAACTTGAGGGGAGATTCTAGGGTTGTGCGTTTTGTGGTGATTTCCGACGATATAAACCAAGGGCGACTAGTGAGGGGATTTAACGATGGCGAGAACCCATAGCAGTCGCGGCAAGGAGAGAGAAGAAGGTTAGTTTAACCTTTTTTTTTCCGGCTTCGCATCGGTGTAGCTTAAAATAGGGTTGATGTCTGTCGTAGATGCAGCAGATTTCGGTGTCGAGAATGTGAAGGAATTGCTACCGGAGTGCTTTTTTGCAACTGACCGTTTTCCAAAGGAGAGGACAAACATCTACTCCAAGGCGGATTTCCTGCTGAGGGTAAGAGATGCACTGAGGGGATCTTCGGAGATGTTCGTGCTACTGTCATCTTGTTTCGGAGGACCTTTTTTCTTTGTTTATGTTTGTTTAATTATGTTTGTTTAATTATGTTTGTGAGTCTATTGATACATGTTTTGTCAACACTCGTTAAGTTTCGGAAACGAGTGGATATCTTACGGACAGTGAACGTATGGACACCACGTCCTTTCATGACTGATGGGGGTCCACGTGTACATTCTTAGTGTATATGTGAACATTGTCATTGTCCATGTGTGCGTTAATGGTGTCCATGGGGACATGTTAGTATACATATGTGCACCAACTAATGAAGCGCATGTTTTTCAATGTAAAGATGGACACAATAAATGTACACAGAAGCACCATCAATGTGCACATGGACACCAATATATTGCGAAAAGTTTATACTTGGACAACGTCAGTGTAGATAAGAATTTTAGAAATGTACACATGTACATGGACATCATTAGTTAAGTGATGGTACATATGGACACCTAAGACTGTACACGTGAACGATATAAGTGTCAAACATGGACACCATTAGATGACCATAAGAATGCATGTACGTTGTGTGTCCCGCGGGTCGTGGTGTAAATAAGTAAGTTTCAAAGTAGTGGACTTCTTAATTTTAGTGTACACATGTACACAATTAGTGAATTATATGCATAACATGGATAGGTAATTGGAGCATACCACATACATGCATCATGGTATACATGAACACCATCGATGCACGTACACCAACAAAATCATGCATGTTTCGCATGTTTATTGATGTATTCGTGGACACCAAAAATGTATACATAAACACCATCAAATGTACACATGTACATTAATATACTTTGCAAAGTTCTGTCATGCATACATGGACACCGGCAGTGTAGATATGGATTTAAGAAGTGTACACAGGGACACTACCGGTGTTCGCATGAACACTAATGATATGTACATAGACTTTATAAGTTAACAGTGTACACGTGGACACCGTCAGTGTAGTGTAGATATGGAGGTCAGAAGTGTGCACATGGATACTGCCGGTGTGTACATGGAGACTAGTAATGTGTACATGGACATCATTAGTTAATTGATGGAACATATGGACACCGGAAAGTGTACACGTGGACAATATTAGTGTCAAACATGGACACCATAAACTGACGATAAAATTTGCATGTATGTGGTGTGTCCCGCGGGTCATGGTGTAAATAAGTAAGTTTCAAAGTAGTGGACTTCTTAAGTTTATTGTACACGTGGACACAATTAGTGAACTATATGCATAACATGCATAGGTAATTGGAGGACACCACGTACATGCATCATGGTATACATGATGCACCAGCGATGCACACATGTACACTAACAAATTATGCATGTTTCACATGTTTATTGATGTATTTGTGGACACTGAAAATGTATACATAAACACCATCAATGTACACAATGTACACGTGTCATCTTCTTCTTGTCGATCACAAACTCTCAGAATGAGCCGACGGAGATCCATTTTCCAGGTATGACCACTCAATGGTCCAACATTATAACCCGAGAAAATAATGGTAAAAAAAGATTAAAGAGAGATTTGAGAAGATGACAGAAATAATAAGCAGAACAAACCAATTTCTAGCCGCAATCAGTCCTAGGAATATACAGAATCTTTGAAGTTTTGCTTTTATCTTCTTTTGTTCAAATGAAGAAGACAACGAAGAAGAAAAAGGGACTGTGAGATGTTAAAACCCAGAAAATCTGGAACGTAGGATGGTGGAATGGAAGATATAATCGGATGGTTTAGCTTTGGTAGATTTAAGTCTTGTCAAAAAAAATCAGAGTAGATCTCCACCGTCCAAAACTAAATAAAAATGAAGGGTGGAGAAAGGTTCCCGCTAAAACAAAAGATATGGTTAGCAAAAATATTGGTGCTTTGGGTTGTGTGGTGACCAGATAGTTAAGACAAGTGGGAAGCTGTTACAAAAAACTACCTTAGTAGTGGTAAGTGACTCATCTTGTAATTAAAAACATGAAACTGCCCCACGGTGTAAATTTTTCATAACTTAAACGAAAATATATTTCAAATGCTAAAGTAAATATTTGTTGTTTTCCAAATTACTTAAATTTTTATGTGCAAATAAAAGACTTATCATTTGCCGGACATAATTTGAGGATGTGGAGTGTAGAAAATAATGTTTAAGATCAGATTTTTGATTAGTATAACTATGAGATTTAAGGTTATAATTTACTAATTCACATAACCAATAAATCTTAAAATGAATATTTATTTCAATTCAGTTATTCTCTTGAGTTTTTCTTTCCAATTTAGTTTTTTTTTGTAAATTAATTTTTTTTAATCTGGTTAAATCCAGAGGAGTCACAACTTCGCGGTTGAACTCTTTCTCCTGAACATTCAAATGGATCCTAAAGCATAGATCCATATCCGCGTTAGGTGAACAGAACAATGTGACTTAGTTTCGCATAGCAGGAGGATCGAACCTGAAACGTGTTAACATCTCAGGCCCGTCTACTGCCACTTGACCATAAGGTCTGTTATTCCAATTTAGTTAGTGGATATTTTTTTTAAACTATTTACGTTATATACATACAGTTATTTATTCTTTTGTCGAATAGTCAGAAATAAAAACAACCTTTGTAATAGAGGTGTTCAGTGTTCTAATGTAAACTATCGATTGACTGCCGACAAAAAGAAAAAAAAATGTACTAATTAAAACAACTGTTTATTAATTCACCAGCAGTTTCCAGCAATACAGAAATAAAAACGCAAAAAGATTTACCAAATCCAGTCAATTAGCAGATCAATTAGAAGAAAAAAAGAAGAAAGACATCACAAACCAACACAGTTTCTCGCCGTAGTAACGCCACCGTCAACGACTAGGTTATGTCCATTAACATACTTTGACTCATCACTCGCCAAATATAACGCCGCTTCAGCTATATCCGTCGCTCTCAACGTCTCTCCTTTCAGATTAGCCAAACTCCTCACAAACTCCTCCATCTCCTCCACCTCATCACCATCTCCGACGTCACCCTTCCTCCACGCGTTCACCAGCATCGACGTAGCGACTCCAAACGGCGATATGCAGTTAACCCTAATCCCATACTTGCCTAGCTCACAAGCTGCGTTCTTGGTCAGTCCAACGATCGCATGCTTCGACGCCGTGTAAGCGTGTGGCCCCATTCCACCCATCACGCCGGCCACACTAGCCATCGAGATTATGCAACCTTTAAACCCTCTCTTGATCATGGCACGTGCCGCGTGTTTCATGCCGAGCCCTGCGCCTCGCACGTTCACACGCATCACTTGGTCGAACTCTTCAGCGTTGAAGTCTAATATGCTTTTGTGTTTCTTCTGGTCGCCGAGAACTCCTGCGTTGTTGAATAGAATGTCGAGCCGACCGTACCGTGCCACTGTCACGTTCACTAGGTTTTCCACGTCAGCTTCGACCGAGACATCGCAGCATAGAAAGGTGACTTGGGATGATGAGAGAGATTTAGCTAGGGAAGAGCCGGCGGTGGCGTCCACGTCAGCTATCACCACCGTGGCACCGTGTCTCGCGAATAGCTGGACGGTGGCTTTGCCGATTCCATGTGCGCCTCCGGTTATGATGGCTACTTTTCCTTCCAATCTATATAAAGATATGCAAACGAATGAAATTAATGAGATGGGATCGATCAACACTACTAACAAAAAAACACTACTAAGTGTGATTCATTTTTGAGTTTGAAAGTTATCGCAATACGTACAAACATTAATGTACTCATATGCATCAGTAGTTTTGTACCTTTTATGAAATAAAGTTGAATTCGTCTCCTCCATGATGGTGTCGTGGATGGATTGAAAGGTCTGGTCAGGGATCACTTGGGCCGGCATGCCTGGTTTTTTAGTGAGTGAGTTAAAAGGGAGAACTTTTTTTTAACCAAAAGGTTGAGAAAGGGAGAACTGTTTAGCTTGGTGTGGAAATGAATCCTAATAGATGCATACGACTACATCTATTTATACAACTATACAAGTGTATGACGTGTACGAAAGATAAGTTACGAACGTGAAACATCCAATCATATGCTCAAGTTTTGGAATCATTCTAAACAATAATTTAGTATCCACAAAAGCTAACAGATATGAAAGACAACAAAAGATAATTGATATATTTATATATATACACTGAATGGATGTTTCTGAATTATGTGAACTAATTGATTTAGTACTTATAAGGGAGACTAATGAACTTATTTAGGTCAACCGGATCTACTTGTATGAAACAAAATCATTCACAACCATCTGGAAACTAATCCAAAATAATTTTGGAGTGTATCATTGATGATTTGATATCGGATTTAACTAGAAAAAATCTATATAAAAATAGTAATTAGATTTGAGATCTACCCAATATTTATTATGCTGGCAATACGAGACATCTCTTGTATTAATTACCAGAATCATCAGCACCCATAAAGAAAGGGTCATATAGGAGATATCTCTTGTATTAATTACCAGAATCATATCAGTCAAAAGGACAAGGAAGATACTTACCAACTGTATGTTTTTTTGTTGAAATTTTAAATTTATTATTAACAAAATGGAAAATCCGGATCACTGAAGTTTATACTTTCAAAAACAAACACAAGTCATACAGAAAGAAAAAAACACGAAAATTACAGAGAAGTAATCCTAGCAAGCCATCCCTGCATCATATCGCTATAGAAGCGTGACTTTTGGTGTCGGAGGGAGGAGATCCTGTTCCTAATAGTTTTGTCAATATACTGGACCATTTGGCACGCGCTAAGGGAAATAACATGGTGGCGCTTGCTATTTCTTTCACGCCAAATATTGCTAGTTGGAGAGTAAGTTTGAAGAGACAAGTATCGATCTCTTTCCTGCGAGGGCAAAGAAGTGATGTGACGATGATAGCCCAATCATGATTCACACAGAGATCCCAGCGTGAATCCTACTTACCAAATGTATGTTGGTATAGTGGTTTAGCATAAAGAATTAGTTCCGTTATATATTAGTTCAATTTCTGCTGAAAGAAAGTTTGACGTCATCATAAAATATTAGTGACGACAGGTCTTATACCCAGTGGAGGATGTAAACAATTTTTTTTTGGGGTGGGGTAGTGGGGGGATTACAGATTCTTTTTTTTTTTTGAAACACGGGGCGGATTACAGATAAACATAACAGTTAAAGGTAAAATATAATTTTGATAACAGAGAATAAGGACGGGACTAGTGTAATCGTAGGGATTACGGTTGTGGTTGCAGAAGTTTACGGATCCGGATGATTACGGTTTTAAACGTTTTTTTAGAGATTTGTACGATTGGTACAATTATTAAAAATTGGTGCATTTGTAGAATTGATATTACTGGTTAACAGCCAATTACAACAGCTGTTAAATAATAAATTAATAATATTTACAATTTATATAATTATAAAATATTAAAAATCATAATATTATAATAAATATAAAATCATATTTATAAAATCCTACTATTAATTTTTTAAAAAATTATAGAAAATATTGTTTTACAGTTTTATAATATAAACTAAAATATAATATGTATATATTTTACAATTTCTATTATTTAAATTTAATTTTTATTGAATATTTTAGTTTGTTCTTTTTATTTTTTCAAAGAAAAAAATATCCTACCACAAATACTAGGTTGAACCATCTTTTGATTTAAAGAAGTTCATAATGGTTTGAAACAATTTATAATATTTTATGAGTAACATTTTATGTGATTGTTTCAAAACAATAACAACTTCTACCAATTGCAAAATCTTTTGCAGGTAGTAACGAAAAAACTAATCATGCCTTAATTAAAATATGAGTAACATTATAAAGAATTCAAAATTTTCATGGGTGCAAGTATCGACTCCTTGGCTCACATGCATCTGCCACTGCGTATGCCTAAAAGGAGATTAAAGTTTCTTTGTTTCCAGAACACTCCTTATAATACTTTTTTTGGAAAATGGTTAAATTCAGGTCTATTAAAGACACATACCTAACTCTCAGGTGGAAGGTACAGCCCACGTATAGATTCTCTCTCGGATATTCAAATGAGTCGTAAACATGAATCAATATCAACACTGTAACATGAACATTTATAAAATAAATCCATGAGAAAAATAAATTACTATATGTCAATCAAAATAAATGGGTATACACTGAAATAAATTTGACAGCAGATACCAAAGTAACACGTAAAACTATACTCAACTTGTTCTGTTAATCTTTTTTCTTTTGTTGGTGTACTTGTATATACAACTCACACGCACATTTCAACACTTGCAGTTGCATCATGGAATATAACATTATAATGGTTGTAGTCTACGAGGAACGAGGATACAGATCCGGTCAACTACTCCTAATTTTAAAGCTAGTTAATAAACTCTTTGTCCTTTTTTCTAACCAAGAGATTCTGGGTAGTACACTGTAATAATATTCATCGAATAAATAGTCCCTCCCCCCACCCCCAACTTATTTTTGTTTTTGAACTGTCCCACTTCTTATTTTACTACATAGTTTGGTAGCATACTGATTCATATATCAGATTTCTTTCTGCGCCGATCGAGTTGTTTGGTCAATTTATATATATTTTGTGTGTGCTGCGTGCAGTATAGTTTGATGGAACCATTGCGCCTGATACAATTAATATATATATGAATTATGCGCTTGACGTACCATGAACAATTGGACCACTTATTTGTTAAGTGAATGACTTCATTAACAAGGAAACCTCGCTTAATTTAAACATAGATTAATATTAAGCCTCGCTACGCAAAATCTTATAAGATCGAATCATATATATAGCCTATCAATGATTTGTATTATAAAAACAGTGTGAATAACTTATTGTATATGAATTGCATACAAAAAGTGAAAACACAGCTCAACGAGATCTTTTCACTTGCTGTCTAAAGCGATTCATACTACCATATGCACTATGAAAATTCAGGTCCTTGTTGATTTTACAATGCATATATAATTCTTGAATGTTAAATTCATTAGAGAATCAAACAAACAAAAAATAAATATTTTCGAGTCCTTCCGGGCCATTTTTTGAAAGTTATCTGTGCTAAAGCCCGTTTGAATTAAGATAATGCTCTAAGCTTTGTACACCAGATTTGTGTTTTTATTAGTAACATCGGGCCCTATCTCTTAAATATTGAACATGGGTCATACTTTTTGGATGTTGTGTTGTAGTCAATGCTTAGTTCTTCAATACAACATAATACTATTTGGATTCAAATATCAGATTTGCTGTTATTGTCAGGAATGTGAAGATACGTTTTCTAATCCACCATTAATTTTTTTCCGTTAAAAAAGAGTCCACCATTTGTTTGGTTTTAGATTCCACTACTACTACTAGTACTACTACTACTACTATATTGTTTCATTAGGGTAATTCCAAATTTGTATCATTTTATCTATAATGCCCTTTTTATTTATACAAATATATCAAATAAATAATTTTACAATTTTTTTTTTTTTGAAAAATAGGAACTACCAATGAAATATCTATTCAAATCAGATGTATTTTTTCCAGTTCTAAAAATGTTTAAATCAAAATTTTAAATTTCATTCTAGGGACAACAAAATTGCAATTCTACGAATTGGAAAATCAAATCCATATTGTTCATTGAAACTACTATGATTAGAATATGTCATCTACATAAATAATACCAATCTAAGAATATTTGGAATACACATTCTCGCTTAACCTAATGCTCTAAAACGTTTAGAACCCATAATATACACATTACAAAAATCTAAAATCAGTAAAAATTGAGTTCAAATATGTTTACTATATTCTACGGATAATTATGAATAGTTCTGAAAATATTGGAAAAAATATTTAGAAATATTCAATTTCTATATTTGAAAAATCGATTTTTGCCCCCCAAAAAATATTTGGAAATATTCAGTTTTCATATTTAGGGGTTTCTGATTTTTCATTTAATTTTAATTAATTTAATTATTAACTTATACTTTTATATTTCACAATTAGTTATTTTAATTGTATTTTCGAGGGTAAAATTAGTATTTCGAAAAAGTTATCTAATGGAAAATTATAGATCAAGATTAGCCTAATGAAATAATGTTTATGAATGATGACCAAGAAATGAAGAAGAAGAATAGAATTTTAATATTAATAATAAATTTATCATTTAGTTATTCATTTTCATTCTTTTTATTGTAGAGAATTAAATAATAAATTTGTTCTTCACTAAATTTGATATAAAATAATCATTTTTCATCATTCCTATAATTGTATTTCCATCCATTATTTTTCTATTTGTTTTTTTATTCCATCCATTATTTTTCTATTTTTCATCAGTTAAGACCCATGGGTTAAGACTAGTGTTTTTTGGTATAGAAACAATTTTCCCAAAAAAATACATAAGATTCACTTCCCCGGTGGAGTATATACGTGTTAACCAGTCATAAGTTGTTTCAGTTATGAGTGGCTGTCTACAAATCAGATTAATAAGAGTTATATGATCTTTGTTTGCTAACAGTTTTTTTTTTTGAACACGTTTGCTAACAGTTAAAACTAAAAAGTTACAGGTCTGAAAAGTTTTCTTATCTATTATTATCTTCTTAGTTAACATTGTGTGCATTTTTTATATACCATCTATAGATTTGGGTCTTTATAAACTGTTTATCGAGCTCAGTATGTCTTAAATAAAACTAGGTAGAATATCTCCATGACATGAAGATAATGCATCTTGCCTAAACACAACAATGTCGACTAGAACAAAGTCTTCTGATGTGTTTTACAAAAAAACAGCCTTAACGCAAAAACAAATGATAATAGACCAAAGTGTAAAACATTATAGCCTGAAACAGTCAAATTCTCAGAAAAAACCATGAAAATCAAAATGACTTAAAAACAACCAGTTTGCACCATGAAATAGATAATAGTAAAAAACAACTTAACACCAGTTGACTCAATGTTCTGAAACAACTACCTCCTTGAACACAACTTCTGCGGTTTCTTCATTAGGTTTCCCATCTTTATTTGTAACAAGAACTTTCAGACCATCTCTAGTCTTCCCGGATACAGCAACATACATCGGTCCATGAGAGAGCACTTGCATTGGTTGATAGATACCAATCTTGGAAAGTGGCTGACCTTCATTTTTGTTTATAGTCATTGCAAACGAAACTGCGAAAGGAAACTGCTTACGCTGCATTTTGATGGGAAAATTTTCGTCTGTTGGATATGCAGGTATCCTAGGGATAATGATTTCCTCCCCAACCCTAGCACCTGATAAAATTCTAGCCCCAAGCACAAAGCCACCCAGTCGTGTAATCTGAAGTCTTGTTCCGTTACATAGTCCTGATATGTCCTTAAGTAAGATGACAGGAACACCAACCTTTAATCTCAAACAATGGTTAGGTAATCCAAGAACTTTGATGCTATTCAAGTATTCTGGAGGGTATCTCATGTAATCACTTGGGTGTGAATGCGATGGAGAGATACTGTCAGCGCTGAGACACACCTTTTCTTCACCTGATATGATATTAAACAAAGTCTTAGTTAATATGTGCAAACATAAAAAGATCTAACATAAACATCAATGCATTACCTGATAATTGTGAAAGCATATAATCATTAATCTGATCCACATCTTCATCTGTAGAACACAAAATAGCTTTCCCTTGAAAAAAACCAGGATTGTAGGACTCTGGAAAAGATTCTCCATAAACTTTCTTCACTATAGTTTTGATAGGATCCTTGCAGTCAGATATCATCAAATCTTCAAGAACATCAATTCCAATATCTTCTCTTTTTGAAGCGTTGATCGTTTCACCACCAATATCCTGAATCCATTTTGAATAAGCCTTGCCTATAGTTGCATGAATACTTGTCCCCTGGATTACAGAACCATAATTTGGAAATTTAACATACAAAAAGTTCAATTTCTACTTGTAAAATAAAATGTCTAGAACACTTGTTTGGCTGTTTGGAAAGAAATCTCCACACTATATTTTAATACAACATGAGTAACAACTAAGCGAAAAGGCACATTCTATAGTCGATACTGTAGATGAAAACATATAACTTGAAATACGAAAGGCACATTCTATACCAATGTTTTATTTTTTTTTTTCCATGTAAAAGCTCAAAAATATGTTCGATTGCTAACCATAAACAACTCAAATTAAATCATTATGTAGGTAATAAAAATCGAGATTATTGCATCTTCATCATACTTAGCATCCAGGTGATTCGACTAAAAAGAGTAACGAATAATCAAACAACCCTTACATAATCAAACAACCCTTACATAACTTTGATTACTATGTATCAAAGTTATTTTGATGATATGTAAACTATAAAAGACCCGTTTTCTACAGTATTGTAATTTGTGTAACAAAATCAACTTGAGGAATATATATAACTCGAATCAAACCATACCGATGAATCAAGTACAACCATATCGACCGAGTTGCCTGATTTTTTCTTATCACCCTTCCATATACGAATCATCTGCACTTTGATCTTCCCTGGATTGATACCATCGTGAGGACCAGAAGAGGACGAGGCAGTAGGTTTTCGGACTAGTGCCATTATTTTTGCGGTTTGTGAATTAAGTTAGACGAGAAGTATTTTTGCCAAGAGAAGTTCGTGGAGCTTTATATAGACTCACGTAATACATGTAACGTCTATTAGAATATATATTAATATCGATTACAGTTATTATGATAGACAATTAATTCCTAAATTAAATCCTAGTAGATTTGGGAAAATTTACGTTTCCTCTATTTTGGTAGGTATCTAGATAGTTCAAATATCTATTCGAATACTAAAGTGCTAAACCAATCGACTCTTTTAAAAAAACTTGGGTCGCATAAAGTGGCCTTTTTGGACTACTCGTGGGCCGAAATCAAGAAGTCTAAACCTCGTGAAGCCTGAAAGAAGATTTTGGAGGCCAGGGTGTTTAATACGCATTACTGACATCGTTCTCACTTAACTTGAACAAGCTCAAGAACTCTTACTGGGAGTACAAGACTCGAGAGAACAAAACGGTCAACTTCGTGAGCTTAGGGGTCAAAGACTCTTGACATATTTGACGATAACAGCCACATAATAGGGAGAACAGAGCAACCTTTGATCAGAAGCTTGGCGATTGGGAACAAATACTGGTAATTTGGGTCTTTATTCATATAAACCGGATAGAGGAAATTCGAGGCATCGTTCCAAGCTGTGAGCAACACTTGTGGCCTTCCTGTTGTGTGTATGGAGTATGCACGTTCTCCAAGTCATGTTCTTACATCAAAGGTTGTGAGCAACGGATCGGATTGCGGCATCAACGAGGGAGATGGGCTTTCTATGAAGAGGTTATATGATCATAAGATGGTTGAGCTAGAAGGAGTCACGACAGTGGTAAAAGATGGAACACAAGCGAGAAACGTAAGCAAATAAAGATGTGTAAATCAACTGTAGGTGATGAAGTTACTTGGAAATCTCAAAATATTTTATAACCAATTTTTTGTTGCTGAGAATGTAAAACGTATTTCAAAAAGCAAAAATGTACAATATGTGTCTAACCACAGTCTTGCCTCGTCAATGTAATGAAAGTTATTCAACAAAACGAACGATTTTAAGTTGATTTATGAGATTGATAATTTACATCTTTTTGTTTTCATATTTTTTCCTTTTTTCTATTTTCACGCCCAACGGTTATTTTTGTAAGAAAATGTAAAAAAAAAACCATTTAAGAAGAACTGATACTGAGAGATTTCAATATATGGGCCCATGTTGTGACCGTTAGATATCCCCACCAGTCCACCATCATTGGCGCAGCGAACCCCGGCACAACTCCCTCTAATCCAACGGTCCAAATGTTCCTTTTACTATCTTTTTCACTACTCCTTTTTTACTATTGATCATAAAAGTAATCCAAATTGATATTAGCACTAGAGCATAAATACCTAAAGAAAATTAATAAAGTATGATGTTATAAAAATAAGAAAAAAAAATTAATGATACTTGACAAACAAAAAAAAAGAATTAGAATAGTCAAGATCTTTTTTGTAAAAATAAACTGTATCCCTAGCAATCTAATCTATAAGATCCAAGAAAACCCAGGTACACATCCTCTTAAGTCTAGATAGGAGTGGATTAGAGAAAAAGTGATTTAAAACTTACAAAAAGACAAAAATATGAACTGAGTAAGAAAACGGATACTTGTAGCTTTTCTCAACTTTAATTTAATCACTTTTACATAAAGAAGCCGTTGAGCTAATATAATATAAAGTCTTGAACCACATTCACACTAGTCTCATCGAAGAAAACAAACAGTTCAGTTTTTTGATCATCAAACTCTCTCTCTTACATTTATTTTTCTCCCCAAGTTCTTGTCTGTAACTCTAATGGCCGAAACCCTTTGTGAATCCTCCTCCGTGGACACTTCGGCTCCATTCGAGTCAGTGAGAGAAGCCGCCACTCGCTTTGGCGGATTCGGTTTCTGGAAACCTTCTTCCCTTAACAACATCCCCGAAGCTTCTCAGGTCTCATCTCTGTTTCTTTCTCATCTTGGTTTCTTTATTGAACTATTGTAGTTAGGAAAAGATGTTGTCTTTAAGTTGTGATGCTAAAGTTTAAAACTTTGGATACAGAAGGATGTAGAAGAAGCCGCCAATAATGTGGCGAGTGAGTTAGAGAAGGAACTGATAGCGAAAGAAGGAGAAGCATTGAAAGTGTTGAAGTCACTCGAGTCGACCAAAGCCATAGTCGAAGACCTCAAATCAAAGCTACACCGAGGAGAAGAAGACAAAGAGAACTGCTTTTGCGACACGAACGTTCTCGAAGAGCTAAACCGAGCCAAGACGAGTCTCTGCAAGACGACGGGAGATCTCGCCGCGATACGAGAGTCCGTGGAGCTACTCAACGAGAGACTCGAAGAGGAAAGATCCGCGCTCGAGGAGAAGACGACACGAGAGAGGTTGATTAACTCTGCGGAGATCTCCAGGGAGGTTGAGAGACTGAGTCACGAGGCGTTGGAGTTTGGTAAAACAGGGGAGGAGGCTCGTCATGTGGTTGATAAAGCTGTGTGTGAGATGGAAGAGACGAGGAGCAAGATCGAAGCTGCGGAGATGCGTTTGGTGGCTGCTAGGAGGATGAAGGAAGCTGCTAGAGCGGCTGAAGCGGTTGCAATCGCTGAAATCAAAGCTGTCACCAGGAGGAGGAGGAGGAGGAGAGAGACGTGGCAGGAGGAGATTCTTGAGAAGATTGAAGAGACGGCTCAAGAGATCAGAAGCAGCAGGAGGACGATCGAGGAAGGTCTGGAGAGAGTGAACAGCGTGAAAATGGAAGAAGAAGAGACACAGTGGCGGTGGTCAGAACGTAGGAGGAGATCGTACAAGAACAGGAGAGAGACGGTTCTGATGGATGTAAACGGTCTGGATATGATGATGAATGGGGACGGGACAGCGTCTTCTGTTGCGGTCTTGAGACCAACGATGTCTATTGGGCAAATACTGAGCAGGAAGCTGCTTCTTGCGGATGAGTCGGCGATGATGATGAAACGGAGAGTGTCGTTGGGTCAGATTCTTGGAAGACTAACAAGATCAAGGAAAAAGAAAAAAAGGTTAATGGGAAGAGGAAGAGGTTCGGATTGGCTAAGTTGTCTGTGATGTTGAACAAAGAGTGCAAGAACAAGAAGAAGAAGATAGCTTTGAACTTACAGTGATGAAGTGAGTGAGTGACCTATCTTAGGGATGTTATTGTGTGTCCAGTGTGATGTCTTATTATGTTAAGGAAATTGGGTTTCCATTGATTTTCTTTATGTAACTGGTTTATTGTGCTACAATAGTAAAATGTGGTGTGTGATTTGTTTTTTGGGATATTTTGCTCAAAATAAAGGAAAATAGAGGAATTAGTAAACTACCCAAAACAGTGAAACATGCAAAAAGATTAGTGATGTGGGGCAATGTAATTGTCGAGACTACCCATTCTGTTATAGCCTGATTTCTGTTTTACAGAGTCTAGGAGTACAACTATATGCTGACAACAAGATTTACATAGATTTGGAAGGATTATGAAAAGATTTGGGTCAGATTTATTAAAATAAACTTACCTCGATAATGAAGAGGTACAGTAACGTGTCAAAGTTCAATCTGCAAGTGGTGATATAGTGAATATGGGTGATGTGTCAAATTGTTAACTACTACTTTCTACACGTTTAGAAATATTTAATGCAAATTACGCAAGTGGACTTAGCTTTATGATTTGCTTATTGCAACATATGTAAATTACAATGAGATATTTTTAGTGCAACACATATGTAAACTACAATGAGATACTTCGTAATAAGTATTTAAGTTTATGTACTTTAAAATTAGCTGGTTAACTTATTATCCGGCCCATCTTAAAAAAAAATTTGAATTGTGTTTCTCTTTGACTAGCTAATTGTAGTATATGTAAATAACCATATGTATCAATGTACAATAGATCTTTATCTTAGTCTTCACATTAGCCATGCAAACATATTATTGGCTTTAAAATTAAAAGTTGGACATGTATTAGTTTGGACATGTAGAAAACTAAATTTGTATACGGTTTATTATATAAATTTAACCGGCTATCATCTCCGTTCACCTAAACGATAACATTTAAAATTTCCGCTTAGCCGGATAATATCTGAATGAACTGAGTGTTGTAACTGTTGACCGGCCAATTTGATTGTTTCTATATTATAGGTACACATGTTAATATATGCTTAACCCAAACAAAAAATCCAATGTCCTGAAAACTAAACTCTAAACCCAAAATACTAAACTCTAAACTAAATAGGAAACCATGAATCCAAACCCTAGTCACTAAACCCTAAACCCAATAGTAACCCGGAACCCAAACCCTAGTCACTAAACCCTAAACCCAATAGAAACCCCTGAACCCAAATCCTAATGTTTAATCCCTAAACGCTAAGCTCAAATGACTAAACCCTAAATACAATAGGGATTAGATATTAGGTTTTGGGTTCCAAGGTTCCTATTGGATTTATGGTTTAGTATTTTGGGTTTATGGGTTAGTATTTTAGGTTTATTGTTTACGGTTTAGTCACTAGGATTTGGTTCTGGGGTTCCTGAATTTCTATTAAGTTTAGGGTCTAGTGTTTTGGATTTAGGGTTTAGGGTTCAAAGCATTGGATTTATTGTTTGGGGTAATCATTTATTATTAACGTTAGGGTGTACTATTTTTTGGTGTGGTTATCTAAACCATTATAACACACATATTTCCCAAACCTACCTCTGCACTTCCACGTAAGTGTAAAAAAATTATCTAGAAAACTGATTTTTATACAGTTATGTATCTTGTTAACCGGATAACTGGTCCTTTCATCCTAAACGATAATGTATTAAAATTCATCTTAGCCGGATATTATTAGAATTACCCGTCGGTTGTAAATAATGACCGGCCAAATAGTTTGACTCCATATAGCAGGTACATAACTTTATAAGAATCAAGATCATAGTAATAACTATGAAAAATGAAATGAATATACGAGTAATATTTATGCAAGTTTTCGTTGATCACGAAAAAAATTATTAAACAGCTAATATCAAATTGTAAAACAGCTAATATACACATTTAAAAAATGAGTTACTTGAGTTTAAAATCTGATTTTCTTAATATCAAATTGTTATACAGTCAATATAATATTTATACGGTTAATGAACAAGAAGATCGTATATGACACGTCAACCACTACAACATATATACATATATATATATATATATATATATATTATATATATATATATATACATAAAATGGAGACACAACAATGAAGAACTTCGTTGGAGAGAGCAGCGGTGGAGGGCTTCACTGGAGACGCTGGGGTACAAGAGCTTGACCAGGAACGCAAAGACAGAGAACTTCACCGAAAACGCAACGGCGGAGAGTTTCACCGGATACGCAGCGGCAGAGAGGTTCACCGGAGATGAAGCGGCGGAGAGCTTCACCGGAACGCAGTAGCCGAGAGCTTCACCGAATACACAGCAGCCGAGAGTTTCACCAAAACGCAGCGGCGGAAACTTCACCAGAGACGCAGGGTGGAAGATCTTGGCCGGAGATGTAGCGGTCGAGGGCTTCACCATAGACGCAGGACGGAATAATAGATTTTCATGTTTCACAAAATTTATTATTAGAAATTGAGAACTATGTACAGAGAAAAGAAATTATGAAATAAGAAAGATGAAAGAGATTTGCATGAAAAATGAGAGATGAAAGAAGAATAAAAATGAAAGATGAAAGATGAAGAAAAGTGAATATTAATTTAAAATAGATGGTCAAGTAATATGATATCAATATCTTAGATTTGACATTTGAAGATTTGAGTAATAGTGCACTGGAATAGATATAGGGTAGGGATAACATAGTCATTAACAATTTACATACAGTGTCTAAATAGTGTCAATTGGTAAATACCTAAATACGCTAAAGAGTTTTGGTAGGAGTCCTAATTTCCCTTGTTTTTTTTAGGGAACCTTTTTTTTATAGGAAAGATGATTTGTCAAGTTTGTCTAGATTTAGTTTTTACAGTGATGAAGTGAGTGTGACTGAATTGAAAATGGTCTAATCTCTTATCTTAGGAGTTGTTATGTGTCCATGTCAAGTCTCATTATGTTAACAATTGGTTTATTGTAGGGGTGGGCACTTCGGTTATTTTATCGGTTCGGTTCGGGTTCGGTTCGGTTGGTTAATTCGGTTCAATGATTTATCCAACCAAAGTAAATCATAGTTAGTTCGGTTTGGATCGGTTTCGGTTCGGTTTGAACTCAGTTCGGTTTGAATTCGGTTCGGTCTTAAAACACAAACGCATGGTCATAAAATCATCGTGTTGACGATTATAAAAAACTAAATTATGTTGACTAAATTCATTATAAAACCGAAAAAAACTTTTAGAAACACAAAACATTTATAAGAGCACAATCAAATCAAAATTAACTATAATAAATAGAAAATTAAAAAACATCGTTAATAATACCTCTACACAATAAACTATGTAAACTAAATATAATGTAAAACTGAAACAAAAACTTTAACAAATTATAAACATCAAACAAAAATTAACTAAAGTAAATACAAAACTAAAAAAAAAAATCTTTAATAAAATTAACAATAACTTTAGTCTTAGCATTTTAGTATATTGTATATTGCTAATATGCACATTGGTTATGGGTTCGGTTTAGTTTGGTTCGGTTCAATGTGGTTCGGTTCGGTTGGTTCGGGTTGGGAAAATCTTAAACCTAACTGTTTGATAATAGACTTTGGTTCGGTTCGAATCGGTTTCGGTTCGGTTGGTTCGGTTCGATCGGTTCGGTTCGGTTTTTTTGCCCACCCCTAGTTTATTGTGCTAATAATACATTCTGGTGTGTGATCCGTTTTTAACGGTTACTAGTTACTAGATTTGGACCCCACCCAGTTTTTTTTTAACTACTACTCCTATTTACTAGTGTTTACCAATCACAATGTTGTCTTTGTCATATAATTTGGATCTGAATTCAAAGGTATGAGTGTGTGTTAGTTGTAAACGACAAAATATACATTTGGTTTTGTTCCCAATATAGAATGGTATAGATCGTTAAAATAAACTGCAACAATGAAATGCTTGAAGAAGGGTACCACTAGTTCATGTCTGTAATCTTCTGCTCATAATATCAACCAAATATTTTACAAGGCAAATAATATAAAGCAATGCGTTACGTAGTTTTTTTTTTTTTTGAATGAATGTAAAATTTATTCAATCAAAACATATTTACATCAGATGCTCCTAAAGTTTTCTTTAAGAAAAATTAAAGACAAAAGACATTTTCTTCAAACATAATCTTATTTGAACTTTCAGTCATCTAAATCTTGAAATCTTGAGCCAAACCATGAGCACAAGCTCTCTTCAAGATACTTCTTTCCCTTCCCCTTTACCGCCAGAAGCTTCAATCTAATTGTTCTATCACCGTTACATAGTTTTTGCATTTACCATTTCTACTAATAAACCATTTGAGGGATATAATAAATCACGAGCCTCATGGGATTATTGATTCAGACGACATGACAGTTGACTACAA
This sequence comes from Raphanus sativus, assembly GCF_000801105.2. NCBI lineage: Eukaryota > Viridiplantae > Streptophyta > Magnoliopsida > Brassicales > Brassicaceae > Raphanus > Raphanus sativus. Next base: position 38,919,188 of record NC_079516.1, on the reverse strand, counting down.
GTCCACGGTGGGGATTATTGACTCAGGCGGTTGACTACAAGTCCATGGTGATTTTGGGAGTGTCTTCCACTTTGGTATATGTGGTTGTGAGCCAAGTTGTACTACCACAATACTTTTTATATAAATAAATTTACATTTGCTTCGTCTCATATATTCACTTCCCTGCAAATTTTGAGATGCTCGAAAATCGTTTAACTCATCAAATACAAAAAATGAGAAACATAAGATTGTCTCTTTCCATTGCTCTCATCATGTTACTTGAAGCATATGGTTTGACCGTTGAAACTGACAGGAAAGCACTGCTGGATTTCAAATCTCAAGTTTCTGGAGACAAACAAGTTGTCTTGTCCTCGTGGAATAACTCAGTCCATGTCTGCAGCTGGAAAGGAGTTACATGCGGCCTCAAACACAAGAGAGTCACTCGTTTGGACCTAGGAGGGTTTCAGTTAGAGGGAGTGATATCACCATACATCGGTAACCTTTCGTTTCTCATATCACTCGATCTCTCTAATAACACTTTCGGTGGAACCATTCCTCACGAGGTGGGAAACTTGCTTAGACTTGATTACTTAGACATGAGCTACAATTTTCTGGTAGGAGCCATTCCAATCAGCCTATTTAACTGCTCTAGATTGTCGGAACTTTATCTAAAGTCAAATCCTCTTGGAGGAAGTGTTCCTTCAGAGAGATACCATCTTTATTAGGAAACCTCACACGATTAGACGCACTAGTCTTGGCCAATAACAGCTTTCGAGGAGCTATCCCACCGAGTCTTAGCAATTGTACTTCTCTACGCTTTTTAATTCTTGAGCTTAATAACCTGAACGGGACTATACCTCAGGAGATTACCCAAATCCAATCCCTTGTTGAACTAGTTCTGTCCGGTAATTATTTGACTGGCTCTCTACCAAAAGATGTTGGACGACTTGACCATCTTGTTCATCTATCTGTTGAGCATAATAGATTATTCGGACAAATCCCGCCTTCATTGGGAAAATGTCTCACGATTGAATCACTCTCTCTGCGAGGAAACTATTTTGATGGAGTCGTTCCTGACCTAAAAGGGTTGGAAGGTCTTAGAGAACTTGATTTCTCCAACAATAATCTCTCCGGAAGCATACCTAGATACCTTGCAAACTTTACTTCGCTCGAGTATCTCAATCTATCTGTTAATGATTTTGAGGGAAGCGTGCCAACAGAAGGGAAATTTCGGAACGCTACTATAGTTTCCGTGTTCGGTAACAAAAATCTCTGTGGAGGCATCAAGGAGTTCAAACTAAAGCCATGCTTTACCGCTGAAGCACCATCGATGGGGTCAAAGCGTTCCTCTCTTTTGAAGAAAGCTGTGATCGGGGTCAGCGTAGGCATAGCTTTGCTTTTTCTGCTCTTGAAAAAGAAATATGACCCAGCAGAGCAGTAACCAATCTCCTTCCACATTGGAAGTCTTCTTTCCAAAGATGAGTTATGGAGAGATCCGGAATGCGACTGATGGCTTCTCGTCGAGGAATATGATCGGGTCGGGAAGTTTTGGTACCGTGTTTAGAGCACTTCTCCCTGCTGATGATAATAATTAACAAGGTTGTTGCTGTGAAAGTTCTTAACATGCAGAGACGTGGAGCGATGAAGAGCTTTGTGGCCAGTAGAATGTGAATCTCTCAAGGAAACGAGACATCGTAATCTCGTGAAATTATTGACGGCTTGTTCGAGTATTGATTTTCAAGGGAACGTGTTCAGAGCGCTTGTCTATGAGTTCATGCCTAATGGAAGCCTTGATACGTGGCTGCACCCAGAGAAAGTGGAAGAGATTCGTAGGCCCTCGAAAACCTTGACATTTTTGGAAAGGCTCAACATTGCCATTGACGTGGCTTCTGTTTTGGAATATCTTCATGTTCATTGTTATGAACCTGTAGCGCATTGTGATATTAAGCCAAGCAATGTACTCCTAGATAATGATTTGACTGCCCATGTTAGCGACTTTGGTCTGGCTCGTCTTCTCCTCAAGAGTCTTTCTTCAATCAACTTAGCTCAACTGGTGTTAGAGGAACCATTGGCTATGCCGCACCAGGTAAAAGTATCATACATGTAAAGTCCTATAAAAAAAACTTAAAAGTATCATTACTTCATTACAATCTTGTTTATGTGAATTATGGTGCAGAATATGGAGTGGGTGGACAACCGTCAATACATGGTGATGTGTATAGCTTTGGAGTTCTGGTTTTGGAAATGCTCACCGGAAAACGACCAACTGATGAGTTATTTGGGGGAAACTTTACTCTCCACAACTACATCAAATCTGTGTTGCCAGAGGAAGTATTGGATATAGCTGACAAATCGTTTCTTGACAATGGTCTGATAGTTGGTTTTCCTATTGCTGAGTGCTTGACACTGGTTTTGGATGTGGGACTTAGGTGTTCTGAAGAATCACCGACAAACCGGCTGGAAATGAGTGAAGCTACAAAGGAGTTAATCTCAATCAAAGAGAGGTTCTTTAAGGCCAGAAGAACAGCCAGATGTTGAAGTGTTTCCTCTACAAACTTTAAAACCTGCTTAAAAGTTTCATCACTTAAAAGCCTATTATGATACCTCTAAAATACCATTTCCGTAATGTGTGGTTTTCTTCTTCTATATACTTATATGGTTGCATATTATTGGTAAAGACAATTCTCCTAAATAGACAATTTTTATGTTTTTGCCACAAAAATAACACATAAAGAAATTTACTAAAATATTTCATTTAAAAGAAGCAAAAAACATATATACCCTAAATATATAAATACAAATAAATTATTAAAAATTAATTATTTTTTATAGTTTCGAATTATATGTTTTCAAATTCGAATACTTTTATATAAAAAATTGGTTTTTTTCAAAAAAAAAAATTCAATTTTTTTTTGAAATTCGAAAATGATTTTTGAAACGATTTTTAAAATTTTTATTTTAAAAGTTTTAGTACTTATTTTTAGTTTTATACAATTTTAAATCATAAATTTAAAATTCAACCCCTTAATTTAAATCATAATGTTTGGATTAGTTAACCCAACGAGTATAAATTTAAATCTACTTCTTAAATATTTTGGTCATTTTTATCTTTAGAATTATATTTGTGACAAAAAAAAATTTACGACTATCCTACACAATTTCTCTACAATTATTTATTATTTTGTCAAATAGTCAAAACTAAAAACAACCTATATTTGAAATATGAAATGTGCAAATTGCATTTCCATGCTTCTGCTATTTTTTTTTTGGAAAATCAATAAAAATCAAGTCTCGATGACACATTGCCTAGTAGATAAACCTAAAAGAACTAAAAACAATTGTCTGTTGTGGGGCATACATATTCGATTAAATAGTAGCAACTAGCAACAAGGTGATGCTGACGTGGACGGATGAATGATTGCTTGTGGTTTGAGAAAACCTCTCGCCAATTATTTGACCTACCAACATTCATACGCAAACGACCAATTCGAACGGATCTGCTTGTGATTGATACCTTCTTCTTCTCCTCCAAGCCAGAGCCTGCGATTCATTAAGTTGCTCTATTGTTCTTAGAAATAGGTAACGAGACGCAGAGAGCTCTCAGATAAAAAGAGTCTTTTATAAGCTTCTGATACAGTGATCCTCTTTACAAGGAATCAAATGGGACCAAAAGCTGGAACGTTGGTTATTATCTTGCTGCTGGGTTTGACCTTGCTTTCTGACGCTAGGTCTTTCCTTCACTCTTCCCTAGACTCAGGTACGAATACTACTAAGACCATCGCTAGCTTCCACTTTAGAGTTCCGTTTTAATGAATATAGATTGGCTTCTGTGGCTGAAAGTATGGCTCAGAATCAGATTGAGTGATAAAAAGAATCATGATGGCTTTTTAACATTTTGCAAGACTTTTGGTTTTGACTTTTGTGTGCAGAGGAAGTTTCAAAGAACGAAAAGGTTTGCACTCTGTGTGAGGAGTATGTTAACGTTGCTATAACCTACCTTGAGAAAAACGAAACACAAGCACAGGTTATCGAGGACCTTCATGAGCGGTGCTCCCATATGCGCGGTTTTGCACAGCAGGTTTGATTTGATCTTTTTGCATTTGTTTTTTTTGCCTCAGACCGTCTCTGTTTCTTCTGTGAATTGGATGATGATGATATGTTTTTTTTTTCTCTTTTTAATGATGCAGTGCGTAACTTTGGTTGACTACTACGTCCCTCTTTTCTTCATACAACTCGAGTCGTTTCAACCTGAAGATTTCTGCAAGAGGATGAATCTTTGTGACAAAGTGGCAGCTCTTGTGGAAGAAGCCCGTCAGGATAGCTGCGCTGTATGCCACAAGACTGTTTCAGATATTCTCATCAAACTCCAAGATCCTGACACTCAGGTTTGTAGTAACTACAAGACTATGGACATATATTCAATCTGACCATAGTCCTAAGAGCACCACCCACAAAACACAGTCTAAGCTTCGTGTAATCGTACTTGTTGTTGTGTTATTAGTTAGAAAGCTCTTATTGATATACGGACTTTCTTTTCGATTTGATTATCCAGTTGGATATAGTTGAGCTACTTCTCAAGGGATGCAAATCGTTCAAGAACTACGAGAAGAAGGTTAGATTTAATCAAGTTCCATATATAATACGAACTCAACTCTTTTATAACCCTGCCTAGACGTGTTTCCTTTGGTTGGTGTTCTTCTCTTTTTTTTTACCATGTTGTGTCTATGTTATTACAGTGCAAGAAGTTGGTGTTCGAGTATGGACCTCTGATCCTGGTTAATGCAAACGATTTCCTTGTTAAAAATGACGTCTGCACACTCTTACGCGCATGTCCAGCAGCAGAGGAAATGGTTCAAAGGCAGCCCGGTTCGGCTGATTCTTGAATGTTAATAAAAAAGATGGTTGCCGGAACACAACTGCTTGTGTATTATTCGTACGAATCTTTGCAGACTTTCTGAACTGTCTAAATGTATGGATTTAGACACACGCGCACACACTCATTCCATAAACGTTTCTTTGCATTTGTGTAAATAATGATCTACAATGGTCTTACCTGTATTATGTGATTGTATTGTACTTTTATCCCTTCTCAGGTTCTTAACATGTTAAGAATAATGTGGAGGAGGGCACTGCAATTGTTCGTTTGTCTGAATGATTTGTGTATAAAACATAAACTCTAGCGTGTGTGTACTAGGACTGACGTGGCCAAAAGTGGAGAGATTTGACCGTAGAATCTTTCTTTTATGTTGCTGTCTGAACGCAGAATAGAATTGTGAGATTGGAAAGAGAACCAAACGGGCTGTATGTACAGTCCAACGACTCTCTGAAGACATTTCAGTTAAATTAAATTTAAATTATTAAAACTGTCGTAATGGCTTTATAGCCGTTGCTCATCTCCAAAAACATAGGAAGAAGAACACAACAGAGAACTGAAATTCCTACTCGTCTTCGTTTTCTATTTTTTTTTTTTTTTGTTCTTTTGAAATGAATTAGCTATCAATAAAACCCATTTTGAATGTATGGAACTAGCTAGTTCAATTTCTGCACGAGTCTATAGTTTATAATATCACTAGTATACCTCCCGTGCGTTCGCACGGTTCAATTTCATTATCATTAAAACTATTGAAATAACAAATTATTATACCAGTCACATATTTTCTAAATCTAGATAATACACTGGTACAATTTTTTAAAAGTAATCCAATAAAATGGCAGAGAGCACTAAACCGTTTGTGTAATTTTTTTGAGAAATGAATACATCATGTATGCTTGAAAAGCTTGTTTCTATAAATATAAGATGCACATAAAAATATGGTATAGAATATCATATTTGATACATTTATTTTTGTAAATAATACTTCTTGAATAACATAAATCTCCTCATTATTAACACAATAACAAACATAAGAACATGAATTTATTGAAGAAAATAAAACAAATGAAACAATGAAATTATGATAAATTTAAATTAATTGAAATTATTTTGATATCTGATATCCAAAATAAATATTAAATCCAATATAACAATTAAAGAATCAATGAATTTATTTTGTATGTCCATAATCGCACTCTCCTTTCCCTAATTCTTTTTTAATCAAATTATATTTCATTGAAGCTTAAGTTCTATCTGTTTTCTATATAAGAAATCTGGAAAAAGTTGAGTTTCATCTATCTAAACAGATTTTTAGATATCCCTTAATTTTAAAATGTAACTGTGTTTACCTTTTTCACATTTTTTTTGACACTGGGAATGGCTTGAAACAAAGCTCTGATCTTCCACTTGTTGTCAAAAATTAAGCTAGGGGAAAGAAGTGTATTCTTCAACCTGAATCATGTAGAAAAAAATCATGGAAAGATGATTTCAGAAAAAAAAAAAGAATGAATTTTTAGAGAGATCTTTGCCGCATTCAAACCAAAACAAAAACAACAAAGAAACCTAAACTATTGAGAAAAGAATGAAACAATACATATATAAAAAGGAAAACAAAAACAGCTAATTAAATGTTATTCATGAGATAGAGCAGTTGACGCAGGAAGTTAAATTATTTACTTTTTGAACGTGTCTAACAGTTGAAGTGGTTGTTTGAGAAAAAATAGGACTGGACTTTTTTTCTTCGGTAACTCTCGATATTTTTTCTGCAGATACATAAATATTTTGAACTAAAAAAATTGTTTTTAAATTTATAATATAATGACACATGGCAAAATTTTGTTGGTTAGGTGACTTGTGATTTTGTGATTTAGTATATAGGGATAACTACTTTGCACACGTCTTACAGAATCATTGAACTTTAACAAAACAATCAAAACAAGACAAAAGGAACCAATTATCAAACACTGAACCGATCTGTAAACCTATTTCAAGAAAGCATCATATCTAGATATACGATTCTTTTTAGAAAGAACTTTAAAGTCTAACTTTGATTTTTTTATAAATAGTAATACATAATTGTTCTAAACTATGCAACAATTTTGGCTAAAAAAGCCTTATTTTTGTACACAATGTTTTTTTTAGTGTTATTAACCACCACACTGTCACAACAATATATTCTTACCAACAACAACTTTGCTTCAACTAGTTGTCTTTGGTAATAAACTTGGGTTGCAAGTTGATTTGAGAAGAGGGAGAAAATGCGTTTTTGACTCCACAAATCCTGTGCTTAGTGCTCCAAGGCAGCAACACATGCAACCCACAAGCCTTTGGTGAGAAACAAGATTGCCTCACCGTTGTACTCAAATAAGCGAGTCTATTCTTCCTCCTTTGGCTTGCAGCTGATGTCACGGCCGCTAGCGCCGCTGCATCCGGCAGAAACCGCTCTATTATGTAGTTCGGTGACATGTCTTCGCTTCGCTCTGTGCTCTCCATAGTTAAGTAGCCGTCTGAGTCACCTCCTCCGCTGGTTCCATCATCCGATTCCGTAAGGCTATCTTTTGGTTGTTCGACCATGTCTATGGCTTGCGTGAGTGACAAGACATCGGTCGTGTCTTGGTCCCTTTGATGGAAATATTCATGATTGTCGCGTTTCTTCAAACGCAACAATCTTGCTGGTGTTAAACCCTCACTAGCACCATCAAAGTCGTTGTTTTCACCATCAACGTGCATCTATAACGCAAAACAAGTCACAAAAAAAACATTTGATAATAATAGAGTTAAGACAATGAAAAGTTTGAATGGTCTAAAGAATAACAAACCTTTAATCTTCCGGGAGGAAGTTTGAGTCGTGGTGTCTCAGATTCAGGGTCATGTTTCAAGTGAGACAAGTTCTTGGGCATACCAGGAGTAGTTTCCCAACAAAAAGGAACAGAGGCTTCAGGACACTGCCCTGGAACCTTCTCTTGGTTGACATCATGGCGTTTGGTCGACAAGAAGGGAGCGTTGAAGTTTAGCCTCCGAGATCGATTCATATCCATCATTTCTCCAACCGTAAGAAACAATATCATCTGGTGGTGGGGAAAGATGTTTCTTGTTATGCAATTTCAAGAAGAAAAGTAGTGAGTTTGTGGGGAGATTTTCTTGTATTGAAACACTTTCTTGTTAGTTAGCTGAAAGTTGAGATTTAATGAGAAGTTGTTATAAGTTTTGAAGCTTTCTCGTGTGTGCAAAACCGATATTTGTGGCCTCTTTATTGTGTTCACAAGCGATAAAGCTCAGAGGTTGAGAAAGTTAAGAGTCTGACTCCCAACCATGTGGTTATCAAATCTACCATGAAACCAAACATTAGCTTTTAAACACAAATAAAAAGCTAAACTAGAACTAAGGAGAGGATTGATAAAAGAAAAAAGAACTAAGGACATTCTTGTAAAATGTTGAAATGTATATTGAATGAATAGTCTCTTTGTTTTCTTGTTTCAAGAGGATAAGAAGAAAAAAAACACATCCCTGGATGCTTTGAGAATCAATACAAGAAATATGTAAAAGAAAAAAGTTGAGAAAGTTACAGATACAATTACATAATCCCAGTAAAAATAAAAATCAAAGAAAGAACCAACAACACATCTCAGAAACAGGACAGAAGAAGAAGTCCAATTTCACCAGAGGTAAGTTCTTCATCATGGTTCCCTCTTTGGCCAGAGAACCTTTTACCTGTAGCAGCAAGAAACACTCTCTGCACTACTATAGTATCCTCAACCCCCAATAACCAAAACTTAAAGAAAAAAATAGTATAGAAGTTTCTATTTACATGGCTATGCTTTGCATTTTTTTTTGTGTGTTTGTTCTCTGTTCACTCAAACCAAACCTTTGTTGATTACTCAGTTTCTGTTTGCAGAAGGAAATGAAACAGTGTAGAAGCATACCAGGAGGAAAGACCAAATAAATTGATGGTTTTGTTCTACTTTTGGTCGGTAGCATTTGCTTCACGAGCTTTGTGGTAGAGCTCGAGTGTATCTGTATGACCTGGATCAATACACAATGCTGCTTCACAGTCTTTGATAGCAGATACTCCTTCTCCCATTGAATCATAGAACGCTGCCCGCAGATGTAACAGCTGGAGATCTGGTTTAAATGATATCGCCCTCGAAAGCTCCTCTATGGCTTCATTTTCTTTGTGGTCATCCATAAGAACTGCAACCAAAGAGTTCGTTCACACATTAAAACAAAACCATTAGATCATTCCAATACCAGCACTGAAATTGTTATTAGTGGTACCTGCAGCTCTGTATCTGTAAGGATAAGTTCGGAGAGGGTCTAGTTGTGTTGCTAAGCTTAGGTCGGCCTGTGCCATCTCACGGTCACAATATTCAGACCGCTTCTCATATGCTGACGCATTGTTCTGAGCCTTCTCTATTAGCTTTGTCATCTCATCATAAGCAGCTTTACGTTGATTTTTCAGATGATAAACACGTGCAAGACCTTGGTGCGCTCTTGTGTGCTTGATGTTGAGCGCATTGGTATAGCAATCACCTGCAAGATCCAGCTTATCACAATCTACATATACGCTCCCCAGATTGTTCAAAGCCTGCAAAAAAAAAAAAACAGATGAAACAAAGAAAAGTTCATGATACTAAATCAAAGAAAGAGATTAGAAATCAAATGCTTGATTAAAAGCGTTGAACTTTTTTTTTTATACTTACTTGTCCCTTACGGAGAGCATCTGAGGGACACCGAAGTGCTTCTTCGAGGAGCTGGATAACGTACTCTGCGGATTTTGGGTCGAGTGTAGAGTCAGCAAGAGCATAAGCCTTGAGGAAAAACGCTTCGAATGATCTTTGCGTGGAAATAGACTCCTCGGCCTTGGCCAGAGCTTCCTCGCGGTGCCCTGTATCATACAATATCCATCCTTCATACACAAGTCTCTCATGCTTAAGCTTCGAATGGTTTCGAGCCAGCCTTAGACAACGCATTGCTGCCTTTTGACAGTTTAGCCTGTCAGTATCAAAACAAGCATTTTGTTAAAAAAATCAATAACGGTCTGAGATCATTTGCAATGAGAGAGGTTATAACGATACCGTAGCAGAAGAAGAGACTGTCTGAAACGCAAAAGACTATTCCCTGGATCATTTGCAAGCATATCATGAACAACTGCTAGAGATCCAATATCATCCACAGTTGACCAGTGATCAAACAGCTGCATCCAGCAATCAGCCTGGCTCCTCTGTTGAGCCAGCGGACGCAGCAGCTCCACCATATGATCAGCATGGATTTTCCCATTAAACATCATAAAGTTTGGTTCCAATGTCAAAAGCGCTCGAATATCTTTTAAAGCCCCTTCGTAATCCTCCTTACCTATAGATATCCACGCCCTCATCTCCAGACAGTCAGGAGATGCCTTAAACCCAAGAATCTTGTTCAGTTCCGAGATAGCAGCACCAAACTGATTCTCCTCCACCAACGCAACTGCCCTGAACTTGTAAGGGAACGTCAAAGTCGGGTCTAACTCAGTAGCTGTATCCAAATCCAGCAGCTTTTCTTTACCGCTGCAATACAAAGACCTCTCCTGGTGCATCCACCCAGTAGGCACGTGATCCGACATCAGCGAGTTGATAATCTTATAAGCCGAGTATCTATGGTCACGCTTGAACTTAGACCTAGCAACTCCCACTAGCGAGTAAAGATGACCAGCTTCAACCGCTGTGTTAAACCATCTCTGAGCATCCTTGTACTCTTTCCTCTCTAGCATCACCACACCTAACTGGTGACACGCGAGCTGCTTCTCCCAACTCTCCACCGCGCATTCAACCAAACGCTCTAGAATCATCACAGTGGTATTAGACTTCATATCGTCTTCCATCGCAATCTGGCTCAAGAAGAAGTACAACTTAAACGACGCGTGTCCAAGAGACGCCAACCTCTCCCGTCCCTCGACGCTGCAAAAGATCTTTATAACGTTCGGATTATGCATCGAGCTCGGCAACTCTCTAAGAAAAACCTGGAGACAAGCCGCCACGAGAAGGTACGCAGCCTCTTCCAAACCATACTCGATCAACAGCATCGCCTCCTCCAGAGTCGTAACGAGACGAGCCAAATGCTCGTCGCAAGCCGATTTCAACTCGTCGCAGCAGAACCTGTTCGCGAGCTTGAGCAGCTCCAAGACCACGTGAGGAGGGAAGTCGTGACCTAACAACCTGTTGGTCCTGCTGAATATCTCAGCGGCTCTCATCCCTTCCACGGAGATTCCGTTGTGCGTGAAGTTGATCGTCCCTCGCTTCATCTCGTTAAACCCTCCGTACAACATTGCCTTGAAAGGTCTCGATAACGACGCAATCTTGTACCTCACGCAACGAACCTCCTCGTCGCCGATGCAGAAGGACATGTCGTAGTCCACCTCCTCCTCCTCGGAAGTGGAACATTCTGACACGTCATTAATAATTGAGGAGGATCCGGATGAGCAGAGACACGGATCGTAAACCGTCTCCGGGTGGTACCCGGGGACGAGAGTGGACTTTGGACACTCCAAGATTCTCCCGCAGCAATCCATAGAGGTCGTTCCGATAAGCTCGTCCTCCCTCCTCTCGAATCTAAGCCAGGAGGAGAGCACGACCTTCGCGTGGACGTCCGCCGCGTGCTGCCGAGACGATCGGAGACTCCGCCGGAAAAGCTTCGGATCGGATAAGCCACGGAAGACGGCGCATTGCTCCAGGTAAGCTCCGGATTTCTCCGATCGGTCGGAGGTGGCGATGCGGCGGTGGACTCGCGCCATCTCGTCGACCAAATCGGGGAATTTGAGGGAGGGATCGATGCGAGGCTCGAGGAGATCTGTTAGAGGGAGGCCGAGAGGGAGGAGGGAGTCGGGGGAAACGGCGACGTTTGATTGTTGGGGGTACGTGCGGCTTGATTTGGATCGGATTGAGTTGACACGTAGGTGGTCTTGGAGGTGTTGGAGGAACTTGTCACCGACTCCTCCGGTTGCGTTGTTGTTGTTACTACCGGGTTGTTGTTGTTGTGGATGAGGAGGAGGGGGTGCATAGACTTGGGTGCCTTTACAACCTTCTGCAAGATTTAAACTTCGCATTGTGGTGAATAGATTGTGCTGATGCATCCCTTCAATCAAATGAACACGAGTTCGATTTCATAACCCCCCTGAATTTTTGAAGATCTGATCAATTAATGAGGATTCGATCGGAACAACAGAAAGCAAATTAAAAAAAATGAGATTCACGATTGGATCACGGAGTCCCCGCAAGTCCGTGAAACCTCTAATCGGAATAGAAGAGAAATTGATTTATTTCTTCCTCTCGTTCTTCACTAATTTTCAAAAAAAAGATTGAAAAATTAACGGAGCGGAGCTCTCCTTCTTCTTCTTCTTCTTCTTTTTCTCGGAGATGGTGTTTTTTTTTTTGCAGTGCAAGTTTCGTTGATCGGGTTCGTTTTTTTTTTTTTTTTTTTGGTTTGTTGACACTAAAATTACGAATTATTCCGTAAAAATAGAGATGTGTAATTGGAGGAAGAATCTTCCTCCTCCGTTCGATCGTTAAAGCTTCTCTTCTTCTTCTCTCTCTGTTAGGTTTTCTCTTTATTGTTTTTTTTTCACCCTTCGTTTCAGAGATGCGTTCTAAATTTAATTTGTGGCACCTTTTTTTAATCTCTTTTTTACTTTTGTCCTCTTGTTAACTTTTGTAAAAGTAAGATTAGTTTATGGGATTCCATCTTAGATTATAGACCTTCCTTATCTACTGCCGTTTTCTTCTCTAGATTTCGGCGCCTTTTACTTCTCCAAAAAATTGTAAAAATATTTTTTTTTCTTTTTTGAACATATTTTTAAGTAAAAATATTACTTTCTAAGTTTCAAATTATAAGTAATTTTATTTTAGTTTAAAACATGATTTTTAGTAATCATTTTTAACTTTAACATTTATTTAAGATTTAAAATAATACTCTAATTTATTATATTTTTGCATTGAAACTTGAATACATTATATCATGAAACAAAAAAAAAGTTAAAGAGGGTGTATTTAATCTAAAGTTTTGAGGTGGTTTAATTTTTCTAAGGTTTTAGATTATTTCAATGAATTTGAGAGTTCAAGGTGATTTTAAACCATTTTAGAATACAACCAAAATATGAGATTTGAGTTTTAAAATCAGTTGAAAATTTTAAAATTTCACAATTTAAAATATTTTTAATAATTACTATAGATTTAAGATTACTTTATAAAATATCAAGTTCAATAAAAATAGATTTTAAACAGATTTAAAATTTTATGTTTAAATAAAGTGGATTTGTCATTTAATATAAATCACCGTAATCAAACCAAAATGCATACCCTATAATAAAGATTGTTTGGGTTTTGCTATATTAATACTTCCTCTGTATCAATATAAGTGGTGTTTTAGGATTTTTATTTTGTTTCAGAATAAGTGAAGTTCACACTAATCTAGATAAATTTAATTGTCATTTGAAATCTCTAGCCAATTACAAAATAGTGTATCTTTTTCAATTGGTTGAACTAGTATTATTTAATGTTATTTTTATACAACCAAGACAAATCACATAAAATTTTGTGGTTTCTTAATCTTTGTGAAAAAACCTTAAAAATCACTTATAAATGATACAGAGAGAAAGTATATAGTACCAAAAACACATTTCATACATCACATTATATTTCCTACTAATCTTAAATAGTTTCTCATACAAATAATTCTAAATTCAAAACGTATGAAATCACAACTACAAATCTACCAAAAACTACAGTTATATGTTACAAAATCAATATTTTTACAAAATAAAAACAAGGATTAAAATCTAGATCTTAGTTAAAAATACACTCCCCTAAAACAATTTATATCAGTAAAATATTTACTTTGATTAGTTTATTTGCATGATATTTTACAAACAAATTAAAATTGTAGAAAAGGCCACTTGACAGCAACTGTTTGATTGTCCAATAACAAACAAACCCATTAATCAGTTTAACGGTTAAAATCCGTTAAAACTAAAACTATAATCCGCTATATAGTTTTTGATACTTCTACCACATAATTCTTGTAGTTTGTCTACTAGTCGGCCATACCTGTATTAAATCCTTGAAAAAGAGACATCATAAATCTGTCAGTATCTTCCATATAACAATTTATCCGCAGAGATTCGTTGTTATCATATGAACACACAATCTAGTCATTTATCCCCAATGTTCATTTGTTATTTTGTTTGACGCTACGCATCATCTGGTGTGGGTGTCCATAAAATGAGACCATAATATGATTTACTGTAAACAATAAATTCTCAAAGCCAACCATATGATTTACTATCACCGAGGATTTTTAAATAAAATATTTTTTCTGACAGAACATATAAAATAAATTAAAAATGGAATTATTATATGTGCTGTTTGATAGCCGGCAAATAGATTATGCCAACCACATTGAGCGAGCGGCGAAGTCATGTCAACACGTTTTACTCTTAATTGTTCTTATAGTTTATGATTAAGGAAGTAGCAAGCGTATTGAAACCTACAGTTATGATTAAGTCTGATATTGCTGGTTTGATTTAGTTTCTGTGTGATGACATAAGAATTATTATTATATACATAAATATAATCCCTTGGAACATCTATAATTGAGATGAGAATGAAGAAAACACACAAGGTCATGTGGGTGAGACACCTCAGAATGTCGTTTAGTAAAGAGGAAACTTTCATCCAAAAGCACGGATCGTACTATTTACACAATTTTGTACATTACTATTTACCCCCACCAAAATCATTCATCTATTTCCCTATGTCCCCCACCTTCTATAATTTAAGGTAGACCTGTAGATTCGGATATTATGGTTCGGTTTAATCGGTTTTTCAATTTATTCGGTATAGAAAAAATCTACCGTATTTAACCGAGTAAAATTCAAGTGGTTATTTGATCATAATTAATAAAATTAACAATGAAAGTTAGAGCACGGGATAGGGCTGGGTGTTCGGATACCCATTCGGGTTTCGGTTCAGTCCATTCGGGTTTCGGGTTTTCGGGGTCAAAGATTTCAGCCCCATTCGGATATTTCTAAATTTCGGTTCGGGTTCGGTTCGGATCTTTGCGGGTTCGGTTCGGGTTCGGATAACCCATTTAAAATGTTTTTAAATTTTCAAAATTCATTATATACTTTAAATTTCAAAATCTATAAGAAAAATAATATATTACATATAAATTTTCATAACATATATGTCAAAATACCTTAATTTAATATATAAATTGGTTTTCTTTGAATATTTGGATAAAGAATCAATAGATATTTAACTATTTTGGTGTTTTCAGTATACTTTAGCTATTTTAAACATTTACTTTTTGACTATTTGCATATATTTTCCGAGTATTTTGGAAAATTAAAGGTATCTTATATATTTTTAATATTTTTAATATACATTATATATAAAATAATGTATATATTTAAGTATATAAATTTATTTCGGATACATTCGGGTACCCAAAATATTTCGGTTCGGATCGGGTTCGGTTTCGGTTCTTTAAATACCAAAATTTTGAACCCATTCGGATATTTAATCAATTTCAGTTCGGATTCGGTGCTACTTTTTCGGATCGGGTTCGGTTCGGTTTTTCGGGTTCGGATTTTTTGCCCAGCCCTAGCACGGGAAGACAATCAGAAAATCTAAAATCGGAACCTGAACTACATACAAACATCAAACCGTATAAAACACGTATTCAGATTCAGACACTGAGAGATTCATGTAAACATTCTAAGGATAAAACCGAAACTTTTCTGATCATTTCTTTTTTCATTTAACAACAGTAATTAAAAAGGAACAAGAGAATTTTTCTTTATTACTTTTTTTTGGAAACGTAACAATAATAAAATGGTCAGTCAAATTTCTCCCAGTCTTGAGTTACATTAGCAGAAGGAGAAGCAGGAGGGGGAGGGTTCAAGCTTCCAACACCGTTTCCGAATGTTTCCCACTCAGTGCTTACAGCCGCTGCTTTGGTTTGATCCACAAACGGGTTTGAACATCTTCCCTTCAACGTATCCACACCCTCCTGCAACTTTTGCACTCTACGCACCTGCAACACAACAAACCCCACCAATCAAATATAATATCCCGTCTCTGTTTACAACTAAATATAGAAAGAAGAAACATGGTCTAATAACATGAACGTATCAAATCTTAAGGCTAAATTAAACCAATGAAACTCATTCCAAGGCTTCATAACTCACAAGTACATAGATAAAACATAGTTTATGATGCAGACAGATGAAGAATGGTAAGAGATATACAACTAACCTCTGCCTTTCGCTGTACTCTAGCTTCTCCTTCTGCCTCGATACCATCCAGTTTAAGCAACTGCCTCATGAGAAGCTCAGCAGTCATGTCAAACTCCTCCACCGCAACTTTCGTCCCTCCATTAACAGAAACTTCTAGAGCAACAACCTAATTTTCCCCCAAAAAAAACAAACAAAATCAGCTTAAGCACAATCCAATAACAAACCAGAAAAAAAAAAGATTGCAGCCTGTAAAAGAAACTCACCTTATCCGAGAGCTTATCGATCTCTCCAGAGACAGATTTAACTGCAGCAATAGACTTAGCCATCTCTTGGGTCATCACTGGAGAAGGCTGCTGTTCAACTACTCTCTTATTATTATTATTAGGTTCCTCCACAAGGACAAGCTTAGACCCATCCTTAACACCAGAAGCTTGAAGTTGCTCAGCGTCATCTTTCTCAACTCCCCTGAACAAGATCTTCCGATCGCTAGTAGCCTCTAATCCAGTTTTCTGGACAAGGGCTTTCTTCACATCCCCTGTTTTAATCCAAAGATCTCAACTTTCAATTTACATCAACACAACCACAAAGAAAGCGACTGCGAAATGAGTTGAAAAAGTTGAGAGCTTTTTTTTTTTACCGAAAGTGGCGAGGGGAGAAACGTGAAGATCGTGGTGAGATGAGCCATGGGAAGCGTTGATCCTGATGGTCTGAGCATAAACGGCGGAAGCAGAGCTGGGATCGTGGTGGAGAGGTTGTGGGTCGGAGGAGGAGGAGGAAGGGTCGTCCCTTCGTTGGACGAGCATACCACCAGGTCTCACTTCCCACTCGGAATCGTCTGTTAAGTTATTATTCATCATCGTCGTCAAAGTAGAATGGGGATTAAACCTCAACAAGATTTAGGGTTTTCGTTCGCACTGTATTGAAAGATTCACCTCCTCATGTCGGGATACTTGCAAATTCTCCAGATAGATAGACCAGGGTTTTTTTCAACTTTAGTTTAGACCACAAAACCCAGAACCCGGTTATCTAGTAAACCGGACCAGACGGAACGGGACGGTCGGTATATGGGTTGTACACCAAAAAAAGCCTGATTGTTGGTTTGATTTGGAATTGAAACAATCGGCCTTGGCTCTTAGACAGGATTGTGATGGGCCGGCACAATACATATGGGAGTGTTCAAGAAAAAAAAAAAGGAAGATCCAGCATGAGCAAAAAGACAGCAAAGATAATGACTACAAATAGTATCAGCTTGAAAGGTATTGATTAGGGTTCACCGAAACAAGTAGCAAGTAGTGTAATGGTTGGTTTTTCCCATATTTTAAGATGGATCAAGCACACAATATCACTCAGCGAAACGCTATCGAGCTGATGGAAGTTGGAAACATGAGCGAAACCGAAATGGTTTCAATCCCTATTTGCATAGTCTTTTTCTTGATGACTCGAACCATAAACCATCCACGATAACTATTTTTTTTCATTGAATTGACAGACCATCCCAGGCCATGAGATGCAAAATTGAGTAACAATTGATAATACAACTATACAGTCAGTCTTATAGTTCTGGTGATCAAGTACCATGCCCAAGGGAATTTAGTGCCAAGACAGAATGCCACATAATAATACTAAAGCTAAAAGATTCTAAAATGCAATCCTAGAGGCAATAGAAGTAAGACACTTTGAAATATTTAGAGCCAGAATTTCTTGGCTGGAAAAATAAGATGCGTAGAAGACTTACAAGTAGTGAGTGCATAACAACAAACTCCACCAAAACAGAAATCTCCGGAAGAATAAGATATGGTGTTTTTCAACTCTTTGTATTTAGCAAGGCTAGTGTTAATAAGAACAAGGTCACACAGCAGGCGCCTATTTTGGTAATAATAAATTTAAATCTATGTGCGGAACAGCAACAAACAACACATTTAGAAACATGGAGCCAAGCACACTCCTCATGAAAGTGTTCACTTTATTTGCTCAAATATAACAAGAAAAACAGATTAGCTTAAGCCTTGTGCGATCCAAACAAAAGCTCCAGTTTAGTGTAATAATCTCCATTCTCCTCCTAACTCTCAAAATCAAATAGGAATAAAAACATTCCTGAGCTTCCACAAACTATAATCAATTATATTTCATTAACATGAACAATACCCCCACCAACTAAGAAGCAACTTTAGCAGCAGCTTCTTGATTGGCTGCAATAATCTTCTTATTCTTCTCAATAGCCGCCGCAACCTCCCCAGGCATATACTTCTCATCATGCTTAGCCAAAACCTCCGTGGCCGAGAAGAAACAATCAAGCCCCCTCGCCTTCCCCGAAACAGCTTTCGTCGACACCTCCTTCCTCACCTCCTCGCTAAACGGCTTGATAAACCCTTCCACCACAACAGAGTGCCCTTCCCTGAACAGATCAGGCAGTGAGCCTCTGTACCTCACGAGGATATCCGTGATCAGATCCGTGATCACGAACTCCATCTCCTGAGACGCCGCGGGCTGCGCCACGCTCCCCTCGAGGACCAGTCCCCCGAGGCGGAACTTGTTCTTCGTCGGATTCGCCGCGAACTTCTCCATGGCGTCGGACGGCGTCAGGTAGAAGACGAGCTGGTCCTGGAACTGGTTGAGGACGATCACCACGAACCCCGCGATGCAGCTGAAGGTCAGGGCGTAGGTCCAGAGGCGGCGGTTCTGCATCTGGCGCGCTTTCGCTCCTATGTCGATCTTCTTGGGGCGGGTCGGGCCGCGGCGGAGGGTGGAGAGGGATCGGAGGAGGAGGGTGGAGGGGGTAGTCGCGGGAGATCTGGTGAGGCGGTGGTAAAGGGGTGGAGAATCGGTTTGGGAGATTGGGAGAGTGGTGGTCGGGTTTCGATAGATCGGAGGATCTGAGAACTCCGACGGAGCATGAATCTAGCCGCCATGTTCTCGTGGGAATCGGAATCAGAGAAAGTTCGTGAGGTTTATGGAGAAAAATTGATACAAGCCGCCCACTGACTATTGGACCACGTCGCGAAACCTCTGGGTGGTTTAGAGAGTTGGTTTGTATCGAATTATACACCAATATTTGATATCTTTGGTTAACAAAAGCACGGGCCGGTTTGATTCAAGTACTTTATTAGTATTAGTTTCAGTTTTTTTTTTAAACGTCTGCATATTACTGATCAGGAAATGAAAAAGGCCATACACAAAAGGCCATACAACAAAGAAGAGTTAAAACGCTCAACCTTAATAATAAAGATCTACGAGCGTAAGAAAGCAGCTTCTCTGTTGATTAAATGATGAAGCCACGCAGGTCCTCCGAGGGCTAAGTAAGATTGGAATCTTCCATCCCTGAGCACACTCTTCGCAATTTCTCTAGCAACTCTGTTTGAAATCGGGGATTCTAATTGAAACGCAACTGCAGGAAACTGTGCACACAAACCTTGAATCCGACTGAGGATGATACGGTATCTGGGCCAGTCTATTGCCTTCCCTATTGCTGCAAATAAATCATGAAAATCAGCAGCAAAAACCACTTCCTGATAACCAAGATCTTTCAAACTCCTCAACGCCCATTCCAAACAACGGAGTTCAGCCGTAAGTCTATTTGGTGAGAACGTGAAGGCGTCCCTCGCATGGTGGAGCACATTACCAGATGGATCCCTAATGATAAACGCCCCCCCACTATGTAGTTTTGCGTTTCTCCAGTTCGCATGGATATTGCATTTCACAAAGCCAGGAATCGGGGGTTCCCACTTCTTACCTTCCTCCAGTAAACCATTCACAGTCTCTTCATTTGCTTGACTATCATTGAGCTCAGTCCACAGTCTTGCATCATCCCTTATTAGTTGCAGCTGCACCTCAATGGAGATTTGAGTTTCCGCGTAAAGAACAGAGTTTCTATTCTTCCAGATCGTCCAGAAAATCCATGGGATAGTTTGGCGTTGAGCTACCGGTAAACTCGGTTCCGTCATCAGCTTAAGATGTAACAAAAGAAGCTCACTCAACGACTGGTCACTTTGAGCTACTACCGGAGTAAAACCCATTCGTGCCCATATGTCTTGCGCCACCGGACAGAGAAATAACACATGCGCAATGGATTCGTTGGCGCCCGAACAGAGCTTGCAATTAGCTTCAACGTTCATTCCCCTCGTGTTCAGTCTCTCCGCGACCGCTAGAGCACCAGATGCAGCTCTCCAGAGGAAGCTTCTTATTTTAGGAACTGTCGGAGCCTTCCATATCAAACGTTTGAGCTCTAAAACCTCGTGGTTCACCTCATCACCTCCTAACGCCTCTGCTTCTTTTTCTTGAGCTGCAAGAGAGTACCCACTTTTAACAGAGTACGAACCATTGGGAGTGAAAGCCCATATCTCTCTATCTTGAGATGCTCCTGTCGGTAACTGAGTAATACGTTGAACTTCGTTGATGGGAAACAACTCATTCAACAAATTCACATTCCAGCTCCCATCACTATTAATTAGAGCGCTCACTTTGAGGTTAGCATCGAATAGGATTTGCTTGCTGACTGGTCTACGGGGAGTGTCATCCATAATCCATTTCTCTGACCACACAAACATCGATGCTCCATCTCCTATAGACTTGATTAACCCTTTTTGCAAGAGGTCACGTCCAAAAAGAATACTACGCCATTTAGTTTTGTTCAAAAATCAGATAATCTTTGTTACATTTGGTTTTCGGTTAATTCAATTAATTTTTTCAAAATTCGTATATAATTTTGGTTTGATTTGGTATAAATTGGTAAGATTTAGTTTTTTTTTTAAATGAACTAGCCGACTACCAAAGCGAATCAATAACGGAACTGGAACCTAGCTCTTAATCGAACATGAACCGAACCCTTCATGTTTGGTTAATTTCAGCAGGACATAATGTTACTTACCCGCAAACTTGCAAATTAAGAGGCATCAGCCATCATGTACAAAAAAATCGATATTATAGGTTGGTAACTTGTTACCAACATAGACCGAAATGAATTAGGGGGTGTATTGAATTAATGATTTTGGGAGATTCTAGGATTTGGTTAAAATCTCATGTTATTTAATCAATGATTTCAATTTTTTTTTTAAATCCAGTGTTATTCAATATGTGATTTGTATAAAGTCATTTAAATTCACCTAAAATTCCCTGTTATTCAATTAACAATTTATAAAAATCATATCAAATCCACTGTTATTCAATTGAAAATAATATTTAGTAAGAAAAGTTAATGATAGAGATTTTAGGAGACTTCATGTTCATTTTTAGTTAAAAATCGTTCTTGTGAAATACCATCTCTACAGATGGTATTTGATCATATTTGAAAATTAATTAATTAATCGTTCTTCCTCACCAAGCCACCCTCTCTTCTCCGTAGAACCCCACGCAGAACTGACCCCACCTCCTCTCTCCTACCCCACCCAAAACTGACTGAAACATTCATGGCATTAAAAAAGTTATGACCTTTGGATCAACTAATCACTTGACGAATCGAATAAAATTTTCTTTGTTCCATTATCCCCAAACCCAATATTGATAATCTCTTAAACCAACAAAAGTTTCCTTCAAAAATTGATTTGCTTTGTATATGAGAAAATATCATTAGTTAAACATTATTATTGCAAATCACCTAAACAATTCTAAAATTTTCAGAAAATATCTCACTAAATCACCTATGAATTCTATGTATATTTTAGAACTTTATTAAAATCACTCATACCACTACAAAACTCACCCAAATCCCACCAAAATTAAAACACTCCAAAATCTCTTTTTTTTTTGTCACGAAACACTCCAAAATCTCTTAAAATCGTTAATTTAATACACCCCCTAGATCTACTTGGTTGGATACACAAAACTATAACTAAAAGCCCTAGGAATCTTTGATTCGAAACTTAGAGTGGCACGGTCATGACCTAAGACGATCATAACAAAGATGATGAACATTCAGACAAGGGTTTGTGCAAAAAGACACAAATTGATCAAGTAGTTTCTGGTTCTGTTTTTTTTTTCTCTACGAAGAAACTCTATAAAACTCAAACATTACAAAGACACCTGAAAGTTCCAAAAATTCTTTAGAAAGAAACAAAGAGAGATAGATAGATCTCCTTCATTCTTGAGCACTGGTACTTGCTTCCATTGGCTCAGCCTCAGTTGAGGTCTCTCCTGCCTTCTTGGCTGCTGCAAAGACGCAATCATAAGCAATCATGAATCTTTTTATCACAAACATCCAAGTAACTTTTGTTGCATCGAGTATTGAAATTTATGTTCTTAATTTCATACCTTTCTTCTTCTTTCCACCACCCTTCTTCTTCTTGATACCCAAGGCTAACCACCCTTTGATCTCAGGGTCATCGATGGTCTTCGTAGGTTGAAGCTCTTGAAGTGTATGTGAAGTGATCCTGTCTGATCCATTTGGCATCAGCAAAACTGTGAATTTAATCTGGGCAACAAAATCACCAGGCTTCTCGTAGAGAACAGGATATGGCTGCAAATGACCGTGGTTCACACACTCGACAAGTCCAAGACGTGCTCTTTTCTCCTCGAGTGACCTGTATTGATCGTATTCTCAAGTAAGATTAATAATAGGTGCGATAACATTAAAAAATATAAATTGCTTTAAAGAGGTATAAAATAAGAAACCTTGCAGTGAATGGCATATGGGGGAACTTCTCTTTAATCTCACTGAATATGAATCTGGAGGCCTTCATCTTCAGTTGATAGTTAACAGCCGCATCTTTCTTGTAAATAGTTGTTTGCTTCTCATCTAAAAGCTTCGGCTGCAAAATCGAAAGAGTATGAGAACAATGGCAATTGCAGAAGCTTCGCAAAGATGAAATCAAGAAAAATAAAAATTTTACCTTGCCATCACCAGTGCTTGCCACGATATCAATTGCATAGACTTCATTCTCTTCAAACTCAGCATCATCAACCCTTGTTTCCGGAGTGGATACACTTAGGAAACTCTTGCTTCCATCTATCACATTCTGTTTCATCTGGTGGGAGATAACACCTTCCACAATTTTGCAGTCATAAGCTTCAGCCACCTTTTGAATAGCTTCGGTGACTGCATGGTTCTGCCCACAAGAGAAAATAAATAAATTCAAACTGTCTTTGCTTCTAGTACGTTGTAGGAATGAATAAGAAACAACAAAACTCAATAGCAGTAACTTTTTACTAATAATATATATCATTCCCATATCAGAGTAACTATGACATAAAAGCCTTATGTGGATGTGAATCCATAGCATTCTTAGTGAATATTCATCCTTGGGGGGAAATGTAAATGAGTATCCAGACTCAGCAATACCAATATCTTCTTCCGAAAACATAAAGTTACAAAAAAAAAAAAAAAACAGTAAAGATCTGTGGAGCAAAGTTGCTATTACTAACACTAGTAAAAATTAGAATTAAAAAGGTTCCCATCAGAGTAACTATGACAAAAAAAGCATCATATGGATGATAATCCATAGCCTACAATAAGTTGTTCATCATCTGGGGTTTGAAAAACGTTATCAAACATTCAAAAACAAAACAGCCCTGTTGTTTCAATTTTCATGTGAAAGTAGCAGTGCTACAATGTTACAATGGTTACCTTCTTGCCGGGACGTACGAGCCTCAAAGCAACTTCGGCGGCAGTATTGGCAGCTGCAATAACATCAGCTTTGCGTCCAGTAATGGGTCCTTCTTGAATAACATGTGTGTGTGCAACAAGGGCAATGAACCCATCAATATGACATCCCATATCACTGCAATGGAGAAACGTAAAACAAACAATCAGATAACAAAAGAAAAAAAAAACAAAGAAATTGCTGGCATACATTTTGACCATATCACCCTCTTCCAACACAGTCTCATCACTGGCGAGCGGAGAGAAATGACCAACGGTGTTGTTAACGGAAACACAAGTGGGAAAAGCGACACCTCGATCAATCTTCTTCTTAACATTCTTGTACATGCTCCCCGCTTGCCTTTTTTACATAGAAACAACAAAACATATGAGCAACGTTATCTTTTTATGCAGACCATGATAAAAAGAAAAAATAAAAAATACTAACTCTTTGATGAAGGAGTCTCCTTTCTCGCAAATATCGACAATCTTAGCTTTTGGCTTGCATTCAGCTAAGACACCCAGCAACGCCTCTGCAGTTTCCAAATAGAAACAGTTGGTAACCTAAGGAAAAGAAAGAAGAGAAAGTGGGGGAGATTTTGTTACTGTTGACGATCTCAGCGGCGCTCTTGTACTTGGTGACGACTTCTGAGGAGGTGATATCCAGCTCCTTCTCGTCTCTCTCATCGTCCGAACTCATCTCTGACAACTCTTTGAGGATTGAAACAGGAAGATAGATGTTAGGGTTTAAAGAGAGAGAGAGTCGTGTGATTCGTGCAAAAATAAATTGGTGAGAAGCGCAATGAAGGTGGAACTGGTGGCTCAAATAGCACTAGGGTTGTGCCGTCTCTTCTTCGTACGGCGTCGTTTTGGGGTGAATCCTATATTTTGTTTTGATACGTGAAGTCGTCAACACCGGCCCGCTAAAGACTAATGGTCTAATGCTAACTTTGTAGTTTGTACATATGTCTTTTCTTTTACTGAAATTTTGCATTAGGACATACTATAAGAAACACTTACATAGCGCTCTCAGTTCACCTGTCTCGACTAGCTTGATACAACAAGAAACAAGAGTTGTTTCTAGTGATGGGTACATACATTATATTTTACAGCGTCTTAAGACTAGTCGATGCCTCCGCAATATAGCACATTTGCTTTGTGGCCAAAAACTCCACTAGAATACGCTCCTTCAGTGACTTGATGCTAATGCCGTCACGAATATGCCAAGCACCAAGAACGGCTGTGCACTAGCCTGTAAATCAACCAGTGTTTTCTCATTAAAAGACCTATATCAGCTTTCAACTTCTTTAGATATTTCAAAACAAAGACGAACTCTACATTACTAGATGACTTACCTGGTACTTGACGTCGTATTTGACAGGGTCCTTGAGAAAGTACTTAAACTGCAGTTTGAAACAAGAGTTTAATAATCAGTCGAGTGTCAAGAATGAAGCTTGTTTGGATATGACACTGTAATGTGTCTTTTTACCTGGAACACAATCTGTGGAATTATCAAAGCAAGTAGCGCCAACGCATAATAAGGTTTGCCAGACGCTAATAGATAGCCTGCAACCAGATAGACATTTATTATAGAGGGCTCTTCATTAGCTCATTTCTCTATCGTCCCCAGAGACCAAGGAGAATCATTCAGTTTCATTAGTTTGTATTTTTAACCGGTAGTGAATATCTAGTTGATAAGATCAAGTATATAGAAGCCACAGCTGAGCAAACATCTGCTTACCAGAAACAGAGAGTTGAGTAACGTCTATAGCACCAACGCATATCCATTTTGCAGCTTCAGTGCCAAAAGCTACAGGGAGAGACTGAAGCCCCATTGCTCTGTCTCCTTCAACACTTTTGAAGTCATTAACAATGGCTATTCCCAACTGCAGTATTACACAAGTACAGGAAGCAAAACCAGACTGTTAAGACAACCAAAAAAAAAGTATCATACAAAGTCGCAAGAAGAGTACCCCAGCTATGCTGTACAAGAGTGTTAGAACGACAACGTCTGGTGTAAGAGTGCCAAACAATGCTTGTCCAGCCCACCTATCAATCAAGTGAACACCAAAAACACAACAACGAATCAGATTATTCAGATAGATTGAGAACACGGTATATATTGATGTGAGAGCTTACCATGGTAAACTGATATAGCTCGCCCCCAGTGCAAAGTTTCCAACCCATCCATTTTGTTTTAGCTAAAAAGAGAGATCCGTTCATGTACTGATAAGTTGTAAATTCCAAAAACTTATCGTCGAACACAGAATGCTTAGTCACTAACAACAGTTGAACATAGGTGAAGATATTTACCTTCAAAGGTGGAGCAGAGTAGATATAAGAGAGCAAAGATCCTCCCAGAGCAAGATAGAACAAAGTGGGAGTGGTATGCCCGGCCTGAAAAGGGAAGGGTTTAGTAATCCTGATGTGCCCTTTTAACTGCACTACCTACATCAAAAACAACCAACTTACCCACACATCTAAGACTCCAGCAATTCCGAGACCTCCCAGTAACAACACCCAGACTTGTGTGATAACCTGAGTTGCAAACAAGACAGAGAAAATCATTTATCAAACAAACTAATGATTGAAAAGCTGAAAATGCTTCTGCATCAGGTACCTCTTGCTCTGATATGGCTCCGGATGGAATTGGACGATACGGCTCATTAATAGCATCAATATCTCGATCATACCAGTCGTTGATAGTCTGGAGATCATAAAAAAAAATGTATTTAGCGTAAGAACAAGTCAGCTTTTTAGTCTGATTAACAACAGACCTGTGTATAACCAGTAAGACATGGGCCAGACATCAACATGCAAAGAATGGACTTAGCAACGTCCTCTGGAGTCCAGTGGAAGTTCCCTGCCAGAAG
Organism: Raphanus sativus; assembly: GCF_000801105.2. Classification (NCBI taxonomy): domain Eukaryota; kingdom Viridiplantae; phylum Streptophyta; class Magnoliopsida; order Brassicales; family Brassicaceae; genus Raphanus; species Raphanus sativus. The sequence goes on along the minus strand of NC_079516.1, from coordinate 38,892,627 downwards.
AAAAGAGAAAAAAAAAACTCAAAGAGAGTGTTGTTATATTCATCTGAAAAGGAGGTTATATATGATACCTGAAGCAGCAGCACCACAGACCACTCCCCAGACTAATGGAGGCCAAGTGACTGGCTTTGTAAGCTGCAGACGAATCTTCCATTTATTCTGAAAACAGATAGTTACCAACTCAAAAGAAGTTAACTTCAATTGGAAACACCTAACAATATGCAAGTCAGCATCACTATGTACGATTTTGTTCTCAATTCTATTTAATTGTGATACATCCAATATGCATTGGAGAATTGAAAGAAAGAAAAAAATCGGAGAAGATTACAGTCTCTTGAGCAGCTCCTTTGATACCAAGAAGCTGGTTAATGCTTGAACCACCAGCTGGTGCCTTGTCCGGTACCTGAGATTTAACTGCCGTGGAAGATTCAAACTCATTAAGAAGCTTAACGAAAAAAAGTTAAAAAAAAAGAAAATGAAAAATTCGGAAAAGAAGAGCTACAAAAAGACCTTTATCAGTATCAGTCTCCGCAGCACGCACAACCAATCTCCGCCCTGTGAACGTAAACAAAATCAGTTATAAAATCGAGGAGGGAACAAAGCTCAGCATCGGAAACGGAATGTACCAGAAGACTCAAAGTCCGGCGTGGACCAACCGGGACGTCGACGAGTGAACTCGACGGGATTTCGGAGCGAGAGAGCTCCGAAACGTTCCGCGGAGTAAACTCTGGAGGAGAGGATGGGGGAGACGGTGTTGAGAATGGAAGTCATAGAAGCGGCGGGGGCGGAGGGAATCGTCTATGGTGGCAGTAGTATGAGTTTCTGGAAATCAGTGGTTGTAACTTCCCGGCGATAAGAGTCTACGTCACAGGTTTTGGCGGCCTCGTTTGACATACTGCCACGTGGGGAGATTCTGTTGGGTACTCGTGTTGAATTTAAACGGACATATAATAGATATTTTAGGCCCATGTAATATGAGAAGCCCATTAGTACGGACGAGGACGCGTGGTAGTAGGTCTAAAAAAAGTTTGGATATTTTATCTTCGGAGTCTTTTGAAATCGGGAGTGTCTCTCTTCAAGTAGATTCAAGCTTTACGATGACTTTGAGCTTCTTGAGTTTCCTGATAAGTAACGTCGTCAAACCCATTTAATGAACATTTAAAAACATAATTTTTGTATTATTCCTTGAGTTAGTTAAATGTGAAGAAACTACATGACAAATACAGCACGAATCCAAACTGCAATTATGGTTTTGCACATGTCCCGTCCCTTAGGAGGTCAAGTTTATTTGACGCACTTGCACAGTTGCACTTGCTTTTCCACGTAACATTTTTACCAAAGTAAACTCACAGACAACAAATAACAAACACTGCACAACCTTAAAGGCGGCTACGGCTCCGTGAAGCGGCAGGCTTGAAACTCGCGATCCCAGTTACTTCCCTCGCCGTCACTAAGGTGTTTATATCGTACGTCCCTTCGTATGTATAAATCGGTTCAAGGTCACAGAAAGCCTGCAGTTATTTTTCACGTTTTAGAGCTTAAAACTGTGATCATTTTTTGATCAACAAATATGAAGATTAATTAGCTCTCACCTTCGCCACCAGAAAATCCCCTAGAATTCCATTCCCACCGAGTAATTCTCGGCCTAACGAAGCAGTCTCCCTTGCCTTTGATGAAATCCATGCCTAGTGGAACCACATGATTGGTTGGTTATACAAATGATCACTACTGAGTTATATATTTGATTCTTCTATTTACTCAAGGTAATAGAATCAACTTAGTGAATGTAATCAAATAATCAGCAAAGAGGAATTTGTAAGCAAAAAAAAAAGGATTTGTTGTAGTACCTTTCCTAAACTGGCTTGACCAGGAGTCATCTGACCCGTCTCATATAGCTTGCAGAGGCGCCAACCCATCAGAAACATCGCTTGAACATTACCTAGCATCTTCACAAGTTTCTGTTGATTTATCTGGAAAGCAGCCAACTGTGCTCCAAACTGTTTCCTCTCCATCAGATACCTTTGAAACGATACACAGTCAATGAGAACTTTTTCTTAAGTAGATAGATGAATGCTCATACTATGGTTACTGAGAGATATGGCTGTTTCTCTGGTTATACCTGTGGCACATATCGTAGACTCCCATTGATATACCTATTGGTTGCCAAGCCACCATTACACGTGAGACAGCCAGCACCTATTCAAGTAAAGTATAGAAAAACAATTAAATATCACCAAGACTGTGACGTTTTTTGCTTGTGATAAAATATTGAAGATCATTTCTGTATCATGTGTAGTCATCACAACACCAGTACCTTGCTTGTGTCTTGAAAAGAATTCACTCCAGGTAACCGCTCCTCATCAGGAACAAAGACATTCTGTAATAGAATATCTCCATTTTGAACAATACGTAAACCTATTTTATTCGGGATCTTAGTAACTGTTAAACCAGGCGCATCTTTCTTGACTATGAATCTGCAAGACGGTAGGCTGATAATGTTACAAGGCAGAAAATAAAGTCTATCTGAAATGTATGAGGAGTCATGTATTAACACATTAGTCCAGTATGCTACTGATTACGTACGGTCCATATAAAATTTTATTCTCTAAGACATCCAACCATAGAGAAAGTTAATGTAGAGCCACCTTATTAACTTCAGTTTTTTTAAATGACCTCCAGACCTAAGATACAGATTTTGAGATATCTAAGAAACCAAGAATCTGATGTACCCGTTCACTTGGTTCGTTGTCGTATTCCTAGCAAGGATGATCAACAGATCTGCAAAAGTACTGTTACCGATCCAACGCTTTTGTCCCGTAAGTACCCAACCTCCTTCAACCTGATGAAATAGACAATTGAAACAAGTCAAAACAACGAAACATTCTGGTAACCGCAGAAGAGGATAAAAGTGAAGGAAACAGTAAAACACCTTTGTGGCAGTTGTTTGTAGAGCACTTGCATCACTTCCGTTGTCAGGTTCTGTCAAAGCCTTTTACACATGTCCAAATGTATGTAATGGTATCAGCATCAAAGTTTACATAACGCAAAAACTTATTCAAGAGATTCAAATCTTCTAAGTTTAAGAACCAAGAACTCACCCAACAAGTCACAGTTTTCATCTGGGCCAAAGAAGGCAAATAGTTCTGCTTCTGTGCTTCTGAACCACAAAGTGCTGCTCTTAAGAAAATCATAAGAAAATAAGCTTATGCAAACCATACCAATCTGTTTAATCAGAACAACTGAATATTAGACAAGCTAAGGACATCTAACCAATAGTGAGCATGCCCAAAGAGGTATGCACCAAATTAAAAGTCCCACAGCTTGCATCAACTCTAGATATCTCTGCCGTTGCAATAGCGTTGGCTGTGATGGAGAGGCCAGGACAGCCATAACCCTAAGAATCCAGACCAAATTAAAAAAAAAAAACTGAAATTTCCATCCACATAATCAAAGCATTGCAGATTACCTTGATGGAGCCACCAACAACACCCAAAGCTCCAAGCTTTGGAATGATATGGAATGGAAACTCTGCCTTCTCCCAGTACTGAGTAGAAGAAAAAAAAGACAAAGAAGGATGATCTAACGCAACGCAATGATACTATCAGAGTAAACAAAAAAAAAAACATGAAGATAGACACACACCTCTGTCATAATAGGGGCCACTTCTTTCTCCATGAACTCCCTCACTTTCTTTCTTACAGCCTGTTCCTCCGGAGTCAATAGTTCATCGAAATGATAATAGTCTGAAGCTGTAATCAAGTATAGAAAACACACAGATTAAATCAAAAGCACAACAAAATGTATATGTTCTCTAAAAGCAAATCCTTACTGCACGGTGGGAACTTAGAGGCTGGAGTTGCCTGAGGAAATGCCACAGATACGTCCATAGCCGGCAAATCAAGATACGAACTCTTCACCTTCTTCTCAGCGTCTTTTACAATTCATTCCAAAAATAAATCAAAAATAAAAAAACCTCAAACTCTCAAGTAAAATTTCATTTCATATCACACTTCTGATCCCATAAATGCAATCATGAATCCCCTTAGATGATCTAATAATTTCAAATCGCGAAATTATCTAAAATCAGGAACGCAAGTTCAAAACTCAACTAATTCTCCATTAGAGAAAAGAGACGATAACGGACCTCGATCTTTAGATGATAGCACAGTCATGGTGGCGACGATTGCGATGGAGGACTTTTCCTTGGGTTCGTCGTGATAAGAATGAAAGTAAGATACGTAACAATGAGGAGTTTTGAATTTTGATCCGGATCAGACCCGGTTACGTGGAGCTTACTGTATTTAGAAACTTTATCAAGATAAGGTATTTTTTTATCATTTTCATTGAAGTTATCGCCTTATCGTGTTACTTGTTTTAGATAATTTATTTCAATAAGACACACAAGTGTTTCTTTTTTTTTGACAATAACAGAAGTTTTTTCCTTGTACATTTTTAAAGAAATTTAACACCATTACAAAAGATCTTTGCAAGCCTATCAGGAAATCAAAGTTTTGATGGAAACTATGACTTTAAATCTCGTTTTGCGCTATGTGTTTGATATCAAACAATTTGAATTTACAGACTTGCAAATAGGTAATGGAAACATGGTTTACAAAAAGTTCTTAATGGCCACTGGAGGATTTACATGCGATCTTCCAGCGTCCGAGACCGAAGACCGTTCACGGTAAGCCACATGGTGACGTCCTAGTAGCATCCTTGCTTGCTTCGGTCTTTAGTCTGGACCATTACGGTGGAGTCAGGATACTCGGTTATCAAAAAAAAACATGTAGTAGCTTTAGTCACTTTTTCTCCCTATTTTCTGTTGTGTAAGCGGTCCCCATAAGCTTTTGTGTAGAGAGTTCACTTATCATGTCGTTCAATAGAACACCTTTAGAGCTATAGTGAAGTGTAAAAAGATGATGTTCCTTCTGGTTATGCCTGACATGGATTATTGACATTAGGATGGGAGAATAAGCTAGGAAGAGTTTGCGGCAATGATGAAAACAGGAACGGATTGGAGAAAGGCTTCTCGTCATTACTCGAGAGGTAGATTCAATAGCCTAAGCATCAAGCTAATGAAGGACGGGTCTTTGAACCTAGGCAACGAATAGCAAACAAAGTGAGTAAGCCGCATTAGATTATTAGAGTTTGTCTCTCACGTCACGTCCTCCACAACAAGCCAACATAAGTCAGACATCTTGGTACTCAGAATTCAATCTTTTTTTTTTGTTTGTTTGTAAATCTTTTGTATTTTAACCTGTTTCTTTATTTTTGGTGATTCAGAATGCTATCTGTGTTCTTTATTTGTTTGTGGGCTGAGTTGTGTTTGTTTAGTTTGTTGAAGGCGAAAGACATGAGAATCAACGATCTTGTAATATGAACCAGTGTTACGAATCACACTCCCAAGTATGTTTTGATTACATGATTTAGATACCTAGTACCTACTCTTTCTTAGTCTCATCTCTTAGGGCATAAACATCAAGGGACTACACCAGCAAACCGCCTACATTATTATTGGCCTGCAAGGCAGTCACAAAAAATCAATCAACGTATGTTACGTATCACAAAACCTTTGTTGAGATCAATCACTTATCTTATAGAAAACAAAGAACCCACAAAACTGTTTAGTAAAATTATCGTTTTGTTTTATTAGGCTGTGGTTATAAGAATGGAACTTCTCATTACATGTTGAGACCAGTTCTATTGTTGTGCTATGTGATTTGATTGATTGGTCAGCCAGAGACTTATCAGAGAGAACACCTAAGCTTGAGTGAGTGAGGAAGGTAGATTGATGAAGACTGGTTTCTTTGATCTTTTAAAGAAGTCTAGTTTATGTTGCTTTCTTTTAGGGGTGGGCATTTCGGGTTCGGTTTGGGTTCGGTTTGGTTTGAGTAATTTGGGTTTTATAAAACTCAAACCAATTAAAACCAAAGTAGTTTTGGTTTGGATTCGGTTTGGGTTTAATTAGGTTCGGTTTAATTCGGTTTGGTTTAGATTTAGTTCGGTTTACATTATTATGGTTTAGTTTGGTTCGGTGTAGTTCGGATTGGTTATAAAATATGAAGGCATCAATTTTATACTTTTATTAAAAAAATAATCAACTCATAAATGATAGAGTGAGAATATAAAAACTTATGTTACATGATTTTATATATAATAGTATTATTTGAATCGTATTTATATTTTTTTTAAAGATATGGAAGTTATGAAAAAATGAAAAACGAAACTTTAACTAAAATTTACAATATGTTAATACATATATATATCATATATATTTTTACTATATATATATTGGATTATCGGTTTGGTTTGGTTTGGTTCAGTTTAAACCCAAACCAAACCGTTCGGGTTGAATAAAATATAAACCAATTAGATTACATAAAGAGCACGGTTTAGTTTGATTCGATTTAACTTCGGTTTGGTTGGTTCGGTTCAGTTTGGGTTTTTTGCCCACCCCTACTTTCTTTGTTGGCATTTCATGCTTTGTCTTGTACATTATGTCCTTTGATATGATTTTCTAATAAAAGCTATAAAAGAGATAAGCTGGTTCTCTCATAAAGTTAAAGAATTCATTTGCTAGTTGATGAATCATGGTTCTTTTTACATTTGATCTACCTTTTTTTAGACTTTTGCTAGTTCATGTTTGAGAAACGATTTGTGTATTCAGTAAAGTTTTGACAAAATTACTTGGGACTTTCAGCAAGATGCATTGTAGTCATATCTTGGTTTGGGTGATCACTAAAGCCGGTATTGGTACAGTGTACGTTGTGGATAGAAAGCTGAAATAAACTTACATGAACCGCTAAGAAACTGTTTGGCTTTCTTAGGAAAAGAAAAAAAAAAAGCACAACACACCATTTCGATCTATAGTTGTCAACACACAAAATACAAAATATACTTACTTCTGCCTTTTGAACCTGTAGTTATCCTCGAGATCCAAACTCTGATCTCTATCTCCAGTTTAGTCTTCTTCATCGTCCTCGTCATCTTCATCATCGTCATCATCATCTTCGTCATCCTCACCTGCCTTTCCCTTCTCTACCTTCTCTTCCTGCAGAGAAACATAAAACCAAAACATATTCTTCAGAAACCTAAAAACCTCACAACAAAACAAACTGACTAGATCATGAACAAACTCTGCATTATTTATAGGAATTCCCTACCTCTTCACTAGCTTCATCTTCATCATTCACTTCTGATAAAGAATTTTCAGATTCATCACTCCCTTCCTCCTGCATCCCACCCATTGCAAGAGAAAGTCAAGACTGTAAGTCACAAAAAATAAGCCTTTTAATATAATATATGAGGGCTATTACCATGCTTTTGTTGTACGCATCCATGAGCTTTTCGTATTCAGCTTTCCTCTTTGCAGCTTTCTCTTCATATGGGGCTTTTTCCTTCAAAAAGAAAGAAGATTTGAAAAAACTAATGTCAAATGTCATATTAGAAGTTGAACACTTACAGCCTGAGACATTGACTTCCATTTCTGCCCTCCTGCTTTCCCAACCTTCACAATGAAAAGAAAAAGGTAAGACTTCATCCTAATATAGAAAAACTTGGACAAAACCTTCACTTACAGCAGAGACAGCCTTCACATCTGGATTCTCTTTCTTGAACGTTTGCCTAAAATCTTCTCTGAAATCAAATAAACCAACCACAGTTAACTGAAGAACATAAACAACAACCAGTAGAAAGTTTCAACATCCAAGGATACTTACAAGAAGACAAAGAAGGCACTAGGAGCTCTCTTGGGTTTGTTGGGGTCCTTCTTGGCCTTCTTCTCTTTACGAGTCTCCCTCTTGCTAGGCTTCTCAGCCGGTGCCTTCCTCTTCCCCACCTTTCTGAACATCAAAAAACAGAATCCAAAGCTTTTTAGTTTTATACTTTAGCTAAGAAAGTCAACAACACCTCCAAGCATGGTGTATCTCCTGCTCTTTCAAAACAGCTAAAGCTAACCCTGATTCGGAAAGATACTAAAGACAAAACCTTTTTCTCAACACCCATAATCTGTCGTTTATTACAGAACATGTTTCACAGAGAGGTAATGGATTTGACCTGTCATCAACTGGCTTCAAGGCTTCCTTAGTGGTCTTAGCTTTACCTTTCCCCTTTGCTGTCTTCATCGCACAAGGTAACTGTTGAACCAATGAACTCAAATCAATTTCTTTGCAAAATCTCAACATGGAACAGATACACACTACTCTATACAGAGAAAAGGAGCCAACTTTATCAGAAGCAATAGAGAAAAGCCACTACCTTTGAGACGAATGGAGGATCTGTTCGTTTGAGAGAAACCTAGCGGAGAAGAAGAAGAAGAAGAAGGATCAAAAGGTAAAGACGATCGGAGAGAGCAAAGGATGAGCGTGAGTTAGAAAGAGATGCTTGTTACCGGTTACCTGTTCAACCTAGGACTGGCTTTTTCCCGGTTGATAAAAGGAAGAGTCCAAGTAAATCTCAGGTGCGTTTACCTGCTATAGCCGGTAAAGATGAGAGTAGTGAAGGAAGCTGTTGGTTTGAACGGTTGCGATGAAACGGTTGCCGCCAAAAGATGATGGGATCAAATTTGATATACGTAAGGGGATACGACACAAGTCACGTGCGGGTCTTGTATGGGCCAAAACTTTATTCCAAGAGTTGGTTTTGGGCATAGTTCTGGAAGCTAATTAAAGGATGGGCTAGTTCTTGACAAAAAAAAATTAAAATTAAACCCCAAATTTTTAAGATGAGCGACTCCAACAAAGCTGATACAAAATGAAAACTGTAAAATGAACCACAACCAGATTGTAAAAAAGAACCAACCACAACAAAGCTAATATATAAGCTGGGCTGATTATCAAGATGAGTCAGAACGCTAAACCAGCAATGGTCAGTCAACAGACTCAACACCCTTCCAGATAAAAAGCCAGCGATATCGATCACAAGCCAGTAAAACTAAACAAGAAAGTCATAAACGATTACTACAAAAGACCTATACAAAGAAAACTAAAACAAAAAAAAAACACAAGCCAATAAACTACGTTTGCATGTTAGTGCGACTGCGACCGGTCACATATTGCAGTTTATTGTTTGTTTTGTTGTTGTGAGCCAGCTCGAAAGTCGTTATTTCATTTCGTTAAGAGTTTTAAAGGATTCAATACTATGTTTTCTGTGAACCGTAACTAGCGATGGAACATGCAAAACAAATAATATTGATTGTTGCGGTCGGAAGTCGCAGCGACAACGAAAACGAACAAGCCTATCTATAATAATTTAACAGCCATGCTATACATAATGCGTTTTTCTTATATATTTTCCTTATATCTGAGATTACATCATACTATTCCATAACGAGAAGGGTCAACCGAATGAAAAGTCTTAAAAAAGGCTGCTAAACATTGTTCCAAGGTTCTTCTTTGGCGGCCGGTTCGGTTTTTGACGTGTGAAGCATGAAACTACACGCTTCCACGGCTTCTCCAACTGTTAAGAACATCCACTCTTTGCCCAAATTGTCATCGATGAATTTGGATCTTGTTAGTTTCTTCACGACCTCTCCTTTTGGATTTGCCAATACTAACTGATGATTAAAAAAAGAATAATAACGTCAAGAAATTAACTGGTAACATATCCTATAGAAGTATTATATATAGGATGATGTACTACGTTACCTTTAACGCTCTCCTGTCCATGATTTTCTTAATTTCCTCCATCATGCTGATACCACTCGTGTCGATATTACCAACAGCTGTTTTGTTCAAAGCACACACACAAAATAAGCCTTGATCGAAAACATGACAATAATGTCAGAAAATTAAGACAATAATTACCTGACATATCGAGTATAACATATTGTAAACTACTCTCTCCTGATGCTTTGATCCTGTCTTCCTCTTCATCGATCCACCTTGTGATTCTGTTACCGATAAATATATAAATGGGTAAGACATAATTCATGACCAATCCTCCATCTTTGACATTTATATATAATATATGAATTAGGGTCTAGGTTACCTCTCACGCAAGTAACCAGCGTTGGCAAAGTAGATGGGAGCATCAATCTCCAGGATGAGAAGACTAGGAACAATTCTTGAGTAAGGATACTGGTCAGTGTTCCTATAGATCATGGTGTTTGGTATGTTTCCCTTCACCGCAGTCCTCGGTCTAGACACGAATAGCAGCAACCTTGCTATCGATATCACCACCTTCATCACCAAAAAATCACATTTTAAAATGCATACAAAAATCACTTTCTTATAAGAATATACAAAAAAAATCTGAAGTGTAGGCACTTACTGCGACAACAAGTCCGATCTCGACACTACCAAACACGACCCCAAAGTAGGCACTCATGCAGACGAGGAAATCAAATTTGTCAACCTTCCAAAGATGAATGGCTGCTTGGTAGTCGATGAGTCCGAGCATTGCGACCATGATGATGGAGGAGAGGACGACGAGGGGCGTGTAGTAGAAAAACGGCGTGAGGAAGAGCAATGTGAACATAACCGCAATGGCCATTATTATGTTCGACACCGCAGTCTTGCAACCCGCATTGAAGTTCACGGCCGATCTTGAAAACGGTCCTGGTGTGGTACGTCATAGATAATAAAGAAAATTAGTTTTCATATTAGACAAAGTTAATGTGATATAACATAGAAGCCATATATATGTGAGTATGTGTACGTACCAGTTGTGAGGTAACAAGATGTGAAGGAACCAACGATATTCATCATTCCAAACGCTATCATTTCTTTGTTACCGTCTATGTTGTAGTTCTTGAACATGGCAAAGCTCCTTCCCACAGCGATCCCTTCCTACATTTAGACATGAATTTTACTTAATACTACATTTTGATTTTGATTTTTCATTTTTCAGTCTCAAAATTGTTTACTATGTAAGCAATTTTGAGACCGCAGGGAAGAAATTAATTTAACGTGGTGTGTTGTGATTTCGGGTTTAAAGGGATTACGGGTTTCGGCCGGAACTTCCTGATACTCAAAAAAAATTTTGCTTACTATGAGTTGCATATAGGTTTCTCGAATTTGTTATAACGTTAGTCTCTAGTTCCATATATAATCTGCATATTCGGTATTTCCCAGTTTGGGAAAATTAGAATAAAAGGGTGTAACTGGGAGTATGACTTACTGCAAGAGCTATGATCCCAGTGATGAGGCCAGTTTTGAGAGCTGTTGACATGTAAGGCGAAGTGAAGACAAGATCAGACACAGAGAGTGGGTTCAACCCTTTCTTCAGGTCCCCTATCTGCACAATCATACACCTTATTTTACTCTATTATTCTCTCCATTTCGGACAAAAGAAAGATTTAAAAATGCCCATGGGCCCACTTCTTTCCCCACAATCATTTATAAACTTATAACGTCTTGCTTGTTGTATCTTTTCTAACCACAATATTCTACCTAACATTTCCCTTTTTAGATTTGGTGAAATGCATGTATACTAACTTTGTAGATTTCAGTGAAATGAATACACACTTGGTTTTAGTTGAATTTATTTTTTATTATTGTAAGATAGAGATTGAAAAAATACCACTTGTACACCATGTCTCTCGGCGTGAGTGAAGTAAACCAAGAGGCTTCCAAGAATCACTGAGGTCAAAGGAGCCATCGCAGCTACCCAAAAGAATTTTGGTTTCTTTGTGCTCTGTATCATCAATACGTCATTTAAACATATTAGCTAGCTAATTAAGCTGTTACGAAAAAAGCTAGCTAATTAAATGGTGTCAGAAAGAAAAGGGAAATTAGAAAACTTATTAACTAATTACGTTTCTATTGTATGATTAATTACACTTCATCGTTTTAATTTGTCTTATACTCCCTCCGTTTCTTAAAGAGTGTCGTTGTGACATTTTTCGTGACATTTTTCACACAGATTAAGAAATTTGTTGAAATATATATAAATTGTAATTAATTATACCTCTTTGACCAATAGTATTTTAGATAAATAAAATTATTTATAAAATCAATGCAGTTTGCAATTAATTTTCAGCTGAAAGTTAGTATAATTTACATTGGAATTGTAAAGTGACACTCTTTGTGTAACAAGAAAATGAGCTCATAGTGACACTTATTATGAAACAGAGGGAATACTATATTCTTTGAAAGAAAAAGATTATGTGAAAGTAAATATTCTTACGAAATATCTGGTGGAAAGAAGGAAGAAAAGGAAACAACAGCCGAGAACGCCACTCTCCCATCTCCACTACACAACAAATAAACAAACAGAAACACATGTTTATTGTCTAAATACAATTATTAATTTAACTAGGAGAATAATAATTGTCATTGGGAATGATATTTTGGATGTATTAGTGAAGAACTAATAAAAGGAATAACGGAAAAGAGACAGACCTGGTGAGTCTGAGAGAAGACTGAACGCATGACAGAGATAACATCAGTGGCATCTGTGAAATGTTTAAGTCCAAAAATACCCTTAAGCTGTTGCAGACTCACCACCGTCGCTGCCCCTCCCATGAATCCCACTATCGTTGCATGCGATAGAAAATCCACTATGAACCCTAACCTACAAAATTCATAAGTCTCTTTTACCTTAAATGTGTATCACTAATGACTTTTAACATGATTAAATCACTAACACCGAACTCGCCAGCTTCATTTAGTGCCCTCTAAAATCTTCTACCTACCAATATATACGTGTATATAATTAATATATCAATTATATATAACCACATGTCTGTGATCTGGTGGTATAAGGTGTTCACCGGCCGGCGCATATTCACCTGGGCACTCACATTTTCTCTCTCCGGATAAAGATCAACCTTTTTTATAATTAATATATCAAACCGATCATACCACTCTGCCTGTGGAGTTACTATATCAAGTTCACGTGACTTAACTCGCAGTGGAAGTTTCACTCATGGCCTAGTGTTTTCTATATTATTTATTGTGTTTTCTGTTTACTTTCAGAAAAGTAAACAAAAAAAAGAGTATAGCTAACAGGTAAAAAAGAAAAGACTAATTGGTAAATAACATTTACTCTGGTATGAACTTTTTTTATGTCGGAATCTTTGGTCCACATGCTTGAATCCGAAGTATAACTTACAATTCTAAATCCAGGTAGGCTAGTTTCAAGTAAAATCATATAAATAGATTAAAATAAGAACCTGAAAATGCCGAGGGAGGCTTCGAGAACGCCTGCGAAAAACGTGGCAGTGAAAGCAAGATGAAGGTAGAGCTTCGGATCTTTCTCAGCGTCAACTTCTTTGCTCAGCATCGCACCTGTCAGCAAAGATCCAACCGCCACCGTTCCCACCGCCAAATCCTTTGAACTCCCCAGCACAGCGTACACCAATGGTGGAACAAAACTCGAGTCTACAACAAAAACAAACAAAACAACAGTAACAATAATAATTAGACCTTTGATTTGTTCAAAAAAAAAAGACCTTTGATTTTTAATCAAAAATAAAGAGTTTCATTGTATAATTATTGCCTTCTCTAGATAACAGTTTGATATGTTTAGATGTTGAAACATTTTCTCTCTTGATTTAGTATATTTGAGTTGGCGACAAAATTAAAAATATCTGGAAGTGAGGCTGCCGTATTGTTCTCATGTTCTTAAAATAATAGTTTTTTTTTTTGACGAAAAACTTCTTTTGGGTAGCTGCGATGGCTCCTTTGACCTCAGTGATTCTTGGAAGCCTCTTGGTTTACTTCACTCACGCCGAGAGACATGGTGTACAAGTGGTATTTTTTTAACTTAAAATAATAGTTCTAAATGAAATAAATTATTAACCCAAAAGGCTGACTAATAGGAAAAGGATATAACGCTTACAAAGGCCAAGAATGGGAGGCAAGTTAGCTAGTTTAGCGTAACTGATGCCCTGAGGAATGGCGAGGCTAGCAATGGTGATTCCAGCAATGAGATCCGATTTAAAGAGCTTGAAATTGTAGCGTGGAGCCCATTCTAATATTGGCAAGAAGTATTTGAGACCTAGTACAAGTTTTCTTGATGTCTTCTGGTTCTTGAATTGTCTGAAAGGATCGTCTGGAAACAGAGTTTCCTTCACTGAGTACTGAAGTGACTTCAAGAACGGCTGAGGCTCCGGAGCCTCCACCGCATGGTGGCGGTGGTGTGGCTCATCCGATCCTTGAGGGAATGTGCTGTCCTCCGTTCCCATCTGAAGACCTCTCAGGTTGGTTTGGTTTATGACGGTTAGTTTTTGATTTTATGTTTGGCGCTGGAAGTTGAGGAATGAGGACAATGGCCAAGGAGGTTTCTCTTTTTTATAGGAGTTTGAGCATAGTGGGGGTGAGTAAATAAATTAATATACAAAAAGCATTAAATCTATTATATATAGGAATATACAAGAATGTTAAAATGGTAAAACCAACCCCATTTAAACCCACCCCAACAAAGACCTATCTCTTTTAGGATCCATATTCACTTAGATCTATTTAAAAATAGGTCTACTAGGGATACCCATTTAAAACCGGAGAAATTTAAATGTACTCATTTAGATCTATTTAAACTATTATTGATTTAGTTTTTAATTATTTTAACTTTATACTCTCGTAACAAAAAAAATTAAACGAAATAAATAAAAATACTTAACTGATTTTTATTATATAAACGCAAATCAAATTATCCTGGTAAAACCGTAAAATTATGTATTTTCGTCAAAATCGTAAAATCGAGTTTTCTTGCCAAAACTGAAAAACCGAGTTTTTCTCCCAAAACCGTAAAATCAAGTTTTTCTATTAAAATCGTAAAATCGAATTTTACCATCAAAACCGTAAAATCGAGTTTTCCACCAAAACCGTAAAATTGAGTCTTCTTGCCAAAAACTGAAAATCGAGTTTTCCGCCAAAACTGTAAAAATCGAGTTTCCCACCAAAACCGCAAAACTGAATTTGTCCACTAAAATCGTAAAATCGAGTTTTCCCATCGAAACCACATAATCACATTTTTCACAAAGATAAGTAATTAATTAAATTAAATTGAATGAGTTAATAGGTCCCCACTAATTTTAAGTAGAATTTCATTTATTAAATGAACATTAACAAAAACTATCCTTTTAAAACCTATTAAGTTAAATGGGTCTAAACGAATATTTATTTTTTTGAGAAATTCATTAAAACACTGCAAATGGAAACCCATTTAACATCTCTAGGAATAGATCACTCAGTGAAACCAGGTAACTCGCTCGTGGTTTTTTTTTCTTATAGTAACTAATCTAGAGAATGTGTAGGATCTACTACAAATATATCATTCATGATATAAATATTTGACATTAGACATCAACTGAGTAAAAACAGGTTTTATAATCAAGTGGTAGTGGATGGAAGAACACGTTTCAGGTTCGATTTTTCTACTATGCGAAACTAAGTCATATTGTTATGTTCATTTAACTTGAATATATGGTTCATGCTATAAGACACATTTGAATGCCCTAAAAAAGAAATCCATCTGTGGATTTGCAATTCCCCTGAATTGAATTCAACCAGGTTAATTATTTTTCATAAAAAAAAAAGAATGAGTTGGAAGATGGATATAAAGCACCGATTTAGGGATGCAAAAGAGAAGATGCAAAAGCCAGAAAGCTTACGTTTCCAATCCACTCCCAATCATTTTTTCTTGAATTCCCATTCTACCCCCTTTATAATCTATGGCTCTCCCTAGATGTGGTTAGTTTCTTCACATAGCTTACCTTTTTCCTAACTTTGAAACTATATTTTATATTATGTTTGATAGTTATAAATTTCCAAATGCTCATGTAAGGTGCTTTCTCGTAAGGTTTTGCGTTGTGGGATATTTTTCAAAAAGTTATCGTAAACGTGCCTAACGTTAGGAGTTGAGGATGACGCTTTATCAACAATAAATGGTCACAATACTTTTATCGGTGTTATTATACTTATTTATCGTTTTACACTGTCATTAATTTACTGTTTGTTCTTACTTTGCTTCTTACATATATATATATATATATATATATATATAAGGATAGTATATATATATATATATATAAGGATAGTTTCTAACTAACTGGTGAGTTTTAGTAACGGTTGTACACTTTACGCATGAAACTCCACATTGCTTCAGCAATCTCTTTGGAATAACCGTTCCAAATATAAATTAATCAAAATTTGACCAAAAACAAAAGCTTCTGCTTCATACTTTGATTTGGAGATATTAAACCCTAATACATTACTAAACCCAGTGTGAGATAAACATATTACATAATAAAACACATAGTAGATTTACCCTTGATTAAAAAGCTTTGCCTAATTGATCGAAACTGGTAATGCGTTTACGTTTCTTAGTCAGAAGATGAATTATGCAATATAACAGCTGGATGGACACGTGGTAAACGATAAGTTTACCTTAGTTGTTTATTAATTGAATAAGTTTTGTATAACTTCGTACCTACCGAATATCCCTAGCTCCATATTTGTATCTGACTTGTATGTACCAAATAGATATTTACATTTTGATCCGCCACTTTTAAAGCGAGTAATATTTCTTCTTCTTCAAAACTTCATATAATTATATTTTCTCTTTATTTAAAGTAGGTGAAAACAAAATCCCTAACCCCAATCTGAACTAAATTCAAACAACAACTCAATCCATACCCAATTCGAAACATAAGAAATATCGGTGTAGGTTTTATAGAATGGTACAAAACATGTCCAAACCCGAAATGTTATTAATAGAACTCTGACATATAACAAAAAAAAAACCCAAAAAAATCTCAAAATGATATGAATATCCAAAATAATCATAAATATAAATATTTGAAACATAAATATATGTACTACAAATATTTTATTCTATATTTATTTTCAAATGATATCTAAAATATGTATTTTTTAAAGTACCTTAAATATTCAATTCTATAAAAATAAATATTTATTTCTTATTTCTGTTAACTTTTAAAATGTAATACAAATTAGAACCAAAACTAATGTGTAATATCCGAACTCGGTCAATAATTATAAATTTACCAGAATGAAATTTTGAATGTGATATAAGTTAGAACCAAATTCAAAATATCTAATATGTATCCCAACGGTACCTCAACGTCTAATCCTAACTTAAAGTGTGTTTTATTTTTTGTTCAGTTAGTTTTATATTTAATAAGTATTTTACATGTTTGTTGAAATAACCCGTAAAAATATCTCATAAAATATCATTAATAACATGTTCCATCATATCATTAAATATTAATAGTAGCTAACTATTTATATTCATTTTATCAAATACATATATATGTATTTATGTTATTTTAATAATCTATTTAGAAAATTATATTATATGTAGTTGATGATGGTTTTGAAGAATTTATTTTTTGCATCAATATTAAAGTACAGTTACATATACGAATTATTAGACATATATTTTTATTTTATATTAATAAATAAAATATAATTGATTAGTTACTTAAATATAGTGAACAATTACTCTAAAAGCGTGGGATCAATTTTTATTCAAACATTGATGTACTGAAAACTAAAACAATTATACATATTCAATTCTATAAAGTAAATTGCTTTTAAAGTATAGTTAGTTATGTTAGAATTACATGGATATAATTTTATAAAATATTTAATAAATGGATTAAGTTACTTTATATTTATTAATTGGTGTATTAATTTAATTATGAATATAAGTATAATAGGAATCTTATTTCTTATTCTACTAATAAAATAATTAATATTCTCTTATAATTATAGTAAATATTAATTATGAATTTATTATTGAAAAAATATTAAAAATTATATGACATTTTAAATAAAAGTATATTAAAATATTATTAAAATACATCTTAGAAAAAGATACTTAACAATATCTTTTAAGATATCTTATTTTGAAATATTTAAATAATATATTATATATGATACATATTTAATAATAACTAAGTTAGGTGTAAGAAAAAAATAGGAAATTAAATAAATGTTATTGTCCAATTTACACCATTTGTAAGTAGATAAAATATGTTTCTGTTTTAATAGTATTGATTAGGAAATTTAATTTAATATGCACGTATGCTTGAAGATTAAACACGTGAAATAACTAAATCTGTTATCATAAAATACAAACATCAAAGTGGTCTTAGCTCTTACAAATAAGTCGAGATCATTATTTAATCGTGTGACTAAACTAGTTACCGCTTAATAAAAAAAAGACCATAGATTTAGTTCTTAGAATAATGAGCCAGAAAGACTCTGGTCAAATTAAGGAGTAACGGTTATTGACCCGGAATATAAACATGCGATATTTGACGCGGCTCGAATCGCAGCCACAGGTGCATCTGCCTCAAACGGAAGTTTTTCTCACCACAAAGATCTTGACATCTGGCATACTCTTCTTTTTGTTTACTGTTTTTTCTCCCACTAATATGTACGTGGAGTAGTATTTTATTCTATTATTTTAATTCTCACTGAAAACGATGGATCATCTCAACTCATCTATCCTCCACTTACCGTGGCTTCTGTTTCACGCTTAAACTTGTATATGAGAAATCTCATGTACCGTTGAACAAAAAAAAAAGAGAAATCTCATGTACAACCGCGAAATGGAATAAACATATATACGCTGTGCCTAAATTTTGCTTATAAACGATTCACTTCAGTAATTAGACTTCAAAACATTTGCTAATAGTCATAGACATTTGTCTCTAGTAAGAAGTTAGATGACGGTTTCTATTAGTAATGTATATTAATATCGATTGTTCAGTGAGTTGTATCGTTTGGTGTCTGGCTTCAATCAAATATTAAAGTAAATCTGTCCAGAACATTGAGTTACCCTTTTTTTCAAAAAAAAAACATTGAGTTGATGGGTTTTGGTCAAAAGAAAACTCTGACTTGATGGGTTGATGATGTTTCCAAGACCGGTCCTGAAAATGTTTATGGCCACAAGCCTTGCAACAATTAGGATCGGATCATCAGTGATTTAAGGAAAACAAAGCACTTAGCAGAACCGAATCATTAAGATGAAAATATATAGAATTTCCAAGATTGCAAGCCTAAGTATATCTTGTCTAGATTGAGGACCGGACCTGATGTTATCTCTTTTTGAACTGCATCTTCATTAATAAGAAAGGAGTACAAAGAAAAGAAAACATGAAGTACCTTCTTTGCAAAGGAGTCGACTAAATAGTTGTCTTTACGATAATTGTCGTTAAAGGAAATAGATGAAAACAACAAGATAATTCATAGATGTCCTGAAGGATTCTCACAAGTTCTTTGATGAAGTCTTTCTTGGTGTTTCATTTTAAGCAGAATACTAGATTCTGATCCGTCTTTGAAAGGGCGGGTATATTTTTGTTTTATTATATTTTTAATTAATATTAATTTAATTTAATTTAATTTTGGTAATTATATTAAATATGTCAAATTGCATAATTATACACTTGTTTCATATTTATTTCAGAGATTATTTTTAAAATTCATTCCTAAAGTTTGCAACATATAATTTTAAATCTCAAATCTGAATCGACCTGAAAATCAAAGTCTCATTCTCAGTATTTTGAAACCAATCCTGACCTACGATTGAACCGGTAAATCCGATGAATCAAGATAAATTCGATTTGGGTTTTGTGGAAAAAAAAAATATTAAAAACCCCAAGAAAATCTGCGAAAATCTGCGAAAATCGCTAAATCCAGAACCCGGTTACCGGCTGAAGCACTGGTTAAACCAATAGATAAATATTTATGAATTTTTAAATCTTAATATTTTTTGCTAGATGTCATAAATCTTAACTTGTTAAAAAATGAAAAAAATAATTTAAACTATTTTTGATATTTTTATGTCAAATGAAAATAATAATATAGAAACTAAAGTTAAGTATTTTCTAAATGTTTTTAAACATAAAATATGTACATATCCAAACTATTATTTTATGTTTTATAAAAATTTAGATAATAATTAACTTTGGTTTTTATATATTTATTTTCATAACTAATATATTATTATGTAGTAAAATTAATTTATTTATTTATTAATATGCGGTTCATCCGTAGTTGATCCAAAGATCTGGTGACCCGTATAATTATTAGAAAATACAATGATAAAAATTAAATTTCTTAAAAAAATTAAAAAAATATATATTCGATCTTTAAAAAAGCAGATCAGAATCTAGTATATATATAAAGTAACATGTTATATTAATCAAACAAAATGTTGAAATTTTCAAAATAAAAATTAAGATTATTGAATAACATTAAGGTTATTTGGTTTGTATACTGAGAAAAGGAGCAAACATAACAGAATAACATACTAATATCACAGTAATAATTCGTTTATATTATGTAACAGATTTCAGTCATAGTTTTAGTATAATACTGTAATATAGGTTGACAATTCGTATTTGGTATAAACTCGAAAGAAAAGAATAATTGTTTTATACTACATACCGATAATTGTGGATACAAATTAAAGTGGTGGTTAAAAAACGTATATTAGGATGCAGTTAAAAAATATCAACCGGATATGTACATAAATAAACTAATAGTATTGATTCACTATTTGTGTTTATTGATGTTCCTGCAAGTCTTGATAATAAACAATTTAAATCTGATGTGTAGTCTTCGGTTATACTCCCTCTGTTTTATAAAGATGTATGTTTTGGAGTTTTTACACATATTAAGAAAACACATTAATCATGCATTGTTTTTAGAAATTACCAAATTTCAATGCATTTTAACCAATAGTCTTTCAATAAATTCAATTATTTTTATTGAAATTTGCAATTTTTATATAGAAAACATAAAAAATACATCTTTTTGAAACAAATATTTTTTCCAGAACATGCATCTTTTAAAAACAGAGGAAGTAATAATAGTAGTTGAGTGTTGAAAATAAAAGTAGCTGATAGTCCACCCATATCCCGATTAAAATGGTAACAAACAGTTGCATATTATATTCTGCGTTCAAAACAATATGTTCAATAACTAAATTACCTTTAGGCTATTAGTTAAGGGTAACTAAATTTTTGTAAATAGTTGGACTAAACATATATCAATGGAGCATACTTTAACTTAAAAAAAACTAGATTTTGACCCGCCCTTTCAAAGGGCGGGTATATTTTTTTTTGTTTTATTAATCTGAGAAATTTAATTTTTATAATTGTGTTTTTTTGTTATCATACTTTTAGCTAAGATTAGTTAAATTTAATATATTTTCTGGTAATTATATTCAATATGTCAAGTTGCTCAACTCTATACTTGTGTCATATGCATTTAAGAAATCATTTTTAAACTTTATTCTTAAAATTTATATCATTAATATTTTCTTAGTACTTATGTAACATAATTAGTCAAGAATATCTGTAACAAAAAACCCGATTTTGGAATTGACCCGAAAATGGCTTCCTTTGATCTATACTTCTATACACGGGTCAAAATTTAAAGTAACTAATTTTTATTTCTTAGTACTTCTACAATATTCTTATCTATTTATGTATACTATCTTTTTAAAATTATTAGTAAGAAGATTTGATAATTGTATTAAATTTGTGATATTATACACATGTACCTAGTGTTTTAAAACATAATCCAGATCTGCGGTTGAAAATGTAAATCCGGTGATCTGGTATGTAATCAGATTTGAATTTTTATGTAAAAATCATTTTTAATAATCCAGTAAAACCCAAGAAAACCCGCTAAAACCTAGAACCTGACTACCAGTTGAATCACTGATTGAACCTATATGTAACTTGTAATTATTAATTTTTTTTTTAAATTTTAGTTATATAATTAGAATCTCTTTATATTCTAATTAGGAAGTTAGTTTTTTAGTATAACAATACTGTGAGTATTTTGCGGTATATTTTTGACCCGATCTTGAAAGGCTGGTATATTTTTTGTTTTAAATTACTTTTTTTAGAAATTTAATTTTTATTTTTGTGTTTTTGTAATCATACTTGTGTTTTTCTTTTGTAATTTATTTTTAGTTATGAATAAGAAGTTTTGATAATTATAAGACTAAAACTGATATAATTAATATTTTTACTTTTTTACTTTATTAATGCTTATTTTGAAATTTTATACAATGATCAAAAAATTGTTTAATTTATTGTGTATTTGATAATTATTTTTATGTCTCACAGAATAACCATGATGTCAAAAAGAAATAATAATAACCCATAACTTTTAATAGCAATAACATCAATTATATTAATTATATTGATTAAACGAATTGTACTGTGGACATATAGTTAATCAAACGAAAATACATGTCCACTATCTAAATTATATGTTCACGACAATCAAAAGGAAATGAGTGTAATACTATAGTAAAACTGAACGGTTAGATAGGAGCGGTTAGATAGGAGCGGATTATGGTTAGATTAAGTAGTTATATAAATATGTCATGTATAACCACTTACATTGCTTCCTTGTTTTTTTTTAAATAGACCCAACTAATATCAGTTGATCATACTTCAACTTTAATAGTATTGATTTAATTTAATAGTATTGATGCTTGTTGTGTGTTAGATTTGCTTAATAGATCCTGAAAATAGTGCTTTACGAGAAAGAACCCCTTTTTTTTCTTATCCCAAACATAAACTATCATGTTCTCTTTTATACACTTAAAATATTTATTTAACTAACGAATGAAAAGTTAAAAACAAAGGTTTGAATATATGATGTGATCTTGTGATAAATAATGAAGCTATCTAATTTGGTGAAACACACAATCATAGTTATAGAATGTTGCCTACAAGGACATTAATGTGGCCCGTATTATCATGACAATGGCATCACATTACTCGAAAGCCACCACATATTTACTGTACTGATAAAATTGACTAAACATCGCATCAATCAATCAACATAAAAACTAGTTACATTTCTCAGCAACTTTAACCAGAAAGGAAACAGTTATTAGTTTTGTGTTAAATAATGTATTAAAAACAGTTATTAGTTTTCTGGAACACATAATGGAGAAACACACGTTTTTTTTATTTGGGGGTGTTCGAAATGCTAACACTTTTCGAATGATGACTGGAGATTGAAAAGTGTGAGACAAGCGGTTTAACTGCGATGCCATTTTAACAGTTATAGAAATGTATATATATGGTATATGTAGAAATTTTTGTTAATATTAACTGCGGTGCAGGACAGAATGCTGTTTACCATTCAAAGATTAAGTGGAAAAACAAAAGTTGTAAACTACAATCGACATAGTAGACTTGTGTACTATGATTATTTTTATTCTATACACATCCATGATCTAATTATATTTCATTTATTAAATTAAAACAATTATTCAGAAATGGGTTGCCGATGTAATTGAGTCATCGCTAATAGTTTCAGAAGTTGAAACTGATTAGATGTTTATAACTAATAAAATATTACTAGTATTTTTAGCTAAGAATTAGGGTAAGTTTGGTATTAGTTTCATTTTATAATGTTTCTATTATTTGTGTCCAAGGTCCTGGATATATAACTATTCAAAACATAATTTTACCGCCCACTCTGAACATTATTGGTAATACACATCATACAGAATGGGTAAAAGTTGACAAAAAATGTAGAATGGATAAAACAAATGGAGATATTTGGTTCAAACCTGACATGATTTTTTTTAAAATACAAAAATCCTAAGAATCCATATCTAGTATAGAATATTTTGTGGACACTACAATACAAAATTGTAAAGATGACGGTTTAGTATTATTGTGTATACATATTACAATTTTTTAATATTCTAAATAAAACATCAGTAATCATTTCATTTAACCCTGATTCTACCAATAGAAAAACAAATTGCATAATAAAAAGCTTATATATATCATAATAACCAAGTGGTGGTATTTTAATGGCAATTTTTTAGAGTTTAGTGTATATCCACATCAATTTTGGGTTGGATTCTCCGTAAGAATTAAATTATATCATTTGGTTAGTTTGGGCTTGGACTTTGGTTCAAATGGTTTACCTGGTGAAACGTAACAAATAATCTGTTCACCCCTTGACATTAGTCGGAAGATATTCCAAACTCAGTCATGCATTGTGGTAGTCAATCCATTCTTTAGCACTAATTGTGTTCCTTCCGAAGCCGACCGGATCAACCGATAGAATTTATCAATAAAGAAAACATTAATAAATTTTACATTGACAATTGAAAACATCATTTAAGTTGGAACTTTTTTCAAAACGTCAAGTATTAAAAAATGGAGAGAATATCATTTAACATTCAAATTTTATTTCATTTTTATAAAAGGTGTGAGTTTGCATTTGCACGCAAATTTTAAATAAAGTTTTCAAGCTTTATCTATGTTCTTTTAAATTAATGAGATAAATCATGCAGAATATTAATAAGATCTATAATTTACATATTTATAGAAAAATAGTTATTATGTTCTAAAGAAAATAAATTATATTTTAGAATTTTATCTTAACATAATAAAGATATTTGAAACCCAACAACAATCATCAAAATAAAATAGAGTGGATATATAATCATGATTCCTTATAAATAAACATTAATATTTATATCTAGTGGTTATTTTAACACTCACCATCATGCATACATAATCTTCTATATATAGCTTATATATATATATATATATATATATATATCTTTGGTAACTCGGGAATTTTGTATATGTAATTCTTTGACTATACGCGTATAAATTTAAACTGAAGTATCAGATTAAAGTTCAAAAAAAAAAAGTATCGGATTTTCTGTCCTTTCTCAAAAAAAAAAGTATCGGATTTTCTGAAATGTTAAGTGAGATATTTTGGCAGACAACGTAAATGGGTTCTCATATCACACCACAGTTATATGTACTATGACATTGGCCCTTTGCAGATCTACAGTCTCCTACACATATCTTAAAGTTGCATGGTTCAGTGATTTGCATCCACTGTTTTTGGGATACATGATTTGTAAGTCACACGCATCGTGCGGACATGAATGGAGCACTTCGCTTCCATCATAACTATACAAATGTGCGTATGTCTGTGAGTAACAATAAATTGGATGTGTATAGTATAAAGTAAATCCATATGGCAACAACGCATATAATTTAAACAATGTGGATAGAACAATATCAATAGAATCTACTCAAATGCATGCGTGGATTTTCTTTATTTTTGCACTAGCTGAAATTGAGTTGTCATTGTTAAGTGAATAGATTATACTAAAGGATCTTTTTGTAAATACTCACTAGTACTAGTAACCTTACTTGTATTTTTTGTAATAATACTTTTCCTATACTGAATAATAAATTCATTTAGCCTAATGTATAAGGTATTAGGCCATAATTAGACTTAATTAAGAGCCGGCATTTTTCTTTTTCAAAATTTTCTTTGCTCCCACTATATCTGCAACAAACTTGCCAGCTTCAACAACTGAAATCATCGCTGTCTCAGTCACTACATCTCTCCTCAATATCAAAATGACAAATGTGACCAAAGTTACCGGTTCCAATTTTCTAATACGGAGTAAAAAGTTCATGCTCTACTTGATGGCTGCGATTTGGCTACCTATATCAAAGGATTTATCGCCGTGCCTACAATGACGTTCACAACCATGATGGATCACACCCAACCCGGATTACACTCTCTGGAAGAGATAAGATCGCTTGATTTACAGTGAGTTTCTTAGAGTGACCACCACGACGATTCAACCCATCTTATCTATTATGTCGGAGATCTGGCAAACTCTCATAATGACCTACGCAAAACCAAGCAGAGTCCATGTGAAGCAGATTCGTCAACAAATCCAGAATTGGAAGAAATGCAGTAAGTCCATCAATGAATACTTTAAGTCCATCAAGGGACTTACCACACGATTTGATGAACTCGCCTTGCTTGGAAAGGTACTTGATCACGAAGATCAAATTGAGTTTGTACTCGACGGTCTTCTTGAGGAGTACAAGACCATTGCTGATCAGATCGATGGACGTGAAACTCCTCCATCGCTACCTGAGATCCACGAAAAGCTTCTTAATCAAAAAGCAAAACTTCAGAGCATCACTATTCCAGCAACACCAGCACCTGTTACAGCCAACTTGATCAATCACATGGAATCTAAAAATCAAAACCATCGCAACTACAAAAATTATAACTCATGTCGCGGAGGTCATTGGGGAAACCAAACCTGGCAGCAACAACAAATGATCTCCTCACCACAACAGCAGAACAGCTCACGAGGTTATCAAGGGGAGTGTCAAATCTGCAGCGTCTTCGGTTATAGTGCACGCCGGTGTCCTCAACTCCACAGTGGTACCTCTCACTCCAATCAAATCACCACGCAGAACAATCTCTCCTGGTAACTTCTAGCCAACATAACGCAAGCCACACTCTACAATCTGAATGATTGGCTCTTGGACAGTGGCGCGACGCACCAACGCCAACACAATCTTCTACATCTCTGGCTGACTCTACACATTATTTTTCTCCACCAGAGCCTACCGAAGAACCTGCTGCAGCTCCGCCAGAACCAGTTCAACCTCACAACTCTATGACAACACGCACAAAGAATAACAGCACCAAACCGGTTGCTCGCTACAATTTTACTGCAAGTCTCCAAGATAATCCACATTGGATCCCTTCAACCTGGCATCAAGCTGTGAAACACAATCACTGTTGTGATGTAATGTTAAGAGAATTTAACTAAACTACAGAAAACTATATGTGGGATTTAGTTGAAGTTTCAGAAAATATGAACATTGTTGGCTGCCATTGGGTGTTCACCAACTCTGATGGTAGCATTGATCGATACAAAGCTCGCATTGTCACAAAAGGGTTACCATCAGCAACAAGGAGTCGATTATGAGGATACTTTCAGCCCAGTTATCAAGTCCAAAACAATTATCAAGTGCAAAACCATCAGAATTGTTCTCGGCTTGGCTGTCAATAATGACTGGCATGTTCGTCAAATAGATGTAAACATTGCCTTCTTGCATGGTCATCTAAATGAAGAGGTTTTCATGTCGCAACGGCCAGGTTTCACAGACTCAAATCGCCCGGCTCATGTATGTAGTCTACGGAAAGCTCTTTGTGGCTTAAAACAAGCTCTCCGCGCTTGGTATTCCGAATTCAAAACTTACCTATTGCAGTCTGGTTTCACAAACTCACTAGCTGATACCTCTCTCTTTATCTACAATAAACACTCACAATTTGTTTTTTTGCTTGTATATGTTGACGAGATATTGGTCACATGAAGTAACCCAGAGCTGTGCAAGATGTTATCGCATCCCTCTCGAATTGTTTCTCTATCAAAGATATGGGAAATCTGAGTTACTTCCTTGGCATCGAGACAGTAGGAACACCGCATGGTCTCCACATGAAGCAATGGAGGCAAATATGGTGAACACTAAGAATGTTCCTACTCCTCTTTCTTCCCCCCTAAGCTCACCCTAAATTCATGCTTACCACTCTCTAATCTGAAAGAGTATCGCAGCATAGTAGGAAGTCTTCAGTACTTAGCTCTGACTCGATCTGATGTGGCTTATGACATCAATAAGCTTTCACAATTCATGCATTGCCTAACTACGGAGCATTGGCAAGCAGCTAAGTGTGTTCTTCGCTATCTCTCGGGAACTCTTAACCATGGAATTTACCTTTGAAAACAGTCTTCACGAATGCTCTGTGCCTTCTCTGATGCTTACTGGGCTGGAGACTCAGATGATTATGTGTCTAAAAATGCATACATCATCTTCCTAGGCTCTCAACCCATCTCCTGGACGACGAAAAGGCAGAAAGGGTTGCGCGCACTTAGACAGAAACAAAGTACCGTGCTGTTGCTAATACGGCTTCCGAGATCCGATGGATTGCTTCTCTGCTCACAGAACTTGGTTTTTGAATCACCACTGTTCCCACAGTTTATTGCGAAAACATTGCAGCGACCTACCTCTGAGCTAATCCGGTCTTTCATACTCGTATGAAGCACATAGCTCTCGACTACCACTTCGTACGTGTTGTCAGATACAGAATGGACTGCTATGGGTTACTCATGTTTCGACGAACGATCAATTTGCATATGGTCTAACGAAACCACTTCAAAGAGCTCCTTTTCAATCAAGGTCCAAGATTAGTATTACTACAACATCACCATCTTGAGGGGACATGTTAAATAAATAAATTATATTAAAGGATCTCTTTGTAAATATTCATTAGTACTAGTAACCCTACTTGTATTCTTGTATAAATACTTTTTCTATACTGGATAATAAACTCATTCAACCTAACATATAGTTTTCTTTTTTGGACAACACAGCCTAACGTATAGTCATGATCTTTAAAACAACAGATATTGACCCGCCCTCAAGAGGACGAGTATATTTTTTGTTTTTATTTTTGTTGCTTAGTATAATTTATATGCTTGTGTTTGTAATATGAATTTAATAGAATATATAATTTTTGTAAGTATATTAAATAAATCAAGTTTTATAAGTATGTACTTGTGTCATATACGTTTTGGAAATTATTTTTAATCTTTATTCAAAAAGTTTACAATATTTTATAATTTTTTTAGTTTCATATATGATAACAGTTATATTATAATCTGATAGACTTTGACATGTGGGTTGATGATTTGTTTTTCTCTTCCTTGTATTTTCTTCTATGTTCTTCATGTTTGGTTGTAATGGTAACTATTTTTGGAAAAGTTAGTTTTCCATGAATATCTTTTCAGAATCCATCGATGTTCTCTGTTGAGTGTTAGGGTTACTTTTCTATGAATATGGGTAAGCTAATTAACTACTTTATTACTGGATAATTTATTTTTGTTGCAATTATCATATAAAAAGATATGTATTGTCGTTGCAGTTATCATATAAAAAGGCTGGACACAACATGTATTGATGATGATTGTGTTTTAATAGAATAGATTTCCATAAATACACCAAATTATACAGCATTTTTTTGTAAACTAAATTATACAGCAGTTGATTTCTCGAAATAAAGTACCAACTGTGATATACAGTAAAACCTCTATAAATTAATAATGTTGGGACTTTGAAATTTTATTAATTTATAGAGATATTAATTTATAAAATTTTCCTTATTTAGATTTTTTCTATTTTTATTTATATAAAAAAGAAAATATTTTATTTTACCGTATGTACATTATTTAAATTTTATAAATTTGACTTCAATATTGTTTTATTATCTTATTTTATGTATAATTTTATGTTTCATAGAATTGTTAAGTTGTTTTCGGTATAATTTTACTAAATGTTATCAAAATATATTGAAATGTTAAGAAAAATAAAGAATTTTCATTGTGAATATAAAACCAACAATATAATATTTAACTTATATAAAAATTATATATAGATAAATTATTAATTTATGATTTTAAGGGGACTATATATTTACATAGAAATTTTAAGAATATTATTATCTTATTATTTTATCGATTTGTGTTATATTTAACACCGGCCCAACTTGGGACCGCTAAAATTTATTAATTTATAGAGATTATTAATTTATAGATTATTAATTTATAGAGGTTCTACTGTACTATGGGTCCAACTGGTTCAAACGCAGCGGTTACCGTTGTGGGTGTGGAAATTTGCGAATACAGATGGTCACGATTTCAAGCGTTATTTAATGTTTTGTATAATTGACACAACGTTTGAAAATTATTGCATTTGCGGAAATATTTATGATATTACAGCGTTTTAATAATAAACTACCAATATAAATATATTAAAACATTATAAAATATTAAAACATACTATTGTGACAAAATATAATAATTATTAATATAATACGATTAATATTTTTTAAAGTTTTTTAATTAGTTGAAAGTTATAATTTTAATAATTCTTTTAAAATATTTATATTAAAACTTTTAAAATAATATTTTGTTTTGTTTTATATGTGTATATATTTATATATGTATGTATATTAATTTAAAAAAAATCTAATGAATAGCTATAGTTTAAGGTTTTTATAAAACCAATTATGATATGGTTTCTGAATTTAAATTAATATATAAAATATGTATATTTTTTATTTATAATATTTTCATTGTTAATTAAAAAAGTTAAAATATTTTTTAAAAATTATATTTATTTATCCATTTGTAACTGCATGTAACTGCAAATTTAGCTGGAACCAGTTTCTGACTTTAGGAAATTTGGAGTAGTTTGAACCGATTTATACTAATTTGTATGATTATTTGAAACGATGTAAACTGATACTAACTGCAAAAGCTGCGTTTATAAATGGTAGCTGATAAACCAATTAGACCCTATACATGCATGTTCACTAGTACGGTTCAGAAGTCAGAACTAATCAATCTATATTTTAATAATAACATAGACAACAGTGAAAATGTAAGCCCTTATTACTTATATATTTATACAAAATACTCAGTAGTTCAGCTTCAACCGGTTGAATCCATATTTTTAGTTTTATTTAGCTACCATTTGCTGTCCTTATTTTGTTGTGGAGGTAGTAGATCCGATCCTTTACTGAAAGGAGTGGACGAACGTGAATTTCTCTTGGTTAAAAAGAATGGGAAAATCGATATCATGGGTTTTACACAATGATTAAAAGTTTTTTTTTTGTTTGAAAAATACAATGATGATTAAAAGTTCCGATTGTGATCCCCATGATTTAAAAAGTAGGCAAGTCTTCTTCCCGTCCTATCTACTTTAAACCTAAAAGGAGATTCCCCAGACATGGATTGAGGCATTGGACCACTGACTTCTACTAGAGGTTATATGGTTGGGTAGTTATCTGCAAAAAGTTATAGATTTCTATAGTAACAATATGGTTTTTATTATCTAGTATGTTAAAGCTTTTGTTGTTGTTATATGGTTGGGTAGTTATTTGCAAAGTTAAAGATATAGATAGTAACAATATAGTTGTTATTATTTAGGTTAAAACCTTCTTGTGGTTTGTTATATGGTTGGGTAGATATTTAGAAGTTAAAACAAGTTATAGGAACGAGAAGGTATTTACTATTCAGGCTTAAAACGCTTTGTTGTTATATGGTTGTGACTGATATGGTTATATCCATCTTTTGCTTTTGTGTATTGGCTCTATTCAGACCAAATACCTTGGAAAGGAAAAGAAAGAAGTCGTGTGATGTCTCGGTATGCATTGCATGGGAGAAAGAGCAGGTGGTCTCGTTAAAGCAAAACCATTCACATGGATCGCAAATGTCAGGTCCGAATGGACTATAATCATTGTTCTATCGGTTTTCCTTATTTTGTAACTGTCACCATTTTTTTTTATTTGTTAAATTTATTGAACCAAAAGAAACATTTTTACAAAGAATGTGATATCATTCAGAATGAAAATACATATCTTGAAAGTTGAAACCTTCCAGCCTTCTCTCATCTAGTGGCAAACCAAACCCCATGGATTTGTCATATCTGCCATTTCTGCTTTCTCGAAGAGAATCTATATTATTTCGTCTTAGTTTGACAATGTAAAAGGCTCAAGCGAGCTTGGTCTTGAGGAAGTTCACCATAGTTTCTTCCATTTCTCATTTTCTCTCACTCCAGATCGAGTAAACAACTGCTTGAAAAAATTACCGTAGAAAGAACAGAGAAGTGATGTCCCAAGTAGTGTCCAACAAGCATTACAAAATGCCACTCCATACGTGAATCTCGGTCTCATTAGTTTCTAAATGTGTCACCATTTTAACATGTGGTTTGATTTAAATAATAGGTTAAAAATGAATGTACCAAACCTCAGGTTAATTTCTCAAAAATAAATTCAGGTTAAGTAAATTATGTACATACATTATGTTCATATTCAATGCGTTTCATAGTTCCAACAACATATCATTACACAACACTCGTGTTATTTTTCTCGGACCATGTGATAACACTTATGTTTGTTCTCGGACCATGTGATAACACTTCTAAGTTTGACTTTGGTAAAATGCGATAACAATTTTTGGTTGATTGGGAAGAAAGATCTGGGGTGGAACCTAATGAGACTTCTAGCAGCATCTTCCCATTCCGCATAAACAAACAGAGGAATGAAAACGTTTTACCAAAAAAGAGAAAAGGATACACATTTAATTTGACTAAACATCTTTTTTTTTGTCACTGAACTGATTCATTAAAATGAAAAAGATAGAATGAGCCCAAACCAGGCCCATTCGGATAAGTCTCAATACAAAAGAAGATGGGCTTGAAGAGCCTGTTTTGCTAGTTTGTCGGCAAGAGTGTTTTCCGATCGACGAAAGTGAGAGAAAGAGATAGATGCAAACTCAGAAGAGATCAATCGGATGTCTTTCACAATACCGATGATCTCCTTTGACTGGGTGTTGCCGGTGATTGCTCTGATGAGCGTTCTGTTGTCGGAGAAGACGTTGAGTGACGAGAACTCCAGGGTTTGGGCCATGCATAGGGCTGATCTGAGTGCCATAGCTTCTGCGACGAGCGGAGATCCGACGAACTTCTCAATCGCTGTTCCTTCAATTGAAGCCTCCAAGTGTGCTCCGGTGAAGACCCAGGCGACTCCTGCTAGCCGTTGATCCTTGTTCCATGCCGCATCCGTCTTGCAAGTTAAGGCGTAGTTGTCGATGATCTGTTGTTGTGCTTCCTTGTGGCTTGCTCCTTTGGAAGAAGGTAACTCTCCAATCCTCTTCTCGATTGCTTTTGCTTGGGACCATTCCTTTGCTAACTTGACTCCTTTCGCAGCAGTATCTTCTGGAGAGATGTATCTTCCTTCGAAGATTAAGAGGTTCCTCGATGTCCAAACAGCCCACAGCACCCACAGGAGGATGTTGAGCGTTACCCCAGAGGGTGGGAGACAGATTAGTCTCCTGGACTTGACGATGAAGTCTCTTATAGAGATGCCTGTTGCTATGTGTAGAGGTGTGGCTAAAGGTACCGCTTCCCAGACCTTCTTTGCAAAGGAACAGGTAAAGAAGCAGTGTTCCGTCGTCTTTAACTCCTGACACCTGGAACATGTACTCATATTCACCACTCCTCTTTTTTGCAGGTTGCTTCCTAGAGCTATTGCATTATGGAGTATGGACCAGAGGAATGTTTTTAGTTTTGGTGAGGACGCTCCCGCCCAAACATCTCTGATCCAGCTAAATTCCTCTCCTGTGGGTGTTTGAATTGTGTACTTCTCTGTCTTGCAGGTTGAGTAGTAGCTCGATTTTGTAGTATAGATCCCAGAAGACGTTGGATGCCACAGGAACGAGTCCTCACCTCCTCTCACACTAGGCCTGATGCACTGGACCTGTTCTGCAAAGCTTGGTAAGATTTCGTTGAGCCGCTTTATGTTCCATGTTAGGTCCGTCGTTAGTAGATCCCCCACCGTCAGGTCTAGTTCTGCTTCCTTGATAGGGCCAATAGGCTTGACAACACTATCCAAAGATATCCAGGAATCTTTCCAAAGCCTAGTTGTTTGACCATTGCCTATAGATTTACCCAAGTTACCTTTGAGGAGGTCTCTTCCATGTAAGATGCTCCACCATCCATGAGAGCAGGATTGAGTAGCTTCCACCTCTAGGAAATTACGTTTGTGACAATATTTTCCTCTAAGAATACGAGCTAGTAAGCAATCTGGGACTGTGACTATTCTCCATGCAACTTTAGCTAGCAAAGCCTGGTTGAAACATTGTATATCTCTGATCCCCAGCCCTCCCGAATCCTTTGGTTGAGTCATCTTGTCCCACGCAATCCAGCAAATTTTCTTTTTATCCTCTGCATCATCCCACCAAAACCTGGTTAACACTGATTGTATCCTTTTGCAGAGGCTCACAGGGAGGAGGAAGCACGTCATGGTATACGTCGGGATGGCACTCAGAACAGACTTGAGCATTGTGAGCTTTCCGGCTTTTGATAATCTCTTCGAGGACCAGCTAACTGCCTTCTGCCTGATTCTATCAACTATGGAGGTAAACAGATCTCTTTTCCTTCTTCCGAAATGTTCGGGAAGCCCCAAGTACTTTCCTAGTCCTCCTTCCTTTTCGATGCCCAACACTAGTTTAGCATTTGCTTTCACCTCAGGTGGGGTTTTACTAGAGAAAGTAATTGATGACTTATTCTTGTTAATCATTTGCCCAGATGCTTTCTCGTAGTCGTGGAGCAGTTGTAGCAGGGACTCACAACACTCATTTGATGCTTGACAAAAGAACATTGTATCATCTGCAAACAGCAGATGATTAATTCTTGGGCTTCCGTTTGCCACTCTGATGCCTTGGATCAAACCTCTACGTTCTGCCTCCCTACACAACCCAGACAGTACCTCACTACAGAGGATAAAGACATACGGGGAGATTGGATCTCCTTGTCTAATGCCCCGGTAAGGTACTACGTTCCCATAGATAGAGTCATTAATGAGATAGGAGTAAGAGACCGTTGTGATGCATTGCAGTACCCATGTGATCCATACTTGGTGAAACCCCAGTTGAGTTAGAACGTCTTCAATAAATTTCCACTCGATACGGTCGTAGGCTTTTGACATATCTGTCTTAACGGCCATAGTGCATTTCTTTACTGCTTTAGAAGCTTTTAGGAAATGGAGAACCTCATGAGTAATTAGAACATTATCAGCTATTGCTCGCCCATGAATAAAGGCTGATTGTGACTCTGAGATGATCCCTCCTAGCACTGTCTTCAATCTAAGAGATAGCAGCTTAGAAATTATCTTGTAGTAGATGTTGCATAGGGCTATAGGACGGTAGTCTTCTACACGTTTTGCTCCTTGTGATTTCGGAATCAGTCTAACATACGTCGTGTTTATTGTTGGTGCGAGGATTCCTGTCAAGAAGAAGCTTTGAACTTCTTGTACTACCGCCGGTCCTATTACCTCCCAGTTGGAATGGAAGAAGCTGGCAGAGAATCCATCTGGCCCGGGTGCCTTATCTGGGTGTATGGAGAACGTAGCATCTTTGATTTCTTTAGCTTGAGGTATTCTGATGAGACACTCATTCTGTTCTGTTGTGATACAAGGTTTGATAGCTCGAGCTACGGTGAGATCCCCAAAATATCCTGTGGACTTGAAGAGGTCTTCATAGAATAAGGAGATGGTATCAGAGATTTGTTCTTCCTCATACACGGGTACGCCATCTTTATTCTCTATCACAGAGAGCCTATTTCTTGCAGTTCTTCCTTTTGCCATAGCATGAAAATAGGCTGTATTTGAATCCCCCAGACTTAACCATAACTGTCTACTTCTCTGTTTCCAGAAGTTCTCTTCATCTTTATAAATCCCGAGCAGCTTCTGGTTTAGCTCTTGGATCAGTGTTTCATCTGGGAGTAGAGACGATAGTGCAGTATCCATTTTGGTTTTGGTCTCCTCCAGTGACTCCTGGCTAGATTCGTGGAAAGCTTTACACCATTTGCATATGGCTTGTCTGCACAGGGAGAGGCGGTCCTCCACTCCTAGGTGAGTTGCACTATTCCAAATCGTTGCTACCAGATTCTTTACTTCGATATTGTCATTTAAACGCCTATCGAATCTGAAGATTTTGGCTCCTTTCTTTTTTGATGTGTCCAGGTACGACAATAAGGGCCTATGATCTGATCCTTCAAACTTCAAATACTTACTTCGACAAGCGGGGAAGAGGTCTGCCCACTCACTGTTGCTCAGAGATCTATCCAGTCTGCACAAGACAAGATGCGTGTGCCTCTTTCCCCTCCAAGATAAGTAACTTCCCGTGTACTTTAGGTCAAACAGATCATTTTGTGAAAGGAAGGATCTGAAAGAGCAGAAAGTCCCCTCTGCCCTGTCGGGTCCACCTCTTTTTTCACTGTTATCAACTATCTCGTTGAAATCTCCTGTCAGAAACCATGGTTTTTCTTTGTCGGCGTGTAGATTTGAGATAGTATTCCATACTTGATGTCTTTTCGATTGATCTGGTTCGCCATAAACAAACGTTGTCTGGAAAGATAGACCTTTGTATTCAATCGTAGCATCAATATAGTTATCCGAGGATGATGTAACCGTTAACTTGATGTCTTTTTTCCAGGAGAGGAAGAGACCTCCACCTCCCGGGCTATGTGGAGGGACTGCAAAGAAGTTATTTGCTTGTAGCCAGACTAGTTCCTTCATCACCATCTCTGTAGGGTTTTTTGTCTCCATGAGAAAAACAATATCAGGTGAGTGTTTTCTCTGGAGCTCTTGTAGGCGCTGGACTGTTATGGGGTTCCCCAACCCACAGCAGTTCCAGCTGAGAATGGCTAAGGAGCCTGGTTTGGGTGAAGCCGAAAATCCGACCTCTTTCTTGTCGTTGCTGGGATGAGATGGATAGGAGGGTTAGGATTGTTTTGTGAGCCTCCCTATATGGCTTCTGTTCTCTTCTGTTTCTTTCTACTCACCACCTTGTTCTGTCCTGCAGGTGAGCTTCTTAGTTGAGAGATGTTCCTCTTCTTTGAGCTGGCACCTCGAAGAATGTTAGGCGTAGCCCGAGCAGGTGAGGTCCTTTTAGTCTGTTTTGATCGTATCGTAACTCTATCCTGGAAGTTCCTCAGAGTCTCGTCGTCATCTCTCAGTTCAGGTGGGGTTCTCAGAGCTAGAGGTGTGTCCCGGTCTTCTACCTGCGGGCTAACAATGATGGAACGGAGACGCTGAGATCCTTCTGCCTCCTGATCTTGATGATTAGTCGCAGGGGGAGTGTCGTCTTTGGTGTATTGATTTTCTCCACTCTCCTCTTCAATGATGCTTGGCGGGTATAGTACCAACGGTGCTGGATAGATGAGAGCCTGGAGTACTGGGTCTTGGAGTGGTGGCGGAGTGACAGGATTGCTCAGGTTCCCCGGAGCTTGTTGTAGCTGAGGATGTCCTTTTGTGGAAGCTGCCAAGATCGAGGCCGCTGTGGTCTCCATGAGTCCTTCAGCATCAGTGTATTGTACTCTCTGACGTCTAGCTGCAGCTTCTACAGGATCAGCACAACTGAGGTATTGTCGTGTGACTTCATGAAGTTCATTCATGATGGCTTCTTTTGCTAATACTTGTTCGCTAGTTTCCTGCAGTTGGTTAGGAGAAGCCACTTGCTTTTCTTCAGCCGTCACAGTTTCATTTCTATTCTGCATCTCCTCCGGAGGATTAGGAACTACCACTAATTTGGGTCTCTATTGACCTTCACTTCTCTGGGGAAAGAGATCTCTTCCCTGGCGAAAATTCCTACCGTTGCTTTCTCTGTATCTTGAGTACTGAGGTGAGGCGTATTCTAGGGTCCTTTGGTCTGTAAACCTCCTGGTTTCTATTAGTCTGCTAGCCTCTCTTTCTCCTTCGTGTTTCTCTGGAGGTGGGTTACGAGTTTGTTTCGTGCTTACTCGGTCCCCAAAGGGGTTTCCATGTCTATCTAACCTCTCTTGAAACACCGGTGCAGGTGGTTGCTGTAGTTGCTTTCTTGGTGCAGGGTGCCTCTCCTCCATTTCAAGACCTCTAGTCAAAGGTCCTGCTGCAAGCGGTCGTTCCATTACTCTCGACGAGTCTCTTGTTGGCTCATCACTTCTGATAGGCTCGTAGCTAGGTCTGGTCTCTTCCACTTCCAGTTTCTTGGTGGGGCAGTGGCTCTTGTGATGGAGAAGAGAACAGCATAGCGAGCAGTGCATCTGGAGGTTCTCGTACTCCAAGGTAATATAAATCTCTTCACCTGAGTCAAAATCTACCATTGCTTCCTTCACCAGAGGTTTTAAACCATCGATATGGACTCTTACTCTTGCAGTTGTTTTTGTGAGTTCGTGGTTCTCCAGTGTGCCCAGATCCTGGCCTACTCTGACTACCATATCGTCGTGCCAGTAGTGCAGCGTAGCCCTTTAACGCGGATCCAGAACGGGATCAAGTTGGGGAAGGATGCAGAGATGATAGGCTCCTAACGCTGAAGGATGACCATCCAGTAAGAGAAATGATAAGGTCTGTTATCCAAAACCCTACGCAGGTCATCTTCTCTTTCAAATCGGAACTGGAAACAGTTGTTTCCCAGATCTGACCCCACTGCTCTGCCTCTCAGGTTCCATTTGCGGGGGAGGGCTGGAATCAACGCTGAGATTCTCTGTTCGCGTGGATTTGTGAGTCGTCCGATTAGGGTAAGGGCGTTTTCCTTGATAAGTGCAGCATTATCGAAAGATGGTGCTTTGATTCTTCTGATACCGCCTCTTGATTGTTCAGAGACTTGTTTCTTTCCCTTTTCCTCTTCAGTAAACCTAGCAGCCATGTTGGATTGCTACTGAGAAGGTAATGTTGAAGGAGGAGGCTAAAACTCTAGTTCGCTGGAGGAGGTAACGTCGACTCCAAGCAACACCGAGAGCTTCAGTAGGTTGAGAATGGTGAGAACAGGGAGCCAGAAACAGAAGCTTGGTTGTTGTATGTTGCTCTATCCTTCTAGATTCTTGTTTGTTTGGTATCCGCTAGCTTCCTTACAATAGAGAGTTACTTTCTACCGATTGAGAACTAGAGAGAAGGAAAATTCGAAGCAAGGATGGCCCAAGATCTGATACTTTGCAGTTCTTGGAGGTTTGAATTTGAATAGAAGTCCCTTGGAGGATGCTAGTTCGAGTAAAAAAGTAGGGCTTCCATGAAGATGCGATGGAGAGACCAGCGGTTTCTTTCCTCTAACGGCAATGCAGTGAGTTGTCGCTGTCTATGCTTTCCAACGTCAACCAAGTTGCTTTCCTTGCCTCGACTACCGTGTCTGGGAGAGTCTTTTCTCACCAAGACGGGTTTATTGAATATTTGACTAAACATCTAAAGGAAAAGGATACCACACTCTTTTATACTGAGTGTTGCAAAAAAAAACACTCTTATACCAAAAAGGTCATCCGACGCAGTGTGGGTGTGGGATAAGATGTTTGTTTTGTTTGGCTGTTTGGCTGTATCTTTTTTTTTATTAAACAAATGAACTTCTCTAAAATTAAACACATTTACAATTGTAACTATTTTATATGAGAAATACTTGGGTTCACCCTTAGAGTGAACATTTAGGTTCACCCAACCAATAGGATTTCGTTATTTCATATTCAGTATCTTTTAAAAAAGGAAATAAAATATTGTCAAGTTTTATTATGTTTTTAAAATAAAAAATAAATAGAAAATAATAATAGTAGCAAAAAAAGATTTTATATTTAAAATACCGTCAACAAAACACTAAACCCTAAATCATAAACCCTAAACCCATGGTAAATCCTTGGATAAATCCTAAATCTTTTGATTTTTAAAAATATACTTTTAACACAATCGGCAAAACACTAAACCCTAAATACTAAACCCTAAACCCTTGGATAAATCCTAAATTCTAGGATTTAGAATTTATCCAAGTGTTTTAGATTTACCAAGGGTTTAGGGTTTAACCAAGGGTTTAGGGTTTACCCAAGGGTTTAGGATTTATGATTTAGGGTTTAGTGTTGGTTGACGGTATTAAAAATATAATTTTTAAACGTGTTTTTGTTTGCAATTATTATTATTTTTTATTTATTTTTATTTTTATTTTAAAAATATAATAAAACTTGAAAATATTTTGTTTCTTTTTTTAAAAGATACTGAATATGAAATAAGGAAATTCTATTGGTTGGGTGAACCTAAAGGTTCACTTTAGGGGTGAACCCAAGAATTTCTCATTTTATATTGAGTTATTCTTGGGTTCACCCCCTAGGGTGAACCTTTAGGTTCACCAACCAATATAAACTTATCATTTTAGATTCAGTTTAATTAAGGAAACAAATAATTTGTCAAATTATATTATTTTTTCAAAATAAAATTTAAAATAAATAAAAATATTATATAAAAACAAATTAAAAAAAAAAATTAATGTTGTCAACAAAACACTAAACTCTAATACTAAACCCTAAACTCTAATCATAAAACCTAAACCCTTGAGTAAACTATAAACCTTTGGAAAAAACACTAAACATGTTGTCAACAAAACACTAAACCCTAAACTCTAATCCTAAACCCTAAACCTTTGGGTAAACCCTAAACCTTTGGGTAAACCCTAAACCCTTGGATAAACCCTAACCCTTGGAAAAACACTAAACATTTGGATAAATTCTAAACTATAAATCTTAAATACTAAACTCCAAATCTTATAAATAAATATTTTTTAAAATAATCTTTATTGAGAACTATTGTTATTTTTATTTATTTAATCTTTTTTATTTATTTTAAAAGCATAATATAATTTAGCAAGTTATTTTTGTTTCCTTAATTAAAAGATACTAGATTTAAAATAACAATTTTCTATTGGTTGGTGAACCTAAAAGTTCACCCTAGGAGGTGAACCCAAGAAAAAATGTTTTATATTTGAAAACTAGTTTTATGAAATGTATTTTTATATATTTTCTTAGTTTGGAACATTTGGCCTTTCTTGGATTTTATTTAATTTTGAATTACTTGGTCAATCTGTCAATTATTATTACGTAGCTATTTTCTTAATTTTACCATGTTATAATACATATATAGAATATACCAGTTTCACTCTTATGTTCAAAAACAATTGTGTGTGTTTTGGCTGGATTAAAACAGTTTGATTTGCCAGATTTCTAACCTTCATTAAGTTTCTCAAAATGGGTATCCAAACATATAAATATTATAATTTTATTTTCTATACTTTTCTATTTAATTTTTATACTAGAATGAAAAATAGATGGACAAGCAAATGACAAAAGAGAAGAAGAAGTATATTATGAATATCTCATAACTCCTCAAATGAGATACTTTCTTCTTTTGTTCTTTTCCAAATTGAAATTCATTCATAAACCACAAGATTTAATATATAAGTTGACGGATAAAATACATCCTCAAAAACAAGATTCCAAAGACCAGTTAGCTAAAACCTACATTGGAGCAATTTTCGAACACAATCTTAACAAAAGAAAGAGACTAGACAACGTAAAACGATTCAATAAACTAAAAATAGCTACACAAAAGCATAAGACAAACCAGTGCAAAAGATCTCTTGAGTAGCAGATAATAATAATCTGAATAAATCGATGCTGTCCTCGCATGCCATACAATACTAACCACTTGTAAAATCTAAAGACAATGTTACACCTATCAACCGGATCTATCGCTTCCACCCATCTCCTGCCAAACGGTACAACCCCACTTGTAACTAAGAACCAAGACTTCACAACCCGACCAGAAAGATGCTTCACAATCCAAACATCTCTCGGAAATGACTTGAACGCACTCTCTGACGTCCACTTTGCACCTAAATAGAAGTCCATTGTAACCTCCAACAACCAAGCTTCGTCGCTCAATATCATTGCACAACCACTAGAACCAAATATAATTTTGCAACTGAATGCGTGTCACTGCAGTAACCATAGATAGTCTCTAAAAACCAATAACATGAAACACACAAGAGGATCCAAAAGGTACACCACTGCCAATGTAAGCCCCTTACCAGAGACCTCTTAAACAAAAACCACAACTAAGAGAATAAGGATCAGAAGCTATCCACATCGGAAATGGCACCGACATATCACGACCACCTAAAGTAGACGAGGGGAGGAAGCACAAAAACCGACTGTTTCCGGCACTGGTTTGCAGTGACAGGCGATATCGAGACTCAAGGCAAGGGCCACCGACTGAGAGAGAAAGACGAGAAGCTTTCCCAGAAGTTCGGTGTAAGATAAAACTGCTATGGAGCTCTGATGACCTTCACCCACCGTCCTTCTCTTCACCCTGCCGCCATGGATCTGTATGGTTCATCCACATCAGGCACAACAACTAGATCCGGTGGCTATAGGTCTAGCCGGATATACACGCCCACTCCGAAAGTAGATCTGAAGGGAAAACTACTTCATGATCCATAGTCGACCCCTCTTTACCATCTCCTATACCAAATCTCTTTTTTCATCAGATCTGACATCTGAGAAGTGGATCTACACCAGATTTAAACCTAGGGAAAAAAGATATATCGATTCACGAGGATAGAAGCAAGGAGAGGCAAAACGAAAGAGGGAACTAAGGAATCCGGCACTGGTGCTACTCGCTACCAATGGAGAAGCTGGAGGCGAAAAGGTCGTCTGCAAGTTTTGGATGCTTTTTTCTAGAGAAAATTGGCTCTCATGCCTTTAACCGATACTTTAATTAGAGCTTTGCTCTTGATTTGATATTAATAATATCATTCCGAAAACAACCCTACTTTCTCACTGACGACCCTATGTGTAGCTGTGTCTGTGTCTGTGTCAGCAAGGCTATCAGCCTCCTTTAATCATTCCCCGAAACAAGTTGTCCTCTAGTTCTCTTTCTCTCTATCATCTCCTTTTTTAGTTTCCTGTATGTTTTTTTTGTTTTTCTTAGTTTTCTCTCATCTTCCTTCCTAATTATTTTTCATTTTATCTTCTCTCCATTTTTTCTTTTATCTCTTCTCACTTAAGAACTATCATCTTCTCGTCTTCTCTCCATCTTTTCTTTTCTCTTATCCCTTCTTTCTTTTTCAATTTAGTTCTCTAAGTATTATTTCAAACTTTACCCCAATCTACATCCAACTCTCTTCCCTTGAAACTTTCCCATATTTTCCATCATCTTTTAAATATTTTCCACTAATCAATCTTAGACAAACAAACCAACTCAGTGATTTGAGTTTGATATCAACTAATATATGATAATTAAATTATTGCTATTTAAAATGTTAAGGTATAATAGATTAGTTAAATATGTTACATTCATAAATTGCATGTAGCAATCACTACAACAAAATATGATTTTATGTTCTAATGAAAATAACATGAGACATAACAACTAATATATTTATTACCGTGTAAAAAAGAATATTGCGTCTATATAAATATGTATGTTTATTATATGGGTTGTATGAGAATTTTAAGTTAATACATATGTTAACAGCTAATACATATTTTAAATGATACATCAATTATTAGCAACTTACAATAGGGATTGTTACATGTTACATGTGTTGTTTTACTCGTTAACTTAAATTTTAATAACTAACTTATCTGTTACCTGATAAATTATATTCGTTAACTTAAATTTTAGCAATTAACTTAGTTATTATATGATAACTAATATTTTAGATTAATAGCTAATGCTAAATTATAAAGGTTGTTATTATGTTATTGATTTGTTTAACGCATATAACACTTAACTATTTAACTGGATATATGTGAATACC
Organism: Raphanus sativus; assembly: GCF_000801105.2. Classification (NCBI taxonomy): domain Eukaryota; kingdom Viridiplantae; phylum Streptophyta; class Magnoliopsida; order Brassicales; family Brassicaceae; genus Raphanus; species Raphanus sativus. The sequence goes on along the minus strand of NC_079516.1, from coordinate 38,849,658 downwards.
CTCGCAAGAGCCTCTTGGTTAGTTGATAAATTGTTTGATTAATGCTGTACATGGTATGATACTTGGTTTTTTAGTTGACAAATGCATTGATACATGGTTTGTGAGTTTATATGGTGCTTGTTAGATGGTTTATTATCAAATACATCAGTTTGTTATCCAAGACATGTTTTGTTAAGTGATACATACTTTGATATAAAAAATGAGCAAGAAAGAAGATTCAAAAAACTGAGAAATGATGGAGACTACGAGATAAGAAGAGAAGAAGTTCCACATATGTTTGGAACTAGATGAATGAGAAAGAAATAAGAATAAGAGTCATTTGCACAGAAAAAAAGACAATAACCTTTTAATTTGCAAGAATGGAAAAGGATAATGGGGCCCAACATTATCAGGTATAAAATGATTCTGATAACCCTACTAGACATTTTCTTATTTTAATAGGCAAAATAATTTTGCAGAAGTTATTTATGTATATACAAAAATAGTGGACCCCACTATTCAAGTTTGCTCTCTCTTCCTCTCGTTTTTGTTTCTCAATTTTTCTTGTTAGTTTTGTAATTTATTTATTTTAAAACTATTATTTTATTCAAAATTCTTTGTTCTCCCTCGGTGATTCCGCCATCTCTTGTTTCCTCTCACCACAAAACACAGAAAATGCTATTTCTTCAAACCTTATGGTTTCAAGTAAAATCAAAAGATTAATATCACATTAAATCATAGTCTCACATCACTTTATTATTCTGTACTTTCAATGCAAACTTTCGTTATCCATTGTCTCGGTATTCTTATGGAGATTTCTTAGATACGAAAAGATAATATAATAATTAACCTGCTAACATAAATTACTAATGTTTACGTATTTATTAGTTTAGTCGGCTAACATTCACTTGTTTAGCCAGCTAACAAATATTTTATATGTATTCAGATCAAACCTTTTCATGCAATATATTTGTTAGTTTAGCCGGCTAACATTTAACAAAATATTTTATACGTGTTCAAATCAAATTTTTTTCATGTAATATATTTGTTAGTTTAGCCCGCTAACGAATCTAACATTTGTTTCGTTTAGCCGGTTAAAAATATATATAAACAGTGATTTGCTAACAATATATATGTTTACCGGCTATTTGAACACTTGAAGAAAATTTTATTTTATAAAAATATAATTTAATAGTCCGTGTATGATTAGTGAATGGTTAAATTTTTTGAGGACATCAATCATAAGTTAGCAAGGTTACTTTTTGAGAACATCAATCATAAGTTAGCAAGACTATCCTCCGACATAACCAGACACTTATTGTTTTTAGCTGGTTTTAAAATTTGTGTTATATGGCTATTTGAACATTTGACTGCTAACAAACCAGTTACCCAGTTATTTTGAATGGTAGTTGGTTATTTAAATTAGAGGTCGACTAATATAAATAATTATCCGATCTCATTGGTGTCCCATCTCATTAATGATCCGATCTACCTTGTCCGATTCTTTTCTATTCTTCTGCTCTGAGAAATAGAAAAAAAAAATAAAGTCAAAAAGACTTAGATATCATCGAAAATGATGAAAGTTTAAAGAGCAAGGTAAAAAATTAGAGGAAGCAACATAATATATGGGTGGGACGAGACTTACGAGTTGGCAATAAAAATGAGTCACAATAACAAGAGCAAACACATGCAGAAGATCAGAAACAACAGAAGCAGAGGACTTCCTCGACGGTAACGCCAGCTCCGGCAAAAAAATATTATTACAAGAAGAATAGCTATTTCTCTGAAGGTACTGGTATGAATTTCATTTCTCAGATTCCTTCGTTTTATCCAACAAAAACACATAAGTAACAAGAAAATTTCAAAAAAAAACAGAGGAAAAGGGGGAGAAAATATTTTTTTATTTAATATCTGAAATATAAGCTTATCCATTAATCACAAATTTCTCTCTGATTTTCTTTGTACTTCTAAGAAACAGCACTGGGTAAAATTATGAAAGACATCAATGAAAGAAGGTGAAGTAAGAGTGAGAGAGAAAGCTTAGGCAAATTAGGGAACAAATGAAAGTGAGGCGGAGGAGAGAGAGACAAAAAAAGAAAATGAATTGGAAATGAAAATAAAGTAATAGGAGAAAAAAATGGTTTAATAGGTTTTGTTTAGGTTCTCATAGGGGTAACAGTGTCATTATGAAAATTGAACAGTGAAAATTCCATTTTTGCAAATATAGCTGTTATGTTTGTATATGAGTGCCAATTTCTCTAAGAATAATAAGTTTTTGTGAATGATTTATTTATGTAAAGAAAAGAGTGTGAAAAGAAAGAGAAAAGAGGGAAGAAAGAAACGAAAGAGAAGTGAAGTGAAGTAAAAGAAAAATGAAGCTTGCGTCGGTGAAAGAAAGAAAGAGAGAGAGTGTAAAAGTAAGAAGATTTGTGAGAGTGCCCTCTGCGATGGATGTGTCAAATGGGGAAAGATATTTTCATCCATTCTTGGATTCTATTGTATGACTTGTGTCTCGGCTGTCAATTTGAATGAACTCTCTAATATAGATTTCATTTATGGGTAATCCACTATTTCACCATTTTTCTAATGAGGTGGTTTTCTATCCATACTTTTATTCTTCTCTTTCCATTTTTTCTAATTATAATTTCTGACAAAAAAATTATAGAAGTAATTAGTTGGGATGTGACAAGTGGTTTTATCTTTAATTTATATTTATAGTTATACTATCTCTGTTTTAATATATAAGTAGTTTCAGATGTTTTTGTTTTTTTCACAATGTAAGTTGTTTTCAAAATCCAATGTAAAAAATAATATGAAAATAGTATTTAGATAAAAAGATAAAAGCAAAGTTAGAAATATGATTTGTCAATGTCATTGGTTCTTTTCTCCCTTTAACTAAATTTTAAAATCATAAATATGCATCTTTCTGAATATTTGTGCTTTTATAAAAAACTATTTACAATTTGAAACATAAAAAGTATAATTTATCAATCATGCTTTAACTAATTTTCAAAGCTAAAGTATAAAATTGTTGTATGGGCCTTTTTTTCTAAAGCAAATTTTTATTTAATTTAGAAACTTTATTTATTTTTCATTTTATTTCTACATTTACAATAGTTACAATTATATCAAAACATTCTACATACTAAATGCTACAATAAAATTTATATGGCTACATCGTAACCAATCAGTCCCTAGATGCTCTTAAATTTTTTTTATTATAGATAAATCATAATGTAATGATAAAAAAAAAGAAAATATAGTGTTTTGTAATATCTAAGTTTGTGGTATATGAAATGTTTTTAAAATTGATTTGACTACTTATGTCACTAAAATACACTTACTTTTTAGGTCACACATTTGTCTAGAACTCCACGGCTAACATGCTTGAGCTGGAGTAGTAGAAGAATTGGTGATCTATAGAGTAGTGAGTGGGACCAAAGCACAAGGAAATATCATGTGGTGTTTGTATGGTCACTAAATAATAATTTCGAATCTTTGGAAAAATTAATGTATTGTCCGTCAGGCAGAATGTGACATACAGACCAAAAGAACAGACGTGGGAGGCCCATTAGAGAGAGACGGTTAGGTGTTATATTTTCTATGTTCTGTAATTTGTATTTATCTATCAGACATTGGAAAAGAGAGACGCAAATTTCTCAGATGTCCCTCTCCCAGTATTTGATCGGATTTACTGGTTTAATTTAAATCCAATTTTTAGCACAATCCAAAACCGGCTAAAAGAGCAGGTCAACGGATTTTGACGAATGTCGGTCTGGTTTGAAAACATTGTTTTAAAGTTAGACCACAATTGTAAGTATGGTTATTTATAGACCAGCCCATACATAATTGATTAGACCCGAGTATCAAACTTATTTATGGGCCAAATAAACTGAATACTCTTAAAACATGTAAATTCTAAAAATTAACATTTGTATCTTTTTATCGGTTCAAATCTACAAGTTACAAATAATCAGATATTTATTTGGTTTTTAATTTTCATCAAACTAGTGTACTGTACATAGTCATAGTATGAGAGTTTCCAAATCAATACTATTAAAAAGGAAGGAGTTTTAATAAATCTACTTTAAAAAGTTGTTTGGACCCTTTTATTAATTAATTAATTTTTTGGTCTTACTTTTTATTTCTCTAACTATTTAATAGTCTACTAGTTTAAATGATCTCATTTATAGTTCTAATTTATTAAAACACTTCTTACCTACACGTCACTTATTAATTTCAGTACCACAATATGAATGATAAAATCCCAAAACCAAAACGTGATAATTAAATCCCACTACAATAACGATTGTGTTCCTTGGTGCACCAACCATTCAACATCAATCCATCACTACATGAAACTAATATGTATTGTAAGTCTATTTCAATACTTTTATTAAAATAAAAACCGATTTTTTCTCTTTAACATATGTTAACGCTGGAGACGTTACTAAAAATGTGGTTGTTATAATTCAAAAGTTTAATGCTGATATTGACATGCTAATCATATTCACTTACTTGATTAACACTTTTACTAATTTTGAAATTATTTTAAAGAAAGTTGATTGTTAGAATATATTGTACTTTGTTAGGAATATATTATATATACGATTTGTATGTCAATTACAGAAACGATTCATTTGTTATTTCGAATTTTGATCCACATAGTATACTACATAAAGTAAATAAAAATCAACATCACATATCTCAACCTTAATTTTTAAAATACTTATTATTTTGCCATATAATTTCACAACAGTTAAAAACATAAACACCCATTACAATTTCAGTACTATTCTAAATAATATTATTTTTACAAATTTATATTATTAGTACATAAATATTACTTTTTTGTTTTAATGAAAATTTCAAATTTTCCAAAATTATCTCTGAATTTATAAAATAAAATTAATTATATATTTCAAAGATAATTTTATCTCTTGATTTTTGGTCTTTAAACTATATATATCCATTAATTTAATTCTTTGCATCTATGATCCATTAAAAACTCATTCCAACAATCGTATGTTTAGTTTTATTAATAAACCTAAATACATTGTATTTTTTAAACAAAGAAATATATTATCTATATTGAAATTGTAATATTATTGATCATTACAAACTCATAAATTAAAATACATAACATAAATACAATGCACATATTTTATATGACAAATCAAATAGTTTGTATACTATTATAAAGTACATGAAAAGTTTAATCAAAATAATATCAGTTTTTCTGGGTTTTTACTGAGTTCACAAGGTTTATTGGTTCGACCGTAGGTCCAAATTTTTTAAAAAATTACTTATACTTTAATTCGTCTATAAACCACATATATTCTCCCACTAAAAGAGTTAATCATTTGTCTGGTTTTCCGGTTTTGGTTTGGTTCGGTAGCAAAGTAAATGTACTTAGAAAATTAGATGTAATTAATTTTTGTAGGTATATAATTTATATTTCGAAAATTCTGATAACCATTTGGTTTTCAGTTTTTCGGTTCTAAAGATATAGAATATGGTTGGTTATTATGAAATTTAGTCCGATATTGGTTTTGTTTTTTCAGTTTGGTATGATATTTCTGAGTCATAATCGAACTCACGTGAACTTCTCATTTACTTCCCCCACATCTTTACTTTTCAGCCATTTTTCTATTAATCCCTAACAAAAAATGAAAAGGTATTTTTTCTTTCTAAGAATAACCTACTGATTTCATTGACTTTGTTGAGTTAGCCTAGCCATACAACATGTTTTTAATCTGTTTGTATTTTATTTCTTAAGCTAAAATTAAGATCTATTTTTAGTCTGTGTTGACTATATATTTATAATATGTGTGGAGGACAAGGAAACATCACATAATTTCACGAGATTGATAAAGGATAACAAAAAGGTTTTGCATTGTATAGAAACAACCTTTTATCCATTTCTGAAATCATGAAGTGTGCTATTTTGTTTGTTGTTTTATGCGTTCTCATGTTCCAAGTTTCGAACATTGTAAAAGGTAAATACTGTATATTTTTCCTTTGATTTGGTATCCGCAAGTTGAGAACAGAACTGGATCCCAAAATTTGGGACCATTAACAGTTTTTAAAAACCATTATAAAACTTTCTTTTTATAATTTAAGGACCTATACATATATAAAATGTTAAAAGATTTGGGGACCAAAATCAATGTTTTATTGGTCTTGGTCCAAATCTGATCATGATTGTTGAAATACTGATTATTCCTACAAACAAAACTGGCGATAAATATAAAAGAGAGCAAAATGTAAAGAAAAAATTGCTCTCTTCCATCTCTACAAAACCGCCGCTGCTTGTATTTCCGGCCGACGGGTTTGGCTCCCTTAGCCACCGTCGGCCGGCTCTCCTTTGTCTTTTTCACTTTTCTCTTCGGTGCATGTGTAAATCGGAAGGTAAGGGTTCTCCGGAACCCTTTTTCCTCTGCTTTCCTCGGCTCCGGGATGAGGAGAACCTCTTATCTCTCTCATCACCGTTTTCATCTCCAGCATCGCATCTCATGATAGATGGATGGTTGGCTTATGGCCTCTGGGGCCGCGCCGTTTCCTTCGTCGGTGGTGGTTGCCGGCTTTCGTCTCTTTGGGTTTGCTCGCACTGCATGATGGGTCGATTGTGTGTGATTGGTGGCCAAGATCGGATGAGATCGCGAATTAGATGCTCTCTGAGGCTGTGGCGTAAGTGTTGAACCTGAATTCCTTTACTTCTGATACTGTTGTCGGAAGTGGCGTTCGGTGTTCGTTATGAGTTTCCCGGTGTTTTCCGGTGGGAAGTTTAGTGTTTGGTTTCAGTGGCGACTTCCAATTGAGGACAAAGACGATGACTTTGATTCTGATGGAGAGACGACCGGTGGTCCCGGCGGCGACTTTTTCGGCTGAGATGGAGATGCTGCAACCATCGACACGCGTTGTTCTGGATGCTTAGGGTTCGACACGTGGGGCGGTGGTGGTTGAGTCACAATCCTTTCATCTTGGGCTTGGAAGTTTAGGTGGCCTAATAGGCTAGGTTGTCTTTTTTTGTGTGGGCTCGGTTTTTTTGGGCCAGTGTGTATGTTGGTTTTTCCTTTAGCCTTTTTAGGCTTTATTAATAATACTTTAAGATGGCAAAAAAAAAAGAACAAAATGTAATAAATATATCGTGTCAATTATTGCAGAGCCGTGCCTACATGGTATTGAAAGAGGCATTTGCCCCAAGCCCCTATTAACTACATTTTAGGGCCCCTAATCTTAAATTTTTTGTTAGTCTAGTGGCTAAAATAGGTTTAAAGTAGTATTCACAGGTTCGATCAATTTTCCTGTTGATTTCAACTTTTTTTTGTAATTCAATTCTAGCTTCAGTTTATAGGCAAATTATTATATAACAATTATTTTTTAATATTTTAGAATTTATCTATGATTATGTGTAAAAATGATTTCTAATATGAAAATCTGTCTAAAACCTCTAATAGTCTTGGCATAGTACTCCCATTAATCATATATAGTTAATAAATAAGTTTGTGTTTTTTTTAGTATTTTAAATTTAGCTTTTATAGAACGGTTACATTAACCTTATGATCTAAGTATTCTTAAAATAATCTAGATATTATTTTATGTTTCTAAGACCATAGAAAACATACTCCAAGATTTGAATAAATAAAATACAAATGAATTTTAACATATAACTTCAAAAATAATATTAATTCAACATATTTGTCTTAGTATTTCTAATAAGCTATATATTGAACAGCATAACAACACTATTTTTATCTATGTGTTGTGTTTGTACTCTTTTATTTATTAAAAACATAGATTTGAAATATAATCACAAAACATAATGAGTAATAAAGTTATAAATGTATAAAATAAAACTTATTTGGCCGCAGGCCCCCAAATAGCCTCGCACGGCACTGAATCATTGTTTAGCAAAATTATTATTATTATTATTATTATTATTATTAAATTTTAGTGTGTTTCTTTATGTTGGTTGCCGGAAAATTGTAAAAGCGAATGGCCTAGACATGTGTAGATGGCATGGTAGGTATCCTGGAAAATGTGGCCCGGGAAAGTGTCATAACGAAATAAAGTCACCTCACAAGTTTCAGCGTTGCGATTGTAAAGATATTATTTATCTAAAGAAAGACCATCATGACTGCGATTGTTACATTAAGCCTCCTTGTCGTCCAAACTAAACGGCTGGTCGGCTGCTATTGATTTTTTTTTGGAACACTCGGCTGCTATTGATATAAGAAACCTCTTTGTCGGCAATACACTACCAGTCTTACCAATAAAATTCACTTACCAATAGAAAGGAGATGAGAGAGGAGAGTTTTTATGCTAATATGTTGTTAGTCTATATTTTTCTAAATTTAATTGTTTTATTATAGAAAATAATAAACGTTATGAGTTAATTATTGAAAATATATTTTCTTGTCGCAAAAAATATATTTAAATTTTATCTAGTGTTAATTTATATTGTCTTTCAGTTCTGTTGAAGTTTTTATTATTCATTTGAGAATATCTCAAAACAGATATTCCATAACAAATCGAATTTTAAAAATAAAACAGCATGAAATTCCTAATAAAGGAGAAATATTTGAAGCTACTTAATATTTTCTCTAAATCCAATCATAAAGCCAATCTGAACAATCCAAAGCGGGATAAGACTCTTGGAAACAACATAGCCAAGTGGTTAATACTTAAAGACTTCTACATTTAGATATGGGGGTTTGAAGCCCCATACAACACAACTTCTTGTAGATTATAAGATGTAAAACTTATCGATGGTTCCAAAATACTGCAGGCAGAACCGTTCGTTTAGGAATGTCTATCAAGGGTTTAGTACATGTAGAACCGTATGTTGATCCAAATGTTTCGAGGAGAGTTTCGTCGTGAAATCATTATCCTTAAAGTTATTCATCAAGATGCATATGTTATAGGTAATTGATCATCATATGTTATCCGTAAATGCATGTGGGTCAGAAATTGCCATTTCTGTATGTATATAGATCCATGCCTTGATTTAGATCTATTATCTTGTGAAAGCACTTGCCAAATACAGACAACTCAACAAATCAAGAAAGAACAATGGAATGTTTGGTCTGTTAGATATGATACGATCTATAAGAGGAGTCCCGTGAACTTTTCATTTGCTTATCCCACATGTTTACATTCGATTTACCTTTTCAGCTGTTTTAATTCATGATAACTAAATGCTCATTTCATCACATTAGTTTATGTTTAATATTATCTTGATTTCTGTATGAACTGGCAGAGTACACATACAAGTATTTTGTCTTCTCCCGCAAAGGATATTAATACTTAATTATTTTGTAGATATTTACACGTAGCAAAAGCTCTTTTTGAGGTAAGTCATACAATCGTAGATCCTAGAAAAATATTTAGCCATGTTCGTTACTCAAACGCTGCGATCGAGATGAGCGTCACAAAATTTAACGGAAACAAGGGAAGAATCAACGAAGGATTTGCTGCTTTTAATCGTTTTCAGTCGCTGAAGAGAGAGAATATGGACAAAATAAGTCGCTGTTATTTTCTGTCACCAGCGTTACCGGAGCTCTCTGATTATTTGATCGCTCCGTTTTCTATTTTATCACCGGAAAAACCAATAAAGCATAAAACTGTGAAGAAAATGCAGCTGCTGGTCTTGTTCTCAGTGTTACCCAAACCAACAGGTCTTTTGTTGATCCTAGAAAGACATGACTGCAGTAGATCTTATGGTAGATACTAGATAGAGAAGATTGATGTGGTGGTCCTAGAAGTTTGTTATTATATCATTTTTCAATGTATTATCTAAAACGGGGATATGTTTTTCTTTAATGTATACCTTTATTTTTGTTTCTATAATGAAAAATTTCAAAGATTTTTTAATTGGTATATTTTATTTATAAATGTTACAAATTAACCTTATTTACTTTTACTTTTTCAAAGATCTATGTAAAATTATAATTTTATTTAAACTAAATATTTTTAAAGATGATTATATACATAAAAGTGATTCTATTTTTATAAAATTTGTATTTCTCTAAAAGTATTTGTTTTATTATAATTATAAAAGTTCAGAATTTAAGAGTCCATCTTGAAAATAAAAAAATATAACTCTATAATAAAGGATTTTTTTTTGAAAAAAAATAGAGATAAGTTGGAGCATATTTTTCTATTATAGCATTTAGACATAAAAATAATAATGAATTGGAGCATTATGCTCGTAGATAATTTTTAAATGAATAATTAGACCATCTTCAATGTATTTCCTTATTTCTACTTCTAAAATAGAGTAATTCTTAAATGGAGATGGATTTCTCTCCAATGTATTCCTCTATTTTTGTCTTTATAAAAAATATTTTCAAAAGATTATTTTTAAATATTTTTAAATAACTTTTGTTTATGAAAGTTGATAACTAGGCCTATTTATTTTAAAATTTTATAATTTTTTCGAAAATTATGAATTTATTTAAACTAAAGTTTTATTAAAATACTATTATGTAAATAAAAATGTAATTCTATTTTTTCAAAAAAATGTATTTCTCTATAAAATAATTATTTTGGTTATAATTGTAAAAGTTTAAAAGTTAAAGGATTATTTTGAAAATAAAAAGTATGATTTTATAATAGAGCAATGATAATTTTTCATCTATAAATAGAGGAAAAAATAATAATCTCTATTTTAGAAGTGAAAATAGAAATGGGAAGAAATTTTTTTTCCCTGTTATAGCATATAAAGGTAGAAATAGCAATTAATTGTAGATACTCTTAGACTTACATGTAGATGCTCTTAGACTTACATTGTAGATGCTCTTATAGATATGATACTCAAATACACTGTAGTTGATATGAATAACATCTGTCATTTGATGGTTTAAAAAAAAACTATACTCAATCCCAAGAGGTCACAAACACTGCGTGCAGTTTAAATCATAACCATTGTTGTATCTTCTTATTTCAAAATATACTTTTAACTAATGTGTATTTTATTAATTGATGAAAATTTATAGTGATAAAGACCTGAAAATAAAATCTAAATGTATATTTTCATATTAATTTTGAGCTATTAATATTTTTAAGAACTTCTTCTAAATATTATGGCTACTGAAAAGTTTTATTTGGTAAGATTTATTTTTATAAGAATATCATGTTGAATTCATTTTGATCCAATCAAATCCAATGTAACCCGGTCGAACTCCAATAATCCATGACCAAAATATTTCTCTGTCATAATAAGACTCACGTAAACTTCTCATTTAGTGTTCGAATGGTGTAGTGAGAGAAAAACAGATCACCCGCAGGTGTAGTTCTCCTACCCTAAATTTACGTTTTCTGTTTTTAAAAAGCAGTTAGTGGGAGATCTGCTTGCAGTTTTATATTTTTTGTCTTTTTGTGAAAAAGCAGAAGATCTGCATGCAGATTTCACCCGCTAACATTTGTTGGTGTTGATATGTTTTTTTTCTTTTTTGGCCAATAAATTACGTTTTACAAATTACAAACATTTAACTCTAAAATTATCTGCTTTTATAAATAATTTTCATTTTATCTTACTTACAACTTTAGCGATACAACACTATTATTGTCTACTTATTTTTATTTTTATTTTTGACAAATGAGTTTTATACATACATATATATATATATATGTGTGTGTGTGTGTGTGTTTTAATTATAGTAAGTATTATGCAAATATATAGTAATAAATTTTAAATATGTATACTAATGGAAAAGATGTGTATTTTATTAAATTCGAATGTTTTCAAATTTTTGGATTTTAAAATGGTAGAAACATTGTTTTAGAACAGTAAAATGTAAATAAAATATTTTCATTCTATGTTACTTACAACTTTAACAATATAAAAACTATCATCGACTATATATTTATCTTTCTATTTTTGTCATATAATTTTACATTCATTTAAATTATTATATTTTTATAATGTATGTTTAATTATAATATATACTATGCAAATATAATAATATAATTTAAATATGTATACTAGTGGAAGATATATATATATATATATCATTAAATTTTACTGTTTTCATATTTAATTTCAAAATTGCATAACATGGTTTTAGTGTAAGATTTATTCCTGTTTATTTATATTTCTATATTATGTGTTTTGATATTTTTATTGTAATTTTTATTGTTTAAACATTTATTTATTTTTATTTGAACTATTTCATCATTCAAAACTATAATATTTGTTTACTCTACTTGATCTGTCCTGGATGATCTACTTGATTTGCATCTCTCCTACATGATCCCTTTGATATATATTTGTTCCGCTTGATCTGTAACGCTTGAATTCATTTTCCCATTCGGAACCTAAACCCCCCCTCTCCCCCCCCCCCCCTAATATTATATTTTATTGTAATTTTTATTATTTAAACATTTAATTTGTTTTATTTGAACTGTTTTATCATTCAAAACTATAATATTTGTTTGTTCTGCTTGATCTGTCCTACATGATCTACTTGATCTGAATCTCTCCTACATAATCTACTTGATATATATTTGTTCCGCTTGATCTGCAATGCTTAAACTCATTTTCTCATTCGGAACTATTTAAACATTTAATTTTTTTATTTGAACTGTTTCATCATTCAAAACTATAATATTTTTTTGTTCTACTTAATCTGCCATGCATGATCTACTTGATCTGAATCTCTCCTGGATGCTCTACTTGATATATATTTGTTTCGCTTGATCTGCGACCCTTAAACTCCTTTCCCATCCTTTCTGTATCAGATGGCTGTAGGCAGAGCTCCCTTACAAATTATTTGTCTTCTCCCACCAATAATTAAACTATTACTTTTACATATACAAATAAACATAAACTTGATATGATTAGATCCATTGATCACATCTTTCAATTTATAAACAAATTTAAGCTCACTCTAAGCAATATTGGGAATATTAGTTGAGACTTGAGAATTAACACCTCGTTTATTTTATGTTTTGCAAACTATCATTTATTTATGATACAACGCTAACAACTAAATAAATACGAGGTCTTCTAATTAAGACCAATTTTTTTCTTGGTAAAAGATTACACCCAGCTTACTACTAGAATTTCGTCTTAACTAATAATTTGTTAGCAATATTTTACCTTAATCAAGGTAATCATTATTGGTACACCATCGACAATATCAACTGCTACTATCGCTGGTCAAACAGCAGACCAACGACCGGTTATTATGTAGAACTCGCGTTAAGTTCAAGAGTGATTACATTATATTACAAAGTTTCCATGATATCCAATAATCTATTATTCTATTAAAATAGAAGTACAAAATTAGATTAATCTTTAGTTTTTTATTATATTTACATTATCATATTTACATTGTCATGTCACTGAAGTATTAAATGAGACTATATTTAAATATAATTGTTTTTTCCTAATTTAAATAATACTCCTTAACAAAATCTAGACTACCTTTAGATTTAAGCATTTAATATTTTTTCCTAATTTAAATAATAGATTTCCTTAACAAAATCTTAACCAAAATATATTTCCTAATATATAACATATAATCAATTTATATAACATAAAAATAAAATATAATTTTTATATATTATTAGCATAATACTTCCTATATAAGTCCAATTAGTTATAAATATAAGATTTGTTTATATGATACACTATGATCTAATAGATGATTAAATCACAAAATATAATTATTTAAAACTAATAAATAAAATCGTTATGTTTTAAAATGTTATATTAACAATTATGTAATACATTTTAATTTACAAATATATATAGTATACCATTAGTACATAGAAAAAATTTAAAGTGAAATAAAATATTTATACGGTCACGGGTCAAGCTCTAGAAATAAACAAAAACAGCGCAACATTATTTTTCTTTAACAAATTTATTTTAGTAGAAAGTATAGTTCCAAATATGGTTATATGTTTTATGTATTTATAATTTTATTTTCTTTGTTTTTGAGGGATGCTAGGATTTTTGAATTGGAAAAAATTATGACTCAACTCTATATTATTTTAATTAGGAAATTTAACATTTATATCAGAATATTTTATTAAAATTTTAATTTTAATTTTTATTATAACTGCAAAGATAAATTTCCAATCTAAATTTATATTTAAATATTACAAATAAATCATTTAATATTAAAAAAATTAAAAACATAAAATAAATACCCGCCCGGTCGGGCGGGTCAAGATCTAGTACGAATTAAAAATGAAAACAAAAAAGGTATCATTCTCTATTTTTTAACAAAAAAATAAAGACAAAAGGAGAAAATGATCATTAAAAAGGCAAAAAAAGAAGAGGCTATGCCATCTGTCATCCTATGTAGCCGTTGCACCTTCCTCATTCTTTTTAAATACTCTTTAAAACATTTCCTCATACGCTCCAAACAAGTCTTTTGAGTTTTTCTTGATGCCGATGGTGAGAAGATCAATCCAAGAAGGAGTCTTGATGATGTCTTCATCGTCTTCCTCCACAACCACAAGCAGCAACGGAACCGACTCCTCGGACGATTCTCTCAGCCCCTCCGCCTCTTCCAAAAGCTTCGTCCTCACCACTCTCCCTCCCCCCATCACCGGCGCGTACAAGCCACTCGCCGTCCTCTCCGCTCACGCCGGCTCCGTTTCGTCCTTAGCGCTCTGCGGGGAGTTCTTGCTGAGCGCGTCTCAGGGGAAAGACATCATCGTCTGGCAACAGCCAGATCTCAAGATCTTCGCGAAGTTCGGACAAGGAGACGGGTCGGTGAAGGCTTTGGTGAGCGTGGGGAGCAAAGTTTTCACGGCGCATCAGGACAGCAGGATCAGAGTCTGGAAAGTATCGCGGAGAAGAGGGTCCGAGAATGCTTTCAGGCTCGTCGACACGCTTCCCACGACGAAAGATTACTTGGGGAAGTTTATGAAACAGAGTAACTACGTTCAGACGAGGAGGAACCATAAGAGGCTCTGGATCGAACACGCGGATAGTATCTCGTGCCTTGCGGTACACGCCGGGATAATCTACTCAGGGTCGTGGGATAAGACGCTTAAAGTGTGGAGGTTGTCGGATTTAAAGTGTCTCGAGTCGATCAAGGCGCATGACGATGCTATCAACGGTCTTGTCGCTGGAGATGGCAGAGTGTACTCTGCTTCTGCGGATGGGAAGATCAAGATTTGGGGGAAAGAGAAGAGGAAGAAAGCTGATTCGTCTTTGTCTTCTTCTTCTGCTTCTTCTTGGTCACATGTTCTGAAAGCGACACTGGAGGGTCATGCGGAGGTATCGGTGAACTCGGTGGTGGTTTCCGGGGAGGGGAAGTGGGTATACGGAGGAGGGTCAGATGGGTTTGTGATGGGATGGGAGAAGAGAGAGAAGGGAGAGGACTTTGAGGAATGGAGATTAGGGTTTGAGATGAGAGGACATAAGATGGCAGTGCTGTGTATGTGCGTGGTTGGGGATATGGTGTGTAGTGGATCGGCTGATAAGAGCATTGGGCTGTGGAGGAGAGAAGAGAGTGGCAGGCTTTGTAAATTTGGAGTCATACAAGGGCATGAAGGTCCGGTCAAATGCTTGCAAGCTTCTCCCAACAATGTTGGTGCTGGATTCATGCTTTACAGTGGAAGTCTTGACAAGAGCATAAGGGTTTGGTGGGTTCCAAAACAAGTCGATGTAGAAGAAGAGAAGAAACCAAGTTTTAAGACATTGTTGATGCAACAGGGATGAGTAGATACTCGCATTAGATGTTTGTTTTTTTTGGTTTTTAATATACGATTTGGTTTATATTTGTGATTTGTTATTCAATTTGTAAAGTTTTTTACCATGATATAAATGATATTTGATTCGTTTTGATAGACTTGCGTCTCCTGCAATCAGCAGAAACCTTATACCAACTGTTTTGGTCCTAATGATAAGGTCCCATGCTTTGGGATTGCCTTTGCTTTGTATTGAAACTGTAGCAACTAGCAATGTGAAGATGGCTTCGGCGTTGGACAATACTATTGTTGCGGTCAGCCTACTTTTTGAGCGTTGATCACCGTCCAATTATCAAAACAAGAGTTATGCAACTTTCTCAATCCTTATCATGCTTTAACCATGTCCAATTAATGTTTTTAATTATTTAAGCAGATGCACCCATCATAATGGACCAACCTGGTGTTTTGGAAGTGAAGCATATATCCATTTGTTTAATCAAGAAAAAGCAGAGTTCCTCAGTTTTCAAATATAAAAAATGAGATGAGAAAGCTTTGAAGGGATGCATGTAGCCAAAAGCAGAAGTGCTAACATGTGTGTATATGCCTTTCTTTATGAAGTTGGAAGAGATTAGGTGAAATGTGATTAAAACCACCCTAGAAAGATACATTATCATATTCCAGTACCAAAGACAAAAACTTTGAATAGTTTAGTATGAAACATCATCATCAAAAAGGGTGGTAGATGCACTACACGTGTGTTGACCTTTGAAGGAGAAACATAAACCCTACCTTTGAGATTCTATAGGCATCTTAATGACTTAATCTTAAACTAAGACATCAAAACATCCCCGAAAAATGTAGATTACATTACCTACTTAGAAGAGAAATTGACCTTCCTGTTCTGGTAGTCACCTCTTGAGTTTCTTCTGTAGTTAGTGTTGTAGCCACATGATTCATCTCTTCCTCTGTTTCGCCTACCCCAGCCATCACTCGATCGTTTCACATCCCATTCTCTTCGATTAGTCTCACTCACTCTACTTGTTTGCCAACCGCCTCCATTAGCCCCATACTCTCTCCGAGTTGTATTGTCAGGCACAAAGCCAGCTTTCCATGGATTGTAACTCTTTGGCTCCCTATAATCCTGACTATATCTCGTACCACGCCAATCCTTCGTCTCCGTAACTTGATTTACCGAATCTCGCTTTCCCCATCCATCACTTCCCCAACCTCTATCATCATCCCACTCCTTACCAGAGCAACCTCCCCAGGTAGTATCTTCTGCTGTCTCCTTTCTACAACTAACCTTGGCTTCCCAAGGATCCTCGAGCATTTCACACTCTTCGGCTGGCACACTTTCAGAACCTTTCGCCTTCTTGTTTTGTTCCCATCCATCGTTTCCCTGTCCCCATCTGTCATTACCTCTATCTTTAGCTCCCCACTCGACCTCCTTCCAGCCCTCAGTCGTCAAGCAATCCCCAGACATTGTATCATTTCCTTCTTCCCGCGGCCTTGTTCTATCATTTAGATGATCTCCACTACTCTCTTCCACGTTCCATCCACTACCTTCCCACGGAACCTTCAACATACGAGTCTCTTCAATAGGGACAAGGTTACTACAACCACTCCAACTCCTGTCTCTCCGCCCTCGTTTCAAACCAGACTTGGCCTCATCAGGAGGCGCATAGTAAGCACCTTCCAACTCCCTAATCAGTTCAGGGTCAACCGTAGTGTCCCAATCCACTTCGCTAACGTAAAGATCCGGATCAGGAGGAGAGATATCACAGCGAACTCCATTGACTTGAGACCAAAACCGTTTCTTCTCGTTGTGGAAAGTCTCTTGGCAAGCGGAATCATCCCAAGTGATTACGTTACCTGTGTACCAGCTCTTGAAGTCAGTAGCTTCAACTACTTTTCGCCACGGCACTGATCCAATTACTTCGCAGAATCTCTTCTCCCATACTGGAATCCCATCATCGCCTTCACCATAACCTAATACAATACAGTAAAACACACAGATAATCTCAATCACTAGTGAGAACAATAGTTCCTCAGGAGACGGAAACTGAGATGAATTAAGATTTATATTTACCAGAAGAAGAAGGTCTTTCGCTATACCATCGCGAAGGAGATCTGCGACGGTTGAATCTGGATCGATTGTTCCACTTTCCCATCGAGAAGCCTCAAAGGGATGACGATTGATGTTTGGAGAGCAAAAAGAATGGTTGAGATCGGAGAATCTAGGGTCTTGCGGCGGGAGAATTTGGGCGGAGGTGACGACGGAGCGAGTTTGAAATTGCAGCAGGAGGAGGAGTGAAGTCTATTCTCGTTCGGTGGCGACTATTCAACTTCTGGTTCTGTAACGGCTCGAGTTCATTGCGTTTGGGCTATTAATGGGCCTAAAAGAGTAGGCATTTGTAGGCTTATAAGAATATATAATTGGGGTAATAGGAGTATTGAACAAGCCACGTGGACCCACACACCGCACCAAAGTCAGGTCTTTCTTCGCTTTTTATTTTGGGCCTGTACGTTTTCGAAAACGCGGGAGTTTATTAGTCGGATGCGTGGACGGTGATTTGGCAATGGTGAATGGGGGAAGTTGGAGGATCAATGGTAATGGAAATCTTGCAATTTATGGGTTCTGATGGGTAATTGAGTATGTCATTTTATTTGATTAGACCTAATCCACCCATTTCCCACAATGCATAAAATGTATAGCAGCGCCCCACAAAGCGTCGTTATTAGGGTTCAAAATTCAAAAGACCTGGCACTATTTGGACCATTTTAAACCAAAAGTTTTGTTGCCTAGCTTGAACAATACCTCAAGAACTGCTTTATTTACCAAAAGAAATATACTAACAGACGACGCCGATCACGCCATATCTAAAGTGAAAAGAACCGAACTTACCAAAAAATATAAGAAGATTATCACAGCATCATCATTTCTCCTCGTGTTGTAATCTCAAAGTCACTCATTCCATTGCTACTACGGTTTTGTGTATTTCTGGCACAACTTTCCATAGGTGTAGAACTCACCTGCAAACTTAATTACCAGTCAGTAAAATTAAATTAAGTAATCAATGTTTTTCCTCAAATCAAATGCTTCGAAACGAGCATCCACAATGCAAGTGATTCTAATCATGTCCCTCCTCTTATCATAGGAACTTGTTCACCAACAACACCAAACTTTGGAACTCTCTTTTCCAGTGTCCAAACAAAATTTCTACATTACATTCAATTAGTTGTTTTACTTTTACACTACTAAGTTAAATTGCCACGGTAACAAGTTTATATTGTTTTAATTTTTCAAGTTTACGCATGTCTTTTATTTTAGTACTAGATGGTTGCATGTCAAGATTCTTGTTTGTTTTGTACGTTTTTATATAAACTGATTTTAGAAAAGAATAGGTTTATATTAGTTTCAAACGAAATTACTGACCAAAATGTTTTCAATATTTATCCCCGAAAAAGCAGCAAACTATTGCCTATCGAACTAGTACTGGAAACTAAATACGCATGTATCCACGTTTATGCGTTTTGACCATAATTACTGAAACAATACTAAAATAAACAAACATACGCATGTATCTGCGTAGATACACTGACCATAACTACTGAAACATACGCTTGTTGAGTCATTAGGTGAAACGAACAATCATCATTCAATTGCTCCACACAATTCAGTAGCATGGCGTCGCCTTCAAATTCGATTCTCTCTTAATATTTGCTTTATTTTCTCAGACAAATCTTTCTTCTCTACTTTTGTAGAAAATGCTATGATCTGAAAAGAAAAACAAAAATATAAAGAAGAAAAGTGGGCCTTATTTTAAGACAAGAAAAGGTAAATTGCACGTTGTGGAGCATTCAACCCTCTGACAACATCATTTTAGTTTTAACTTTCTCCCACTCTCGCTACCCAGCCTACCCTCCACTCTCCATTGCTTCCACTCTCTACAGCATTCACGCGCCAGCCATGTGAATGACTCACGCGCCGATGATTGTTTATTAATTTCATAAAAGACATTAATAATGAGCTCTTCGTTTCATTTAATTGTCGTCGGGTTGGATTGGGTTGTTTTCGATTTTATTTGATATCGTAAATACGTATATAAAAATCAGTGTATGCCTCGTTCTTTGAAACCAATACCAACGGTTAACGATGCTACTACCATTAGGTCCATTACCATCGATCTTTATTTATTTCATCACTCCTACAGTCCCACTCTCACTCTCCTTACATTAATTGCCACTAAGAGCATCCCCATGAGTGAAACTAATGGGGGTTCACACAATTCCAAAAAAAAAAAAATATTAAATAAAGCCAACAGTGATGAACTTCACTCCCGCGAGTTCTTGCTGATGAACCTGTATCATCACTATTTCGCGGGCCCCACGACACGTGGCGGCCCGCGGTTAGTCGATTATTATTATTATTATTATTATTATTATTTTTTAGAAAAAAATGTCGAACAGTAAAAAAAAAAAAAAAATTTAGATGGAGATGCTCTAACTATTGTTAGTGACATGAATGATACTCCCTCTGTTTCATACTCCCTCCGTTTCATAATAAGTGTCGTTGTAGAGATTTTTTTCGTTGCAAAATAAGTGTCGTTTTCGAATTTCAATGCAGAATTTATTAATTTTATTCTGTATTTTATTTTTATATTGGTCGAGATACATGGGTAATGATGTTTTTATATGGAAAATATGCAAAATTTAATGATTTCTTAATCCGTGTGCACAACTCTAAAATGACACTTATTCAGAAACAGAGGGAGTAATAAGTGTCACTCTGAACTCATTTTCTTGTTACACAAAGAGTGTCACTTTAAAATTCCAATGTAAATTATACTAACTTTCAGCTGAAAATTAATTGCAAACTGCATTGATTTTATAAATAATTTTATTTATCTAAAATACTATTGGTCAAAAATGTATAACTAATTACAACTTACATATATTTCAACAACTTTCTTAATCTGTGTGAAAAATGTCACAACAACACTCTTTAAGAAACGGAGGGAGTACTAGAGTGTCTTGTGGAATGGTATTTGGTCGCTTTTGGAAACTTATGTTGTTTCCAATAAACGCTACCAGGTAAAAGTTATGAAACCAGCAAATGCTCAAAGTATTCAGATTTGTAAATTTACTTCGGTCGGATTAAGATTGGTAGTCTTAAAAGATAAGACCATTGATCGATTTCAGCGTGTTACCCTTCCACATGAATCCTGCTTATCCTTTTATGTATGGTTCAAATTGTGAATGTTTGACGCTTACGAAAAGATATTTTTTTTTGTTTAAACTAATCCATTCATATATAAAAGGTTTAGACATTGTTTAAGGCCCACATAGCCTGTTTGGCAACAGAGTCAACTTTAACATTAGCTGCTCTTGGAATAAAGATAAACATGATTGAAATAAATGCAGTAGATAGAAGGTAGATATCACGAAAAACATCATAAATCTCTAGTTTCATCTCATGCTTGATAATCGTGTTGATCAGAATTTGAGAGTCGGAGAAGAGCGTGATGGAGTTGATTTCTTGATCTCGAGAAAAGATCATGGCCGCTAGCACCACCAAAGTTTATGCCATAAGGGGCGACGAGACCGAAGTCGAAGTCGTTGCATGTTGAGATGAAGAATCCCGATCATCAATGATCCAACCCAATCCTACACATCCCGTTGATGAATTCCAAGCTGCGTCAGTGAAGATAGAGCAGGATCCAACTCGAGTAGGATTAGGTTTCGATCTGATCAAAGGTTTCAGAGGGGTAGGATTTGGAGGAAGCTGAGCCATCACCCATTCTCTTGCGCTTGAGATTGCTTTCTGGAGAGTCTCTTTTGGTGTTGTCTGGAGATTCTCGAAGATCCGTTGGTTCCTAGTATTCCATAAAGACCAGATGACACCAGCTGCTAAGGTTCCTGGTCCGAGCCCTATCGGGGAGAGAAGGTATTTTCCTTACCAGCTCCCATCCTTCCCGTGCTGAGGAGACGTTTCTGGAGTTGATTGTCTGTATAAATGGAGCCAGATCCCAAACTTTGAAAGCAAAGGAGCATCCGAAGAGGAGGTGAGTGATTGATTCTTCTTCGTTACATCTTACGCATAGTGTAGAGACTGGGATATTACGAATTGTGAACTGTTCTCCTACTGGTAGACCATTATGTAGGGATCTCCATATAAATACTTTAATTTTCTCTGATGTTTTGATGTTCCAGACATTTGGGAGCCATTCAAGAGTTGCGGCTGGATACATAGGTGCTGCATTAACCCTCTCCTCCGTCGCTACCAGGTAACCCGATCTCGTTGAGTACTCACCTGAAGGATTCTTTAGCCAAACCAGTTCGTCTAGAGCTTTGAGTTTGCTAGGTCTTAGCTTCAAAATGTGCTCTTTGTATGCTGGGAGGATCTCATCAATATTTGCTATATCCCGTTCAGATGTAGGCATGAGTAGGTCAAAGACTTTGAGTTCTTGATGGGCGTCAGGAACTGGACCATACGGTCTGAGATGTTCGGAATGAGATAGCCATGGATCCTTCCAAATGTTGATAGATTCTCCCATTCCCACCATCCATCCTAGCTACTTAATCAGTAGATATCTTCCTATTAGAATGCTTCTCCAGCCATGGGAGGAGGACTTCAGATGTTTGCACGTGAGAAAAGAGTATGTGTGACAATATTTCCCAAGCAGACAACGAGCTAATAGGCATGTAGGATTCTTTAGGATACTCCAGCCAGGTTTTGCCAGAAGTGCATCGTTAAAAGAGGTAATTTCTTTAAAGCCCAATCCTCTTTTTTCTTAGGTTTAGTCATTCTGTCCCACGAGATCCAAAACATCTTATCCTTATCAGGTTTAGAATCCCACCAAAATCTTGTTAATGTAGATTGAATGTTCGAGGTTAGTGACTGAGGGAGTTTGAAGCACAACATGGAGTGAGATGACATCGGTGCAAGGACTCTTTATCATTATCATCTTTCTAGCACAAGAGAGGAATTTTGAAGACCAGCTCGCAGCCTTTTTCTTGGTTCGATCCACCACAGCAGTAAAAAGGTCTTTCTTCTTCCTGCCGAAGAGTTCAGGAAGGCCAAGGTATTTTTCCATTCCCACCTCTTTCTCAATTCCAAGCGTCACTTTCATAAGGTTTCGAGCCACTGTACTTGTTCTCTTGGAAAAACTAGATAGAAGATTTCTCTTTGCTTATTAACTGACCCGAGACTGTTTCGTAAGTAGCAAGTAGATTTCTCCTTACAAAAAGATATATATTGTACATATTTTCAACAGATTTCTAAAGTTCGTAAGAATTTGTTGATCGATATTTATTTTTTTACTAAAACTTAAGCTCAGTAATTATAAATGTTTTAAATCGTTGGAAACTCCTTAAAAATTTCAGTACAAAACTTTTAGTTTATGTGACATTAAGTCTTATGTAATATTTTTTTTCTTAAACAATCTCAACCCTTAATTATAAGGGTTTGCAAGAGTTGAAGTATGCGAAAACTTTTTTTTTCCGTTTTCTAGATTGCTGAATATTTTAATCTTTTTTACGAATTGACAAAATGTTGAATTAAAACCCTAGACCGATTTTAATATACAGTAGTTTTATGAAAAACAAAAACTCATCTCCAACTGTATATTACTTACACATTTTAAAATAATCAGTTTTCAACTACATGCATCCACTATACTTTTCAGATATAAAAGTATATATTTATTATATATAAATAACTATTTATCTTTCATGCAAATTCGCAGCTTAAAGACGTTATACATAGAGCTGGCCACGGATCATATAATTCTATATTTTAGTATTTTTGATTTGTTTCGTAATTTACGGATCTCCGATTTTCCTATTTATTTTGTTTCGCAAAAATACAGATATCCAGAAAATTTATGGATATTTACGAATGTAAACATATATTTACGGATATTTCATCCACTTTGTTTAATACAAGAAAATCAAGAAAAAACAATACCAATTTAAATTTTTTAAAATTATATTTTATAAAATAAAAATATAAAGTAAAAAAAATAATGAAATTCTATGCTTTCTAAATTTTATAAATTAATAAATTTTCTTATAAAATAATTGTTTTTAAGAAAATTGTACTTTTTGTATAAAGATTTGGTATTATTTTTTTAATTTAATATTTTATAATTAATTTTAACAAAAGTTAATAAATTATATGTTAAATAACAAGGATATAAGATTATACATTCAAAACTCTATATTTAATCGTAAATGTACATGTATCTGTACAAAAGTAAGAGCAGAATGTATATCCATTTTTTATTTTTTTCAATATTTATGATTTACTTCGTTTTTAGTGGATACTAGTTTTTAGTATATGTTTTTTTCTTGAAGATTTACGAACATCCAAATATTTAGAATCGAATCGAAATGAATAAAAAGTCGAATCAAATTTGATGGATAATATGTCTAGCCTAGTTACACGTTCCTAGCTAACCAAATTCAGGAATTTTGGTCTTTCTCGGTTCAACAATTTCTGACTAGGTGTCATACATTATGAGATTTCTCAACAGAAAAATGTATTAGTATGCGCTTGTTGATTACCTGGGAAATGCGCTTGTTGATTACCTGGGAAAGGACATGATTTGACATGTCACATATGATATACTCCACAATATTTGGCGTATATTTGTGGAGATGTCTCCACAAGTCACAACTTCTGGCATATATCTCCCCACACCACATTGGCCTTTGTGTTGCCTCGTGGGATCTCACTATTTTTTCTTGTTTTTTTTTTTTTGATTAATCAGGGGATGATCCAAAGACTTTTTAGGTCCAAAACTAATCTCTCTGAGGCCGACGGCAACCCACGTATTCTTGCGATTT
Source organism: Raphanus sativus (assembly GCF_000801105.2). Classification (NCBI taxonomy): domain Eukaryota; kingdom Viridiplantae; phylum Streptophyta; class Magnoliopsida; order Brassicales; family Brassicaceae; genus Raphanus; species Raphanus sativus. The sequence goes on along the minus strand of NC_079516.1, from coordinate 38,825,172 downwards.
AACGCTAGCCCCGATGGCCAAGTGGAATCGAATCCAGGACGGAAACTCCAGCCGGAGCCTCTATACCACTAGGCCAAGACAACTTGGTTTATTTCTTCTTGTTTTTCTATTGCAAAAAGTGACCAGTTACGGAGAAGTGTTTGTGATAATTTGTGAAATGAAATAACTGGTCACTTTTTGGGACAAAATAACTGGCAACTTAGTATATTAAAGCATTTGGCTTTCTATTAGTATTATCTTTTTCATGATCCTGACTACTTTTAACATTTTCACCCGAAATGAATCGAGTTGTGAATTATTTTTTATTTAAAGATTCCACATCTTACCTAGGAAGAGTTGGCTCAACTGGAAAAGAATCCAAAACACTTGTGTTAGAGATCTTCAGTTTGAATATGCTGATAACATTGAATGAGATCAAACAGCTGGCCTTTGTCTCCTATCCTAGAAGGATTAGTCGGGTTCAAGAACCTCCTAATTACCCAAAAAAAAGATTCCACTTGCTTCATTTCCGTTAACCTATTAAACTTCGTTTATCTGATGAATCACATATGAGAGTTACATGCTTTATTAATTAATTACTTTTTGAAACTATTATTAACTGTTAAGAAAATAACTAAACAAACCTTTTATTTTGTACGGATCAAGTTTGGTTAATAACAAATTTAAAATTTGGATATAATTTTTAACTAATGCTAAAATCTTTTTGTAACTATGCTTATTTAGGACTTGGATTATTTTAGACTCGAGTATTCTTAGATATCATATGAAGATAAATATAAAAATAAGTATTTGAAATATTTAGTTTAGATATTATATCAAAATAAATACAAAATATTTGAAATATTTATTTCAGTTTCAGATATTTATTATGAATACTTCTAGGATCGAGTTTTCTGAAATTTTGGATTTTTTTCAGCATTGCTCACTAACACTTCGACTTCATATATATATTACCACCTTATAAAATCCGTTAGTGTATTTTTTTATATTTTTGATCGGAGATATGATTCGATGCAAGAGACTTGCAAAAGAGACTTCCAATGCTGATGCTCTAACTATATTTGTTCTGGGTATTTTATATTCCCCATGTTTCACACCTTTGGATTTCTTTCATCTTCATTTACAATCTTAAACCATCATCTGGCATGGTGGAACAAGAGCGGACAACAAGCAGCACGAACATGAACGTAAGACGCCGCCATTCACGCTAACTTAAAATGCATATGTGTACTCTCTATGTCTATGTGCTACTGTTTCTGAGAGAGATTAGCTGCAATTAAAAATGAGATCAACTAATTTTGAAACCGGAACAGAATCTCTAGATTATTCGTTTCCCCAGCCAAGTACTTAGGCCTTCTCTCAACGTGTCCTACTTAGGCCTTCTCTCAACGTGTCCTGCAACCTTCTCTCAACGTGTCCTGCAAAAAGCTTAATCTGTTTCTGATACTTTCTTTCGTCAATGAAATTACTGGGTTAGCAAACCCTTTCTCAAAAAAGGAGAAATGAAATTACTGGATTATTAACCCCAACTCAAAAGAATATGGCCTTCACATTCGTTTGGTCTCAGAGGGATATGACGAATTGACGCACCTTCTTTTCCACATTTCACATAATAGAAGCGACATCTAGTTTGAAAGTAGACCCACAAGTTACGTAGCTATTTTGTAATGTTGTGATTTTAATTTTTGGCACTCAGTCTCTAGCGCCTGCCCCACCATACGCCACTGTCCGTGTCTTTGGTAAAATCATTAATGATACACATAACATCACGCATTTCATTTAATACGAATACCTCTTATACCTTTCTTCTTTACATGCAATGTAACATTCTTCCTCTTTTGAAAATCACGGTAATAGCCATGGATCAATCACCTACTCGCTTTCACATACTTTCCACCTCATAGATGTTACATTTAATAACGTTGACACAAAACCTACTTCATAAAAATCAAACCTAAAGATTTGTAGTTGTAGAAAAAAATAACCAAAAGTGGATGTCTGTGGGTTTTTCAAGCTGGAGAGTGGTTAGACTGAGAGAGTAGCTACTGCTAAGGACAAGAAGAGAGTTGCTAACACTTTTCAAACCCATATTGTAATCTCTTTCTTCTGTAAATCTGTAGAGAGATTACACTTCTTGTCCTATATATTTATATCATATCATATTACATCATCTTCTGAGGTCCATAAACATTACACATTAAAACTAGAGAAATGGTACAACAATCTTTTTTTTTCTTCTCTTCACTTCTCTATCTCTTACATCAATTTTCCTGCTTTACTTTTATACCTCTGCATCTTTTTGTTATTAAGAGTCTCTACATTATTAGTTTTTTTAACTTACCTCAGTTTCTTTCTTTCTCACTTCTCTTCCTGCAACAACAAAGACACATAAATGATTTAACCTAACAAGATTGTTGGTTATGTGTTAACCATCCATTGAACTACTCTTTCTACCTGTTTATATCCCAACACGACATGCTGGTCCACCCCTACCGGGTAACATCCCAAATGCCGGCGACCTGATTCATAAAACAGTGTTAGGTTACCATTTACTTGATATTAATCAGAAACATAAAACAATGGTTGCATCATGAGACCTAGGCATTTGGCAGTTGAAAGAGTTGAAGGAGTCAGAGAGTGTAGAAGGAGTAGAATTATCATCATTATCAGAAGAAGGAGACCACAGATCTGATCCATTATTGTCCACCGAATCAGCAAACAGAAGCAAATGATTAGTTGACGATGCAAATGGACTATCTGGCAAGCATTCCTCCAACCTGTAATAATCCAAATAGAATTTGCTAGTTAACCTCACATAGCTTCAAAATAGATAAAAAAAGTTCATTAGTCATGAGTAAACCTACTTCTCTTGTAGATTTATTGTATCATCATCAGATCCTTCTTTGGAACTTCCTTTCCCTATCTCTCCTCCTGCTTTAACCCCACCTGGGCGTGGAGACACAAGTGTCTGGCTAAAAGGATTTGGAGAATGAATGTGTGTAGATGGGGAATTGAGCTGGAAATGATTCTTAACGTCATGAAGCTGCAGATTCATTAGCCTTCTGCTTTGAAGCTCAAGAATCTCTTCTTCAAACTTACTCCTCCACATAACATCTTGGGGGTTGTTATAGAACCCTCTCCCTCCTGCGCCACAATCAAATCACTATGGAGCGAGAAGCAAAAGGTTTCTTCAACTAAACTCTAAACGACAAAGAGCTTTAGTTTTTGTTTACCTAAAACATCTCTGGGGCTAGAATCAAGCCCTGTTGGGGACAATTCTAACTCTGTTGTTTGGTTAGTTCTACAGGAAAGAATAAAAGAACGGTAAACACAAGGATTCAAGGAACAATCAAGCCCAAAGTACTAGTTAAGTACCTGTATTTGTCAGGGACTTTGCCTTTCTCCTTGTAAGGCTTAACAAGAACCCTTGAATCACACACAAAGTGAGGGTTCCCTTTGGCAAGAATGCTCTTGACAGTCTCAGGGTACAAAAAAGTCACAAACCCAAACATCCTCTTTTGCTGATATGGTATCCTCACATCTTGAACTGGTCCAAAAGTACTAAACACAACCATAACAACATCTTTTAAGTCAAACTAAAACATATACTCAAACTAAAGAGAAGAGATCTGATTGACTGTGTTTGTAAGCATTACCTGAAATAATTGGACACATCTTCCTCCCTGAACCTACTGTCGGCAGGAAATGTCAAATAGATCTGTCTGGAAGCAGGACAGGCCATAGCAGAAAGATCAATCCTCTCAGGTCTCCATCTTCCAAGCTTCTGCAGTTCATCTCCCATCATCAAAGCAGCAGCAGCAGCTCTGTCCAAATACTTACACTAAGTTAAAAAAAAATCACTTTGAACATTTCAAAATAGAAAAAAAAAGATGAAGAAAAGTCAAACCTTTGAGCATCGGTGTTCTGCAAGTTAACACCTTTAGGAGAGAAAGAAGAGCGAGTCATGAACTGGTGAGCGAGTCTTGGAGGTACCGAGTTAGACCTAAGAAGCTCCATTCTGCTTGGAGAGCCAACAAGTTCACCTCCTCCGTCACTGTGGACGAATCTGCAGCTACTCCCGTTTTTGCAGAAGCCTCTAGCGAAATAAGAACAGGGCACACCTCCAAACCCTAACTCAGAATCACCAAACCCTAAACCGTCAAGACCGCAGCTACCGCTTCTGGCATGCACAGAGCCCAAGTTCACATCATCAACGAACTCGAACTCGTTGGTCATATCCTTAAAAGATCTTCCTCCTCCGTTAGCGTAGAAGGGCAGAGAAGCAGGGTTGAGAGAAGAGCCACGGCCGTTGTTCTTAGGGCTTATCAACTCCTCTTGACACCAAAGAGGCCTTGAACAGCTCATGAGACCCAACTCTTTCTTGGCTTTCGCTATCACAGAGTGAACAAGATTCTCCGGGCCAAAAGCTAGTCTTATCATCTCTTTCTCACCGTGATCTTGGAGAAGGAGAAGACCCATGATCTTTGATGCGTTAGCTGGGTCCAAAGCTTGGATACGAGAGAGCACAATCCTAGTTGCTTCATACCCATCCATGGCTTTTTTTTTCTCTCTCTCTCTATTGAGTTAGAGTAGAGAGAAGAAGAAGAAGGTAAAGAGTGATGCTTTTGTAGAGATAGAAAGAGAGTGTGAGTGTTTGTTGTCTTGTGTATAGAGAGGTTGTTGTCGTGAATAGGTCTCTCTGGTTACTTGTGCTGGAGTTTAGTTCTAAGGATTTTTCTTTTTTTTTTTCTTCTTTTCTAAACTACAATTTCTCAAAAACCTATCTTTTATAATACTATCTTCACCTACTGTTTCCTGCGAGACAACCAGTAAATAACAAAAAATAAAAATCAAACTTTAAAAAAGGATAAACAGTAGAAAAGGTTTTTCTTCTCGCGTGCTTATGAGAAGAAACAAAAAAAATCACCACTTTAAGAAAAATAGTTTGAGAAAGAAAAGGGAAAAGTTTAAACTTTATTAGGAAAAAAAAATAAGAAGAAAGGAAGTTTTTTTTTGCATGCTGAGAATCTTTACATGGAAACAAAAACGATTTTTTTTAACTGAGGAAGAAAAAGTAAAATCTAATTTACCTGAAAAAGTCAAAATGATCAACTCTTGAGATTCTCTGTTGGAGAACATTTTATCTATCAGTACAACAAGAGTGAAAACTTCTGCAGGTGACTGACGTTTACTGCTAGATGAAGAAAACATGTGACATCATGTAAAGATTCTATCATCAGAACTTGCACAAGTTTAACCTCTCTAGAGAGAGAGAGAGAGAGAGAAGATTCTATCATCAGAACATGTACGTACTTTAGTTGTGTATGTTGAGAGAGTAGATCTGCGCCATGAGGAAGCTTCTTCCGGATTTGGGATCAGGAGAAAACTCTCTGGTCTTTTCACGAGTTGAAGAAGAGTTGAAGAGAGAGATTGTGAACAGTTTCAAAGCCAGAAAAAAAAAACAAAAGATGGTTGCATTGCACGTTCTCTGACACTAGCCCTTTTTCATTTCACTCGGACAGTGAACTTCACGCGCCTTACGTTAAGAACGTATCACGCGCTATACGTTTTAAAAATTAAGACATAGTATTATTCACGCGCCTGTCGCTGAGGTTTGTTCTCCACGCGCAGGGATTGATATGCAGACCAGCTGTAACGCTGGGGTCTCCACTCTCTCCTACTGTCCTTTTCTCATTTTCATCATTATATTTTGTAGGGACACATTTAAGTTAGCTTAATCCTTTTGTTAATTAAAGGAAGTTAAAACCCCTCAGATTTCTTTCTAAATTGTTTTATTCTACTTGTAATTAAATTTTGCATTTATGATATAATGAGTCAGCAGGAAACATAATACATGCCATACATATTGACACTTAACCAGCTAATGTCTGGTAAGACACTTTTAATTCTTAGTCAATACTGTTGCAGAACTGCCTAGTATCTGATTCAATCATTTTGGCATGTTTGACTGAATTAAAAAAAATTATCATTATCATTTTTTTATGGATACCATTTCCATAAAACCATTATCATTTTCTCTTAATAAAAAGATATAGTGGCATATATAAATGGTAAGATATTGTTGACCAGTTCCATAGGTTTCTCCTTTGATGCAATGTAAACTAGCATGTATATTTTTGCTATATGATATGGACAATATAAAATACTGCGCATGTATTATCCACATATTCAAACTTTTAGTGAAAGATTCAAACTATTATATTGTTGTATACATGAGAGGGAGAGGGTGGGGATTAAAGATGAAAAGACATCATTGTCCTAAAATAATGCATGGTAAAAGGAATTAGCATTTTCAAATTTTCAAATTTTGAAAGGACCTTTTTTGTAAAAGAAGAATGACCCACAATAAAAAAGCAATGATTATAATAGTTTATATTTTTTGTGGGTGTAGCAGTGATTACAGGAGCCGAGGCACCTAACATAACACCTCACTCTATGATTATGTGCTTCAATATTATTACTACGCTAAATAATTACCCCCCAGAAATCTAACATTGCGGCCTTTTGATTGACCCATCCACAAATATTTGATTCCATTACATGGGAGAATGATTATTATGTACAAATGTTTTGAAGCAAATAAAATTGAAAATTTCTATGATTGGTGCAGTCAACACCAATGGATTCTTAAAGACACACATTTACGTATGATGTATACCTTATCCTTCTGTGATTGGGTTTGCACCATTGCCCACATGTAGAGAATCTATAAATGGACCCTCAAAGATCTTTCAAGCCCACAATCATCATCATACACACAACTACAATCCTCCTCGTCCTGCTCATTCCAAATCAAATTACATCAAATCAAATATGTTTTGGTACCACCAGAATAGACACATGTGGAGTAAACTACAATTTATGTATTACGTTAACTATATTGCAACCCTACCTCTGTCCCCTAACTAAACCCTTGCATGTTATACACTTAATGTGAAAATGGGTGGTGAAAGGGGAACAAAGGAGTTAAATAGGGTTCATGAAATGTTTGGCCCTCATCTCATTCTGCTCCTGCCACTTCACACATTACATTCCTTGTTGCTACGTTGCATCCATCGGTGTGACTAAACGAGATTGAGATTGTATGGTCCATCTGGCCTATTAGGTCAAATGAAACTCAGTTTTTGGAAAATGAGTTCACTGAAGACAATCACTTTCATTGAACACAAAACCAGAACCGTTGCATTGCTTCTGAAGCGAGAAACGACCGAGCTCATTATCAATCTTCACCTGCATCTCTACCAGAAGAGTCCGGAGTCTGATGATGATGAGATGAGCGTGAGAGTGAAGAGTAAAGTATTGTACAGTGATGATGAGATGAGTGTGAGAGTGAGAAGCATGATCTGGGCCTGGAGGGTTGCAACTATGAGTGTGACTACATCCTCTAGATGCTCATGCTCCATCCAAAAACTCTACTTCTTCCTCTTCCATCTTTACTATGATTCTAAACTTTAGAAATAACCTGCTCTGATCATCAAAATTGGAGTGTTTCTTTACTAAAAGGATGATAGTGCTGAAGAATAAGTTCTTACTTGATCAACATAGTGGATGAATACTACAACAGTAGTCAACGCTTACAGAGAATCAAACCTAGAAACTTTGTTGGATTCCTCTTTGAATCGTTGCAACAACAAAAGATTTATATATATTTCAAAGCTGGAAGATCCAAATCCAAAGATAAATAAGATTCTTGATTTTGAGGTCACAGGAAAAGAACAAGTCGCGAGGAGAACAGGGATGATGATGGTTGTTTACCTTGAGGTTAAGATGGAATAAAACCTTACTGGAAGAGACATAAGCCATTTACCGTATCTTAGCGCAATTAAAATATTCCAACGAGAAAAGGAGAGAAAGAGAGAGACTGGTTCTTTATGTCAACTTGTTAACGACTAGAAAAAGAAAAATAAAAACAAAGACTTTCCCTCCATGGTTTTCATTCATGTCATGGCACGTTTTGTAAGATGTTGTGTCCGTTTTGTGACTTGTCGATCCTCATCATCATTCATCATCTTACTATTCTTCCTTACCGATGAGTTTCATAAGCTCGTGGTGTTTAGTGATCATCTCATTGTGTTACACTTATGTCGTTGCCCGATTTGTTCCAAAAGGGATCAGAAGGATGATACTGTTCATACCTGTCTTCCTCTATTTCTTCATAGTTCCTTTGTCATTATCAGCCATACATTCAGTCGGTATCACGGCTTTCTTCAACTCCTGGCTCGCTAACTTCAAGCTCTTTCTCTTTGCTTTAGGAAGAAGAGGTCTTCACTCTTCAAACTCTAAACCCTTATATCTCCCTATTTTTTCTTAGCCGTCTCTTACTTGCGCATCAAGATTCATCTGAGCCCTAACCTCCTACATTCTTACTTCCACGGAGGATCATCGAGAGAGTCTCTTATACTATACCATCATGGTTACTCTTTTGGTTCTTTATGACAAAAGTCTACGAGTATATCAGCAAATCTCCCTGACAAAGCCGTCTTTACTCTCTACGCGATTCATATCTATCTCTTCCTCGAGCTCATCCTATCTGCCACACGGCAACCGTGTTTCGACCCATGCCTGGTCTTGACCTCGAACCACAGTTCGCAAGCCGTACCTGGCGATGACATCAATTCAAGATTTCTGGGGGAGACGGTGGAACCTAGCTTCAGCGGAATCCTAAGGCAGGCCTACCGTGTACGAAACCAACGGTTCATCTGTTCTCTGTCTTTGGGCGGAACTGGTCTCGTGTACTTGCTGTTTGCGCCAGAGTTTATGCATGACCTCATCTTCTTCTACATGGGACGGTTGATACCGGATTGGAAGGTAATGTGGTTCTTTCTTGTACACGGGCTCTGCACGACTGTGGAGATCGCGGGAGGTTCGGGTTTGTCATGGTGTATGGTGACTAGATCAAGAGCATCATTTCATCTCTACTTTAATACTTACCATGAGTTTCATATTGCTACGAAACATATCAAGATCATGATTGCATATATATGTGACTATTCTTTTTCCCTTTATTGCTACAACTATTCCAAAGTTTCTGCAACTACATCACTTGCATGAAACATGAATCAAGAAAATAGTGGAAGTTTATAAAACTATTATATAAAAACATAGCAAACAGGATATGGAACTAAAGATGAAAACCTCTCAAGTAGAGAAAATAGCATGCAAAACGGATCATTACACATCTTAAACCTATCTAAGCCACCAGATATGTAGACAACTCCTATGACTAAAGTCTAAAGCTCTTCCCACTAATAAATCAAACGCACAGGGAGTAGTTACTGATCATGTCATAAAAAGTCCAAGCTTTTTCCGGAAGACCAGTTCCACTTCACCACGAAGGCTTTCCACATCTGCAGCGTAGTCTCTCTTGTCTTCATCCGCCATTGATTCCTTGAGCTGCAGCTTCATTCTCTCTAATGCTCCTTCCAACCCGCAGAAGTCTCTGAGAACCAAAGGCTCTATGGACTTAAGTTGAAGAAGAGTACTAATTGCTGTAAGAGCCTGAAAAAAAAGAAATTTACACAGCCATAAGTTAGAAGGTGATTGTGGCCAGAATAATAATAATATAACAAGGTCATTTGTGCACACTGTAAAAGAGAGTTTCACCTTTTCTTGAAGATCAAGATCAAGCACAAGGATCAAATCCACCACGGATTTTAGGAAGGAACGATCACTGAATATAGGGAGTTCAGATTTCTCTGCGTTTTGTAGTTGAACCTCAGCCAAATCACCCACTAAGAATACAGCTTTCCGTCTAAGTTTAATATCTAAGCTCCCATTGCTCATTACATCCTGCAGCAATGAAGAAACGTGAATTGTTTTTTAAAAACAAAATCTTTATCTGATTCAGAGAATAATACATGAACAAGTGTGCTCACCTGAAGCATAATGTATCCTTGTGATGCATAAAACATGTCCTGGCCAGCTATGTTGTTCCGTATCAAGGCAGAGACAGCAAAGAGTGCTTTCGCAGCTTCTTCAGTAGAGTTGGAGTTTACCATCTTTATCAATGTTGTCAAAGCCCCAAGTTCAAGAACCTGTTACCAGGATTCACACAATTAAGAAACGTGACTGTTTCAGATGGCTTATAGATTTCAACGGAGGAAGGAAACAGACCTGGGCTTGAACAAAAGGGTTGTTTTGGCTGGCCTTCCCGAGCACCCACGCAGCTAGTTTCCTTACATCTGAGTCAGAATGAGTAAGCTCTCCTGCCACAACTTTAAGCCCTCCTGATTTGCTCAAATCTGTTACAGAGTAATAACAACAGCTGATCAAAACTCATCTGAACAAGAGAACAAAAAAAAAATTAAGACTCAATAGTTATTACCATTAGCATTATCGATAGGTTCAACGAGGATCAAGAGCTCATGCAAAGCACGGTGACGATCTTCAAGAGACAAGGAAGCATTGTTCAAGTCAGAGACAGCTATTTGCATCAACTTGGCGTCTGATGGCATGTTCAGCTTCTCCACCAGCTCCTGTTCAAACACTTTTTAACTTTTAGATGAGATTCCATAGAAAGCAGAAACAAGAGTCATAATATAAAGTAGGCACCTTTAGCTCAACTTGACGCTTCTGCAACTCATCCATAGACATCTTCTGTGCATCTTTAGCTGCTTCCTTCAATGTCGCAGGATCCGAGTGGCCTAAGCGGAGATAGTTTTTAGAATCAGATCTAGAGGAAGAAGAAGCAGTGGGAAGGAGGGATCGTATTACCTATAGCCCAGTGTAACATCCCATCAAGGGAGGAGAAGCCACCGTCGATTTGATCCTGTTCTCCGATAACCAAACCGGAATCTTCTACCAGCTCCGCCTCGTCCCTCGCACTGGACCAAACCATTCCTCCTCCGGTAGAGTTGGCTTTCTCAGCGGTTGTACCACCCACTAGTGCCATCACAACCAATAGTGACAACAGACATCTGAAGAAGTTCATCGTCGCCGGGGGAGGCAGATTAATTCAGTGGAGAAAGGACTTTAAGGTTTTTAATGGTGTGTAATTTTTGGTTTCGGATGTTTATATTACGAAACTAAACTAGTCCCTCCTTACAACGTGTTCAACCAATAAGTTTATTACACGTCATCTCGTTGGTCGTCACCCTCCGTGTCCACGTGGTGGTAATTGAATGGTTGTGCGATGCATAACTAATCTTTTAACTAATTTGGATCTAGATAAAGATTCAAGCAAACCAGTCTTTCTAAGGGTTAGCATACTACATTAGTTTAAGGGAAATTGCATTGCATATACATAAGAACACAAAAAAAAGAGTCTATAACCATAACAACTCTTTGGCTATAATATTCATTGTATAATATGTATAAAGACAAAAAATACCCTTCATCTCACTATTTCATTCTCACTCTCACTTTTATTATCGATCTTGTTCTTCTGAAATTATTTTTTTCTTTCCAAAATTTATATTAATCTTTATTCTCTGTTTTTTGTCTCATGATCATTTTAAAGTTTTATGAAGTTTTTGGAAAATGATACTTCACATGTCATCTAATCATCTACTCTGCTCCAACAACTGTGTTTGATCACGTTTCTTCATATTTTTGTTTGGATTTACAATTTTATTATTTTTTGATAGATGTGGGTTAAGAAGTAGAGGATGCGTAGAATTATTGGTGAAGATGAACAGTACACATTGCGTTGTACCATTCCATTTGATAAACATAGAATAGTATAATGAAACATGTACTGTTACATCATCTCCCCTCCTCCTCCTCCTATTTTATCGCGGCGAGACATCACTGTCACTCTTTCTTAACCAAGAAACGAATAACATTGATATGTTTCATACTATTTTAAATTACAGTATAGTATGATACATTTCTTTTTCTTTTATTTTGCAATTTGTATCTTCTTCTCTGCCTCATGGTTCTTCTTACTCCCTACCTCATTAGTTACACTATTTTGTCCTTCAACGTTGTCGTCACTCATCATCTCTCTCTATATAAGGGAATTTTAGAGAATTTGATATATACAAAATTTGTGGATGTGTCGAGTATTCCATACCATAATATGTATAGCATAGTCACGTAATGGATAAGGGTTTGGGTTTAGGTTTAGGATTTAGGATTAGGGTTTGGGTTTAGGGTATATGGTTTGGGTTTAGAGTTTGGGTTTAGGGTATATGGTTTGGGTTTAGGGTTTAGGGTTTAGAGTTTGGGTTTGGGTTTTGGGTTTAGAGTTTGGGTTTGGGTTTAGGGTTTAGAGTTTGGGTTTAGGTTTAGAGTTTAGGGTTTAGAGTTTTGATTTGGGTTTAGAATTTGGGTTTAGAGTTTGAGTTTGGATTTAGAGTTTGGGTTTAGGGTTTAGGGTTTAGAATTTAGAGTTTAAGTTTGGGTTTAGGGTTTAGAGTTTGGGTTGGGTTTAGAGTTTAGAATTTAGGATTTAAAATTTGTGTAATTGTCATAAATTTAACTTTTATAGTATTGTTTATTAATACATCTCACAACATTTATATATAAGTGAAAGACTATTCTATGTATATGTATAGTATAACGCAATTAGAGTACAACGCTTTATTCTTAATTGTTACAATCTTTGGACTATAATATATACTATATAGTATAGTATTACATATTCAGTTTTAAAGCGTCAATATCAAACGCACGCGCCTAAAAGGAGTTTTTAGTCAAAATTGTGTGCTAATTGTCACATCCATCGTTGCAACTGTAGAATGGCTATATGCTTGAGTTTTTCCTCCCTTATGTACATCTCACAAATTCTCCCTTAGTTTAACTCGGGGTGTAACTTCAATTTTTTTTTTATACTTATTTCTTGGGTATAATATGAAATGATGATAAATTAGAGGGGTGAATTTTTGGTTGATTTAGAAAAAGTCATCACTTAATTTAAGTAGTTTTGCCAGTTCTTTAAATAATTTAGGTAATTTTAAATATTTTTGGTAATTTTCTGTGATTTCAGACATTAAATATAAATAATACACCAATTAACTTTAAATAAAACTGTGATAAAGTGAATTTGATCCAAAATTTCGGGAAAAAACCGAATAAAACGTAAAAGGTATTGAAATTTCCGAAAATCTAATTCCTCTTCAAAAAGCTATATTAGCTTCATGAGAGTAAAAAATGGACTGATGATAAATTAGAGACGCGACTTTAGATTTAAAAAAGGGTGTAAATTGATAAATATATTATTTATTGGGTACAAAAGAGAGCAATAACGAATTTAGAGGGGCGACAATGGGAAAATTAGAGAAAAAGACATAAACAGGAAAAAAAGAAAGAATCATGACTTCTCCACTTCCTTCGAGTTGTATCTAATCAAATGTCCCTTTTTATTACCAAAATGACTTCTCACGCCACCAGACTCATCAACACCTTTCCTTTTCTTCTCCCTCCCTCCTCTCCTCCTCCTTCTAACATTCTCTCATCAACCCAATATGGGTTACCTCTCGTGCAGAGCCGGATCCGCCGTCGCAGTCGCCGTCTCATCCTCCTCCTCCTCCTCCAAATCCCTCTCCACCAAACCCCCTCCCGAATCTCCCCCAGAAGACCGTCCCAAACTCCGCCGTTTCCTCCACCGCGACCTCGAAGCCGCCACAGGCGGCTTCTCCGCCGACAACCTCCTCGGACGCGGCAGCCACGGCCGCGTCTACAAAGCCGCCATCGGCTCCTCCGCCTCCTCCCGCCTCGTCGCCGTCAAGAGACCTTCGAAATCCCGAGAGATCAGCCGCGAGTTCCACAACGAGTTCGAGATCCTCTCCAGGATCCGAAGCCCCAGGTTCGTCAACCTCCTCGGCTACAGCGCCGACGACCCCAAGGACCCTCTCCTCGTCGTCGAGTTCATGCTCAACGGAAGCCTCTACGACGTGATCCACTCCGATTCACCTTCCGCCCCCGCGATATCCAGCTGGAGCAAGAGGATCAAGATCGCTCTCCAGATAGCCAAAGCCGTGCACCTCCTCCACTCGCAGGACCCGCCGATCGTGCACAGAGACATCAAATCCGCCAACGTTCTCATGGACAAGAGCCTGAACGCGAAGCTGGGAGACTTCGGGTTGGCGATCAGATGCAATGCGGAGGACCAGAGAGTGAAATCCACCCCTCCAGCTGGCACCATGGGGTACCTCGACCCGGACTACGTCACGGCGGATAGGCTGAGCACCAAGACTGACGTGTTCAGCTTCGGGATCTTGCTGCTGGAGATAATCAGCGGGAGGAAAGCGATAGACGTGAGGTACTCGCCGTCCTTCATAGTGGACTGGGCGATTCCGATGATTAAGAGAGGGAAGATCGGGGGGATTTATGATCCGGTGATCGGGCCTCCCGTGGATGTGAGCGTGAGGAATCATTTGGGGTTGGTGGCGGCCAAGTGTGTGAGGACGTGTAGGGAGAAGAGGCCCGGGATGGAGGAAGTGGTTGGGTGGCTCACGGGGTTGACGCAGTCCGTTAGGTCGCGGCGGTGGGATGAGTTGGGCATTGGGAACCCGTGTATGATGGTTGAGACCGTGGGCAGGCCCGTGGAATGATCCCTTTTTGGAGTTTTATTAACGTTTTTAATCAAGTGCTTCGCTTTCAAGCCATTTGTTTCTTTTTTTGGGTTGGTCAAATTATTTCATTCAGCAAAAGTATTATTGTATATAATAAAGATTTTAATCACGTAACATCGTGTTTGTGTCATGGTATTATGATGGATCACCTCGTAATATTACGTGTATTACGTATTAGTCTAAAGTCAATGCGTTTATCCTTATCCCACATTTTAGGCGAGGAAATGTAGTTGCACAAGAATATTCCAAATCAGTCTCTTAATATTGACTTGTTGAGATAACCTTCTTATTTCTCCCAACTTGAGCTCCAATTTGCTTCAACTTGACAATGATCACTACGATACTTGAACTTGGCTACCTAGTGCCTGTACCCTGTAGGATTGGTTTCTCAATCCATGCTAATGAAGATTTTTATTTTCTTTATCAAAAGCAGTTGCATTGACCAAGAAGCTTGGAAGGGAGGGTGGAAGTTGGAACATGCCGTATATTTGATATGTGCAGTAAGACATGTTCACATATATATTGTTAGGTAGGCATGGGCGTCGGTGGCCTGTTCGGTATCGGTTCAGATGATTCGGATTTTCGGATTTTTTGGGTTATGCTTAGAAGTACCATTCGGTATTTACTAGTTATTGGATCAGATTCGGTTCGGTTCCTTCCGGGTTCAGTTCGGATAGGATGTAACCAATGATTAAAATCGTTCAAAAATATATTTTTTAAACTTCAAAAAGTAAAAAATTTTTGTTTCAAAATATATAAATTATTTACAAATCTAATTAAATATTAGTTAAACTAACTAAATTAGCTAAAATAATTCAAAATAACAAATAAAACAAACTACAAAAATATTTTGAATAGTCAAAAACATCTAAATCACCTTAAAATATATCAAAACATTAACATATTTAACTAATTTCGGATATTTTCGGATCCTATTTCGGATTTCGGATCAGTTCGAGTTATAACCAAACACCAAAGTAGTAGGCTCATAAATATCATTCGGATGTTTTTGTATAATCATTCGGATTTGGTTTCGATTTTTCCGGTTCGGGTTCAGGTAAGTACTTCGAGTTGAGGTAAAAACGCCCATGCCTATTGTTAGGTAAAGCTCTGCGACTGTGGAACTCCAAAAGTAAAACTGTAAAATTTTGTATGTCGCAGCGAATATTATGTTAAGATTGATACCCCTCTATACACGTATGTAATCATCCTCAACGTCTTCATCTGATGAATCAACTCTTATATATTAATCAAAAAGCACTACAACCAGAAAACGGTCTCGAGAAGATATCGGATCACTCACATACGAGATATCCGATCAACTTATCCATACGATTCCTCCACGAGAGAATCGTCTGAGACCTCGTGGTCTCACTATCAATTTTCTAGTTCTAAATGCATAAACTATGACAGAGAACAATGAAAACTACATAACGCTCCAGTTCTCACTTCAACTGAAAAACTCTCCAACTAACATAGAGAGTCTTTCAATCCGCATCAGCATTCTGACTTCTTCCTCTGACCAAGCTTATTAAATTGTTTACAATTAAATATGAGAACCTAATCACAAATTTCCTGACAGATTTTGTAATTGTTCCACTGACCCAAGTTGGCAGGACGCACAGAGCAAGTGGGTCGTTTCACTTATCTCTAAGCGAGAACCAACTGTTTCTTAGCGGGTCTTCGCTAGGGAGAGTAAAAGTATCTGAACCCTTGTTGGATTAACTAAGTGGCTACTCTTAAATCCATGATAACTGCAGGAGGTAGACTCAAAACACTCACTGAGAACACCTAAAGCAACAAGCCCCTCATCACTTAGCGGGTCTTCGCTAGGGAGAGTAAAAGTATCTGAACCCTTGTTGGATTAACTAAGTGACTACTCTTAAATCCATGATAACTGCAGGAGGTAGACTCAAAACACTCACTGAGAACACCTAAAGCAACAACCCCCTCATCACCTGAAGTAAATTATATATGTTAAATCGAAGTTGATGGTGACGCTTGAGAATGGAAAAGTGAAGACGGTGGAGCTAGGAAAGCAAGGGGTTAGATTTGTTGCTCAGAAACAAAAGAGGACAAAGACGTGATAAGCTTTGAGCATCATCCAACATTTGGAACAAGATGAGCTGAAGCTTCGAGGAGGGGTTGGTAGGGGAAGCAGTACTAGCTTCTTTATCATCGATACCTTTAGATTAGGCCTGCTTTAGATGTTGTATGTAAAATATATACATTTCTGAAACAAATATAGCTTTTCAAAATTTAAAAAAGGGTTAACAACAGCTGAATGAAATAAGAGATTTTAAGAATTTTAAAAGAGATACTTTAAGCATTGGTTTTTCTTATTTAGAGATGCAAAAGATCTCAAGAATATTTGAATATTATCAAAACTTCCAACTATTTGGAAATCAATCATGTTGCAGCTTTTGGTAGAGAGGGTAACACAAATGTATATTCATCTCGATTAAGGATATATTCTTAAACTTACAATACAAGCCAAAAAAAGCAGAGCCCATCCCATCTTGAACTTTCTCAACTTGATTGTCTATTAAGTATTTGGAAGCTTAACATGATTTCTGACACAAATAAGAACTAACCCACCAAAATTAATAGTCTGAATGATAGAGACATAAGCTTATAAAATTTTGATAAAAACATTATGCAAGATATCAAATTGACACTTGCGATCCAATACATGAAAGAACTCAAACAGCACTTCAAAATCTTACACTGAAATTGCAATACAAACAAACCAAGAACGTTCACAATCAAGACATGTAAGTGCCAGGAAGTCACAAGTTCTTACACGCTTAAGATGTTAAGATAGACATATATGAAGGCATAAATATAATTATTTTTAGGAAGGGTTTGCCAATAAAACAGAAGTAACTCAGGTTTCCAAATACATAATGCTCTCAAAATCATCCCAATAAGTCCTATGCAAAGACTCAGTCTCAAAAGGGAGGCGTTCCCGCAATTTGGACAATAGAACCCCTTCAATCATCTTACAAGAATGCAGATCGCATATGAGATGCAATGAAGAGTAAGCAGTCTTAGAGAAAACCATAACCATACCCTCACGACTAGTACCCTGCACGGACAACTCACCCGGGATGATAACCACGATGTTTGAAATAGGCAAAACAAAAGTCTTCTTGTTTGACCATTGGCTCTCATCCTCCAAAACCCACAGGTCCAAACTACGATCACTCGCCAGATGGGCCGGGGAGCAGTCGAAGACAGCAAGTTTTCCTCCATAGTTCATTAGATTGGTGCCAGCAGCATGAAGGGGTAATTTGATCAAATTGAACTTCTCGGAGCTCATGTTAAAACTCACAACCAGAAATGTATTATCACCAGTCAATGCACCATAATACAAGACACCGTCCATGGAGACACCTTGCGAGCAAGGATGATGATGCGGAGGGACGCTTTGGGTGATTCTCCTCCAAGAAGCTCCAGGGCCAAGCACCAAAACGTGATACTCGGATCTCACTACTCTCTCTTGTGCCATCTCCCAAGTTAGGCTAATCACTTTGTATTCCTCCTGAATAGGATCATATCCAAAGTGGTTCCACATATTGGAGGAATTATCTCCCGAGATGTTCGATACAACTATTGGCAACTCCACGTGCTGCTTGGTGGTGAGGTTACAGATCCTCACGCTTCTCCCAATTCTGCAACACATCAATCCCTCAAGAACGTTGACCAAGCAGCCTCCCATTCCTGGTATTGTCACATATTCCTGGAGTTGGAAGGTGTTCGCCTTCAAGTTCTTAATCAATTTAGAGAGCAGGGCATAGTCGCCGTGCCCATTCTTGTCCACTAAGTACATGAACAGACGCCGTTCACGTAGCGGCGATGCAACTTTACGGAAAAGATTAGCAAAATAACGGGATGAGATGATGGAATACCAGAGCCTAGAGACACACTTGAACTGCATCAATAACTTCGCGGGCAATCTCGCCAAGATCTGCATCAACACATCCTCAGGGAGCTCCGGAAGGTCAACGGTTACTGGTGGTTTTGAATCGAGCTTGTAGAGTAGGACTCTTCTATTCCGTTTGACCTTTGATCTTTTCATCTTCTTCTTCTTCCTCAAACCTTTCACCACAGCAATACGGAAAGATAACCCCACCATAGCTTACAGGGGATCTATTCGGTCTAGCCTGCGTTTTTTTTCCTTTGTCAATCAACCCAACCCTAGAACTTAAATAAGCATATGTACTTTATATAAAAACAGACCTCACAGAGAATCGTACACTTTTCCCTTTATACATTTATTTACCCTATTTTCCATTTAAATTAATTAATTTTACCTTTTACTTTCTGTTTTAGGAAAATATTTACCAGTATCTATCTCCTTTTAACCCAAACGCCACGACCACATGATAAACCTTTCACTTTTTTGTAAAATTTATTTATGCTCTGTGAAAATTTATGATATCTTAGATTGAGAATTTTTCAAATGTGGTAAAAATACCATTTTTTCAGATTTGAAAATAAATTCAAAGTAAAATAATAATACAAATCTGTGAAATAACCTGCTTCGCGGTAGGTGAATGTATATGCATTGTTGTAACAATAGTTCCTCCCCTCCTTGGGATAGAGTAAGAACTTGCATACGATTTGGAGAAGTAAATAATGTATGTCTTACATTTGCTTTAGTTTGTACTCCTGTTTTTCTTTTATATTTGACGTTTTACACACTTTCACACCAAACAAGAAAAGTTGCGCAATATCTTTTCTATCCTTCGCAGTTAATGTAAACATTTTTATTCGTTAAAAAGAATAATATAAAAGGTAAGTGAAGTCATTACTTCTATATTTCAAGTTTTCTTCTATATTTTGATCAATCAGTTTCAGTTTTTCATCTTAAATGTGTAAATATATTTTTATAATATTTATAATAATTTGTTATTTTTTTGATTTTCTAAAATATTAAAAAAAAAAATTGATGATCAGTAGAAAGTTTCATAAAAGAAAGTAACTAATAAAAAATATATAAGCTCATAGATGCATATCAATATTAGTATTAATTAAAATATTTTGAAATCTCTAAGTAATATTATAACTTAGATTTATAAAACTGAATTAAAATCATTTTAAATAATTTTAAATATAATAATTCAGATTTTCTTATGTACTTTTATTATGGGTATATTAGATTGTCATTTTACAAATATAATAGAAAAAGACAAAAAACTAAATATTAAGTAAAATATATATTTTTAATTGTAGCAAAATATAATATGTTTAGTTCATTAAAAATGTTTAGGATTATCTTATTTAAAAAATATTTTTGTAATTATTTGTTCAAAGTAGAGTATTTGCACTCCATGCACACAAAATTCACCCTATTTGCACTCCATACACAATATTCCTCCAATTTTCCTCTCCCTATCTTTACTATTTTTTCCCCATTCTATGGTATCCCACTTATTTTAGGACATTGAGCTAATTTGCTCCAAAGTATGCTTGTGGTAAAATTAGTTTTCATAAAAGTATCATTTAATGTTTTAAAAATAAAAATCAGTTCTTTTAATTTTTTTCTTGAGAATCTATTTTTTATATGTAAAATGTTTTTATAGACATTTTTAGTTTTATTTTAATTATAAATATTATTAGTCAACAAATATTATAATAACAAATAAACCATTTCAATAATACTAATTATAAAATAATATTATTCAATTAAAGGTATCTTTGTTTATCCAATCAATTTATTTTCTGTATTTATCCGAGAAAATGTATAGATATAATAAAAATATTTTTATTACTTTGAAAATATATTTATATTGCTTAAGATTATGTTTTAAAAGAAATTTTTATTTTCTAATATTAAAATTATTTTTTTAAATTTCCTTTTTACGAAATCATAGTATATATAAATATATTATTTTTTCAAATAAATATTATTTGATTGTAAATTCGTTTTTATTTCTATTTTTTTAAATTATATATGTTAACCAACGCTCCAAATCTCGCCTTCTCTGAAACAACTGCGGCATATGTTTCATGCTAAGAAACGGCTGTGTTTGTTTCAAAGATGCAAGCTGTAAAATGTAAATTGGCTTGTGCAAACAAAACAGTATTTTGTTTTTATCACAGGAAAATGGGACAGATGTACTCGATACAACAGTTAAAAAGGAATGATACATCGATTATGATTGTTGTGTTGCGACTTGTGACTGATCAGAAGAGTGGAAGAGTTCTGTCTAGCTGTGTAGTGGATAAGGTCTCCACATATTGGAGAAGGCACAACCAACTTGGCCTTAAATCAGTTACTTAGAAATAGGAATGAAGAAGGTCGTAACATAACAGCTCACAGTGGTAGTAAATTCATAAAGCGTATGGGAATTCAAACACTCGTAGAAAGTTTTGCTTTAACATAAACCTTTGTTACTCTTGTTTTGTGACAAAACTGTTGTAAAAAAACACAAAAGTTGGAACACTCTGAAAAGAAAAAAAGAAGAGGATTTGTCTACTTGGCGGATTTCTTCTTGGAAGGATCAGCTTGGGATTCAGCTTTGAGGATATTGAGTTGACCACCTTCTTTGCAAGCAGCATTGGCAGCTTTCACTTCATTGCAATGGTTTATGAATTTCGTAAGCTCCTGCTCCAGTATCAACAAAACCAACTTTATTAAAAATGATAAAAACAAACAGTTCGACACTAGCAAGATTTATGGAAGATTTGTAAGGAAAGAGAAAAGTACCCGGTCGGTGTCTGACTCTTTCGTTGTCTTTGATGGTTTCATATATCTCCTTCCTGTAAGAACAACAAGAAGACAATGAAAATCTGAGAAAAACCACAAATCGTTAGGGATTCGAGTGAGAATTACCTTTGCGAGTTTGAATGGCTTTTCCATGGCGATTTGGGGCAACTGTCTTCTTCTTCTGTTGGCCCTTGAACTGATTGCTCTTTTGCGTCATCTTCTTCTTTGATCTAAACTTCTCGTTGTCTCTAGGGTTTTCGACGGCCTCTGTGTACTCTTAAGGGTTTTGATGTAATTAAAAACAGCGCACTCAAGGCCTATATAATGGGCTTTAGAGAGGAGGCCTGTATTGATGATATAAACCCGATTAGCACACTCACAAAATTAATTTGGTTGCAGGGTCGATATCGGTTAGCTCCATTTTGTTCGGTTTAAAACAAATTGAATTAATACTAATATTTTGAATTGAATTGATTCAACTAGCTTAAATCATGCAAAAATAAAATAATTTAAATAAATTTATCCAAATTTTTTTTGGTCCAGTTCAATCGATACTAATGTAGCTTTAAAAAAATTGATATATAAAAAAATCTACAGACTTTTTGCTATGACTTTAGATTTTATTGTTGTAAATTTTATAGAAAGTTTTTAAAAATTGCTTTGAATATTTGGTTATGCAGAGCAATTATACATGTAAGTTATTTCAAGAGTTGTGGTTTAAATAAAAAATTTAAAACTTGATTACTCTGAATTTAGTGTTGTATAAATAAATAGGATTGTAGATAACACCTACATCAACTACCAATCACACTCATTATTTTACGAAGTGATTTTACTTACTTATCAGTTTTTCCGTAATATTCTGTGATTCAAATTATTTTTTGTTGTTTACTACTTATTTTCATATTTTTCAATAATTTCAGGTAATATGCTTATTTGTTATGTTTTAAATAGTTTTAGTTTTGCTTAATTGTCATATTCTCCATAACTTAGGTTATTTATTTATTATGTTCTTAATAAATTTAATTGTTAGTTTTATTTATTTGTCATATTTTAAAATAATTTTAAGTGGTAGTTTTAGTTTTGATCACTTATCATTTTCTCCATGATTTTAAGTTATTTTGTTTATTTTTCATGTTTTATTATTTTTAGAAGTTTATTTGTCATATTCCATAATTTAATTAGGTCACTAGTTTTAATAACTAACTTTTTGAATTGTTATTTTTAAATTTTAGTGATAGTTTAATAAATATTTTCATTCTATTTAAGGATTATTACTATTAACGAGTATCATCAATATCTAAAAATAATTATAAAGTTTTGTTCATCTTATGTTTACTTTAGTAATATTAATTGTTTAACAGTTTTATTCATTATTTTTAAAGAGGAGATTTTCTTTATGACCCAATTATCTTACCAATCAAAAATATATGAGTCCAAAAAATATAATTTCTCGCTAATTTTTCTTTTAAAAAAATTAAGCTTTTACTATATATATTAACTTATTACCTTTAGTTCATAAAATTTTACTTAAATACAAATATATTTATAATTGTTGTAAATTTTGTTAACAGGTGTCACTATAAACATCGATAAAGAAGAAATTCATATAAAATGCAGTTGCGATTTGATGAAGATGGGTTTGATTTCATAGACTTCACTGATAACAATAATTATGATTTAGTTGTATATTTATCTTTTATGTTATTATATTTTATTAATAAATTTTTTTTAGGTTATTATGATGTGATACATTTTACATGTGTGGTTTGGTGATATAATAAATAAAAGATTTTATAAGTACCAAGCTATTATCTATGTTGTGTTGTAATAAAAAAAAATATATCTTTTGATTAATTTAATATTTGAAATTAGTTAAATAATTGAAATTAAAATTGAAAATTATATTAAAATTTAAATTAGTTGGACATATTAGTCTGTACAAGTGGATCATCATTATAATAATATTTAAATAAATTAGGACAAACTAACAAAAAAACTATTAGGGATAATCAAAAACATGATGTCAGAAGCATGATCAAAAACAA
This sequence comes from Raphanus sativus, assembly GCF_000801105.2. NCBI lineage: Eukaryota > Viridiplantae > Streptophyta > Magnoliopsida > Brassicales > Brassicaceae > Raphanus > Raphanus sativus. Next base: position 38,801,872 of record NC_079516.1, on the reverse strand, counting down.
TCAGAGAGCTATACTTCAGTGTCTTTTGCATGAATTTAACATTTTTCCAGATAAAGATTTTAAAAAGAATTTATAGATCAGCGACTCGTGATCTGAAATACGTACAAGAATAGTAAACATATTCAATGTATATTAATAGAAAAACATTTAAAAAGTTATAACATGTAATTTGTACTAATAAAAAAATGTCACGTTGAGTTGCACGTAATTGGAATGTTAATTTTATTTACATGGCGGTTTGAGAATCAATTGAGAATTTTGTTACTCCAAAACTAAACTGTTAGGAAATGTTATATTGTATAATATATCTATTATAGAACATTCATTTATCAAGTTGAAATTTATTATCTATTTTTTTAAATAAAATATACATAATTAGCTAATGTGACTAAAATATATATAGCAATTAATAATTTTAAATAATAAAGATTTGTTTACAATCTGTATACATTCTATTGTTTCTGTTTAACTTTTTATTATTAATATTATAAAATTTAATTAAATATAGTATACAGTTGATAAAATTGATTGTTTTAATTTATTTACCATAAAATCGTCAATAAACAAGAACAATAGTTTGATTTATACGTGCACCTTAGTTTAGTTATTAATTTTCCAGTTATTCAATATATATTTATTTATTTTATAATATGTAAAAACTAGTAATAATATATAGATATAATTCTCATCAAATTATTAGAAATCCAAAGGAACCGAATCAAACCGTAAATTACTTTGGTTCAATTTGGTAAATTTTTTCAAATATCGAACGAACCGTAAAAGCGAACTAACCAGCTCGACTAAACCGAACCCGCAGGTCAATTGGAGTCGTTCTATAGGTGGGAGAAAGAAGATTTGGTTAAGAGTGGAGTCAAGTCGAGTCGAGTCGAGTCCGAGGGAAGGAAGACACGAAGACGCATAAAGCCGTAAAATCCTTCCTAAGCTTCCTCCACACTCCTCTCTCTCCGTCTTCGTTTCGATTCGTCTGCTTTTGTAGATTTTGTGAAAGTGTTTCAGTTCAGGTTCATTCCTTGTCACTGACCTAATGACGTCGCATCTCTCTCATCACTCCCGTTTTCTCTGGAGAAATCTATGTTTGCCCAGGAGAATTGAAAATCTATGCAATAGGAAGAGGAACTACTCTCTCATCTCTCCTTCTCTTTCACTCACCACCAAGGTGAGAGAGAGAGAGGCATGCTTACTTCAACATCGCTGTGCTCTTCTTACTCTTAAAATCATATGTTTCACATCAGAATCGGTTTAGCTCCTAGGTTTAGCTGATTCACATAAGATATTGAGGAAATAGATTCTAATGTTGTTGATACTTATTACATATCTGGGGAGAGTTCAGTGTTTTTGCAGTTCCACATGTAATTTGGACGCCACGGTTTCTCAATTCTCCAAAATTCAACATCTTGCGCCTGCGTCGTCGTCGATAAACTCAGCAGAAATTAGCGCTGCTTCTTCGAATGGTAGAGTGATGCTTATCGATGGGACATCCATTATTTACAGGGCTTACTATAAGCTCTTAGGTATAATATAATGCCTCTACTACTCCTTAAGTTAAAATTCATAGAAAAAGAATGTAACTTTTTTCTCTCACAACTCACTGACATTTTTGACTGGGCAGCAAGGTTGAATCATGGTCATCTAACTCACGCTGATGGAAACGCCGACTGGGTTTTGACTATTTTCTCTGCTCTTTCTCTTGTAAGTCCAATCTCTCATACTCTCCTCTACATATCTATTCTACTGAGTTTGAAAAATGTTTCTTATAGCATTTCAGGATGCCTGTTCGAGTAATCATGGTTGCCTTTTGAATTGTGTTTCTCTTTCTTGTTTACTCTTCTGACTTTAGGATTACCTTTTTCTGCCTTGTGTTATCACTTGCAGATCATTGATGTTTTGAAGTTTCTCCCATCCCATGTGGCGGTATGTTCCATTTCCATTTTCTCTCTCTGATTTTTAAGATGGAAGTTCTCTTTTCTCACATTTCCTTATTGGATATTATCCTGCTGACTTAGTTCTCTGTGTACATGCAGGTGGTGTTCGACCATGATGGTGAGTCCTAACTTTAGCGTAGGGCGCATTAATCTTGCTCTAGTTTCATAGTTATGGCCTCTTATCAGTTGATGCTAATTGCTCCACAAGTTATCTATAGATATGCTATTCACTACTTTTCCTCTCATATAAAAATGATTGTGTTCACCTTGTTGAGTGTTGTTTGCTAAACTTTGCCCCAAAATTTATTGTATTTTTGTACAAGTATCGGCTTCCTCAATTGTTTAAATTCAGTGCTGACGTTCTCAACCACCTATGTAGTGATATATTACTTGATGTTGATAATCATCAGTGCATCGTTAATGGGATTTTCTACTAAGCTATCAAGAGAGGGTTTTCTAATTATATATGAGTGTGGTAGTCTGACAAATATATCATCTAATAGACAAGGATATGTGGGGCAAGAAGATTACAATGTTTGTGGACCTGTACTTTTCTAGTTTACTCCTTTTGACGATATAGAGTCTTTTTCAGGAGTTGCTTTTGGCAGTACTTCTAATTCGTCAATTGGTTATCATTCTTCAAAAGGTAAGCTCCATGTCTTAAAGTCACACTTAAGTTAATGATGTTGGTTGGATCAGTTGATTGTCTAACAAATGGGTTGTTTTTCTGAGAGTTAAGTTAGTATGCTGACTCGATGGTTATGAAAGCAATATCATCACTAAGAATATCACAATTAATACATAAGCCTTCAATAAATTGCTTCTATAGACATTTTACTTTCAGTTATAACTGATTTTCTTTGTGCGCCTCAGAGAATTTAGTCCAGATATTATGGCTTACTTGTCAAGGGTGACAAGGTGGGCTGTTTGGCTGTCGCTTTTTGGCAGTCATAAACTTTGGTGTAGAGAATAGAGTAAATTGATTTATGAAAATATATCTTACCGGTTGGGCAGTATTTAGCTCCAATACTCAGTCGCTGCTGTCTTTTGTTATTACCGTCTTGTATTGCTGAGCACAGATATGTATATCCAATACTCTCTCTCCTTCGGAGTGAATGCTTATCTTTCCAGTATGCTTTTTAGACTTTTTTCGCAATCCCGGCATGATTCTTCCTTTCCTTTGTGTTAGAGTGTGAAGGATGAATAATATGTAATCTCGTCAGTATCTTTATTCTGTGCTTTAACTTTTACAGGCATGAACTTCCGTCATACTCTCTACCCTGCTTATAAAAGTAATCGTCCTCCCACACCTGATACCATAGTACAAGGACTTCAATATCTCAAAGCGTCCATCAAGGCAATGTCTGTAAAGGTTATAGAGGTAAATCATACACTTGAATGCCATATTTCCTTTGATTGGGATGATTACTCACTAATGGGTAACAATTCTATGAATACAGGTGCCAGGTGTAGAAGCTGATGATGTTATAGGAACACTGGCTATGCGAAGCATTGGTGCCGGTTATAAAGTAATGATTATCAGTTATTCAAAAAGTGTTCTTTGCTAATTTTAACTAGGTCCCGTTGATTTTTTTTCCTTTTTCTAGATATGGACTGATCATTTGTTTGTTGCCTCTTTACAGGTTCGAGTTGTCTCTCCTGACAAAGACTTCTTTCAGATTCTTTCTCCGTCACTGCGTCTTCTTCGAATAGCACCACGCGGATCAGAGTAAGAAATTCACGTTAGACAACTGTTGTCTTTTTATGTATATTTGCATATTCTCACTCATTGGTGTCAATACCGCCGCTTCGTATGGCCAGGATGGTTTCTTTTGGAGTAGAAGAGTTTGCTAAAAAGTTTGGAAATTTGAAGCCAGCCCAGTTTGTTGATATCATAGCCCTTGCTGGAGACAAGTCTGATAACATTCCAGGTAACACCCTTCTCTACCCCTTACGAAGTTGTTTCTGATATTCTTTTTCTGTAAATATTTCGTTTCACAGCTTCATCTGTGAATAGGGTTAGATACAAAAATTTAGCAAAAGTGAACAGAGAGAATAGCTAAAGTGAGATCCAATCCAATCATATGTTTGTGTGTTCACGTGCAGGAATTGATGGAATAGGGAACGTGCATGCAGTGGAACTGTTATCTAGATTTGGTGAGTCGTTGACACATATACTACATGCTTTGATTTCATTGATTTGCGCCCTCCTTGTTGCCTGATAGTGATTCTGATTATGTCATCAGGCACGTTGGAGAATCTGCTGCAGTCTATCGATGAGATAAAGGAAGGAAAATTAAAAGAGGTGAGTGAGATGGCTCTTGCATAGGCGACCTAGTACTTGTTGGATACGAAATTGCCTAATTTTTCTCTCTTACTTTTTTTTTTACAACAGAGCATAATAGCTAACGCGGATCAAGCCATGCTAAGCAAGAAGTTGGTAGGTTTTTTTTTTTTTTTTGCCTTCTCTCGTTCATTTCAGCAGAGATGACTAATTTTTGTTGTTTTGGTTAAATGGCAGGCACTGTTACGGACTGATCTCCCCGATTACATAGTACCATTTGAAACGACAGATCTTGTTTTTAAGAAACCAGAGGTTAGTATGACTGCAATTTGTTCGAAAGGGCTTTACACGTACTATATAGAATATACAGTAAATAAGAAGCGAAATAAGTAAGAGCGGAAATTGGTTTGGTGATGTGTACAGGACAATGGGGAGAAATGGAGGAGCTTATTGGTGGCGATAGGGGCATACGCAGAAGGATTTTCAGCTGATCCAGTCATGAGAAAAACTTTACAGTTGTGGGAGAGCCTTGACGCATCTAAGTGTTGAATCATGATAATGATACTATGCATCTTTTGTTGGATGGGGGGTACATAGAATATAAGAAAGCTCAAGGGTAGAGAGGGTTCTCGGGCAAAGGGTAGACACTTGTTGAACAATCCCTTTGTAAGGCAGTCATGCTTTTATTGAAAACTAGCGAGAGAATAGTTGAAGTTGATGCTCTGAAAATGTATTCCTCAAAAAGTATCTCAAACGTACAGCAGTGGTTGTAATGCAGGTCAGGCATGGAACCGTTACTACCACTCCAACATTGTAAAAAAAGAGCATCCAAAGTACCCAATGATCCATCAAACTATTATGAACTACAAAAAAAAACTATTTTTTTTTGTATTCATATCCCCTAATCTATATTTAAGAAGTGATTTTGACATGTGTCATCACCATATTAATTTTGAAAGAAAAATTATGACATGGCACACTAACATTGATGACATGTCTTGAAATAAATTATGACATGGATATTTACATTTAGTATTGATTTATATTTAAGATAATTTTTTAAAAAATATGGTAATAACTTATAGATCATTATGACATATTTACATTTAATATTGATTTATATTTAAGGTAAAATTTTAAAATATGGTAATAACTTATATATCATAATTAATATAACAATAAATCATAAATTAAATAGAAATATAATAATAATTAAAATTTCGAAATATTATTTAGCTATATTTTATAAGTATATATATTTGAGAAGTGATTTTGACATGTGTCATCACCATATTAATTTTGAAAGAAAATTATGACTTGACACACTAACATTGATGACATGTCTTGAAATAAATTATGACATGGATATTTACTTTTAGTATTGATTTATATTTAAAATAATTTTTTAAAAATATGGTAATAACTTATAGATCATTATGACATATTTACATTTAATATTGATTTATATTTAAGGTAAAATTTTAAAATATGGTAATAACTTATATATCATAATTAATATAACAATAAATAATAAATTAAATAGGAATATAATAATAATTAAAATTTCGAAATATTATTTAGCTATATTTTATAAGTATATAATTTTTAATACAAAAACAATTCTTCAAAATACTATGCATTTTGAAAAAAAAAATTCTTTAAATAATGACATGGACATTTACATTTATTGTTGAATTGTATTTTTAGTAAGTTTTTAAAATATGGTAATAACTCATAGATCATATAAATATAGCAATAAATAATATAATGTTATAAATAAAAATATAATATTATTTTGGAATTTTTCAAAATTTAATTCTGTTTTATAATTATAAATAATAAATTAAATAGAAATATAATAATAATTAAAATTTCGAAATATTATTTAGCTATATTTTATAAGTATATATTTTTATTACAAAAACAATTCTTCAAAATACTATGCATTTTGAAAAAAAAAAAATTTGTTAAATAATGACATGGACATTTACATTTATTGTTGATTTGTATTTTTAGTAAGTTTTAAAATATGGTAATAACTCATAGATCATATTAATATAGCAATAAATAATATAATGTTATAAATAAAAATATAATATTATTTTGGAATTTTTCAAAATTTAATTCTGTTTTATAATTATTATTAGTAAAACAATTCTTCAAAATTATACAGTTTTAAATGTAATTTTCTAATCCAATACTATTAGTTTATTTTTGATATCCATAAATTTTAGAGAATTATTTAGTTTTATATTTTGATAATTATACACTTAACAAAATTTTCTCTTGCATTTACAAAATTTGATTTAATATATTTTAACAAAAAGATATAAATTAAAGAATATTTCAAAATTGTAATTTTAAATATATAAATACATATTGCTAAATATACGTTGAATAAAAAATATTTTTTTAATCTTAAAGTTTTTTTTTGACATCTTAATATTAAATTTTTATATATGATTAAATTAAGATTATATATTGTAAGCAAATTATAAAATCAAAAATTAACAAAATCAAAAAATTAACAAAATTTGTATTTTAAAATAAATTTAAATTTTAAAACTTTTAATTCTGCACATGGTGCAGGAAGACACCTAGTAACAAAGAACTGTTACATTCACACTTGTTTTTTGAAACAGAAGAGAGGGGAAGGCCCTTTTGCCATTCACACTCTATCTCTGTTTCCAGAGGGAAGGGAAAGGAAGTGAAAACAAAAAGAGAGCCGATTAGGCCAACTTGATCATCGCTTTCACTTTGCCCCTTGAGGGCTATTTACATTTTCCCTCTACACCCAATTCAACCATCTAATTTCCCTAAAAAAGGACAAATCGTAAAAAGAAAACACAGACATAGAGGCACCCTTTTCATCTATGTAGGTTGAGTCGAAACACACTACACACACACACCAGAGTTTGACCTTTATTTGCCACTCTTCTTCGAGGAGCGCCAGCCATAAACTTCTAATAATAAAAGAACCTGAAACACACACATAAGAAAATCAAACACACAAAAAGAAGATGCAACACACAACCACAAGAAGAGAGATGAAACACAACACACAACACATAAACAAACAAAACTAAACCTAAAACAACAAACATTCATCTACATTTAGGTAGTGATTCAGTGTTTACCTAATTTAATTTCACTGATTCAATCCCTGAAGATCACATCATCTGCAATCTCCATCAGCCCTTGCAACGACTCCGGCGAGAACTTCCTCGCGAAGAAGTAATCCAAACTCGAATTAGATCTCCTCAGCGCGCGAATCAGCCGGGGCGACACCTCGTCGGCCCCGTACGTGTGAGGATGACCGCCAACACTCCCTGTCCAGTCAACACGCGTGAGCGTAAAGTTGCTACACCCTCGAGGATCCTCGAGGGACAGCAGCGTCGGGAAATAATGCTCCTCGGGGTAACAAGATCCCTCGTCGACGACGCAGGGAAGCCTAAACTTCCTCCACAGCTTCCTCTCCCTGATCACCACCAGCGCGTGGCGCTTGGCCATGACGAAGAACTGAGACCCCACGCGGAAGTCTCGGTAGGGAATCTCCGGCATCATCGCGTTGACGCCACGGGCGGCGTAGCGTCTCGGGAGGAAAGGCTCGTCGGAGAGGATCTCGACGAAGCTCCGTTGAGGATGATCGGAGGAGAAGAGGTGGTTGTGGATGTAGGGGAAGGAGTGGAGAGGGACGCAGTGCTGGGAGACGAGAGCGAAGTAGAGGTTGTTAGGATCGTCGAGGATGGCGCGTGCGATCAAACGCCGCTCGGCTGATATGAGGGAAGGGGAAGCGCGCGCGGTTTTCTTGGCGGGGATGAGTTTGGCGTTGATTGACGAGGAGATGGGGGAGATGGGGGAGGATGGATCCGCGTGGATGTAAGCGTTGTAGAGGTGTTGGTGTCCTTTGAAGAAGCGTTCCCAGAGAGGGAGGAAGGTGAGATCAGAGTTTGTGAGGAAGAGGAATGCGATCTTGGGAGGAGTTTGAGAGAGGGAGATGAGACGGCGGTTGTTGTTGTTGTTGGCGGAGACGGAGGCGCGGTGGAAGAGGGATAGGTCGTCGAGTTCGTCGGCGGGGGAGAGGATGTCGACGTGGTGGCGGGAGGGAGAGAGGAAGAAGAGGAAGGAGAGGAGTGAGAGGGAGAGGAAGAGGGAAAGAGAATAGACGAGAGTAGAGGAAGACAACATCTCTGTCTGCAATGCAATGCAATCTCAACAACACAATTAGAAATTTTCTGAGCAAGAAGAAGAATGAAGAAGAAGATGATTGGTTTTTAAATTTAAAAGGGAAATATGACGTGGGGACACGTGGATGTTTTAGTTAATTTCCGGGGAAATTAAAAGGACGAATCGACACAATTATTGCTAATCTTGTTGCGTGGGCCTCTTTAAATAATACTAAAAGAGTTTGATTCGGTTTTTTCAGCAACCAGATTTCCTTAAGCATATCTCGATTTATTAATCTATTAATAGGGTATGGAGACAGGAACACATGTAAGAAGAACCTTCTTTCGAGAAGCTTTTGACTTTTTACTTCTTTTTTTTTGTTATCCACTTGATTCTATCATTGATCTCACAAGTCACCGTAATGTGTGTTGATTGTGTGTGTGAATTGAGAAAATGAGTTGGATAGATTCTAGACTAACATGCTGTGACTCTCTCCAAAAAAATTCTAATTAGAAAATCTTCAAAAATATTATATACCTTCAAATATTTTTTTTTTGGCTCTATAAAAAAGAAACATCATATTTAAATTTTCACTGCTCAAAGTTTTTTATTTACATTTTTGTTCTTACAGTTAATTATACATCATATTTATGATTTTTAAGTTTTTTCTCATTTATCATTTTAATCTTTAAACTTTTATATTTCATAAATATTTCAGATTTGTTTTATAATTCAAGTTTTGCACATAAAATTAAATAAAAAAATTTAAAATAAGATTCATATTATTTTAGAACTAGAATTAGACAACAATTATATATCAAAGGAAACTTAATAATTTTTTTTTTAAAAAGATACATGAAAGTATAATTAAATTAAATTAAAAAATAATCAAAACCTAAATATGCAGATTTAAGTAAAATTACGTAATTCAGTCCAATTAAACAAAAATCTAACAGAATACTGAACTTGTATTCAATTCAATAAAATAAAGCAAACTAACCAAAAACCAACAAAATTTTTGTTCAGTTCAACCTGCCAAAATTTTGTGTAATCAAACTAATCAAAAACTAAATTAACCAAACCAATCTAGTTTTTGAACTCGCAGCCCAATTTCTGCGCGCGTGTGTGTGTGTTAGATTAGATTAGGTCTATCCACACCTTGTTTTAGTTCAATCATTTTGTCCTCATCCTACCAAAGATTCAGATATTTTTCTTGTTCATTCTTTTCTTCCCAAAACAAAAGCCTTCTTCAAATATTATTTTATTCATCTTTGCATGGCGGCTCACACCATCTTCTACCACCCACTCCTCTCATGCCACAACCACCGTACAACAAGACAAGCCCCAAACAGACACAGCGTCAGATCCCTGACTGTAATATCTTGTCGGAAGCAGAAATCACCGGAAGAGCGGCAAGGAGTGATCCAGAGAACAGTTTCAAAGATGATATCAGAGGCTGAGAAGATTGGGAAGAAACTGAAGCCAGAGAAGAAAGGAGATATGAAGGATCTGATGCTTATGAGTCTTTCTTTTGCAGTTTATGTTTATATCTCTCAACTAATGGTCTGTGCTTACTTCGCCTGGACCCATGTCACCCTCCCCAATCCCTCATGGTAGTTTTAGCTTTTAGATAATTGGGTTATTGTAAATCCACCACATCAATCAATAAGATCAAGAAGCTACATGTCTCTTAAATCCAATACAACATAGAAGAACGCAGAGGGACGGACACCAACCATTGCTTTTACAGTTGAATTTTCTCAAGCTTTCATTTTAAATTATTAATCTGCTTTAACTCTGTGACGTCCGAAGATCCTGCTGAAGAGAGACACCAACCATTGCCATATCATTATCAACCAGTTACGGCTCTTTCTTTTGGCACCACTTTCTTCTCTCCCTACAAACATTCCTTTGTACATCTCTTTTTGCTTTTGGTACAAAGCTTTCTCTTGCTCTGCAATTCCTCGTAGCTCTCTTCTGATGGCATTGTCGTCAGGAGCATACTTTTGAGCTTTTCGAAAATCTTCACGAGCTGAATCCATCTGCCCTAGCTCCGCCTTGGCCTTCCCTCTTCTGAACAGCGCTTTTGGGTTTTTCTCTTCTTCTGTCAACACCTGACAAAGTTTTTTTTTACATTCTTTGATTAGATTTCGAGAAAAAACCGAGTATGAAAATATATTCTTCAGATCATATGCTTTGATGAGTCTTACGATGTTGCAGTGACCAATTGCTTCATCATATCGTTTAAGCTTGATCAAGCAAGCTGCCATGTTCAGATGGCATGGGTTCTTAACCGCCAAAGCCATATCCTGGTACTTCCCATACAGCTGAAACATAAAATCATCCCCCATGTATGCAATTGCCTAAAAACAGTAAAACCATGATCAAAAAAGTTGACAAGACTCGCTCAGTATGCTTGAAAACCAAACAAGATCTAAACCCTAATTACCATTTCATACTGTTGCATGGCCTCCTCCAGTTTATCCTCCTTAAACAGATTATTCCCGTCCATTTTCCTTCTGTCTGCTGCACCAATCCTTTCCTCCACAGTCATATCACTCCGTGCCTTTCCCTGTACAATAAACCCTCTTTAAGCGTCAGGTGTAAGCAGGGAGCTTGAGAGATAAAAGCTTGGCTGTAAAGTTTATCTATACTATTAAAGGACAAGAACTTGCCTCCTTTGTTTCATCAAATCCAATGACTTCAACCTCATAGAGCAAATCCGCCATAGGAGGAACATTCGGAAAAGAGAAGTTTCCATCTTTCCCATATCCCAGTTCCCAGCCAATATGCAAGAGCGCACGTTCACCAGACTTCATGCTAGAAACACCGATGGCCAAACCGGCCATTTCTTTTTTCTCTGTCCCACAGACAACATTTCACTTCTTAGTCCACAGTCTATGTGGTAACACTAACATGGATTTGAAAACCAAAACATTGGAAACTCCCTCCCAAATATCCTTTTTTTCTTTACATTCACATGAAACACAAGCTGACTCAGATGCATCCAAGGAGAACTAGAATACATAATGAATAGCCAGATACCTTTTCCAAGAACCAATTCAATAGGTTGCTGCTCTTGCCATGTATCCTCAAATTTGTGCTGCGTGTGTTTGGTCCATGCCCTATAGTGCACTATGACCCAAGATGAAATTGGTGAGATAGGTAGAAAAGCTCGAAAAATGGATAAACCCTGTAGAAGATTTACTCAGGGAAACGTTGGATTATTAACTCTTCCTCACTACTTAAGAGGAAACATTTCAAAAGTAATTCATTTTCTCAAAAGCTGCCAGCTCACAAAAGCTTATACCACATTTCAACTCTCATCTATGTGAATAAACCTTCTTATAGCACAATACTGTATATCAACGACTACTAACAAAATTTCTGAACAAAGTCAAGAGAGTCAATCACAAAGGGAAGAGTAAGTGCAGTAGAAAATCAGTAAGCGGAAAAGTGTAGAAAGGGACCTGATCAACAAGGTACTTACAGAAGCATGTGGAGTACTTGGATGGTTTGGAACCGTGACCTTCCTTTATGATCTGCTTACTGACTTTCTCATCTAAGACTTGGACTTCACTATCAACTTTAGGGGGAACACTACTACCATCTTGAGGAGGCTCACCATGCACAACCGAAACACCTTCAGTTACTATCTCCTCGTTCTCTTGGTCTGAAACCAAATGTGAAGTAGGAATATAGTAGTCATTATCAAGTTCTTTAAAAAAAAATAAGATCTTTTTCTCCCGCAGATCACCAATCTTTTCTCCGGCAGATCACAACAAGATGTAGAAGAAAGAAGTGCGCTTCATTTCATATGCAGTTTGCTTAATAGCACAATCGTCTTGATAAAACCCATCACCACACAAAGAAAAAGCGGCGGAAAAAAAATTCCAAATTTTTAAGAAACAGAAAGACGCAGCTGTGACAAAATGGCTAACAGCTTCTAAAATCAAATAAAGTGAAGAAAATACATAGACAGAGAATGAATAGAATTGAAGGAGAGACAGTTTTATTTACCAAGAGTTTGACTTTGATGCTCCAAAGGAGATACATCCATTATTTCCAATCTAGTTTCGATCCTGCAGTACATTCAAAAGGTGTTGTAATGATGGCAAAGTAAGTAAGAATTGGACAAACCATGTTAACTGTTAAATGGGATTATACAAGAAGCCTTCCAATTAAAACGATTTTCCAGAGATATTCCTCGGAACTGACAACGAAACATTTATAAATAAAAAAGAACAGTAAAGGTAATCTTACGAGAATAAGAGTTCAGTGACATAAGAATATGTTCGAAAGCATCTTTTAGTCAAAACAGAATCAAGTGTTAAAAGGAGAAGAAAGTGAACTTACTGAGTAGGATTATCCGGAAAGCGGAAGGAGAAGTCTCTCACGAAGAAGACTCGATCGAGAAAGATCCAGCGGAGATCGCTCTAGAGACTGATGATTTTTTTTTTTAATTTTGATTAAAGGAAAATGTCAAGAAAGACCCTAAACTTTTAACTTTGCTCAAAACATAACCTTCTACAAAGAATTTTATCGTATTTGACCTTAAACGTTTAACTTTAGTCAAGACAGACCCTTCTATAAAGAAAAATTCTCGTATTTGAGCTGTATTTTTTTTATTTTTGCACCAGATTAATTTTTTTTTCCTATCGTTCCTAATCATTCCGTTATCAAATTGAATTGCAAGTAATCTTCATCATTGTTCTCAGAGTGTTCTACTAACCAGTCTTGGTCATGGATATTATTAAACTCGCCAGATCATGGTGTTTCAGTGGCTCCGTCCAACAAGTGATTATCGTTATCCATGATCCCCATAACATTAGTTCCACGCTCAACCTTGTGGAGATCTGCCATGGAGACAATGAGCCAGAGTCCATATTCTATACCTTATTCATATGGATGAGCAGACATGAAATTGCCGCTACACTGAAAAAAGGGTGGAGGAGCAGGTCAGAGTAATGATTCAGTGACGATAACAGAGAGGTAGTTAAGAGGCATGCAGACCAAGAGCGTCCATGGACAACAGGACATTGCTATTTTATTCATAGGTGGCACTTCCCTTTGCTGCACAAGATAAGAGCTCTCAGTCAGAACGCACAAAAACGCAGCAGCATCTTGAACAGAGCGAGCGTAGTATAGCAAGAGGAGGAAATGAAGCTTGATGTGGAGTGTTTTGCTGAGTTCTACAAAATATATACATATATAGCTGGTGGAGGAAGGAGAAGTATTTCACAAACTCCACAGACGGTCACATCACTTAAATCACAGGATGGAGAGTTCGGGCTGGTGATTGTTGGAAAGGGCTAGTAGCAGGTTAACCACTGGTCTCAACGAACGACTGGCAACAATGTCCAGAGATTGGCCTCATAGGTAGTGATGTTCTTTCTTGCTAAGATTTCTCCCTATGTGGTGCGATATTGATCATGCAGTAGCAGCGTACAAGAGGTGAGCTAGAAGGGCTAATAATAATCATCTGTTCAAATGCGCTAACTTAATACCTGAAGAGTAGTATCTTCAAGGTGACCATCAATTTTAAAAAGAACGTACAATAAAAGGTTTTCCTAAAGGAAAGGTAATCAAAGCATTACTGGTGTCCGAAACGTAAGAGTTAAAACAAGAAAACACGAAAACTAAGCTGATTACAAAAGTCTTCTAGTTGGTGCATAGATAAGGAAAACACTGAGCTCCTCCTTAGTACGGATTTGAGAACTTGGCAACCTCTGCCTGAAAACACACAAGGGGGGTACAAGCTTAAGGCCTACACATATGCAGCAATTCAGTAGCATTTGATATTCTTCTAGCTATACCTCACAACAACTTGATATAAACAGATCATGATAGAGAAAGAGAGAGAGACTTGTGTTGGTAGTAACCTCGAATTGGGACTTGAGAAAGTCAAGCTCCTTGTCAAGGTCATTGATAGCCTGATTGTATGCTTGCATAGGAGAAGACTGGCTTGTGGTGTGAATCTGCAAAACAAAATCAGACTTCACACTTAGAGAACAAAACTTGTTAATCAATCATTCCAATCACAAACCAGAGCTTAAAAGTTGCTAAACCTAAATAAACCAGTCAGCTGGATGCAATTGGAGAAAAGAAACGTTTGAACATACCCTGACTATGATTTTGTACTTGAGAGGATGAGGCAGTTGGTATCCTGCAAACAACACATTCTCGTCCCGGTGAAGCTGCCTACTCATATATCCCCCCCCCCCGACAGAAATTAGAGATTTCTTCTGTTAAAAATAAAAGTAAAAGAGAGACAATGAATGATGGTACATGCGGACGATGTTGCCAATGGTGTGGTCTTCTCTCTCAATCGTGAAGGAAGCAGCGTTGATGATCTTCGTGTCCCTCTCGTACGAAACCCTAGAATTACATCCAGAGAGGGTTTTAGCACATCAACTGTTACAGAAAGATGAAGATTAGAGTAAAGCTTTATTCGAGTGAAGTACTTTTTGGTGCCTTCTGGGACGACGAATCGTTCGTATCTGTCGGGGGCGTTCATGGCGGATCCAACGATTCTCCTCGCTTAGGTATCACTCTCTCAGAGACTGTCTGTCGCAGACGAACACCGAATTAACCCCAATGAACAACGCCACGGCGTCGTTTTGGTTTATTTAGTCTAGTATATCTCCACGTGTTGTTTTCTGATTGGGTTAAATCCTCTGGCTCGGATCGGGCTGACAACTCTTAGATATTTCCTCTTAGGTCCTTAGTATTTAAGGTTATTTACAGAAAAAATCTGGTGTGATTTAATTGGGGATAAAGACCTAACTAAACAAAAAAAAAAATCAAATTATATCAGAAGGAAAAAAAGAAAAGAAAAAAAAAGAGAGAAGTCATCAGATCCCTAAAAATCGAACCCGAACCGACTATGGCCTTTCACGTAGCTTGTCCAATTACATGGTATCATCTCTTTTCTCATTACTCTCTTTTTTCGTTCGTTTGTTTGTTTGTTTGTTTGTTTAGCGCGCCTCGCGAGAGGGCGTCGTCTTCTTTCTACCCCTACCTAACGGCTTTGTTGTTTTCACTTATCGAATTGGTTCACTTCTTTCTTTCTTTCATCGCAGCCGTAAAATTTGCGACTGCTTGTTGGGGTTTCGTCAGAGTCGTGAAGCCAAGGATTTGTTCCTCAACCAGATTCATTCTCTCCAGCACTTGTTGCCTGCCCCCTGGGATGATGCTGCAGTTCCAAAGGGAGCTACCGTTCAGATCCATGTGCCTAAGCTCCCTCTCCCCGATGATGATTCGGCAAAGGAGGTTGCTGCTTCTGCCTTATCGGTTTCGAGGCAAGTCAGCAGACACACCGTGGTGCTTAAGAAGGCAGTTGAGCATCATTCAGCTCCTGACGACTTTGAGGTGCCATTCCTTCTTCTCGGATTCTTATTTGTTTGTTTGTTTGTTTGTGTGGTTGATGTACAACTCCTTTATAACCCCAAGCTTGTTTTGCTTTTATGCATTTCTCTATGCAGATGGCGGTCAGTGAGCTCAACGAAGGAGATCACGGCACTGACAGTGCAAGTGTTACGTGTCCCATGTGCTATATCGTTGAAGTTGGGAAGAGTGTGAGAGCCAAGATGCTTTCTTGCAAATGTTGTGGCAACAAGTATCATAGAAACTGCTTGAAGTCTTGGGCTCAACATAGAGGTATCGTTTCATTGGGATTTGTTATGCTTTTAGCTGTCCTGCTTATGTTTCTTATAGTGATTTTTTGGCTTGCAGATTTGTTTAACTGGAGCTCGTGGGCTTGCCCATCTTGCCGAACCTGTGAGGTTAGTTTGGACATAACTTTCTCAATCACTAGTCCTGCACTTTTTCATGATCGCGGATTTGAACACTTTTTATTATGTTTCCTTTAGGCCTGTGGAACTTCAGAGGATCCTAAGAAGTTGATGTTCTGCAAAAGATGTGATGATGCCTATCATTGTGATTGCCAACAGCCTCGACACAAGGTATATATTTGTTGCTTCTATGCGAAGTTCTTATCTTGTCTTTTGCAAATTGATTTAATTTTATCCCTGGATGTTACAGACTGTTAGTTCTGGACCCTATCTGTGTCCTAAACACACCAAATGTTACAGCTGTGGGTCCAAAGTCCCTGGGAATGGCCAGAGCTTACGGTATTCTTATCTTTTGCTTTGTGGTGTATTCTCGTATTTGTTCGTCTAAAGTGCACCAGATCTCTTAGTAGTCCTTTTAAGATTGCAGGTGGTTTTTGGGGCACACTTGTTGCGATGCTTGTGGAAGGCTGTTTAACAAGGGAAATTATTGTCCTGTATGTTTGAAGGTATGTTCTTACACTCTCTCCTGTTGTTGATACTTGATACTGAAACGTATGTGTTCGCTTTCCCTGCTTCATATTTGGCTATGTTTGGCCATAGTTGATAGGTTGAGGTTTTTGTATTTTACAGTTGTTATCGTATGCTATCAGATATCTGTATGCAAATGCAGTTTAAATGCAACACTTTTGGGTAATCTTTGTCCCGCTTTGAAACGAATTGACTAACTTGTTTTGCATTCTTCACGTAGGTTTACAGGGACTCGGAAGCAACACCAATGGTGTGTTGTGACTTTTGCCAGCGCTGGGTCCACTGCTCGTGTGACGGAATCAGGTCCATATCCGTCTTTTTCATATAACCAATTGCACGTCTGTTCTGTAAGAAATGTTCCCCATGTCTGTATCCAACTAACGTTAACTTTGCAAACAAAATGTTGCAGCGAGGAGAAATATATGCAGTTTCAAGTGGACGGGAATCTTCAGTACAAGTGTTCTACTTGTCGCGGAGAAAGCTACCAGGTGTGTTTCATGTGTGGTCAATCTTTTATACATATTTGTTTTCTTATATCTCTCCAACTCCAATGCTAGTGAAATGCTGTGAATGACGATTCAGTGATCCCGTTTTCTCGCTATGATTTTGGTTTATGATGCTAGGTCAAGGATCTTGAGGATGCTGTACAGGAAATCTGGAAACGAAAAGATATTGAGGATAAAGAGCTAATTGCTAGCCTGAGAGCTAGTGCACGAGTCGTAGGGCAAACTGGTACCGCCCCTGTTATCAATCAGCCTGGGTCTGTCGAAAGAGAAGTTGCTGAAAAAGCTATGGTCAGTGGTGAAGAAGAGAAGCCACTGAGAGTTCTCAGGATAAAAAGTAGCAGGCCTCAAGATTCAGATAGCGAGAAACTCGGAAAACACTCTAAAGAGCTGAGCCCTGCGAAGACGAAAAAATTGGTTATAAGCATAGGCCCTAGAAAGGCAGGGGTTACAAAACCGATGAGCTGCGATTCCTCAAAGCTTGCCTCCAAATCCAACGGTATGCGTATTTTGAGTGATCATACACGATGGGTTTATTTTGAAGACTTGTTATAAATATGTATTATTTTCTTAAAAACTGATTTACAACATGGGCAAAAATAATAAAGGAAGCTTTGGTAATTTCAGGGAAGCATGTGAGAGTACAATCAGAAGAAACGGCTTCCCAAGAAGAGCAGCAACGGAGCTTATTGAGAAAGAGTAGTGAAGAAAAGAGAGGGTCTCAAGTTGAGGTAGGCACTTCAAAGGGTGAGCGCGGAGGAGATTCAAAGGGTGAGCGCGGAGGAGATTCAAATGGTGGCCAACAAGAGTTGCAGAAAGATTCAAGAAGGCTGCTGAAACTGAAAATAAAAACGCATAATCCGGAGAGCCAAGAACGTGAAGCCCCTAGAATTGTGTATGAAAGAAGCAAATCCGGTAAAGGACATAGGTCCAAGAGAAAGAGAGCATCACCTCCAGCAGAAAAATCAGCTTTCAATGAAGATGAAGATGTGTCACTGTCACGTGAAGACAGTTTGTTAGACGAGATGCTGGATGCTAGTTGGATTCTGAAGAAGTTGGGGAAGGATGCAAAAGGAAAACAGGTTCAAATACACGAGGCCTCGGATAATACATGGTACAAGAGACTTCTTTTTTTTTTAAACCTTTGAACGTCTTTTAGATGTTTCATCTATTACTAAGTTGTTGTAACAATTGAGTATTAATAAACAGGGAGAAAGGGGTGGTAAGTGAAGTAGGAGGAGGAGGGACATCAAAGTTGATGGTGACGCTTGGGAATGGAAAGGTGAAGACGGTGGAGCTAGGAAAGCAAGGGGTTAGATTTGTTGCTCAGAAGCAAAAGAGGACAAAGACATGAGAAGCTTTGAGCATCATCCAACATATGGAACAAGATGAGCAGAAGACTTCGAGGAGGGGTTGGTAGGTGAAGCAGTGCTAGCTTCTTTATCATCGATGCCTTTAGATTAGGCCTACTTTAGATGTTGTATGTAAAATATATACATTTCTGAAACAAATTTAGCTTTTGAAAATTTAAGAAAGGGTTAACAACAGCTGAATGAAATAAGAGATTCTAAGAATTTTAAAAGAGAAAATACTAAGCATTGGTTTGGTTACTTGAACGTATTTAGGATGCTTTTTCTTATTTTGAAATGCAAAAGATCTCAAGAATATTATAAAGAAGTTTTCTACGTTTTTATATTTAAATTTCTTAAGTATATATAAATGGATGTCGAAGATGAAAATTTTAAATTTATGACATTAAATTTATTTATATAAATGAGATAAATACAAGTAAGGAAATTGGTTGAATTAATAATAAGACGACCACTTATAGAAGCATTATTGTCCGAGCAAATAGTAAATATCAAGGGAAGTGTTTCGAATGTTGAATGTGCCTCTCAATAAAAGAAAAACTCAGAATGTGGCCCATTGTGTAAACAACTCCTCTTCTTTTTTATGAAATCAAAAGTCACTACTCTCACTCCAGCCCTCCAACCACCTACGTCTCCCTTCATCCGAGCAGTGGTGAATCTAGATTTTTTTTTTGGGGACATAAAATAAATAAGAGGAAAGAAAGGGTTCAGGAAAGCAAATGACTGTAACCATAGTCTAGAGGGGGAAAGCAAACGACTGTAACCAACTATGCTACAGAAAGCTTGTTGTTTTTTATAAAAATAGATTTATTTTTAGAGTTTTGTGGGGGCAGCTACCTCCTCCTCGATGAACGTAGGTTCGCCACTGCATCCGACATGGCACATTCCCGATGATGTTATCGCCTGATGTTGCCTATCATTCTCTACTTAAGAATATTTTGTTCAAACTTGTGTGACTTCTTTTATGCTAATTTTTTTCTTGCTTTTGGATTTAAAACTTTGTTACAATTTGTTTCTTTTTTATTCACTTTGTTTCAGTTTATTTGAACTTTAAAAAAGTCTCTGTTTCTTTTGTTAAAAACTGAATTTTGATCATCGCATAAGAACTAAACATGCATCATCATTTAAAATAAAATTTGATGCATGATATTTCGGTCATAGAAAAAAATAATTGCTCTATAATTAAGCCATCCACAAAAAATATACAAATGAATGACTTGTGGACAAAGAAAATGTGGACATGATTTAAAAGAAAGTGAAAATTATATTTTATAAAATACATGAAGTTATTGTTTGTGTTCGCTGTAGAATAGATAGAAAAAATAATTTTTTTTTTGTGGATAGAACCTTCCAATTTAGAGAATGTTGTGGTTTGTAGTTAAACTTGGTGATGGCATTTTGGCATGAGAAATATAGACGTCGTCATAGCTATGAATCGATCCATTGGATGTGGACGGTTCACCTGCAACCACTTCACCAAGCAAGATCTCATCAGAAGCCACCCACTAGTTTCCAGAGATATATTCAACCATCCACACATAACCCATCCACGCTCCAGCTATCCACATACCACCTATCCACGCAATTCCATCTACACGTTATCTATCCACATCTTTTGCAGATCTGGATTTTGAAATCCAATTGCATGTCTAGATTTTGAAATCCACAACAACACTAAGAAACCAACAAAACAAAAACGAGAATCGATTTAAAGGATTTAGAAGATCAGACAATTTCATCTCTCCTCTTCTCATCATCTCCTCTTTCATCTCTCCTCTTCGATCTCTCCTTATGTCTCTACTGCAACTTTGGCTCTGTCTCTCAGCATGTTCTTTTTCTTCCTCATCTTCTTCTCCGTAAAAATTACTCAAATTGGGAAGCAGCCGTGTGAGAAAACAAGCTGAGATTGGAGTGGGGCTGCTATCCAACTTCTCTGATTGAAAATAGAAATCTATATTGATCTTGGTCAGACACTATATTGCTGACTAGTCAAAGTCGGAGCAACCGGAGACGGTCACATCGATGACTTAGTTTTAGAGAACGCAACCAGCGAATTTTAGGAAATTAGGAAAATGGGAGAAATTAGGATTTCGGGATTCAGAAGAATGATTTCGGAATCGAAATAGGAAAGAGAAACAAAAAAATATTGTAGAGGTATCAGTGGTAAAATATTTTTGTTTGATGAAAAGGTAGAAATGACAAATCATAAGAAGAAAGTGTGTCAAAAGCACGATGTGTCTTGATATGTAATTGCAAAGTGAGAAAGTATCTACAATGTGAAAAATTCTTAAACGAGAAACTTACCAAAATGAACCTAGAAGATTCCCATAGAGAACCGTTGGATGCTGAAGCAGGAACATCATTAATGACTCTTGCGTCCATTTGAGGGAACAGATGGATGATCTTTGCAACAATCAAGGTATTCTACATCAAATAGATCAGTGTGGTTATTAGAGACAGATAGTGCATCATGTTTCCCTACCGCTGCTGTGCTCCCACACCTTCTCTAGACGGTTGAAACCAAAAGCTGCAACATGATAGATTTCACCAAAAGCTGCAACATGATTGATTTCCAAATAGTTGAAAGTTTTTTATAATTTATTGTATACTTTTGAAACAATTTAATGAATTTAGAATTAATAAATCAGAAATGTCTAAAACAGTAAAACATATGTTGGGGATTTTTTAAGCTACATATTGTTGCTTTCTGAGTGGATTAATATGACTTATCTTACATAGAGTAAGAATAGTATATTATTCCAAATGTTGAGGTTAAATAATAATTTTTGTATTGTTGAAAAAATAAATTAGCAGAAATCAAATATGATAATGAATTATTTTTCAATAACCTGATCGATCATTAATATAAATCACACACACATAGAGAGAGAGAGAGAGAGAGAGAGAGAGAGAGAGAGAGAGAGAGAGAGAGAGAGAGAGAGAGAGAGAGAGAGATTTGCTCGTTGTTGATCTTCATGATAATGGAAGTGGATGATTATGCAACCTGAAAGTATGATGAACAACAATTTTGTGAAAAACGACTACAGAAGACGACGATTACAGTAAGTAGAGTGTGTATTTATAGCAATGAGCAGCAGTAATTAGGGTTTTTATGGGCCAAATAGGCTTAAGCTTAAAATTAATAAACGTTTTGGATTAGTAATTTTTATTAAAATAATTTATATTTACTCTTATATGCTTTCAAATTGTCTAAAAATTTATTGTTTGGTCATTCTGTATGAAAAAATGTACAAAATTTACATGTGAGATATTTCAAGATTAAAACATTTTTTGGAATTTTTCTTTCTAATATTATTTTGTGTGTGTACCTTTTGAAAAGCAAACCTATAACAAATTGTGTTTTTGTATTTTTTTGTGGTAAACTTTTTCTATGATGTGTATTTTCTAATAACGTTTGGATGGATCTTCAAAATTAAAAAAAATTATATTTTGAAATTTAAAATAAATAAACACAAAGTTTAGTTATATAATTATCTAATAGGGATAATAACATCTGATTGTAAGTTTTGACCGTAACATGTATGAATGTACATTCGAGTATGTTTTCTTAATATGATTATTGTATTTTCTTGGGTGATTTGAATGATATGTGAACAATGTTAGAATGTATTCTTTACTGTTTCTAAAAAATATTATAATTTGCAAGATATATCAAAGATCCTTAATATATGATTTTAATTATATATTTTTAATTTTTAATTTTAGATATTTTAAAAATGTAATTAATAATTTATTTTAAAATTTGATAGATTTATTGTTTATTACTTGGTTCAAATAATTTTTTGGTAGCAAAATAAATAGACTCAACTTGGTTCAAACTAATTCACATACATGTTGAAGTAATAAAGTTTGTGTGTTTATTTCTATTTGCCATTTTATAATCCTTAATGTCTTATTTTCTTTTTACTTCTTTGTGTATTGATATTAGATATTAATTCTATTCATTTAATTTAGTACTATTTCATAGTTATATTTAGTAAAATTTTGAAATTTTATGTTTTATTTGATTGCATCATCAAAGATTAATACAATTCCTTATACTGCTTTAACACTAATTTGTTGTTTTAGTTTTTTTTTTGGATAATTTATCTACATAAGTATATTATATTTTATAGGTTAGAAATTGTAAATTTAGAACTGGACATGAGTTTGGAAACAATGACATTATCTTGGCCAAATAAATCAATTTTATTTACCAATTTTTCATCTATAATTTAATTTTCAAATAAAAATATGAGATCGCAAATTTACAAAATAAGAATTTTCATGTAGTGGAAGTATTAAAATAAAGAGAATAATAAAGAAAAACACTCACTTCTAATCATTCCCATAACAATTTTACCAAAATAAAGAAGTCACAGAGATCAGCCATCTGTCCTTATGCTACAAACTTCAACCTCTTTGTCACCATTCTCATCATGAATTTGATGATACACAATGAAACGTAATTTCAAATTATAACTACATACCTATGTACTATCATCCTCACCCTCAATCTTATATATTAAAGGGAATTTTAGGAAAATTGAACAAATAAACTAAACTATTGTCCCCTTAGTACAAAATCAAATTTTATCACTTTTGGACTTTCACTATTCTTCTTGTAAATAAAATTCATATCAATATATTTACAATGCAAAAAAATTAAGAAAAATATAAAACATAAAATAATTGCATATATGAAATATATTTATGGATTAAAAAATATTTGTAATAATAAGTTTTAAAATAGGTTAAATGTGTTAGAATATCAAATCTACCATCTACGACGACTTAGAATATGTAGTCTACCTAAAACAATGATCTACACATGGTAGAATGCAGAATACACCGAAAACATTTCGACCTACTAAGGCAGAAAAACAAATCTACATTTCCTTCTATTTTTTGTATATTTGGTAGATTATAAGGTATAATAAATGTTCTCATGTCTACCTTGGCAGAACATACTCTCTTCACATTTTTCTTTTATCTACGATCTCAGTTTTTCATATCTACCACTTTATCGGTTTTCTAACTTTAGTAGAATGTAAGTTCTACTAGATTTGTAAATAAAATGCGAAAATTTAAGAAAAAACAGTCACTAAATATCCCCTAAATCTATTAAATCTTTTTATTTCCTTTTTAAAATGTTTTCCCCTAAATTTGAATTTTGTTCGTTAATGTAAGCATATTTTTGTTAGATATTTTTTCATATCAGAAATCATACATATGTAGTAGGTTACTTGAGGTGGAAGAAAAATCTATCAAACTAAGACGCAAATGCCATTCAGCTAGTGGAAAGACATAGCACATGTGAACAACACGTTCTACTCTTAGAATTACTTTTACCTGTCAATAAGATTACAAGTAACTGATTCACGTTGTCTGTATGACTGTATCTCAAGGATTAATGCTTAATGTTTTTCTAAGAAGCTCTTTTCCAATAAGGTAATGTAATGAAATATCTGAGTGAAACTGTGAGACATTCATCAGATAATTCAAACAAAGACTGGTTATCTGTGTTTGTAATAAAACATCTGAGTGAAACTGTGAGACATTCATCAGACAACTCTATGCTCTTACAAAAAATTATGACAAACAAGATTTCCAGTTGTTAAAGTGAAAGTTTACCAAAGCTAGCAATATTAATTTAGACAATCAGACACTAAGATGAGGCTGTGATCAAAGCCAGCAACTGCTTGAAGAACACAACCCTCAACGTCCTCCAGCAACATCGGTTCATGTTCATCAACCAAGCTTCCTAACCCCACCCAAAAACTTTACCATCAACAGTAAAAGCAAGACTGTGCGCCCAACCTGACGATACCTTAACGATGTATTCTTGACCTCAAGCTTCAATCTTTGAAGGAACCAGAGCTTCAACGATACCTTCCCCAAGCCCAAGCTGTCCCTTTTTCGATTTTCCCCAAACCCACAGAGATCCATCATCTTCTATTGCCATTGAAACCACTCCAGACTCAAACGCTGATCGGACTCTCACATTCTCCGAGCTTTCTTCCACTCTCTTCGCCACACTCCCTGAATCTCTATCGATTCGACCGAGCTGGCTTTTCTCCTTTGCGACCCCAAGCCCAAATCTCGCCGCCGGAGTTAACTGCAAGGGAGTGGTAGTGTCCGAGGGATACGAACGAGACGTCGGAAGGTAAATCAGGAACCAGAGTTGGTTCGTAAGCGTCGGTTCCCAGTATTCATATACATGGTAGCCCCAGAGCGCCATGGCTTCCGTCTCCGAAGCTCATCACTCTACTAGTTCTCTGGCCGCCACTGCCCGTGAACCATCGTCATAGTAAATAATAATTTTATAATTTTTACTTTTTATAATTAAATCTTAATTGTTAATTTTATTATTTTTCTTTATAATTAATTTTAATTGTATTTAAAGTTAATTAGAAAGGATTAAACTGGATTTTCATTAATGTTTATACTATAAGGACAATGATTTCAGTTTTAATTCTAAGGGGACAATACAATAGTTAGTTTGTTCCTTATTTCCAAATTTCCCTATATTAAAAGAGAAGTCATTACTTTTCATTTATGTGTGACTTTTTATAAAATGGAATATCTATTAGAGTTGATCACATTACATTTTCATTTATTAATAATCTTGATATTAAATAAAACACATTATTAAATACACAAATCAAACTCACATATTTATTGTTACCTTGATATTCTCAAATAGTTTCCTATATTTTCGAAATTGATATCTCTTTAATTACTACTCTCTCCGTTCCTAAAAGATAATTGTTCTAGAAAAAAATTGTTTCTAAAAGATGATTGTTTTATGTTTTCTATGAAAAATTGTAAACTTTAAGAAAATTAATTGGTTTTATTGGATTATTATTGGCCAAAAGTTGTTGAAAATTGAAAATCATGGAAAACAATAAGTTTATTATAGTGATTTAATGCGTTTTCTTAATATGTGTGAAAACACTAGAAAGACTATCTTTTAGGAACATAGGGAGTATTATTTTCTATAATATCATAAATGATATCATCTAATTAATATACTTGATAGCAGATTTATATTGAATATATATCAATAATTTAATGTTATAATATTATACCTCCATATGTTAATTATTTACATATTTTTTTATTTTAACTTTTGATTTTATTTATTTTTTAAATAGAAAAATCATCATTATCTCTATACTACCTTTAACCAATGAAAACAAATTTATAACTATATAGTTTATTTAAAAATTAAACAAAAACTAAATGTTTAATTATTTTCTCGATAATATAAATCTATTGAAACTAAAAATTTAATTTTTTAAAAAACTTTCTAATTTTGTGAAATGTTACAAATATCTTTGAAGAAGAAAATAAAAAAAATATTTTACCAATCTTTATATATATATATATACGATTTCAATAATAAAATAATAATCCAAATATATATAGAAGAAGATACAAATACATGTAAAATATATAAACATTCTATTTAATAAAAACAAATATACCGTAAAATCATTATATTTTAAAAATTGATAAACACACCTCATATATATAATAATATATACCAGTATAAAATTGAAAACAAAATGTTTATATAAAAATAAATCAAAACAAACACTCACACGGTTGTACGGTTGTGCATGTTGAGATCTAGTTTCATTGTTAATCTCCGACACTGATTTGTTAGATTCCATCTTCATTTAAACATCCCTACTAAAAATCACCACAACTTAAATAACAACTGATCATTAGAATCTGAAAGAAGAAAAAAAACAAATTATAATTTTGTGATTGTTGGCACTTGATGAAGCAAATTAAGATATACATTTCTTATCCTATCAATGTAATCTAATAGCAGTACATAAGGAATACTCCCTAGATTAAAAAAAAAACATGTGTTACGTCCAGTACTTCAAAATGTTGCTCTTACCGTTCATTTCATTCATTTCTGTGAGTGAAGCAGTACTAGCTTCATTTCATAAAAAAAACGTGTTACAGACCTTGCAGGAGGAGTTGGTGGGTGAAGCAGTACTAGCTTCTTTATCATCTTATACCCTTTTAGATGTTGTATGTACAATATATACATATTCTGAAACAAAATTAGCTTTTAAGAATTTAAGAAGAGAAACACGTTAATCACTAGATTGACCTGAATGAATGATTTTCATATTGAGAATACAAAAGATCTGACTATCAAAACTTCCAACCACTTTGGAAATCTATCCCGTCGTAACTTTGGTATGGATTGTATTAGAGAAGGTGGGGGAGCTAGTGGAATACCAAAGTCAACCAAAACACAAGATATGTATTTGGACATTGCCAAGCGTAACAGTAACAGTCTAACCGACATAATCTACGAGTACTAGGAGGCCCCCTCCAGGGGCGGATCTATATTGGTGAGTACGGGGTCACGTGACCCCTACTAATTATCAAAAACTCACGTTAACGAGTAGCATGAATTTTGGAATAGTTCAGTGGTGATTAGTATGCCTCCGTTTAGTCTCGTTTGAGCTGTTTGATTGTTGGTGCTCTAAGGCATTCAGTATGTTTTACTATTAGAAAATAGTATTTTTTTCTCTTTCTTCTTTAAAATACTCCATAAATCATAACTTTGTTTCATTTTTATATTAGAGTATTAAAAATTTGGTAAAACAACCTAGGTTTTTGCTGTAGACAAATAGAATAATTAAAAATTTAATATAATATCCCAAAATCAATTTTAATTGCTTTAAATGTAATATAATATTATTAAAAATTAAAATTAGTTATACTAAAATTATTAGTATATTATAATATAGTGCCTCCGATTAAAAAAAATTCTAGATGCGCCACTGGCCCTAGAGATGTCAAATGGACGGACTATAAATGGGCGGCCCGTGTCCAAATTAATATGGTCTGAAATGGACATGTCCATTTTGACCCAGTAACTAAATTTTGTCCATATGGACGAGCCCAATTATAACATGGACAATATTGGGTTTAACCACTTGGACAATGGACGGCCCAAAAATCTAAAATATCTAGGTTTAGCAAATTGGAAAAAACACAATATTTTTTTTTCAACATTTTTCTTCCTGAAGCCTGAAAGTTTGATTTCTACCTGTTTATTTGTGATTTTTGTTATGAAAAAACATAATTTTCCGCTAAAACCGAAAAACGTAATTTTCCATTAAAATCGAAAAACGTAATTTTTCGTTAAAACCGGAAAATATAGTTGCCCGCCAAAACCAGAAAAATGTAATTTCCTGCCAATATCGAAAAATACAATTTTCCGCCAAAACCGAAAAATGCAATTTCTGCCAAAACCGAAAAACCCAATTTCCTGTCAAAATCAAAAATGCAATTTCCCGTCAATACCGAGAAACGTAATTTCTCGCCAAAACTAAAAACGTAATTTTCCGCAAAAATTGAAAAACGCAATTTTCTGCCAAAACTGAAAAATACAATTTCTCGCAAAAACCGAAAATGTAATTTTCTGCCAAAACAAAAAAACACAATTTCCTGGCAAAATCGAAAAAAATGAAAATTATATTGTTTACATTAAATGGGTGTATGGGTCTCATGGACAGCCCAACAAATCATGGTCTTATTTGGTTATGGTCTCATTTGGACATGGTTCTATTTGGGCTTCGACCAAAAATATTCAACAAAAAAATGAAACCTATTCGGATACTTCCAAACCCGTCCGGTCCGCCCAATTTACATCTCTAAGTGGCCCCCTCTAAGGATAAGAAACAATAGTTTATGAAATGACATAATATGGTAATAAAATAATTAATTTAACTCCAACTTTATTAAACTGTCGGTCAACTACAATATAGAAGTAGCTACTAGAAATGACATGAACCGTATGAATGATAACAACATAAAACTTTATTTCATTTTTGTTAGGGTCTACTAACCAGGTTGAGATCAGCGAGAAGAGAGAATGTTACAGCTGTTATTTACGATAGCTTTCTCGGCGGCGCCGTTAACGCTGTACATACCGCCGATCAGATGTTTGACGGCGTTCGCTCGGACGATGGAGGAGATGGGTGTTGAAGGTAGGGCTTACAGGGTGAGAGTCTTCGCTCGCGCAAGAATTGCTTGGTCTAGGCTTCTCGATTGCCTCTTCTCCTCTTCTCCTCGCCGTCCTTAATTTATTTAACTGTTCCTTGTCTCTTTCTCTGTACATATATCATCATGTTCCTCTCTCTCACTTTCCCTTCGCTGTGTTTTTTTGATCACGTAATATGTTTTAGATTTGGTGGATATATTTCATGATGATGATAGAACAGAGACTTAGGTTCTTGTTCTTGATCTTAATAAATAGAGATTGATCATAATCCTCATTTTTTTAATTCCCTATCAGTATCTCTTTATTTAAACAACTTTTATTTATTGTATGTAAAGGTGAGATTGATGATACAAAATTGCTCGGGATTACATGATGAATCTCTGAGCAAGATCATCAGTGACAGTTTAAAAATGAAATGAACTTTAAAACAAAAGAATGAATCAAATATATAAGAAGAAGTATCTGGTAAAAATTCTTTTTAGAGTTTTTAGTTGGCCATTGAGCAAGGCTTTAAGAACCAGAGAACATCCAAGCCCCTCCCTTCTTTGTTGTTGTTGTTGTTGTTGTTACTCTCTCTGCTCTGCTCTTCTTCCTCCTTTCTCTTCACCACTTCTTCAACCTGTATGTACACACAATAAAAACATCCTTTTGCTCAGGCATATGTCTCTACCAGTAAAATGAAGAGGAGAGAATAAGAGCATCACAAATACCGTAGGTTTGGGGGTACTCAAGGCCTTCAAAGAAGCAGTCCGGTTCTCTGAGAAGCACTGAGGAGATGGTGGGTTTGTTCTGATTTGCTGCAGTAACCGCTCATGTCCTTTGCTCTTTACATTCCCACCAAGCTTTAGAGGTGTAAGGATGTTCTCTGCATCATCATCCACTCTCCTGCAAATACCATCCCACAGAATAATCTTAGTTTCAAATCATAGGCTTTCTTCTAGTGTACTGCAACACATATGAGAAAGGAACTTACTTAATCCTTCTACACTCCTCTCCTTTCATCTTCACTACAGTCTCCACATTAAGACAGACAGGAATATTCTCCGCATCATCCACTCTCCTGCAACACCTCCAAAGTTAGTAACTTTTACATAAATAAATAAAACAACATTTCCCAAAGAAGCAGCAACACTTACTTCTTCCTTCTACGGTTCTCTTTAAAGGTGTTTGTGGAGGATTCATGGACCTTCTCTTTCCTCACTTCCAGCAACGGCTTTCTTTCCTTCTTCAACTCCAATTCATGAACAGAGTAAGGCTGATGATGAGTCAGAGTCTCCTTCCCAGTAGTAGTATCTTCTCCTCTCTCAGTTACCCTCGTGGCTAATCTCTTCAGCTCGTAGCAGAACTCTGAGATATGTCCAAATATATCTCTCCCCGAGAATAGATTCCTGGCTGATTGCGTGCTCTTTAGCTTCGGTGTCTCTTTGCTCATCTTCTTGGCGGAAGATGACTTAAGTGCTGCTCGCCATGATGATATTGGAGGCGTGGCTGAGTTTGGATTCTGGTTCTCACTCTCTTCATCATGTCCCCTCCTCCTACAAATCACCACAAGTCAATGGATGATTGATAACTAAAGAGACTATGAAACAAATCAAAGGGGAGATTTTTCAACAAGGTAAGTACCTCTGCTTCTGCTCTGTACTAGATCCTCCTGGTGTCTGATTCGTTTTCCTAAGACTCGGATGCTTCAAATCAAGACAGAAACACGAAATTGAGAAACCTTGGAAAGTGTTAACGAGGGAAAACAAGAAAATCAAGAAGAGTCAAACAAAACCTTGGAAGAAGTAGGCGTTTGGAAGAAGTCCTCAGGTCTCTTGGGATGGTTACAATCTTTGAGAGTCCAAAAACGAAGCCCAAGATCAGTAAAGAACAACAGATAGACGCAGAGATGAGATCAAGAGATTGTTACCAGATTTGCAGAACCAAGCGTCGTCGTCAACGGAGTCTTCTAAATGGTTAGGGGCCAAGAAGTCGAACCATTTGGGAGCTCGGATGTGCTCGTAGAAGACGTCTTCCACAAAACGAGAATCGATTCGCTTCCAATCGATCTGTGCAGGCTCCATCAGCGAAGATAATACTCGAGAGAGAGTAACGAGTCTGTGTGTTCGTTCGTTGGTTGGTTGGAGAGAAGAGATGAAGAATGCTAATTATGTAACCGTTACAGAGTTAACGTTACAAGCCAGATAAGCGGCTCCTATGCACGTGGCTTTCTCTTGTTACCGTTGCAGCTTTGTTTATTTATTTTTATCATTAAATTTATGGGCCGTGCGTGACCAGTAGTATTAAACTGGCCCGTTATGTGTGGAGAAGCGGCCCACTCTAAAGCTCTTGGGGTCTTACTATAATTATATGAAACCTTAGGTCTCCAATTGAAAAAGGGCCTCCTATATATAAATGATTCGGACCCAACCAAAACGCAGGACAAAATCGAGTTTCTGATTCTGACGACGACCTTTGACCGCAAATCGTCTCGCAGGTGATAAGATCGCTGTTTTCTCTTTCTTCGATTGTTTCAATAGCCTATGTGATCTTAATTGAGGATCATCATTATATTCAGCTTCCGTGTCTGATTGATTAATTGTTACCTAGGGTTTAATCCTTCCCTCGATCTTAGTTGATCTTTGATTCTCTGTTGGTTTGATTACGATTCTCAATTTTTTTTAAGATTTGTTTCTAAATCGTTTGAGAGCTTAATCTGTAGAGCAGTTGAGAGCTTCTAAATCGTTTTGGCAATGGATAAAGGAGCACCTCCTCCTCCTCCTCCCAGCATATTTGTGAACGATGGGTCCTTCATGGAAAGATTCAGACAGCTTCAACAGGAGAAGAAAGATGAAGCCAAGGATAAGGAGGCTCCCCATGTTGTTGTTGAGGAGTCCAAGCCTGTGAAGATTATTATATCTGGGATTTCTAATCCTAGGCCTTCTTCTTCTGCTACTAAAACTTCCATTGGGTTTAAGACCAATGATGCACAGAAGAAAGGTGGTAAGCTTGCCTTCAGCTTGAAGCAAAAGTCTAAGCTTCTCGCACCTCCTGTGAAGCTTGGTGAAGAAGAGGATGATGAGGATGTGCAGAATGATCAAAGCTTCGGATCTGCTAAGCGTCCAAAGTTAGACGCACCTGCCAAGTCAACCAAACTCTCAGATGTTGTTGTTGGTAATGGCTGTTTATATAGTAAATGTATATATATGTCTTTGGGTGGGTCTTTTGTGCAGTTTCTTCCTTAACCAACAATCCAATTTCTGGAAAAGACTTGGAATATCTGCCACGCCTGCTAGCCCCAACAAGAGTGATTTGCGTTCATTGGTATTAATCAGTTTTATAAGTGATTGTGCAGCACCTCCTGCGCCCAGTGACCCTAATGTGAAGAATGCTGCTGACAAATTAGCAAGCTTTGTTGCTAAGAATGGAAGGGCATTTGAGAATGTTACACGCCAAAAGAATCCTGGGGATACACTATTTAAGTATGTTAATTCAATTGCTTTCTTGGAGCATCTACAGTTTAATATGTTTCTTGATTCTCTCTTGTGTACATTCTAACTTGGTAGGTACTTGGGTGTTCGTTGACCTAATGCATCTTGTGTCCTGTTTCCCAACCAGGTTTCTTTTTGATGAGAGCTGTGCTGATTACAAGTACTATGCATTCAGGCTGTCTGAAGAGGAAAAATCTATTTCACAAGCCAAGGAATCTGGTGTACTTCACAGTGGTAATTATTACACCACGCCTGTGTTTATTTCTGCAACTGTTTTTTTTAATGTTATTTAACTGTTTCACCATATGTTTAGTTAAGCGTGTGCAAGGAATGTATTCCTCATCTCTTGTTCTTTTTCAGACAACATTTAGAGTATTCTATAATAAGAACTATATATTCTCTGTAGTATGTGTATAATGTGAGGCTACTTGTTCGGCTAACACATCTTGGTAGATTCTTAACGCCAGATTTCTTCATATTATCTTTCCAGGTGATGGAGGCCCGCGGATGTCCACCACACCAATCACTTCCCAAAAGCCAGCTCAGCAACAAAGAGGCTATCAGACCCCTGCTTCGGCTCTCTATGATGCTTCTGTAGAATCTGGAGCTTCCTCTAGATCTGTTCAGGCATCAGTTACAAGACCAAACAACAGTAAGTCAGTTCGCCTTTTGTCTGCCTAGGTTCCCTCTTATTGTTAACATCAGCTCTGACTGTCTGTTACATTTTTATACGTTGCAGGCGACTCTTATAGTGCGCCGAGGGCTGCAGACCCTATTTCTATGATGGAGTTTTACATGAAAAAGGCTGCCCAAGAAGAAAAGATGAGACGCCCTAGACAGTCAAAAGATGAAATGCCCCCGCCAGCTTCTCTTCAAGGTTCATCTGGTGAGAATGAATCCTATTTCTGTTTCGTGTTTGATGCAGCTGTGATGTCTCTTATCCCTCAACCATGTTTTATTTCAGCTATTCCCTCGACAGACTCCGGAAAGAGAGGTCATCACATGGGTGATTATATCCCACCGGAGGAGCTAGATAAGTTCCTTGCAAAGTGTGACGATGTAGCTGCATTGAAAGCCACAAAGGAGGCAGCTGAGAAGGCTAAGATCCAAGCAGATAATGTGGGACATAAGCTCTTGTCAAAAATGGGTTGGAAAGAAGGTGCTTACTTGCCTCGCTCTATCTGTAAACTTGTGACCTAGTTTCTTTCTGTATCTTGTGCCTTTATGGAGACAAGGAGGTTAAAAAAATTGGAGGAGTGGGTTGGTTACAGGTGAAGGTATAGGAAGCTCTAGAAAGGGTATGGCAGACCCGATAATGGCAGGCGATGTAAAGACTAACAACTTGGGAGTTGGGGCTTCTGCTCCAGGAGAGGTTAACCCTGAAGATGATATATACGAGCAGTACAAGAAGCGAATGATGCTTGGTTACAAACACAGACCCAACCCACTGGTACTTTTTACCAATATTTTTACCTCCATTCTTTCTTTTTTCTTGTAATAGTACTTCTTTACTCACCTTTTGTCTCAATTGATCTACAGGGAAATCCAAGGAAAGCTTATTATTAAGAACCATTCAGTGTGCTGCAGACAATCATGAGCTATCTCTCACCCCACCAAGCCCCAGCTGATCTTTGCTTTTCTATTAAAAGATATAATGTTTTTGTTTGGTTTTGGATTTGGATTGTTTGCAAATAGATCTATATCAGTTGGGATTGGAATTGACTGAGATTTCTATTCTTATTTCTTTGTTATAATGTTTTTGAAGACCGGTACAATAACAATCTCAACAGCGTATTTATTAGAGTGGAAGAAGGTAAATGAGAAAAATAACAAAAAGAAAAGAAAGGATGATAGGTTTCCTCCTAGACTCCTAGTTAATGATATCGCAAGGAGGGAAATTAGCAGAGCATCTCTGAGGAAGCTGAAGAGCCATGGTGCGGTCAATGCCTGAGAGCGGAGGTCCGTTGGCGAGGAGGCAAAGGCAAGGGCGACCAAGTGTGACAACAGCAGAGCAACATGACTCGGTCGGTGGGATTGGGCTGAAAGGAGCCACTGCTGCTCTACAAGGTATCAGTTGTACAATCGCTGAGAAGAATGTCCTGCTGCATCCTCCCACTTCTTCCTCGGGTAACATCGGTGGAGGTGGTTGCTGGTCCTCGAGCTGTGCAGTGACTATGGTAAGAACCGTTATGGTCGTAAGCAGTGTCATCGCTAACCCAACTCTCATGGCTTTCATCATCGTGTAAACAATAATAGTAATGAGATTGATGCATGATGCAACGAGATGATGATGCTTCTTTATACTATGAGGAAGGGGTGTCATGTCATGCTGTGTAACACCTCTCTCCTACCTCATAACCCAAATAGCTTCACGGTTACGACGTGTGTTTCCTACTCTTTAGAAATTCAATCTTCGGCATTTTTTATGACATCACTGGTCGTGTTATGTATAAAACGTCAAAGCGTTTTGAACCAGTGACTGTAGTTAAGAAAAACAACAAAGTAGTAAATACAAGAGATTATAGAGTCTATAGACAGTTAGCCCATTCTTGGTGTCGGGTCTTCGTCGTGCGGTCAATGGTTCGTAGAGAGATAGTCTGGTATATCGTGGTTAATGGGTGAATATGAATCGGATATCCGGCTTTTGAAACTATTTGATATGTTTCGGCAGAATAATCAACTATCTAATCTGATTCGATTTCGATCGGTAACCACCTAAATATTCAGTTTATCTTAGTTCCGATTCGATCCGTAAAATAAATGAGAAATCAGAAAATAAGTAAAAGTCAAAATAATATAAATAATAATATTTTATTACAAAATAAAAATTATTTACTTTGTAAAATTATAATGAGTACTTAATTAATAAAAATTCTGTAAACCTATATAAAATATAATTTTATAATTCTTTAGTATATGCATATAACGGATCAGATTAGATATATGTTTTTAAAAATATTAGTATTGTGATTTTCTTTGTTTCTTATGATATTGCCTATCAAAACAGATAACAAATCGAATCAAAATCTATGGATATTTTTACCCGCCCTAGTGATTATAACATGTCTTTTGTTGTTAAATATGCATATTATTAATAGAAATGATGTTTTCCTAGTATTGTATGGCAAGTATGAGTTCTTTATGTGGAACTGATGAATGATATACTCTTACAAATATAATGCGGTTTGTATGCTACGTCTTTTATTATTTATAAAGCATTGATGTATGTGTAAACATGTATTCATAAACGTGGAAAGTAGACTTTTATCTGTAAAAAGCCTTACAGACTGTAAACAACACATGACAAAACCCGTAGTTGTACAGCAGAAAGGATAATTTATGGGCTTATTTGCCAAATAACCAAAAAAGAGTAATTAGATTTTTAGTAAGAAGTAAGAGATAAAAAGAGAGAAGGTATTTTTGGTTAGATAGTAGGTTTGTGTTTTTTTATGGTTATTGGGACAAATTTCCCATACTGTTGATAAGATAAAAATCATAACCACACATACTCAACCAAAGTGAGCTGGTTCACCACAACCAAAGGGGAAAAAACGAAACCGCATCGGTCTGTTTTGCCATCGGTTTCTCCTACCATCAAAATCAAACCCCATACCCTATCTTGTCGTCTGTAATTAATAAAGGAATCTTAATTAGCTTTTCTTAAGATGATTAGCATTAAATTACGCAATAATAAAGTTCCTAATAAAGGAACAACCCATAGAAGGCCCAACAAATAATAAAAGCCCAAAGAGAGTGACAGGTTCCCCTCTCTCTCTCTCAAGCTGTGGTCTCCCTACTCTACTCGAGCTTTTCTAATAAAGAGTCAGCAGCCGCCTCGCCTCTTCTTTCACTTTCAACCCCCTCCTTAAACCTCATATCTCCTCCGTCCTCTCCGCCGCCGCCGTCATACCATTTCTCTTTGTCCCCTCAAGGTACCTCCTTTAGATCCTCTACTAAACCCCCCCTTTAATCTAACCCTTTTTTGTTATATCTCCTTTTGATTTCACATCCGCGACTTTCTTTCTTTTTTTTTTCTCCTTTATTATCGATTCTAATGCTCCTTTTTTATCTTTGTTTCCATGAAAATGAATGAGATTCTCTAATTCACTCGTTATTACCTAGTTTCTGCATGTTTATTCACTAGATAACCTCACCTTTCTCTGTGTCTAGGTGAAATGGCTGGGAAGTCGAACAAGTCTAAGGCCAAGAGAGCTGCTGCTGCTGCCACCTCCACTGACTCTGCTCTTCAAACCGATGTTCCTGCTGCTCCTGCTTCCGTTCCAACCGTTGATAATGCTGTTGAAGCTACTACCGTCCCTGAGGCCAGTGAAGTTCCTCCTACTGTTACCAAGGCTGACGACGACAGCGAACCACAAGCAGTAGAAGCAAGTACCGATGAGCAACCCAAACAAGGTTAGCTCTTTATGCGTTTTCTCAATTGCAATCAGCTTCTTTTTTTCTTATATGCTTGTCTGTCTTTCACACAGGTGAACTTCGTCTTTATCCTGTTTCGGTCAAAACACAGAGTGGCGGTAAAATGGAGCTACAAGTGAGCTCAAAGTTTCTCTTTTTAACTACTATTATTGGTGTGAGTTTACTCTAATCTGTTTTTTTTTTTAATTTCAGTTGAACCCTGGAGACTCAGTGATGGATATAAGGCAGTTCCTTCTTGATGCCCCGGAGACGTGTTACTTCACTTGCTACGAGTTGTTGCTCCGCAACAAGGAGAACGAGACTCACCATCTTGAAGATTACAATGAGATCTCTGAAGTTGCTGACATCACAACTGGTGGTTGTTCCTTGGAAATGATTCCTGGTATGCTTTAGACTCTGTATTTCTTTATAAGTTGAAAACTAGTTTCTTGACAGTTGACCGTATTTTTTTTTGATCTTTCCACAGCGTTGTACGATGATAGATCTATCAGGGCTCACGTTCACCGAGCTAGAGACCTCCTTTCGCTTTCTACGCTCCACTCCTCCCTGTCAACCACGCTTGCCTTGAAGTATGACGCAGCGCTGAACAAAGCTCAGAATCCTGGAGGTTTCAGATTTGAATATTACTCTTTTTCTTAGTGTTTATGACTTAATAATCTTGCTTGCTGTTCATGCACTCTGAACGGTTCTTTTCTGAATCAGACAAACCAAACGTCCCAGAGCTTGATTGTCTCGGTTTCATGGATGATGTACCCGCCTCGCTCAGGAAGTTGATCAATTCTCCAACGGAAGAGATCAAATGCGTGGAGAGCATTGTCTTCTCGTCATTCAATCCTCCTCCTAGCCACAGAAGGTATGCCTCTGCTGCTTTTTAACATATAGAGGCTATAATATCAGCTCCTTTTGTATCTAATAAATTTGTTTTGTGACAGGCTTGTAGGAGACTTAATCTATTTGGATGTTGTGACGCTGGAAGGTAACAAATACTGTATTACCGGCACAACAAAGGCGTTTTACATTAATTCTAGCTCAGCGAATGTTCTCGATCCAAGGCCGAATAAATCTGGGTTCGAAACAGCTACCCTCATTGGTTTATTGCAAAAACTTAGCTCTAAGTTTAAAAAAGGTGGGAACAAGTATATATTTATTTTTTCCTTAGTTTATTATTTCTTCATGGTTATTATTATTCAATTTGTTAATCATCTTCTTTTTTTTTCTCCTGTGACGACAAAAGCTTTCCGTGAGGTCATGGAAAAGAAAGCCTCTGCACATCCCTTTGAAAATGTTCAGTCGCTTTTGCCACCACACTCATGGCTAAGACCTTATCCTGTTCCCGGTGAGTTTGAATTTAAAAGCTGTTTGAGTCCGTATCAACTTTGCACATAGCGAACTTGTTTATTACAGTATGCTTTTTTGTTCTCTTAGACGTTTCTTCACATTTCCTGTTATCAGCAGCGATTATGCTTCTGAGATTAACATGGCAGCCAGCACTAATTAGGATTTAAAAGAAAGCTTTTTCTTGATCTTAGTTTCCTTATATGTAATAGATCCTTGAAATCTTTCTGTGACTGCATCCTAAGGTTCTAGTTATGTCTCGCTTGTTGTCCAAACTGTTACTTGTTTGTCGACCGCACACTCCTTTTATATTATATACCACGCTTTTGCTCACTACTATTTGATATATGAGAAGATGAGTTCCTCGCTTTATTTGGAATTTCAAAACAAATTGGACTTCTCTCCCCATTTTAAGAGAGAAACAGTTAAAATAATCGTGTATGTTATATCTGAGCATAAGCTCTTGTATCTGGCTCAGATCACAAGCGCGATGCAGCCAGAGCCGAGGAAGCCCTGACCATTTCCTATGGTAGTGAGCTCATTGGTATGCAAAGAGATTGGAACGAAGAGTTGCAATCCTGCAGGGAGTTCCCTCACTCTACTCCTCAGGAGAGGTATATTTTATATTTGACTACAGTGATTTTTTTTGTTCCATGAAACTTTTTATTTTGGCATTCTGTTCCTTTTGTATGTTGCTTCATATTGATAAATTCCGTCGTTGCAGGATCTTACGTGACAGAGCTCTTTACAAAGTTTCTTCTGACTTTGTCGATGCGGCCCTTAACGGAGCGATTGGTGTAATCAGCCGATGTATACCGCCCATAAATCCAACTGATCCAGAGTGTCTGCACATGTCAGTGTTCATCCTTTGGCTTTTGTCATTGATTCTTAATCGTCAACTCATATCTTTTAGTGTGTTAGCTGTTGCCATGACATCTTATCAATGGAATGATTCTCTTTTTGCTTAAACATGGAAAATGAGCTTTTAGATGTTTACGTTTTGTATTTTGTACTAGCGTGTTAATGTTGATTACTTGTATTGTTCCACTGCTGTAGGTATGTGCACAACAATATATTTTTCAGTTTTGCCGTTGATGCGGACATCGAACAGCTATCCAAGAAACGTCCATCGAGCAATGTCTCGGTGACTGAGAAAATGCCCTCATCTGATAAGGTTCTATGCAAAGAAGGAACTTGCGATGGAGAACACAATGCCGAGCTTAACTGCTGTAATGAGGCCCCTCTTGCAGAGAATGAGCAAGCAACATATGCATCTGCAAACAACGACTTAAAAGGCACAAAGTTATATCAAGAAGCAGATGTATCAGGGCTATATAATCTGGCTATGGCTATTATTGATTACAGAGGTCATCGGGTTGTTGCTCAGGTTCGTACTTATGCTGTAACTGTCAATTATCTTTTCTTGATCTTTCTTGTGTATATTTTAATAGCTTGCAATGTGTTTTCATATGTGTGTGTTCTAGAGTGTTCTACCAGGCATCCTTCAAGGGGATAAATCAGATGCGCTTTTGTATGGTTCAGTCGATAATGGCAAGAAAATATGCTGGAATGAAGATTTTCATGCAAAGGTAATCTTGTTGTTGGATTTTGTATTCATAAGCGTGACAGTTCTAGTATTGATCTACGTGTACAGTATTGTTACACATCTTTATTATATGACCACCTTTGTCCTAACATAACTTTTTGTCCGGATTTATTCCTTCTTCAGGTGCTTG
Organism: Raphanus sativus; assembly: GCF_000801105.2. Classification (NCBI taxonomy): domain Eukaryota; kingdom Viridiplantae; phylum Streptophyta; class Magnoliopsida; order Brassicales; family Brassicaceae; genus Raphanus; species Raphanus sativus. The sequence continues at coordinate 38,762,267 of NC_079516.1, read as the reverse complement.
AGGCTGCAAAACTCCTTCACATAAAAGAACATGATGTTATTGATGCTTCCGAGAATGTCTTCAAGTTAGCTGCACCAGTAGAGTGCAAGGGGATTGTTGGGAGTGACAACAGACATTATCTTCTGGACTTAATGAGAGTGACTCCTCGTGATGCCAATTACACGGGTCCAGAGTCACGCTTTTGTGTCCTAAGACCAGAACTGATCACATCATTTTGCCAGGTACAGATATTTTATTCCTTATAAACACATTTCCTTCGATTACTATGAGAGGCACTGATCAGTACGTATGTCATGATGAAGGCTGAATCTCAATCAAAATGTAAAACCAAGACTGATGAAGGGACGGATACTGTTTCTGATCCTTCTGATGTTAGGGTTGATACTTCTAAGACGGGTGATGAATTGAGCCATGGAGAGGAAAACGGAGCTTCAATTTCTGAGGTATGGGCTTACCTCCTTAAATGTTTGTGAAATAAAAGCAGCCAGCCAAAATACCAAGTAGGATTGGCCTCTGTAACAATGATGGGCTGTTTTCGTTTATATTAGTAGACAATACCGAGTACTTTGCTAATACTGAATACAGTTGAACTCGGTGGTCTGTCCTCGTTTTTTTTTGCTTTGAAATTTCTTCCATCCTTCCTAATGCTGAAGAGAAGTGTCTGAGAACAGTTGAAACTGATATTAACAAGAAACTGTAATTGCTGATATCTTTGTTTTATCTACAGAAAACTGATACAGAAAAGCAAGATACGACTGCCGATTCTGCAGCCAGATCATCTGAAAGTTCTAAAGTATGTGATGAAATAACATTTAACCCTAATGTTTTCACCGACTTCAAATTAGGTGGCACGCAAGAGGTATGTTATGTTGCTTATAGGTGCTGTGGTAAGATCATTCCTTATATTTGTTTAACTGATCTAATATTAATTATTATTTTTGTGTTAACCAGGAGATAGCTGCTGATGAAGAAAATGTGAAGAAAGTTAGTTCATACCTGGTGGATGTGGTGCTTCCAAAATTCGTAGCAGATCTTTGCGCTCTTGAAGTTTCTCCAATGGATGGTCAAACTTTGACTGAAGCACTCCATTCTCATGGTGTTAATGTTCGTTATATTGGAAGGGTAAGTTCGTCGTCTCCAGTGTTATTTTATGAGAGCTATCTCCTTGGCTGACGTTATTAACAATGGTTGTACATGATCAGGTTGCTAATGGAGTGAAGCATTTGCCTCATTTGAGGGATCTTTGTTTGAATGAAGTTACCGTAAGATCTGCCAAGCACATTCTCAAGGTAGTTAGAAAGTCTGTAAAGTTCATTAACATGGTTGAACAAGAGACAAGCTCCTTATTTAAATTTTTTACATGCTTCTGCAGGACATTCTAAGAGATATAGAGGATCACGATATTGGTGCAGCAGTCTCACATTTCTTAAATTGTTTCTTTGGAAACGTTACTGGGGGAAAAGCTAGCACCAACAGCGTGCATGCTAAAAATCAAAAGAAGGTTCGTGTTCACTATCAAGAGTCTGTCTATCTATAGTTCCTTGTTTGTTCTTCTTGAATTATGCTATTTCGTCCTTTGGAGCAGTCTATACAGTCTCATTTAACAAAGCGCACTCAGTGTTTCTGATTGGTATAAGGGACTATACTGACCCTTGAATTTGGACAGGATCAATCTATCACCAAAAAAGGTCAAGGAAGAGGGAAAGGAAAAGCTTCTTCAAAGAAAAGTCTCGCATCTTATATGATGGTTGACTCCAACATTCTATGGTCTGACATTCAAGAGTTTGCCAAAGCCAAGTATGAGGTATGATCAATTTGAACTTATTTTATTGACTGTCTACTGTATATTTGAAGTGGTGTCACCCTTCTGAGCAAGTTACTTTTTTCTTTTGCCTACTATACCCACCTGAAGCTAATGTGAGCTTATTTTCAGTTTGAGTTGCCCGAGCAGGCAAGAACTACAGCTAAAAATATACCTGTTCTCCGTAACCTTTGCCAAAAGGTAAGTAGAGAGACACATAACCTGTTCCTTCAGAATTTTGTTACTAATCATTGTTATTAATCGTTATTTTCTTGGTTACTTGGTTAATCAGGTTGGCATCAGTGTAGCTGCTCGCAAATACGACTTTGGTGCCACCTCGCCTTTTGATGCGACAGATGTGTTGGATCTTCGGGCTGTTGTTAAGCATTCGGTCCCTGTATGCTCTGAGGCTAAAAATCTCGTTGAGATGGGGAAGGTCCAACTGGCTGAGGTATTTATGCTATTTCAAATTAGCTGTTTTAGTTTCCGCCGTCTGATTGGTCTGTTGTTTTACTAAAGTGATTATTAATCTCTTGTAGGGTATGCTCAGTGAGTCCTACACGTTTTTCTCAGAGGCGTTTTCGATACTTCAACAGGTAAGCCTTCATGCATCTTATTAGACTGTCCAAATATTTTTAACGCTAAATCTTGTGATCATGGTAATTGTATAACAGGTGACTGGTCCAATGCACAGGGAAGTTGCAAACTGCTGCAGGTAACCCCTCTACTGCCTGAAGCTCCACCTTTCATCTATTTGTTTTTGATTTAGCCTATCATATACGGTTTTCTGTTTTGTTTTCTTGTTTTGCCTTACGGTTTTTGTTGCTTTCCAGGTACCTGGCCATGGTTTTGTACCATGCAGGAGACATGGCTGGTGCCATAATGCAGCAACACAAGGAACTAATCATAAATGAGCGTTGCCTTGGTTTGGACCATCCTGATACCGCTCACAGGTAACAACTTGGTTGAAAATTCAGATACAGGACTTGCAGTGCGCTCCTGTTCTTTTCTCTTGTTTGATATATGTTACTTACTTGGGGGTATCTGAACTGCAGCTATGGCAATATGGCTCTTTTCTATCATGGGCTGAATCAGACGGAGCTTGCTCTACAGAACATGGGCCGTGCCTTGCTTTTACTTGGCCTTTCATCTGGCCCTGATCATCCAGATGTTGCAGCCACATTTATAAATGTCGCCATGATGTATCAAGATATGGGCAAAATGGACACAGCTCTACGCTATCTTCAAGACGCTTTGAAGAAAAATGAGAGGCTTCTTGGTCCCGAGCACATTCAGACTGCAGTATGCTACCACGCTCTTGCCATTGCGTGCAACAGTATGGGTTTATTCAAGCTCTCACAACAGGTATTACAACTTCTGTAAGGCTTTGAATCTTCTATTTGGTCTATAATCTTCTTTAAGTAACTTGTCTTGTTTTGGTCAGCATGAGAAGAAAACCTATGATATACTTGTCAAACAATTGGGAGAGGATGATTCCAGAACAAAAGACTCTCAAAACTGGATGAAGACTTTTGAGATGCGTGAGGTTCAGGTTCGTGCACACTATACCTCTCTTCTTCATTTATACATTCTATTTTTTTTTTTATGTTTCTCAATTTTTTCTGGTTTTGTCTTTTATCAGAAGACTGCACAAAAGCAGAAAGGACAGGCAGTCGATGCGGCAAACACGAAAAAGGCTATCGATCTCTTGAAGGTATCTTACTTGCAGCTTTAGTTTCTGTCGTGTTTTTGGCTGAAAATCACAAAACTGTTTATTGATGGATGTTATAGTAATAATGTAATCGTTTTCCTGATTGGGGATGCAACAGTCACGTCCAGACCTGATACAGGCGTTCCAAAACGCAGCAGCGGCAGAGAGGGCTAATGCACTGAACACGGCTGTACTGGGAGAGGCTCAACCACGGGGCAGAGGATTTGATGAGAGAGCGGCTCGTGCTGCAGCTGAAGTTAGGAAGAAGGCAGCTGCTAAGGGGCTACCGGTTCGTCCCCAGAGTGGTGTTCCAGTGCCGCAACAGCGCTCCCAACTAATCAATCCAGGAACTGCAGCTTCTTCTAAGAAAAGCGGTGAAAACGGGGAGGCAAAAAAGGTAGAAGAGAAGAAAGCATCCTCTGAAAGCGTGAAAACAACGAACGTGGCGGCTCCTGCAGGATTGGGAGCTGGTTTAGCATCACTGGATAAGAAGAAGCAAAAAGCCAAAAAGTAAAAGTAGGGAGCGCTTCTAAATGAAATGGTGCTCGACTCTTAAGTAGTGGAGTTTGGTTTTGTGTGATTTCATCGCAGGAGAAGAAAACTTTTGTTCTGTTCTCATTGATATGTTTCGACGATTTGGGCTAAGTCCCTCTTCCAGCTTATGTCTGGTCTTTTTCATTTTCTTTTCCCTTCACTTTTTATGCGGATGTAATTTTATTCCACAAAAGTTCTAGTTTATCTTAGAGAATAAGCTCACTATTTAAGTATTTTGATTTAACAACATTTTTGACTTCTTTTTCGTGTCTACTACATAAAGTTCGATCAACCACCCCCCCACGAGTGGCGAACCTAAAGCACCAACGTCATACTTTCGGTTTTGGTTCGGGTTTGACAGGTGATGTATGATAAGTATTCAGAAAGAAGCCGACGGTTTGGATTCGCTACGATGAAATCAGTTGAAGATGCCAATGCGGTGAATGTCAAGTTGAGTGACACTGTGAGCTTTCTTTTTTTATCTTCATTTCACCATCTTCTGTTATTAAAAATGACGAAAGGTTTGTTCTTTATGACAGACCATAGAAGGACGTGAGGTGAAGGTTGACATCACAGAGAAACCTATAGCATCATCATCATCATCTTCTTCTCCTGATTTGTCATTGCTTCAGTCTGAAGATTCGGCGTTTGTAGATAGTCCTTACACAAAGTGTATGTAGGGAATCTAGCAAAGACTGTTACTAAAGAGATGCTTGAGAATCTGTTTTCTGAGATAGGGAAAGTAGTCAGTGCAAAGGTTTCTTCTGAAGAGGATGTTGAAGCTGCCATTTTGGCTCTTAACAAATCTGTAAGCTTTCATCCTTGCAAAACATATAGTAGTATGTAGAATCTTTTCTCATTTTGAATGTTTTAACCTTTCAGATCTTGGAAGGACAGAAAATTCGGGTGAACAAGGCATAGCGTGACAAAGAAGACAAGCCTTTGCCATCATAAGAAGGTGAAAAGAATTGAAGATTGTAATGCAAACATTTAGAGCTTAGTGATCATCATCTTTGTATCAGTTCTATGTTAAAAAAAATGAAAGCATCAAGTTATTTCAGACTGACCATTTCTAAGCAGCATAGATACAAAGGATAGGCGGCTATCAATACAGCTAACACTCAAAAGTAGCATTGGTGTAGCATAATCTTGCTCATCTATACAGATTAAGAGTATGATCATCCATTGACTTTTGTCTTAAATACTTACTCAAAAGGTTAAGAGTGCTGATTAACAAAGATATTTCTGAAAAGGACTACCCTAAGCTTCATATGGTGAACGAATATAGTTAACAAGAACAAAGATTAAAGTCTTATGTAATATTATTATACTTGAACATGGTACAATACAACTAGCTTTATGCTTCTTTTTCCCTATAAACATAACTTTATGTATGACCTACATAAAGCATTTTATTGTTACTAGTAAGGGGTACATTCACAGACTTACAACCTCAAACTTCTGCCTCAGAAGAAGTCTCCAAGAACTGGATTAGCTTCGAGCGTTCGTCCTCCAAAAGCTCAGGGTCTTCCTTTGTTAACCTCTCCCGAGTTGTACCATCCACACTCGTTGGATCATACACTACCTATTTCATTATAACAGCAAAATTACATCATAAACTCATTCATCAAAAACTTGTTCAACACTACTGTTAAGAGAAAAAAAGAGACATTATACTTTTGCGTAATTATTGGTATGGCCATCTTTGTTAGGTCCTGTAAACGGCTCGAGCTCATTGTGTCTCCATTCCCCATCTATGATATATTTATATTCAAACTGTCCCTCCTGCGTTTCAGAATCATAGCCATGTTCGTCAGAAAATGTTAAAACAAAAAGTAGACCACTAATAAGCTTTTCTAGTTCATTAAGAAAAAAAAGACTCACAGGCAATTCTCTCTTCAGGCTCCAGAATCCTGTTCCCTTGTCCAGTGTCAGAGGTATCCTCTGCATAGATGGTGAATGCATTATATACATTCTCTCAAGTAGTTTGCAATTGCATCAAGAAGATATGCTTATAATAAGAAGCCATTATTCACCTGTCCCCATCCGATGTCAAGGCCAGAAATTTCTACAGTGGAGAAACCCTTGTCTTTCAGTGTCAGAGTAACATACTTCTTCTTGAGTCCTGTAAGCTTTTAGGTTTCCCGGAAATAAATAGTCAGGAATATCAAGGAGCTAAGCACCAATTTGCTTGAAAATAAAACTGAGGAAGCTACAAACATATGTGCAAGCATTCTGAAGTTTAAAAGAGTTGCTAAGCTCACAATATCAATTGTTGCATTTCTGATAGCATCCAGCTTCGGGAAGCACGTTCGTTTGCTCTGCCATAAATTGTAAGAGATGGTTCTTAGAGCCTCTTTAAATAACATGTCTAGATCATATACTATAATGTTTTTGTCTTTAGCTATTTTTTAAATATATAATAAAGACTACAAAATGTGTGGTCAACTGGTTTTATAACACATAATATAACAAGAGGCAGTAACACTGGTTCAAAATGTTGTGGGTTAATCAATAAAGGTATTAGTAAAATCATGTGTAGAGGGGACAGAAACCAGAAGTTAGATTAGCATCTTACCATAAGTATTTTATGAGCATCCATAAGTTTATAGCCTTGCACCCAGAACATGTATGTCAACTGTAAATTGAAATCAATACACCTTCTCAGTATTAGTCAGCAAAAAAAAGTAAACACTTGTTAATATTCCTTCATCATCCAAAACCAAAGAAGCACAATAATGAACATTGTGGTACAGAAAGAAAAAGGGAGAGAAAGAGTAAGAGCACCAATAATTGGTTTCTGCAACATACATACCGCAACAGCAGGAGCCCTTCCCATACCAGCAGTGCAGTGGACGTATGTAACTCCTCCATTTCGCTTAACAGCTTTGTACAGTGTACTAAGCACAGCAGGAAGACGCATTCTCAAATCAAATGCATCAAAGTCTCTGTTGTTACACCAAAGATTTACATCAAACATTACAAGTGAGTGCTTTCATGGTGAATTATTTGATGCCATGTGCTCATGAACAATGTATTATGTGAAATTGGATGACAATGGTATAGACAAATAGCAAGAGTACAATGATGAATAACTTCCTCCTTTGCTAATTTGCAGACAGACAAAAAATTAACCAACTTTCCTGATCTCTCTCCTACCTTAGTATGCTTAATTAATATCCCATCATTTAGTGCCAATCAGTCACAAATTCACAGCCAAGTCATCAAAAAGCATAAACTTAAACAGATCATGACCTGTTGCATCACTAAAAGGCTTACCTTATTTCACAGCGAATATGCTCAATATCAGTAAATGTCTTAGCATATGCTTGAATGCTCTTTATATCTACTCCAAAATATCTGAAAAGTAATATAGGTCAAGGCACTATGCAGATCACTCTTCCTCACTCAAACCGAAGGAAGCTTGAAAAAATAGATAGTAAAGAATGAACAGAGAAAGAGGGGGGGGGGGGGGGGACTAGAAGGATACTCCAAGTCAGGATCTTGTTGCAAGCAGAATATGGTTTTAACACCAATCTTACGGAGCTTGTCAACATCTTCAGGAGTCTACAGCAAACAAAGCAGCAGAGCAGATAATAAAGATAGTAGTAACAGAGCAAACTTCAATAGTTAACAAAAAGGATGGATGAAAAAAAAAAGAAAACCTGTAAGCAAGATCCAACGATTAAATCTGGACGAAGGAAGTTGTAGTTCATTCCTAGCTCGTGCCTGTATGTTAATACTGAAATGAAAAGAGGCATAGCAACCTAGTCAGTGACTGAACTACTGCATGAGCATGAGCATGAGCAATGGGAACAAGAATTGGTGAATTTGTCAAAATAACAAATCAGAACTAATCTAAGATGAAACTTGAAAAACAGCACTCGAATACAAATCTAATCAATATTTGAATGTCACTCACATACCAGCACCCATAGCTTGAGTCATGTCTTGGCTATATTCATCAGATTTCTCTTCCTCCTTCTTTGAAACACCACTCATCTCTGCGCTGTCTGATACAGCCTACACTCAAACAAAAGCAAATGTTTCCACTAGTTTCAAAACATAGCAAGCAACACAAATATAAATAACAATATGGTCAACAATTAAAACCACCAGTTTACCTCTAAAACAAGTCGACATTTAGGATCATTGGCTTTGAATGGTAGCTGAAAAAAGGAGTTTCAAGAAATTAAGACTGTAAGAAAAAGGAAACTTGATTCAGTAGAGTGAGTACATGAAGTAGTGTGGTGTGGTACCATCATCTTCAAGGAAGACCAAGAAGGATCTCTGTGATTGCCTCCAAAGCCCCCCAACAAAGGTGAGACTGAAGATCTGAAATCACTGACGATCATCAACACACAATACAGAAAGAATCAAGAATCAAAAGAACTCAGAAGAAAAAAACAAGAAAGATAAAATAAATATTATCTGGAAAGCAAGAAGAAGAATGAATGAATGAATACCTAGGAAGATTCTGAAGGCAATTCATCTCTTAGAGAATGTATCAGAGAGGAAGAATTGCTCACTCACTCACTCAGTCCCAGGTCCGTCGATAAAAGATCTGTAGGTAAGTTAGTATTGTTCAAATGCCCAGGTCCACAGTGAATGTGAGTGCTTCTGAGGCTCAGGATCGAGACAAATAAATAGGACCCACAATGCTCGGGAAAGCCAATCACTTTTGTTTTGTCTCATACGTAAAGGGACAATAACATTAACAACAAAGAAGCTTAAATCTTCTTTTTTTTTTTTTTTACTTTAATCAAAAAACAAAACAACTCTCTTTAACCGTAACACTTCTGACCGCAAACTAACACTTCAAGCCACTGTACTTTATTTTGTTTTTCAGATTGAGTGTTTAGGTTTACGGCTTTAGATTGTTTCTGGGTCCACAAACTCCATGTGCCATCATATCTCACACCACCTCACCTTTTTAAGTTTTTGTTTTGCAGTATCTTCATGATCATCCCACAGAATATTTTCTTAGATATTTTTGAACCAAAGGGAACACTGTTTTTTTTTTATATATTTATCATCGTTTCTAAAAGCTTAAAGGAGGGCCACTCACGTGATGTCTTCACGTCTCTTATTGCTACCGACCTATATATCATGTGGGCCCCTTTAAAGGTGATATAAGAAGGAAAAAACACTCTTACTTTACAAGATATTTTCTGGGGGTTGCAGTTGCAGCAACACTTTTCTTTTAATGTTTTAGGAACATTTCTTCAACTGATGTGAGTAAGCCACTTAGAATTGAAACCAAAACGTATTTTTAATTTTTAATTCCAGAACCGAAAGAGTTACTGTCAGATAATCAGAGCTGAGGAAAAGGAGGAAAATAAAAACATGTGACAAAGTTTTGAAAAGAAACAAAAAGACAGAAAACGTCCCGTGTGGAGTTTACACATAAATATCTCTCTTTCAATCTATAGGTCCAAGTTCCACTTGTTATGATCCTCGGCAGGCGTAGAGGATGAACCTCCAAAGAGACTTATCTTTGGTCTTCTTTGATCTTTTCCCATTGGCAACTTCCAAAACGAATCTGAGTTCTCGAAGAACACGTATGCAAGTACCACTGATGCCATGAACAAGCAAAACAACAGCGCATATATCTGCCACTCTGCAAAACCCAACAGATAAAAGATATAGAGAAAGGTATATACGCCAATCATATTTGCAGATAGAAAGCTGGGAAGCAAAGCAAAGCAAACCTTTCCACTCCTTTGGTACAGTGAGTTCGGTCACCATCTCACCCCATTCACTCGATGTTGTCAGCATCACCCTAATGCCACAAGTAGATACACATAAACATTGGAAACAATGCTAGTCTAAAAATCCAAATAATGAGACTTGTTGATATATCAACTTATGCATACCTTTCACTAGGGCAGAACTCAAGTGAAGCAATGGTTTGACCAAGATGCAGCCTCTTACTGTAATGGTATATCTCCATTGTCTTCACTTCAGCTACAGATATATCTCCATCTTTGCCACCCCTTCAAATAAATTGCAAAAATAAATAAAAAAGTTTTAGCCTTTGTACAATCAAAAGCCTGAAAAGCAACAAGACCCGGGATGAAGAAAACACTCACAAAGCAATATATTTGCCATCCAAGCTCACTGCCATCGTCGATGCATTCTTCCTTGACAGCTTCTTGAACCCAAGCTTCTTCCATGTACTAATGTCGTAAACATTGACCACAGGAACATCACCTGTTAACAATTGTTTTAAAAAAAAATATCATTATCTTGTTCTGACTTAACACTAGTAATGTCTCTAATAGTTACATAAAGAGTCGCTATATAATCTTTTACCTCTTTGAGCAGCACAGAACAGAAAGGGTTTTGTTCCATCTTTAGAGAACCGGCACAGTTCAATATTTTCATCCTGCACATATCAAGGTAACATAATCAGGATATATCAGAAGAAATACATATATGAGTTACCAAAATGCAAACATTAGCTCCCATCATCATCACATACCCCACTACGTTCCAAAGTTGACAAAGGAAAACCATCTTCTGCTTTCCATATCCTAGCTGACCCATCAGTTGATGTTGTGGCTAAGAACTCTGAGTCAAGACTGCAACAAAAGACACGCAGATATGAGAAAGATGCACAGAACAGGCTTCGTTATCACAATCTCCATTTACTTATGTTGTATGACCCGAGTCAAAGACCTCATGTATTACTAGTTTAACTATGCTTTAAACTGAAAAGACTATAAAAGGAGGGATAATAAGAGAGAAGATCCTGGTCATTACCTAAAATCCATGTCCCGGATGGATTTGTGTGCCTTTGGCTCATCCAAAATTACACTTAGGTTTGGCCACTCCATTATTCTTAGACACCCATCCTGAAAAAGAAATAGCTTCTAGTAAGCTAGAGAAGAATGTGGCAACAGCGAGTATTATAAAGCAATTATTGGTCCCTCCTTACCACTCCTCCAGTAGCTAGTTTAGACCCGTCAAAGCTGAAGGCCATACATTTTTGTAGCCCAGCATTCTGAAGAGGAGGGAGTTCTTTGGCTAAGATTGTAACACCTGTTGCTCCTCCCACGATCTCAAACAACCTGAAAACCATATAAAATTCATATAGACAATGAGGCAGATAGTTTCCTAAAATTGGTGGAAGTCAATTCCAATCCAAAGCTCTAGTAGATGGAACAGTAGAGTTGCAAAAGATGGATGCAAGAAAGCAAGTCTAGATTACATACAACAAAACTAGAAAAGACCAACAATTATAAAAGGTGCCAAGAAGTACAGCAGAAGTATATGCAGATTTATAGTATTACAAGCCTCTCCTATAATAAGAGAAGCAATACACTGTTCGATTATTAGTCATTTGATCAGTTGTCAAGGCAAAGATCAACTGTTCAACATTTAGTCATTTGATCAGTTCTGAAGACAAGGCTAAATTAGAAACACTGTATTCAGAGGGAGGCACTAGAATATATCAAATAGTTAAGTGGAAGAGAAGAAAACGTACTTGCAACCACCTTTGGAGGTAGAGCAAACAAAATAATCACCACCAGGATGCACAGAGATTGCTATAGGATCACCATCACTCTCCTTAAGCTCATGTGTTGCCTTTTGATCATCAAAAGAAAGAAGAAAAATGTTAGTTTTTAGATCTCATTATTAGTCAAACCAAAAATAAAAGGGGGGGGGGGGGTTAGTCCTCCTGCTTGCTGCTTGTGTGGAAGATTAAAATAAATAAAAAAAAACCCTAGCTTTCTTAAAAGAAAAAACAGCCTAGATTCTCAGTCAAAACCCCCCAACAAAACGTGAAAGGTCTCGGTACGTGCAAGACACATGACTAATTGTTTCAAAAGACTTTTTTTTCTTTCTAAAAGGAGAAAGAATATTATTATTACCAAGGGAGAGGAGGAGAGGGAAGTGGTGATGGGATCGAAAGAGAAGATGTGAAGGAGGGCAGGAGAGGAGGAGCCACGGCGTTTGGCAGCTCTGGCGATGATGGCCCAGTTGACTTTCTTGGGGCGACGAATCCATGATCCGCACACCACATGCCCACTTTCCCCACGACTCGCTTCTTCTTTCTCCATTCTCTTCCCAATTCCGATTCGATTGATTGATTATTTTCCTCTTTCTTCTTCTTCTTCTTCAACTACAAATCTGTATCTCTTCCAAACCAATTGGAATCCTGATTAATATAGTTTACAAAGTTTTCTTTTTGTTTCTTTTTGTTTTTTTTTTTAATTTCCGGAAAAACAAAAACAAAACAGGAGTTGACTTTGCAAACTGGAAAGAAAGTTTTTGTTGGTTTTTTTTTTAAATAATGTGAATGAAAAAGTCTCAAAGGGACGGTGATTTGTGCTGTGGCTTGAACAAAATCGTGCGATTAGCTTTGAGATAATTACACAAGTCAGATGACATGATGCTGTCTGAATAGGATATACCTTTGATCCTTTTTTCTGATGCCAATTTAATTTAATTTTAATTAATTACCAACTCAGGTGTCACAATCGTGCTTCCGTGATCTTCTTTCATATCGCACTCTGGCCAGTTGCCATTAATGTTCAATGTTTGGGTCCTGATTATATATTAACATAATAACTATGCGAACTGTGGCCCATTTATTTGAGCCTGTGAACTGTGAAGATCGAAATTATATTTTGTGTTGGGGACAAGGCCCAAATGATTGGTTCAACCAGTTAGTTATAAGCCTGCGAGCTTGGATTTTTATTTAGGATATTTATATTCGAATATTTTGATACAAGGATATAGGGAATTTTATTATTTCAGAAGATTATAGCCCTGTTCGTTTGGTTGCCGCCGGTTTCAGCGTCAGCGTCGGCGTCGGCGTCGGCGTCAGCGGCTGCGTCAAACTCATTTATCTGATGTTCGTTTGGTTGCCGCTGACGCCGACGCTGACGCCGACGCCGACGCCGACGCCGACGCTGATTATTGTTCGTTTCGAAGACGCAGGAAATTGACGCAGCCGCATGACGCAGCCGCATGACGCTGTTTTGGATTGTTCGTTTGATTGACGCTGCGACTATTTTCATTTATTCATATTTTATTTTTAAAAATTTATAACATTATCTTTTAAATAAATAAAATATAGTTTGAATATATTTACATCCATAAAAATATTATGTTTACTTGGTAATATTTTTTTGGTCAAATATACAAATATAACAATATTTTTATCATAAAACTAAATCATACATTTAATTTTCCTTTGGAAAAAATGTATATCAACAAACATTTGATCTTTCAATAATCCTTCTCACAAGCTCAAAACATTTCTTTTAAATATCAGAGCAATTATATTTTCCAAAATGACATATTTTCTAAAAAACATAGAAAATAATGACATTTAGTATCAGCGCAACTATATTTTCACAAGATGTGATCCTTTTTTCATAATGGTAACAAATATAATTTTTATTATGAACACAGACAGAGAGATGTGAAATAATGACAAAACAACTATGTTCCAGCACAAGATATATGTCTTGTGGTTCTATTCAATGGCTGCTTCCTCTGAGACGGAGGTGACATCAGACAAGATGTCTGCGTCATTGTCTTCTTCGATGGTTAGACTCGACACTTCTTCGTTTAAGGAAGAGACATCGTCTTCCCCAGTGACAGATGGAGCTGGTGAAGCATCAGTGCTCGTGCACGTCGTGGTTGTGCTATGCGTCGATGATGTATCAGAACTTGAACTCTCTGACGATGATGACTTTTGCTGAAGACTCCAATACGTTATACTTGCCGTTAAGATCAACATCATCTTTTGATTTACCTGCATTGCAACAACGAGTCCCTCACAAATTAGAGACATAACAAAACCTCAGATTTGAATGCTGTTTTTTTCATAAGGTTTAGAAGATGTTTCTTACGTCCACGATATCTTCTGGTAACAAGAAAACAGAGCAACCGAGCTTTCTTGCTACACTGACGATGTATGTAGCATTCAATATCATCTCTTTCCCAATCCTCACAACTTGATTGCAGTTCTCTACTTTCTTAAACGGCATCTTAATTGGTGGTTTTGAAGCATGCTTCCAGTTAACTGAGCCTGGATAGACCTTGTCAAGAACTTCAAGAAGAATCCATCTGCATCAAAAAAAATATATAAGAAACCTTTCCTTTCCTATAAACTTCCGGAACAGAACATCACTCTTGTCTTCACAGAAAGCTTACCCGTTTCTGACATCTTCAAACACATTATTGACATAACTATCAATCCCCAGGCTATTAATCCATAGCCGGTAACATCTTTCATCTCTGCAACTCTGTGTATCCTCAGTCATCATCTCCGCAAAGGAGAACCTGCCATCAGTGCTAAGGCCATTCCTGCAGCAAGGTACATAGAAGCTAGTGAAAAGATCAAGTGAGTTAAGACCAAACCTATTATCTTCTGTGATCTTTTACAAACCTTTCGTGAAAAGTCTGTGCCACAAATGCGAGATTCAAATACGAAGACCCTTCAACTATCTCTTCCGCAGTCAAGTACCGTTTGCAGTTCATTCTCTCACCTGGGTTTGAGATCGAGAGAGAGAGCTCTGGAGATGGTGTGAGAGACGAGACGAAGCTTGATGGAGAGAGGGTCGAGAGGTGGAGAGCGAGCTTGAGATGCGTTGGAGATGGAGAGCGAGCTTGAGAGAGGTTGGAGATGGAGAACTCGAGATCGTGCGAGATGGAGAGAGGGTCGAGAGTTTGAAAGAGATGGAGAGCGAGCTTGAGAGAGGTTGGAGATGGAGAGAGCTGTAGAGGAGAAGAGAAAGCTCAAAGGAGAAGAGAAGAGAGCTGCGTTGATGGAGAAGAAGAAGCGGCGTCAATAGATCTATGTAATGGCAAATTTTTTGTAAATATTAAATTAGGTTAAGGGTAAAATAGTAATTGCAGTAAATAGACGTGGATTTATGTCGCAGACGCCGGATTTATGGCGTCAGACGCAGGCCTGCTGCGTTCGGCCGCAGACGCAGACGCCGATACCCGCGTCAATGAAACGAACAAGCGTCTAAAAAAAATATTGACGCAGCCGCAGCCGCAGGTACGTGCGGCGACCAAACGAACAGCACTATACTCGAAATCTAAACTTAAAAAAAATAAACTTCAAATGCATATTCTATTTTGTCTTCAACTCATTCATAATGTAAATAGTCCAAAAACACATAAAATAGACTTTTGCTGACTGAAATATTGTTATTGATCAACGTTGATTCTAGAGCATTTTTGAAATTAAGGTTTTAAAGTAACGTAATAAATTTTTATAAATGCAGTCCATATCTGAATCATAACGTAACCAAAAAAAGAGTAACGTAATATTTTTTTGTAAATGCTGTCCATATCCCAATCATAACCTAACCAGAAAAAAATACAAGTAACGTAAATAAATTTTTACAAATACCGCTTTGTTCGATTTCATCGTCTTAATTCAAACACCAAACTGTTTTCCAAAAAAAAAAAAAAAAACTCAAACACCGAACAATTTTTTTTTTGGTAAAAAAAACCGAACCTTTTTCATTCTGTCCTGCTGAAAAATGCCCAACTCCAACACCGACAATACCCATCCTCCGCAGCCGTCTCTTTTCTCACTGCCTGACGATATCGTTTTGAGATGCTTGGTCCTTATCCCAAGGATCTATCACCTAAACATCTCATGGGTCTCAAAACACCTAAGATCCCTTGTCTGCTCGCCTGAGCTCAACGCCTTGCGATCCATCCTCCCCAGGAGCTCCTCCCTCCATGTATGTTTTGAAGAAATCCACGGCAACGGCGATGACGAAGAAAACCATTCAACCTTCCACTAGTTTACTCTGACTAGTACAGAGAAGGAATATGGGTTTGTTCTGAACCCAACTCCCTTCCCTCCTCATCCTAATTACGGTTCTTCAGCCGTCGTTTTAGTGGGCTCAAAGATCTTTTTCGTTGGCGGATCTAGAGAACCTTCGACGGATCTATGGATCCTTGATACACGATCTGGAAACATCACTCAGGGACCAAGCATGAGTGTGCCTCGAGTACATCTCCAAGCAACTGTGGGAATAATCGACGGGATGATATACGTAGTCGGAGGCGGGAAGTTTAACGAAGAGATTCAAGTTGAAGTTTTCGATCCAAAGTCGGAGACTTGGGAGCTTGCTGGGGCGGAGATCGTTCGTAAGATGCCACGGAGTGGTGCCTCGGTACTGGAGGGGAAGGTTTATATGGTGGAGTACGGGGAGACAAATGTGTACAATCCGAGAGAAGGTGGAGGACAACGGATGGTTCATATGGTAAGCCAGAGATTCAGGGAAGACGACGAGGGAAGCAAGGTTAAGTTCACTGAAATGGCGTATCACGTGTGTGTGGTGGAGGGTGTTCTCTTTGCTTTTTTTACCCGGATTAGGTTGATGTGGTTTGATACAAAGCTCAATGTGTGGAAGAAATTGATTGGTCGTGATGGGAAGGAACTGGTTATCTCACGTGTGAGGACCATGTCGGAATATGACGGAAGGCTTGTTGTTTTTACTTACAATATCCCAGCTGACGTCTTGAGGAAATCAAATGCAGTTGATATGAAGATTAAGGTTCAGTGTATGTTGGTCTCACTGGATAGAGTTGGAGAAAAGATCTGTGGGACGATCGATTGGTCTGGTATTGTGGCTACAGTCCCAGTTTGGTTTAATTCTCAACATTGTTTAGCTGTTTCCGAGTGATTGGTTAGAGTGTGTGTTCTTGAGAGAGCAAGTTGTTTGCAAATTAGAAAGAAATTTATCATGAAACACAATAAAGAAATGAACATGTTTTGAAGTTTTTTTCGGAATGAAACCAGAATTCATTTATTAATGATCAGTCTAGTTATTTACTGTATATTCTTCTTATTAAATGTAAAAATTTCATATTGCTACTGGAATTCAAAACACGAAATTTTATTGGATCTCTGGTATTGTTATTTGAATCCAAAAAAACTAAAACAACTTAACTCAAATCGAATCAAAATTCATAAATAATTGAATCTTTTTATATTTTTAAACCGGAAACCAAAAATTACAACCAAATTAAAAACCAAAAAATACAATCTAACACCGAATCGATAATACCGAAACATATTAATCAACAAATATGTTAATAAATTTGTTAAGAAAAAAAATGTAATTACACGTTTCGAAAGCGTGGATATCCTAGTACAAATTAAAATAGAGCACTATTTGATTTGTAATAGAATAACAAATTAGTTGTTGCAAAAAAATCAAAGATGAAGAAAGAAACATATATAAATGAGTTCCAAATAATAATGTAATAAATTCAGATTTTGTGTGGGAGAGAGGAAGAAAGAAATGAGCGGCATCATGATCCCAGGTTCGAAACCACTACCGGAGCAGCAGAGTCACCACCACCGTCTCTTCGATTTCGCGAAAACGGCAATAATCAAAATCTTCGCACACCCTTACACCACTGTAACAAACTCCCTCTTTAAACCACAATAATCCCTTTTACAAACAAAGTCTCATCCTTTTTATCTCTCTCTATCTCTCTGCGTTGTTGTTGTTGTCTAGGTTTGCGAGCTCTACTGCGGCGAAGCTCCCGACACCGAGAAATGGGAAGACGCCTTAATCGGTCACTACATCGGAATCGGTACTACCATACTTATTACCACTAGAGCTTCCTGAAAGAGAGTGTACTAATTGGGTTTTGCAACTTAGATACATGGTATTCTGGGATATCTTGCGTGCGAGAAGCTTGGGAGAGTCATAGGAAGAGATACGATGTGGACTTCTTTCAAGCTGATCCTTCCAAGGTGTATCACTTTACGTGTTTTATTATCAATGTGGACCACACTTCTTAGTTTGCTTTCTTGTGGTGTATGTAACAGGACGATCTTGTAATGAAGGTAGAGAAGATAGTTGGGGAGGTTGATTTAGTTTCCTGTTGGCGTCATCTGCAGGCAGGGGTTTTGATTTTTTTTTTTTTAACTTGTGGATATTTGTAGCAATAGCAGGAACGTGACATCTTTAGCAAATTGTTCCTTGCTTTTTAGTTATGCTTTGAAACTGAGGAGAGTGCGAGAAGACTTTTGACTAATGTTGCAAGTTTGCTGAAACCGGGTGGTTACTTTTTCGGGATTACTCCTGATTCGTCTACAATATGGTATGAAAGATTGAAAGTTACATGAGAAAGCAATCATCTTGATTAATTGCAAGGGTGTATTCTTGGTTTTTGAGTGCCTGAATTGGATTACACTGTTTTATACAACTCTTAATATGTTTTTGTTTTATGGTCTTAATGTCTTACGAGTTTAGTTTATATAACAAGATGCTCAATTTGTTAGTTGCAACATTTGACTACATAGGTATTATGTTGTTCAGTTGGACTGAGCTTCTTAACATTATGGTAAAACAGGGCAAAGTACCAGAAGAATGTGGAAGCATACCACAATAGGAGCGGAGGGACGAAGCCTAATGTTTTTCCCAACTACATTCGGTCGGAAAGTTACATGATCACTTTCGAAGTAGAGGAAGAAAAGTGAGCTATTTAATTTTTTTTCTGAGAAAAGAGAGAATCATTTTGCCATAAAGCTTCTTTTCTGAAAGTAGAGACTGTTTGGTATTTTTCTACTCAGGTTTCCTAAGTTTGGAAAGAGGTATCAGCTGAAATTTTCTGGTGACAACCCTCCTGAAGACCATTGCTTGGTTCACTTCCCAAGCTTAATCAGGTGCGTTTTCGTTGCACCACGAACTCACCTTTTCTGTTTAATAAAACGTAACACTAGTTGGATGATATGGTATTTTTACCATATGAACAATGTGTGTTACTTGTTGACCTTTGCGCTTGTATTTATTTTTAATTTCTCTTGGCTAATATTAGATTCCCATTGCAATCATGCTTGTCAATTCTTATTCAGGTTAGCGAGGGAAGCTGGCCTTGAATATGTGGAGATTCAAAGTTTAACAGATTTCTACGATGATAACAGGTTTGAAAATCTGACAACGCTTACAGATTCTCAGTCTCATACCACGAGCTTTATTGTATTCTTGTTGCTTCTTTCTAAGGTTGTATTACGTTTGCTGATGTTGTTCACCTCTTCTTGTCAGAGCTCAATTCGCAAGTTTGCTGATGAATGCTGGACCGAACTTTGTTGACCCTAGGGGGAAGCTTCTTCCACGGGCATTTGATTTGTTAGGTAAACCTTTTCATCGTCTTATGCTATCTTAGCTCATCTCGTCTCCGTTATTGATACTCTGCTACTACTTATCTACCTTTTTTTTTTGCTGCAGGGCTCTATGCAACATTCATATTTCAGAAGCCTGACCCAGACCTTGAACCTCCTCTAACGACCCCAATACCTTACGAGTGTGATGAGGCAAGTGTCTTTTTTCTTGTATCGTTTCTTTCACTTGTGAAAAGAACATCTGTATTGGCTTTAGTATAAGATGTCAGTTAGAAAATCCATGGTTTAGTTTGTAGCACAACAATGCTTCAGTCTTAACCTCCCTCTGTTCATTGTGTATTTGGTCCACTTCGTTAATTGTTCTTTACGGATTTGCAGAGAGAAGTTCAGGTGATCAATGACACAAGGGCACCTTCGGAAGACTCATCACAAGGATTAGGGAAGATTAGTGAGCAAAAAGGAATATTGGGACCAGGCCCTGCTGATTTACGTTTCTCCGAGGCAATTTGACACCTCTTTTGTATGAAAAAATTGGGTTGCTAGGCCATCATATGCAAGTTGTGTACACAAAAAAAGATAAAACATGCAATCTGGTTTTGTTACAGAATCATATCACTTTGTCCATGTCATTTAACAAACAGAGATCATTTTTTATCTTTTTCAAGTGGATTACATCAACGTTCAACACAAAACATATTGATAGTTCTTTTACTCCATGATTTGTAAACGAAAATGAGCTAAGAAAATTTTAAATCTTGCAGAACACTTCTCCCCTCCGTAAAAGGACAGGACACACACTGGTAGATTTCAATTCAATCGGAATCAGAGTCATGTCTCCTCTTCCTATCCTTCTTCTCTTTCTTGTGCTTCTTCCTGTCATCTGAATCACGACTGTGTCGCTTTTCATGCCTCTCACGTTTCTCGCGCCTTTCATGTTTTTCGTGCCTCTCATGTCTCTCTTCCCTATCTCTCTTCGTAGGTTTCTTTTCCTCGCGCTTATCCTTCTCTTGGTTCCTCTCAGTATCATTAGGTACAACTTCAACAGTTTTGATCGTTGGTGCCTCTGCTGGTAGACGTACAGGCCCTGCATCTTCTGTCTGAGTTGGTGCAAGGGTGGTAGGATCTTCCCAAGGTCGTGGTGTCCTATACCAGAAAGATATGTGAGATGAAGGACGAAAGTGAAGTACTAGTAAAGCATAGACCCACCAAAACCACAAGAGTCTTTAAGGAAGTAGAGATGGTCACACAGAAAAAAATAAAAAAAAGGGAACTTACTTAGCATAGCCAATGCCGTGAACCCAAACTGCATCAGCCTTCCCTGCACCCAGGTCCTCGGCAGTTGAACCCCTTTTGATAAGTTCAGTATACTCTTGCTTGTCAAGGCGATTGCCTTGTGGTCTTGTAGAGGACTTTGGTGCCAAACCCAGAGCCTCCCTCATGGCTTGTTCCTCTTGTTCCTTAACCCTTTGAATCTCCTCTTTAATAGCATCCGTGTTGGGACCCCCTTGTTTCTTATCTCTAGCATACCAGTTAAGATCTTTGCCTGTTCAGTCCGTAGAGATATAAAATGTCAGTCTAAAGAAACTTTATAAAATTAAGGAAAAGGAGGGGAAAAGAGAGGAAGAAACACCTTTTTGCCATCGTCCAACAGGGGCCTTGACACTGTGACCCAAATAGTTCTCCCTATGTTTATCTGCCTTGACTTCATCCCAGCTAAACTCTGCACATTAAATGGTGTAACCTTAGTGTCAGAACTCTCCCTCATTCACAATTAACTGATTCATCATTATAAGCAGCAGCTCATGGTTCTAAAACTAACCAATTCACTAGAAACTGTGATTAACGCTTCTAATCAAATTCATGTAAAATTGATTATACCCAATATACATCTTCTTTTTTTTTTGAATGAACCCAATATACATCTTCAAACCCTAGATCGTTCCCCAAAACGAATATCACAACAAAGAACAGTAGAGAAAGATGGACGAAATTGAGTTTGATGTTACACGAAAACCCTAAAATAAAAAACTGAGAGAATTTGTTGTCAGAAGAGAAAGCAAGATCCGAAACAAATATAAAAGAAAAAAGGGAAACTTACGATCTCGACCACCACGAACACCGCCTCTCGTCGGATGATACATGGAAACCCTAAAAGTTGCAAACTTTTCTGGGTTCGAAGATGTTTCACGATCCCAAACGCCTCAGCTTTGATGAATATCGTACACGAGTCGAGTTTCTCAGGTTGGTAATTTACCGCAAAGTTCTTTTTCTGTATAAAAGAAAAAAAAAAGATGAAAATTAAGGACGGTCGATTTGATTGGTCTTAATCTGAAAACACCGATGATTTTCGAAATCTAATTAATGGGCCTTCTAATTCATCTTGGACCAGAGATCATGCTTTCAGGCCCATCTAAGTTTTTTTTAAAACAGGTGGAAAGGTGACACGTGCGGGCACGTGGTCGTCTTAGGAGAAGTGACCACCAGAAGATTCGTATCCTCAAAAAAATCCCCAGTCGATTCAGAACCCTAAGCGGTGCCATCCTCACCTCAACAAGACCACAACTATGGCTGAACCCGATTCTCCTCCTCCTCCTCAGCTGAACTTACCTTCTTTCGTCGTCAACCTGTTCCCCTTCCTCAAACCTAAGTCTCCTGCTAACGTTACCGATGGTGGTCCTAAACCCACGGGAGGAGATAAGGAGACTCAGAACTCGACCGTCTCTTTCCCTTACAATCCTCCCAAGAGCACTGAGCCACTCAAGGTTGAAGCCGAGCCTAGCTCCGGGACCACTTCCAATTCCCTCGTCATTTGGCAGGTTTTTTTTTATTTCCTTAGACGAAAAGAACAATCCATCAATTTGGAATAATTGTTTATTTCATTGGGAGCTCTTTGTACGTCGCTGTGTTTTTTTTTAAGGATTTATTAGATGAACAAACAATCATTGCGAGAGATTTGTCCATGGGTAGGACCATGTCTGTTTTTATTGCAGATGTTGATGATTTGTTATCTTTTTTGAGTTTCTCTTTTTACGCACTTATGTTCCTTTGTCTTCTTGTCTGAATAGCACTAGTGAAGTCAGTTTTTGCAACTTGTTTTTTAAATTGGTTTTGATTCAGTTGCAAGTAGTGCTATATATTGAATGTTGAAGATGATGATTACAGTTTCTTTTTTTCTTATTCCTGTATCTATAGTAGAGGCAATAGAGGACCTTTGCATAACTTGTTTTGTGCTCAGTTGTTTTTTTTTTCTTTTTGTCTTCTTGTTTTATACATTAATAATCTGTGTTCTGATTCTGTTCAAAGCCCTGAGCAAAAAGGTTGAGTACTTGGTTGCTTCAAAACTATATATTTTCAGGTATATGCACTTGGAGGGTTTCTTGTCCTGAAGTGGGCTTGGGCGAGATGGAATGAGAGGAACGAGAAAAAGAAGTCAACGGATGATGATGATGATCAAGCTCCTCATCCCGAAGATGATTGATGATGAAGGCTTTGTCATATTTGCACGAAGAAAATGAATCTTTTACCCCCATTTTGGTTCTGTATAGCAAAAACGCCCTTTCAGATTTTCTTATATTCCATTGTATCTCTACTCAAGACTATTGAGTTTCTTCTACTTCTGTAATGACTACGATTCTTCTCTCTCAATGCAGTTTTTTTTCTCTTCATTTCCACGGATAAAAAAATGTCATAGTCCTGTGTTAATGTTCTTTTATTTGATTCAACAATTTTGAAGGTAACACGTACGTTTAGGGTGTTGTGGCCTGTGGGTGTCGGTTCTCACCCGGGTCTGAACTGCTAAATTTGCACACACAGATTGGAGATGAGATCCGTGGAGCTCTGAAACGAGCTTCAAGGAAGACACAAGAACCTCGCCACGTTCTAAAGAGGACGTGAGAAAAAACTAGTAGAAAAACAGAAGTTGAAAGACACAAGAACCTCGCCACGTTCTAGAGGACGTGAGAAGAACTAGTAGAAAAAAACAGAAGTTGAAAGATACTCCCTCCGTTTCTCAATAAGTATCGTTGTAGAAAAAATATTTCGTTACAAAATAAGTGTCGTTTTAGTATTTCAATGCAGAATTTATTAACTTTATTCTGTATTTTATTTTTCTATTGGTTGAGATGTATGGGTAATGATGTTTTTATATGGAAAAAATGTAAAATTTAATGATTTCTTAATCCGTGTGCACAATTCTAAACACTTATTCAGAAACCGAGAATGTAATAACAATCAATGTTCTGTTATAACGCTATGAATCACATACATACCTTTACAATAATTTTGTTTTTGACTTTGTTTCTAACAAATTCACACAAACCTGGTTTGGTCTACACACATTGTACACAACATCATACAGTCCACTAAGGTTCAGTATATGATACTGCAGCTTTGATCACAAACAGAATCACACTCGTCTAAACAAACCGTCACCAGAACCACCACTAGGAGGCAACCCAACCGCACGTGTGTAGTAAGGAGTCGAATACATTTCTCTACTAGGCAGAACTGAGCTTCGAGTAAGTGTCATGGGAGTATATGTACTTCCTCGTCTATCTAAGTTGAAGCTACTTGAGGATGATAGTTGGTGGCTACTTCCAAAACCAGAGATGACAATGCCTGAAACACTTGGTGTGGTCGCTTTACAACGTCTTGATTCTTGGGTGTCTGCCCTGAACCCTGCATATAGTTTTGGTCCACCAATGTATGGAGTGGTCAAAGGACGCTCATCCATTGACAAAGGAGGACTGGTGTCAGGTGTATGGCTAATCAGAGCTCTCTGAGAACTCGAAGGGCAAGCTAGAAAGCTGTTCATCGTTGATGCATCAGGTGAAAAAACAGTTGGTACTCGAAAAAGTCCAGCACAGCCAACAGGAAACTCTACCATGGAGGAGCCAAGGTTGGAAGCAGGGAGAGATGATTCGGAACCAGATGCTGCCTCTATAGGTAGTGCGTATGTGTTCATATACGAACCTGGCGATGAAGGATATGAGCTTTCAGGTTTTCTGATGACTTTCTCTTGCAGAGACAGCTTAGCTTGCTTTAGCGCAGTGAGCACCGTCTCACATGTATCAGTAGACTTCTCTTTCGCCACTGGAACTAATAGATAATCTAATTTCTGGATGGTAGTGGCGTTACTGCAAAAGGAACTGCCTCTAGAGTTTGGCTGAATAGTTGATGAAGAGATACCTTTAGAGCTCTGTGAATGAGAAGACTCAGTTTTAGGACTCTCAGCTATATGTTTTCCTTTGTCTCCTTCTATAGATTTGGATCCACAACTTTTGCAGCACTTATCAGATGATGATGTTACTGAATCATCAGGCGAACCATGCGACAAAGCTTCAAATGATTCCCTATGGTCAACACACTTTGTATCAAGGAGTGAAGGTACAACTACTACCGTGGAACCTTCTTGTGCTTTTTCTCCATTGCTTTCATCTGTCACATCTGAATGGTTCCCTACGTCACACAAATCCTGCAAAAGATTAGAGAAGAAGATAAAAAGATATTAACATCTCTCAGAACTCTGTAGAGGTATAACCTGTGAGCTCTGAGACACAAAAAAGGCATAACATACCAAAGCAGATGATTTATTATCTGTGAACTCTTTCTCCCACTGCTTTTGAGTCTCTTCCATATCTTCAAAAGATCCGATAACTTGTGCACGTTTTGCTAACGCTCTCTCTAAGTTGACGTCCATGCTGTCTCTCTTCTCTAACACCCTCTGCAAGCTTTCGTCTCTCTTCATTGCATCAACATCAACCACAGTTCTGGACGCCTCTTCGCTCGCTTCAGTGCCATCATGAAGATCAACAACTGCGTTTCCATTTCCCTTATGATGATCTTCAGACACAGTTCTGGAAGGTTAAAGAAATGTATTAAGCAAGTTTTACAATAGCTTTTGTTTTTTTTTAACCAAAGAGATTCTCTCATCAGACCTTGTTTCGCTGCGTTTTATTTGTCTACAAGACCTTCCTTGGCGGTGTCTTGGACGCCAAATATAAGCAGAGTCGAAACCTCTCTGTCTCCTATCACGCGGTTCCTTGGCTTTGTCTGAAGAAGCTGCTGCTGCTTCTCTCCTGCGTCCTTTCCAGGACAGACTTTTGCCAGAACTCGTCTGAGAGTAGCTCTCTTGATCAGAGCTTGAATCATAACCGTCAGAGACATCATCATTAAACCCATTTTCTGCAAGGATGGCAAGGACATCAGCAGTTGCTTGTTCTGCCTTCTTTCTCTGTAAAGACACAATCTTGAGCTGTTCCTCCAGCTCTGCTACCTAAAAGATCACAAACAACATGACTTAGGACATAAAAGAAGACTATGAATGAATCAAATACAGGAAATAAGGAAAAAGAGACAATACTTTATCAGCGAGTCCATCAAGTTTAGCTCTTGCGCTCTTGGAAACAGCTCTTTCGGCAAGTAAACGCGCACGGAGAAACTCAATTGTCACTGTAGTAGGATCTTGTTCGTCTGAATCATTACACCTGATCAAATGAGGTGCAGATCAATCAGGTTTCTTGAAATGTGATTCGGTTTGCAGAAGATTCAAGGTCAAACTATGGAAAGCGGTAAGTAAAGACCCAAAACAGAGACGATTGAATTTGGAAAAAAAAAGAAAAGAAAAACAGACAGAACAGAACTAGTATTACCGATGAGGATGATCCAAGTTGTCCTGATGCGCCATCACGAAGATCCAAAGATCTGTTTTAGTTTCCAAGACTTGTCTGAAAATAACTTTATGCTGCGTAGAGCCTGAAGTCGTCTCTCTCTCTCTCTCCCTGTTTAATAAATTAACTTGAGGGAGTCAACAATGAAAGGTTTTAAATTTCTACCCTGTTAAAGTATGTTTCTATGTTCTCATTGGCTCTAAATGATAAAATAACTAATAAAGATGACGATAGCTAGTCAATATATATAAAGTAAGGTTCTTTCTCTCCTGCTGACACGTAGGATGACATGTCACTAATTCGTCTTCTGTCGTCGTGCCATGTGTCCATTTTACAAAACTCAGTAATTCATTAACTTGGCAATCAGATGGACTTTGTTTAAAGATTGAGCTTAATTTCATTATTTGTTTTCGGCCCAGCGACCACCTGCGCAAACCCTAATCTGTGGTGATGAACATGGAGACGGTGCCGATCGAGTGTCCTACAAAATATATAGCCCCATAAAATATAATTCATATAGTATTATTTATTCTAACATAATTAGATACACATAAATATAATAGTGATAGTTAAAAAACCAAATAACAAAATTATACATCCATAATATTGTTAGGTTAAAATGTATTCTTCGCATAATCTGATGTAAGGAAATGTATATTAATTTATACTCACTATTAAGATTTAATACATAATATATTCAGAAAAATATAAAAATGAGTAAGAGATCCGTAAGATTTTTTTTATGGGATCCTACTCATTGATTCAAATTAATACATAATTCTACACAAACAGTAAATATATATATATATACAAATAACATGGTTTATTTAGTCTCTACATACAATAACATGTAAAAAAAATCAAATTAATATGTAAAGTTTCATATATAAGAATATATATTAAACCTATAATATAATTTTTTAAATTATTTAAAATTTACATCCCGCCCGTAGGGCGGGTCTACTCTAGTTTATTGCATAATCACAAGTTTTCTAGCGTAATATACTAACCTTGTCCCAAATGATTTTCCCGATCATTCCATGACTCATCCGTGAAACATTAACTTCCTGGTATGGAAGGTAAACTTATCTCCTCTGTTTCTCTCGATTGTCTAAATCCCAATATCCCTAAAAAAAACAATAAGAGCATCTTCAACCTCACTCCATATTTTTTGTTTATCACTTCATTTTCCACTCTATTGTTAACTTCATCTCTCAATTTGGATTAAATTATGAAGTGGGGTTGGAGATGCCATAAGGCAGACTGAATGTTTCATCAGATCTATTCAAAGTCAAAATGATTATAGTTTCATATTCCCTCCTTTTTATTATAGGTGTCACTTTAACATTTTAACCAAAATTAAAAAAATTGTATAATAGACTAATATATTCATATTTAATATATGATTAATTAAATGAAAATATTTAAATAAAAATCTATTAGTTATTCAAAATAGTAAAAAATAGATTTAATGTACAAAACTATAATAAAACAGTAGAATTATATTTATTCTAAAATAAAATAAAAAGCTAAAGTGATATTTATTATGAAATAGAGAAAATATGAGTTTTGATACTACATGTGCATAATTTTTTGATTTGAAACGAGTATCTTGAAAAGGACAAACAATAAAATCAATTTGATATTAGATTACACAGATGCACAATTCATTAAAATATAATAATAAATTATATATCAAAATGTAATTACATTAATATTTTAAAATAATAATTAACTATGTGTTTTACCCGCACCTGCGGATATAATTTTTTTATGAATACTTACTAATCCATATCTTATTAATTCAAAAATCACCATAAGAAATGATTATTTATGGTTTTAGAAAATTAAATTAAACATCAAATTATTTATATGTGAAAAAACCTTTCTATCAAAACATATATGCTTATTATTGTGTTTAAATTTAAAAAACACTTACATATTAAACATATTTTATTGCTTGATTATTGTTTAACAATAAAATGTATTATATATTAATTTTTTAAATTTTACATTCAAAGATATTATTTTCAGATAATAACACAATTTATCTAAGATAAATCTTACTTTCTAAAATATACTTTTGACAATTTATTATATGAAATTATAATTAATTATCTAATATAACAGATAAATCTAATATTAGTAATATAAAATTCGATTTTTGAAATAATTCGTTTTTAATTGTATAATAAATTTAATATGAAAATTCATTAAGGATAATATTGATACTAATCACTCTAATTTTTAACGTGAGATTTTATGATAGGAAATACTATTTTCAGATTTTAATGCAGTAAATCTAAGAATTATCTTACTTTTTTGAATATATTTTCTGACAGTTTATTATATTAAATTATAGTTAATTATCTAATGTAAGATATAAATATAATATTAGTAAAATAAAATTTGTTTCTAATTATATATAAAAATTTATTAGAGGTAGTATGAATATTAACCACTCTCACTTTTAACGTGAGAACTCCGTTTCGAAAAATCACTTCGCAAATAATAGTATAATATAAATAAATTATATAACTTTTTCATAAGTGATACTATATATGAATTTGGACCGACACGTGACAACTGATACACTAAAATTGTGTCTTTCCTACTGCAAGCAAACAATGTTGATTGTAGTACTTAAGATTCAATCCAGAGGACCAGCTTACACTTTATTTCTATGGGATCAAAATTAAGCTAAGACAATATGGGGTTTTGTTTGATTTGGTAACATGCAAAATAAATAAGCAAGTAAAATATATAAATGAGAATTTAATTTAAAGAGAAGCCAGCCTAGGGTTACTTTCATCGGGTGTTTATACTTGTGAGCTAAACAATTATTCAAGTGTTAATAAGAACAGTCTAGAACTCGGATCACTCAAGTAGAACAGTCCACTGTCGTGGTACTGCTCCCTATGCTGATTGATCTCACCGTCTAACTGTCGTTGAGGTGAGAAGCGACAACAAGCAATAGAGATCAAGTCCGATAGGTTCACAGAACACCCTAATATCTACTTTCACTGATTAGGGATGCAATGCTCATTTTAAAACAGATCTAGCAACCTAAGCACTTTTGATGATCAGATTAAACCTATGATCTAACATTAAGCGGCCAGTTTAATGCAAGCAGTAAGAATGGTTATGAATAAAGAAAATCGAGTGATTCACTTATCTATGTTTAGCTCACGAAATCAACACCCTAGAACCCTAGACAAGCTAGCCGACTACTCAGCCATGAACAGAGAAAACACAGAGTTCATAGATGAATAATACTGCATAAATATAACATAAACAAAGAGAGGGTTCAGGATGATCTTCTCTAAAACGAGAGAGAGAGAGAGATCTTTCTCCCTTTACAAGGTATGAAAATCACAAAGTAAGTCTCCAATGGTTTCTTCTATGAAAAGAAGCGTAGAATGATAATGAGAAAACAGAAAATATGATATATCAAAGCCACATGCGGCTGGGAGAGAAAAAGAGGATAATTAGGGCAAATCCCGAAATAATAGTGGTTTCCATAAAAATCTCTGCCGCTGGAACAATCACTCGGGTTGTTCCGCTCGATCAGGAACAATCATCAAACTGTTCTGCGTGAAAATCACCAAACTACACTGTTTTCTGCCTCTTTTGTTCCAGCAGGTCCATCTCCCATCCAGTGCAATTCCAGACCTGTAACGACTCGAAAAAGACTAGAAAGACTCGACAAAGACTTGAAAACCAATTAGAAAACATATATACAATGATGTATAAAACACCATATATCAACAACATATGACTAGTTTTCCGTAACAGTTTTTATTATTTCAGTATGTTTTATTATTATTTGTAAAGTTGCATTCAAAAGAAAAAAATGTAATTTTTAATCAATGTATAAGATTGTGAAAATTATTTTAATTTAAATATATTGATCAAAATATATGAACTAAAATGAAATTTTATTTACATTTATAAATGTATAGACTAATAAAGATTTCAGTTAGGCCTGGGTGCTGGGGTCGGATTCGGGCCGGTTCCTTTCGGATCCGGGTCTTTCGACTCTTAATCATTTGGATCCAATAGGTATTTCTAAATATTTGGTCCGGGTGCGGATCAGTTATTCTCGGGTCCGGATTGTTTCAGATTTATAATTAAAATACTTATAAAATACCCATAAATTTTTGGTCCGTCTTGGATCCGGGTCGAGTTTGGGTATTTAGGATCTAAAAAGACAAGAAATATGCAAATTTCATCGAATTTAGTCAAAATATGTCATGTATATCTAAAATTTTACAAAATAACTTAAAAGATACTATTAAAATATTCAAATTCTAAATTTTACATTAAAATTTTTATATTACTTGAAAATGTTACAAAATAATAAAAAAGATTGTTAACTATAAGATATTTCAACTAAATCATAAAATAAAATATATAAAATAGTAAACAACAAAACATAGTTTCGGATCTTCATGTTTTTAAGCCGGTATGAATCGGTTCTTATCGTGTCGAATCTATTCAAGTCGGTTCTTTTTAGGTTTGGGTCTATTCAGATCGGTTTTTTTTGGTTTCGGTTCTTTCGGGTAGAAAACATTTGGACTCAAAAGGTATTTACAAATTATTAGAACGATTCCAGTTCGCGTATTATGAGATCGATTCTGGTTCGGGTTTCGGGTCCAGGCTAAAATGCCCAAGCCTAATTTAAGTTATAGTATTATTACTCTATAAAATAATGTATTTTTGTATAGTGTTAAAAATTGTTTGGATTTTCATATTACTGGTTTTAACTTTTAATGTATAAAGACTAGATTTTGACACTCACTTTCAAAAGCGCGGATTTGGTTTTGAGTGAAATGTTAGTTGGTATTGAGTACTATTTTTTGTTAATTTTGATTTACAGATTTATGTTAAAAATTGATATTCTGTGTTTTTATATCCGACTCGGATCCTCGGTTAAACTGGTAAATCCGGTGATCAGGATATATTCCGGTTCAAATTTAGTGAAAATTCGTTAATTAAAGATCTGATAAAATCCGATAAATTTAAAATATTATCACCAAATGTGACATAATCATGGTTAACCCTTTAAAAATCAAGAGAAAACTAATAATATTTTTTAAATTTTTTTATACTTTTAAATTATACATAAAATTGAAAAAAACTATTAGATTTGTGTTTTTGTAGTTTGATTAAATTTTACTATTTAAAAATGATATTAGAAAAACAAAATCTATTTATATGATAATATTAGTTTATTTTGTTATTTATATTTTTGAGGAATAAGTTAAAAGATGTCGAAAATATTTCAAAATATAATTTATTGTACATTGCATTAAATGAAATCAGATATGGAAGATCTTAATTAATACATAGCTGATCGAGATATTTATTTAGTTTTATTTCTTTGAATCTTACCTTATTTAAGTTAAATTTAAGGGTATGTAGTTAATCTATCTTATTAAAACAGAAACATTCTGTTGGACCTAACATTTATTTTGTAAGTTTTTAAATTAAATACACCTTTATACTTTATAGTTAAACCTACATTAAATCATTAATGTTCCTTTCTTTATATTACTATCCATATTTCCAAACAATATACTTATTTCTTTATACTACTATCAATGTTTCCAAACAATATATTTTATATACTACTATCAATGTTTCCAAACAATACAATAATTAATCTTAGTTATTTTATATCCATCATTTTCTCTTTAAAATTTTGTAGAAACGTCATAATTTCAGAAATTACAAAATAATGAACTTTAAAATTTGGATTATAAGATTACAAATTATGAAACTATTACAATTTCAATCAAATTAGATTACATATCGGTCATCTATCAGTTCAATCGGTTAGTCTTGGGTTTTAGTGACTTTTTAATATGAATATTTTTAAAAACTAAATTGAATTGTTAGATCTCCGGATAAACCGGTATAATCACAATCGGGTTGAATTTAAAAACACTGATTTAAATACATACTCTTTAAAAGTTAACAAAATATTTGTTAAGTTATTAGTGAAATTTTTCATCGTAAAATATTCCGCGCTTCCAAAGCGCGGATCAAGATCTAGTAATATTTTATTTTAGAAAACATTGTATAAGATGTAGTTTAAAAAGGTATTTTATCTAAGATCAAGTTGGGTCCGTATATTGCATTAAAATCATTATTTATATAATATATATGAGAGTTCTACACATATATTTTCATGGACATAACATCTTCAATCAAGACTCTAAATTAAGTGGGATGATTAGTTTTGAGTACTGTGTGTGAGATTGTACGTCTTTGTCTTTAGGGATGATTGGTTGAACTTTAACTTTAATTTTTTTTTACAATTAAATAAATTATAAATCATGTTTTATGTAGTTTTTCAAGTTAAAGTAAAAAAAAAATTGTTGTAGAAGTCTGATTTTCTAAAACAAAAAAAATACAGATATAGGAATATCGTTTCTTTTTATTTTCTTTCTCATTTAATTTCTATAATTATAATAAGTACAATTACATCAAAAAGATTTACAAACTAAATTCTACAATTAATTCTCTACAAGTCTACAACTACAATCTAACCAATCGCCCCTTTATACTTTAAATCTAAAGTATCTTTCTATGTCTCTTCTGAACTACTCTAAATATGTTGTAGAAACATGCTATTTCTTTGCCTTAAAAATCAACTTCACTATTTTAAAACAATATGTTACAAATATTACAATCATAATAAATATATAATGAATTTATCTTTCCATACATAAATATAATTTTTATATCGTAATTTATCCTATAAATATATCCAAAAAATTATTTTCAGGTTAACTTAATGAGAAATACTCAAAGACAACACTAAAAAGGCTTCTATCAAAATATATATTCTAAGAATTAAAATGACCAAAATATTTTATTAAAAAGGTAAATATACATTTATACCTCTAAAGCTAACTAATATAGACGTTAAGGTTTAGAGTTAAGAGGTGAGTTTTGGACTAGAGTTAAAAAATTTATAAAATAAAAGAATAATTATTAAAATTTAAAAATACAGTAAAAATATTTTCAAAAAAATTCAGAAATTCTTTTTAGTAAAAATTCGAGTTTGAAAACATATAATTCGAAACTATAACTTTTATTCTATTTTTTTTTTTTATTCGTATTTATATATCTAGAATATAGAGGATATTTATTTATTAAATAAAACATTTTAGTCATATTTATCTTTAATGTCTGTTTTGTGACAAAAACTTGAAAATTGTTTATTTAAGAGAATTACCCTAACTTAGTTTATGTTGAAGACTTCTATACAATAATGATAATGTTCAATAAAATTTGATTAAATATTTTGATATTTTTGTTTTATTTTAAAATAATAGAATAACTAATATATATATATATATATATATATATATATATATATATATATATATATATATATATATATGGTAAAACATAAATATTTTAAAATTTTCAAAATAAAGATATTTAAATTTGTTAAAAATATAATATATATTTATGAAATTGCTGACAACCCACCAAATATTTTTTTGAGTAGAGAACTTAATGTACTTGTTTGGATTGGCTATTGAGAGACATATGCGTAGGCATTCCGGGTATCGGTTCGGTTCGGTTTGGGTATTTTGGGTTTCGGGTAG
Source organism: Raphanus sativus (assembly GCF_000801105.2). Lineage (NCBI taxonomy): Eukaryota > Viridiplantae > Streptophyta > Magnoliopsida > Brassicales > Brassicaceae > Raphanus > Raphanus sativus. The sequence continues at coordinate 38,728,801 of NC_079516.1, read as the reverse complement.
TGTGGATATGGGGTTAGAGGATCCACTGAGTACTTAACTTTTTTCGGTTCAGATAGTTTCGGGTTCGGTTCGGATAGTAAAACTAGGAACCAGAATATACCCGAAATAATTTTGGTTCTCATTTGGTTCTGGTTCGGATTCGGATAGTTCGAGTAGTTTGGATAAAATATTAGTTATTTTTTATTTTTATTTTATTTTTTATTTTAGGATAAACTATCAAATAATTATGATGATTTAGATAAAAGTTTTTGAAAATTTTAGATTATTTTGGATATTTCGGATAAGATTATCCGGATACTTTTCGATAATTCGGGTAATTCATATATTTTATAATAATGTAGTTATCTTCAAATATTTTTAGATTCGTTTAAGAAAACTTTTAGTTATAAATATATATTTAGTTATGTTATATGTATATATAATTAATATTTTTATATATTCGGATACATGTTCGGTTTTTGGTTTGGTTCCGGTTCAGTTCGGTTATTTCGAATATAGAAATATAGGAACTATGCGGATATTTGAAGGTCCTCGGTTCGATTTGGGTTCAGATATTTCAGTTCGGTTTCGGTTTGGTTCTTCGGTTTTTTTCGCCGAGGCAGAGACAGTCTTGGGGGATATACAATGGTAGAAGAGTAATTAAGCAAAAATAATAAAAAAATATTTATTTTCTTTCTCACATGATTTACTTTTCATTATTTTAAAATAATATAATCGCGGACGCCAAAAAATATTATGGAATACAGTTTACTTAGCGACTTTAGGTTACAAGGGATTTTTCTCTTTCATTCTTTTCTCTCTCTCTCTCTCTCTCTCCACAATTGTTTATCTCATCTCATCTTCTTGCTGGAGCTAATTGGAAGAGAGAATCAATCAATCAATCTCTCCTGCTAAAATCCCCAATTACTCTTACGACCCGAAATTAAAGCAACCTTTCTTTCTATCTTTAGCTTTTTTCTTCCTCATCACGGTGGAATCTCCCTTCTCTTTTTATTATCTCACTAGTGATTACACCTCGGGGCCCTCCTTCCAGGTTTCTCTTCCTTCCCCCCCTTCTCTTTCTCACGAAACCCTAATTTCTAACTCCGATTTGTTTATTGATTTGATTTGAAGCTCCCATCTGGTCGATTGGTTGTGGATAAATTGATGCCGCCGCAGGACCACTCGTCTTGGGATCGGAAGGATCTTCTGAGGCAGAGGAAGCACGAGAGACCCTCCGAGCCTCCTTTCGATCCCCCTCCTTTCAGGTGGAGGGACTCTTCTTCTTCCTCCTCTTCTCACCGTGATTTTAACTCCCGGTGGGGAGGATCTTCTGACTTCCGCAGGCCTTCTTCTTGTAAGATACCTTATCTTATCATCTTCTCGCTTATTATAGGTTTGGTTGCAAGAGGATTTTGTTTTGTTACAATTGAATTTGTATTCTCTGATTAGGAATCTGAAAAAGGATACAACTTTTGCTCCTGAATCATTATCCTACATGACGTAGATATCTCCAGAATCGTCGATTGTTGTTTGTTTTAGCTTGATATCTTGTAGATTTGGATGGCACTAAGGTCTTATTTTTGTGGGTTTTTTATTACATCTATGGTTTTTTTTTCCTGGTAGATTTGAAACTCCTGTCTGTGGACTACTTGTCTTAATGGAATCTGTTTTAGTCTCCTAGAGTGTTATCACTTGCTGTGCTATTAGGGTTCTTATTTTTGTGGGTTTTTATTACATCTATGGTTTTTTTTTTTTCTGGTAAATTTGAAACTCCTGTCTGGACTACTTGTCTTAATGGAATCTGTTTTAGTCTCCTAGAGTTTTATCACTTGTTGTGCTATGAGGGTTCTGATGTTTTCTTTTTGTTTGAGAAAAGATAACATTTTTAGTTTCAGAAGTTGTATTATATACTTGGACGAAAATAGTTCTTGCGGAGTTTCTGATTTTCATCTTCCTCTTTGTCTTGATTTTTCTTCTTCTGAAGATCATGGGAAGCAGGGCGGAAGGTACCCGTTTGCGGAGGAGAGTAGTCATGGATACACATCTTCTCGGTCCAGTGCTCGGATGTTTGAAAATGACTACTATAGACCATCAGCACCACGTGGAGACTGGCGATACACCAGGAATTGCAGGGATGACAGAGTTCCTTTAAACAACAAGGACTGGAGGTGCAATACGTGGGAGATGAACAACGGATCTTCGAGAGCTTTTGAGAGGCCGTGTGGTGTTAGAAATGGTCGGAGGTCGGTGGAGGACAGACCACCTGCATCAGATTCACATACTTCTGTGGTCAACTCGTGGGAACCATCCAACTCCGCTCAGCAGATGGATATTGAGCTGTGCACCCCGGTTCGGACAGTTAGATTTAAGAACGAGCAGAAATTTTCTGATCAGAGGCAATCACTTCCTTCAGATCCTCATGCTGACGGTCCTGGGTTGTTTGATCGGCCTTCTTCAGTAAACAGTTATGAAAATAAGGAGTGTTCTCCAGCAAAGCAAACCAACGGTTTGATGTACGGTCGAAGGTTAGCTGATGATAATCCTCCAGTCCTCAATGCAGAAATAGAGGGAACCCGGAATCAGATTCTCCTGAAAGAAGATAATAAGTTACATGGAGTTAGTGATTTAGACGGTGTCAGAGAAAATGGGAAGGAGAATTCCCTGGGAGCAACTGGGAAGCTTCCAGTGTGGACCCGTTCCGGGAGTTTTGCGTCTCAGAGTTCAGGTTTTAGTCACTCAAGTAGCTTGAAAAGCTTGGGGGCTGTTGATTCCAGTGATCGAGAACTTAAAATTCTTCCTAAAACTGTTGCCGTGACTCAATCTTCTTCAGGAGACGCTACTGCATGTGCCAAAACTACACTGTCTGAGGAGATGAGTTCTAGAAAGAAGCAACGTCTTGGCTGGGGTGAGGGCCTGGCGAAATACGAGAATAAGAAAGTTGATGTTAACACAACCGAGGATGGAACAGACTTGTTGGAAAACAGTGCAGAGGAACTGCATTCTTTGAACAAAAGTATTGCTGATAAAAGTCCTACAGCAGCCAATGCTCCAGATTATGGTTCCCCTACAACTCCATCCTCTGTAGCTTGCAATTCATCACCAGGTACGGTACATTTTCTTATACATTACTCTGTTTGCTATTTAGAGTTATCTCTATGATTTTACTTGAGCTCTTCTGTCATATACTTGATAACGTAAGCCCTGATTTTCCTTTTCTTCTGCAAGGGTATTGTAACATACCAACCTAATTTTGTTTCTGTTTGTGCAGATAAGTCATCTGCGAAGGGTGCTATTGGTGCTAGTGATGTCAGTAACATGTGCCTTTCACCTAGCCCCGTGTCTAGTATTCACCTTGAACGACTTCCAATCAATATAGAGGAGCTTGATAACATCTCAATGGAGCGAGTTGGCTGTTTGCTCAAGGAATTGCTTGGTACTGATGATCCTGGTACAGGGGATTCGAGTTCCGTCCAGTTGACCTCAATGAACAAATTACTTGCCTGGAAAGGTGATATTTTGAAAGCTGTGGAGATGGCTGAATCTGAAATTGATCTGCTTGAAAGCAAACAAAGGGCGCTAAAGCTTGAAAGTGGGAGACAGTGCCGTGTTGTTAAACACGCTTCCGAGGGAGATGAAAATGTGCAGCAGGAAGCTTCTTGTAATTTGGGTCTCAAGGCAGTAGCTTCCTCTGTGGCTGAAACATTGGTGAGAGATCCTGTTCATCAGGCAGCCAAGGTTCCTTCTGAAATAATTGAAGATAGTTGTCGAGAAGTTAATTCTCTGTGCCATTTTCTTGCCACTGTCGGAAGCAATGAAGATATACTGCCCATACCGTCTACCAAAGCAGATGCTAATCAGGAAACGATTGACCTTTCTTCTGCTGATGATAGCATGGTCTCTGATGAAAAATTGCTCGGTGCTAAGTTATTATCTACCAATAAGACATATGCCTGTGAATCATCTCAAGTATTTAATAAAATGCTTCCGAGAGATTTCAGTTCGTTTGACTACTCAAGATTCCCTGGCATATGTCAAAGGCAGTTTGATTCTCATGTTAAAGAAAAAATTGCGGATAGGATAGAGCTCTTGAGAGCTAGGGAGAAAATTTTGCTCCTTCAGTTTAAAGCGTTTCAGCTCGCATGGAAGAAAGATGTGCGTCAACTAGCTTCTGCAAAGTACCAACCAAAGGCTAACAAAAGAACAGAAGTATTTCCGTATGCAAAAAATGGTGGGCATCTGAAGTTTTCCCAACCTGTACGCCTGAGGCTCTCTTCTTCAGGTAAAGTACTTAAAACTCTTTCTCTCTCTGCTTGTTTTTGTTAGTATTTTAAGCTTTCCTTGGGTTTGTGTTTGTCTTTGTCTTTTTTATCTTGAAACTGTAAGATGCCAGTCTTGTTATGCGGGGTTCTTCAGATTATTTACTGTTTGATTTTTCTTATTCTGAGGTAAATATATGTTCAATTGTAGAAACTTGGGGAGCATGAGTTTTTTAGTGAAAACATCTAGAACTCTTGAGGAATTTTTGGTCAGTGCAATACGTTGTCTGGGGGCCAGAGCTATCAAATAGTGGACGTAGTTTATTTTTTGGAAGCTAAGTTCAAAGTCATTCCATAATAACGAGTTTGTTGTATTGTTAAAGCTAGATTAACTTTTGTTAGATTCTGGGTTTATTCTAATAGTCCCCCCTGTAATATTATTATTAACACCTAGCTTGTATAGCTAGGAGTGTTAGTCCAAAAGATTGCTTTGTAAAACTTTTTGGATTCATCGAATTTTGATATCTAATAGCTGTTTACTCTACACGTGCAGCTTCAAGAAGGGATAGTGTAGCCTCCACGACAGAGCTCGTAGGTTACATGAAAAAGCTACTAAAGAATACCCGTTTAAAGCCTTTTAGAGACATTTTGAGGATGCCTGCGATGATTTTGGATGAGAAAGAAAGGGTGAGGTCGCGGTTTATCTCTAGCAATGGGCTGATTGAAGATCCATGCGACGTTGAGAAGGAAAGAACAATGATTAATCCTTGGACCCCAGAGGAGAAAGAGATTTTCCTTAGTATGCTAGCAATGCATGGGAAGGATTTCAAGAAAATTGCTTCATATCTTACTCAGAAGACAACTGCGGACTGTATCGATTACTACTACAAAAACCACAAGTCAGATTGTTTTGGGAAAATAAAGAAGCAGCGTGGTTATGGTAAAGAAGGGAAACACACCTACATGTTGGCGCCAACAAAAAAGTGGAAACGTGAGATGGGGGCTGCCTCTCTTGATATTTTAGGTGCTGTCTCCATTATTGCAGCAAACGCAGGCAAGGCATCAACCCGGCAGACTTCTTCCAAAAGGATCACCCTTAGAGGTTGTAGCAGTTCTAGTTCGTTGCAGCGCGATGGCAATTACTCTGAAGGGTACTCCCACAGTTTCGATTTCCCTCGTAAGAGAACTCTTGGTGCAGATGTTGTAGCTGTTGGTCCTTTGTCATCAGAGCAGATTAATTCCTGCTTAAGGACTTCCGTGAACTCTAGAGAGGGGTGTATGGATCATCTGAAGTTTGCTCCTGCTGCAAAGAAACCTCGTATATCTCATACTACACATAATGAGAACAGCAATGAAGACGATGACTCATGTTCAGATGAGAGCTGCGGGGAAACGGGACCTATTCATTGGACCGATGCGGAGAGATCTGCCTTTATACAGGGTTTCTCGCAATTTGGCAAGAATTTTGCTTCATTATCGAGGTTCGTCAGGACCAGATCTCCGGATCAGTGTAGGGTTTTCTTTAGCAAGGTTCGGAAATGCCTTGGATTGGAATGTATACAGTCTGGATCTGGAAATGTGAGCACATCCGCAAGTGTTGATAATGCCATTGAGGGTGGTGGAAGCGACTTGGAGGGTCCTTGTGCTACGGAGAGTAACTCTGGCATATGCAATAATGGAGTTAGCGCTACGATTGGTTTGGATACGCATACCTCGCCTGTTAACATGAATCAGGAGAGAGCCAATCATTCAGGCTTTGAAAATGTGGAAGCCGGCCTTAGTAGATCAGAACAAGAGAATGGGCTGGCATTATTGCGTTTGAAAGATGTTACAAATCTCGTCGACGCTGCATCTATCCCGGGTCAAGTTTCGGAACCTTGCAGAGATTTGGTAGACATTAATACTGTTGAGAGCAGCCACTGTCAGGCTGCAGACCAGATTAACAGCAATGATCTACTGTCAAAGGAAATAAATGAAGGTAATTCGACATCTGTCGCTGCAGAGGAAACTAAAAGCAGTGATCAACTGTCAACGGAAATAGATGAAGGTAATTTAACACCCGTCGCTGTATCTTCTGACCCCTTGTATTGTGGGTCACTCGTTCTTCCCAATAATATTGTGGAGAAGGGCTCAGGATGTGAAGGTGCTGCATTGCCTAACCAAAGTTCAAAGATGCAGGATGGAGTGATGCAAGCTGCAAACAGAACCATAAATTCTGGTCTTGAGGCTGAAGCTGCACCTTCAAGTTTCAGATACCTCGAGTGTCTGCACCATGTTCCGATAGAGGAAGACCTTGTAGGCGTCGTCAGTGTACCACAAGGAGATTCCAATTGCCATACAGAGTCCGAGTTACCAAATCCTCTTGTTGTCCAAACAAATAAAATGGGCTGGCAGTTTTCTGAGGTCAATCTGGATTTGGAGAGGGGAAGTCAGGTTTTGGGCCATATCAAAGCTGAGCAGAATGGTCAGTTAAATGCGACTAGCACGGACTCTTGTCAAATTCCGTGGATATCATTCACGCAAGATCCGAGCAGGATAATTCGGTCAAAATCTGATTTGATTGTAAAGGCTCAACGTACAGGTGAAGCTTTCTCACTCAGAAAGTGTACTAGCTCAGCTACTAAGCCTCTGACAGTATTCCAAAAAGATGGAAGATCTGGTCATAGCAGGAGCCATTCATTTAGTCTGTCTAATACTGAGAGGCTCGATAAGAATGGAGATGTGAAACTGTTTGGTACAGTCCTAACCGCTGATGAGAATGGAAGCAAGCAAAAACACAATCCAGGAGGAAGTATCAGGTCATCGTCAACCTTGAGCAGGGACCATGAGACAGGAAATCAGTACATTAATCAGCAACACCTTCAGAATGTTCCTATTACGAGCTATGGTTTTTGGGATGGCAACAGAATCCAAACTGGGCTCACATCATTGCCAGAGTCTGCCAAGTTACTTGCAAGTTACCCCGAAGCACTTACCACGCATCTTGAGCAGCAAGTTGTTAGTACCAAAGATATTCAGCTGGATGCTAGTGGAGTTCTGAGCTTTGGGAAGCATATCGAAGATAGAGCAGAGGTTTCGAGCGGTAAGGATAAAGGTAAGATAGGAGGAGAGATAACTGGTGTAGCAGAAGCAGCCACATGAAACAAAAAAAAAACTTCTTAGGGTCATGATTAGTTTGTTTTGGAGGTTTTGGCATATTCTTTGTTTGTCATCCTATCTGTATCATAATCTCACTTTATTGTCTTTTTTCTTCCTAATTTAGAATGTCAGTCAATATAGGCATTTTTTTTCTTTCTTTTGGTTTAACTTATGTTAGCTGATGTTTGTATTTGTAAGGTTGCTGATAATAACATGGAAAGAGTGCTAAGCTTAGCTCTATGTATGTTCCCTAGAAAGGATAACCTTTAAAGAATCACATGTAATGTTGTCTGGTGGAAGACTAATCCAACTAAACTTGCAGGAGGATATTGTTTTTTGTTCTGATGGCGCCATTACTATTAAAAACTGCACGATGGTAACAAGATGAATACCAGCTGATTTAGATAGCTGGACACTTTAGCTAAGAGGTTCTGATAATTTGATGTGTGGCTTTATCATGATTGAGTTTATCATACCGTACGAGTGTTCAACAGGTTTGGTAGCTGTAGCTCTAGTTGATGTTCATGAAGATGCTATCCACAATCCTCTGGAACAGCTTGACTAGGTTTCCAGTATAATCATGACAGATGCTACAACACTAAGCTATACACCAACTCACAACAGCAGAACAACTTGTTAGCATCGTTATATAAATCACATCACATACTTAAAAGTAGTTAGCTTGATATTGTTTAATTTATAGGGACTACTGATCTCGAGTTATCTAAGAAATCTATTGGCAAATGTGCACGTCTGTACCCATTTTCAGCTTGAGTAGCATCTACAACATCTGGATCAAAGCATTTTGGTAGTCCTCCCGCAACATAACTGAATTCTCTGCACATTGGTCAACATCTCCCGTAACCTATATCTGCTTCTAAGATTTCATGTTTACTGACTTGCCCAGAGATCATGTAAACATAATCACCTCTTTCATATTCATAGATTCACAGTCAAAAAGAAAACTGATGGCAAGCAAAATCTTGTTAGGCAATGACATAAGCAACTCATGTCCTAACACTGCATCTATATGTATATGGCTCGTACAGTAATACCTGCTTGAAGCAACACTAAGGACACCCAGCCAAAATGATTGGTTCACACGCAAGGTAACAACAACTCATCTGGAGGGAGAAATAGGAGAGTAATAGTGCAACTAATAGCTAGTGCTGCTGTTGTCTCTGTTTAGTTAAATAATCAATCATATGGAGGCGTAAACGCGATTATGTCTTTGTGTTTGTGTAATGGACAAAAAAGAAACACACAGGGCCTGCCCGAATTTTCCAAATAAATATATATATCTATATAAAATAATGAGTGTGCTAACAAAGAATGAAGGCTACAACAAGTATTCAACAAGATGATGGAGAAACAAGAAGAAGAAAATAAAAACGAGTGAGAGATGGAAGGTGGAAGAGGAGCGGACATTAATGACATTGTTGTTAGGATGAGAAGGAGTAGGAGAGAATACAAAAGATCTGCAGAGAGGGCAAGTGAGACTGCCACGGAGAAGCCAAGGCTCAATACAATGTACATGGAAGAGATGATTGCATCTCGGGAGATGTGTCACCGCATCTTCATCTTCATAATCCATGAGGCATATTGAACAGCACATCTCTTCCCCCTTCTTCTTTTCCTTGTCCCTGAACATCAAACTGGTTAGGTTGTAACCGTCATCATCATCATCATGCGATCTAGCTTCTCCACACTGCTTCTTCAACTTCCCTAAGGGAATGCACACATATGTGTAGAATACTATGGCTACTGTGTACAAAGACGACTGTGGAAACAACAATGAAATCATTTTTTGTTTTCTTGAGCTTTCTGTTTCTCTACCTCACTCTATCCTTCTATTTATACTGACTACTATAGTCTCTAATTGAATACTATTTTTATGTACTCGAAAGAGCTTTGGGACGGCGCCGACCACACCACGCCCCTTCTATTATTATTTTTATTTGTTTAAGAAAGTCAGCTATTTCCCCAACTTCAAGAAAACGTATGAGGAGTTAATGGTCAACGTACGAGAGATGATAACATGCTTCCATCTTAAGCATTACCTATATAATAATCTTAATGACAAGGGGACACATGACGGCGTTAAAATACAAAAGGTGGGCACTGAGATGGTGCAACATCCCTCTTAACTCACATTGATCCCTGAAACCTCGGATTCATCACATTACATAGTCAAGCGATATATGTATTATAAGCAAGGAGTCCTTCCACCAAAACAGGCCTTGACTACGAGTTCACGAATATAATACAGCCGACCAAATCAACTAAAGATTTCCAAGTAACTCACTCATTATTTTACTATTGACTCCAACCATTTTGATATATCAAATGTTTTGGTTCTTAAAAGGACACTACTTTCACTTACTAATTTTGTGGAAGTTGAAATCAAATTTATGAGAAATATTTTAGAAAGTCATCAGGTTTGTCCCTTTACTTGGAATTAAATTTTATTCAGTTAACCACATCCAAAACCTGGACAAACCCTCTTGACCATATACTTATTCTTGTGTGGCTCTCTTGTACTCAGGCTTCAGTTCATAAGTTCCTTGGTTACTCCCTTTGTTGTTGTAAATGCAAAGATCTCTAAGCAAGTCTTTCAGGAATTGCTGCACCAAATCACATTCAATACGGTTACACATTTCATTAAGTAGTACAAAGCACTATACAAGAGTCTTTTCGTTTTTGGTTACCTCTGGTTGGTCGGTATCTTGAATGAGGTTCCTCAGAGTCCAATGAGATTGTCTTTCAAAGAGATTAAACATGACCTCCTCCATCTCTCTTCGGTCCCTTCTTGTTCTCTTCATTTCCGTTGTCTTGGTTGTCACTTTCTTCTTTTCCTGATGATACAAAGCAGTGACTTGTATTTTTCACATCTGTAAGAAAAAAAAAACAATAGTGGGGTAATGTGTGTTTTGAGTGGTAAAGATAGATACAAAAGTTCCCGTGGGGGCTACAGTTCCCGGTGTTGGCCACATATACATTCCGGTGGCGTTATCAATGACCTGGTCCAAAAGAAAATACAAACATGATCATTTTTGTACGTAAAGATGCAGTGGTATAAACAATTATTCTCTATAAGAACCTGGATCTGTTTGTTTTTGCACATAGACTTGGTTGCCCTTTCACGGCAAAGCTTGCCATAGCTCTCCATGTTTTCAGTACGAGGACTCATGTGGAATTTGTTTTTAATCTTCCCTTCTACTGACGTTTTCCCTATACATCCCAAAGAAGGTCTGTAAATAGAATCAGGTTCATCTCTGGATGGTAAAATAAACATACTAATGCTGAACCTTCACGCAATGATACAAAAATGTGATACAACAAACAAAGATATGAGAATGCCAATATCTGACTAGTTTTACCCCCAAAGATTGATGCCATAGAACAACCAAAAATAAGGACAGGGAGAAGTTGTCCTTACCTTGTGAGGAAGACTCAGAGAAAACAGCCAAGGGAATGAAATCCTTAGACATATCCAAGCCAAAACGTTTTGGAATGTTTCCAGATCCAGCCCTAGCTAATTCCATTACAAACTGCGAGTCAAAAGAATCACATGCTTGACGAGCAAGAAAGCAAACGCAACCCTAGAAGACAACAGAGAAGATCTAGAGAGAGAGAGATCTAAGACAAAGAAAAATGCAAAATACTTTGGTTTCTTCGTCCACGGCAGCGAGAGGATCAACAGAGAGGATGACTTTGGCGACAGGAAGGTATGGATCGTCCATAGAAGGAAGAGATTGGAGAGCAGAAGCGATGAGAGAAGGGCTTTTCATTAGCCACATTGGTCTCTCTGCAAAATCCGTTTCCAAAGCTTGATTCTCATTCTTCTTTGCCCCAAACTCTTCCATTTTCATGCTTGCAGATAGACTATGGAAACAGAGTTCACATTAACCCTGAGGCTTCCCCTATCATCATTTAATATTGTCCTGGTTATTGTCAAATGTTTCTGTCACAAAGGGAAGGAAGCAGTCAAATCAAATATCAAAACCTAAATCTATTTTTAGCATTAATTAGTAGGATCCAAACAAGACAAGAAAGAAGCTTGTTTTATTTAGAAAATATGTTCAAAAATATGAAGATGAATATATGCTGAAAGAGAATTAATACAATACGTTAATTTCTCAAGTACTCAAAACTCTTGTTTCCCCTGCTTTTTGCTTTTTTTTTTGTTTTCACCTTTTCTGAGGTAAATACATGTTTTTAGTTGTAGGAACTTGAGACATATGACCTTTCAATTGAAGGGAGCATGAGTTCTTGAGAAATTTGACACTGTTAATTGAACCATTATGCATATAATCTCAGCATTCAGGTAATAACAAGACCATTTTTTTTTATTATTGCAGCAAAGAAGATATGAATTGACGATTTTTATGCATATTGCAAACAAGATAATCTGAAAATGGCTACAAACGCACGCTATGGGATCATTGGAAAATTAGATGGGTCATGTTCACGGGAAGACTAGTTCTTCTGTCTGCCATCATGTATTGATAGAAATGTACTCAAAGCAATATGGAGACGTATTACGTACTTTTTTTCTTCCCTGAGTGTAGAATGGTCTGTAAAATAGATGTTATAGCCATAATTTTTAATCGTTGAATGCACCCTGACTGAATTTTTTTTGACGCAGGAGTTACCCAATACCAAATCGTGCTGTTCCTGGGGAATGATGCTATCATCTGCATGCGTAGAGCTACCAATCCATCTTGTTCATCTTGAATACTCTCATAAGGTATAAGCCTAATCATGTTATAGCCAAATTAGTCCAAATCTGGATATGTCTTTGCAACCCTTTACCAGTTTTAGTAACCTTGTGGAGTTATAACCAATGCATCTTCTTCCTGTTTGTTGTTGATTGAATATCGTTTTTGTGGGTTGATATAGGAAATGCCAAATCAAGTTTAGTATTGTAAAACCATTTTGCTTTCTTAACCTTTTTTTTTTCTCTCAACGTTAAACAAGTGTAGAGGGTTTTACCAGCATTGGACTTTGTTGACGCAACTGCATTAGTGTTTCAGGATTTAGAAAGGATTCATTCTTCCACCACAGGGTATAGAGCCGTTTTGGTTTTCTACTCTCTTATGAGTCATGTTTTTGATTTAGATAGTCTCTTATGGTTAAGCACAGCCTATGTGGACAAGAAAATACTTTTTTTCTAGCAGCATGTGCTTTATAAGAAGCCTAGGTCAGAGTTTTAGTTTATTACCATTTATTAGATGCAAACCACTACAAGCAAAAGTTTCAGAAAAGGTCCTTTTTGGCTATGGATATGTTGGCTTAGTGTGAGCCAAGGTTGTTCACGGGTAAGAGATTAATTCTTCTTCTGTTTGCCATTTTGGAAGTGAATTCTCTCCCTATCATGTATTGAGAGAGAATGCATATGGGGCCAAATGCTGATGCGTGGGAAACGTTGATGAAACCTCTCTCGCATGGATCAACAAACTCGGACCTTTGTCCAGGCGAGTGAGAGAGCCAGAGAGCACCACATGGATGTCTGTATTTGCTTTAAGCTGTAGTTTTGCTTTTCTCAAAAAAGAAAAAAAAAAAAAAAAAAGAAAACGCCTTGTTCCTTGATTGTTTTTTTTTTCGGTAAAAATTATTCTTGTTTGTTTATTTTTATCGTTAATGAAAGCATAGAAAAAGAAAAATCAATAGAAAAGTGTTAATCTATAATATTTAGTCTGTATTAAAATTATAGGTAAAATGTTGACAAATCTAAATGGTGAAAAGTACAAAAACATTCATATCTACAGTAATATAATTAGATGCGTGAAAAGGAAGAAAAAAAGAAAAAGAAAGAGTTGCTACTTTTACTCCAATAAGTACATATTTATCAGAAAAAGAAGAAATATTATTATATTATTAATAATAAGATGTGAATATGTGATTTCTTTAGATCCTAGAAAAGTGAGTTGGCGGCCTTCCCTGAAGTACATATATATTTTTTATCTATCTAGTTTAGGGTTGTGTCAGAGAGTAGATGTGTCCGAAACAACTATGGGGTTGTCTTTCCGTCTAACCGCCGTGAAAGAGCTCAAGAAAAGGAAGAAGAAGTTGGAGGAAGTAGGAGCCAGGAGGTGCCGGAGAGGAGCCCCAGGCGTGGCCATTCTTCAGATCCCCGAAGATTTGTTGACAGAAATCTTGTTGAGATTGCCGGCGAAATCGCTGATGAGGTTAAAGTGCGTGTCAAAGCTCTGGTCTTCCCTCATCTCCTCCCGCCGTTTCACCAACCTTTTCCTCAAGACTCGGCAACAACGGCGTCTGTTTATGCATCTTGTGAACAAGGAAAACCATTCCGAGTTTGCCTTGTTCTCATCATCATCGCCGAATCCTTACTCAGACAGAGCTGTCTCTGTACTCAAACGAGATCTAAACATGCCGTGGATGCTGGGAGGCGAGTTCGTGAGTGCTCTCCGTGGCCTGCTTTGTGTCAGAGTCCAGGGAAGATTGCTTATCTGTAACCTCACCACCAAGCAGCTCGTGGAGTTGCCCACCATTATAAGAAGAACAAGACTAGGGGGGGTTTTACCTAATAATGATAACAACGTGTGGGACTATTTCTGCCACGACCCTGTTCACGATGAGTACAAAGCGCTTAACATAGTTTGGGAGGAGAGCAAGGAAGAAGGTAAAGTTGTTAGATCCGAGCATCATGTATTGGTACTTGGTCCTGGAGTTTCATGGAGATGCATTCAAAGCAGCACCGCCATTCCTCCTCATCGTCCTTGCTCACAAGGTATCTCCATCAACGGTGTTTTGTATTATGGAGCTTGTATTGATAATAACAATACTTCTGTGGTTATGAGTTTTGATTTGAGGTCAGAAGAGTTCACTTTGATAAAGTTACCCCTTGACGTAGTCATGACCTCTAGTCCAAATCTCATGAACTACGGTGGGAAAATAGCTGTTTTTGACTACTCCGTTTCTCTTCTTGCAACTAATGGTACCGTGGACCTCTGGACATTGGAGGATGGTGGGAAAAGTATCTGGTCAAACAAGATGTCATTAGTTTTGCCTGTTTCTCAAATGAATTTCGCTAGTAACAATCACTTGAAGATGCAATCCACCACTCGCAGCGGTGAGGTTAGGTTGGCAAAGGCAACCATCGTGTTTAACCAACATGTATTCTATGTCACCTATGATTTCGAGAGGAATATGGTAACATCAAGGTTTAAGTTAAAACCATTATCGGCCAGTATTGGGACTTGCTTGCGGACGAATTTTTGGGATGATACTGAGAGCATTATGTATTTGGAAACCTGAAAACTTTAATATATATGACCTTTGCCCATATGTTTCTTTTATATTCTTCTCTGTTTTGCTCTTTTTTTTTCTTTAAAAAAAATATGCCACAAGGTAAACATTCCATCTGCGGCTCCAAAATGATGATTCAATTGGTTATAATTTTGTATGAACATATATAGTAGCTGTCTAGGTCATGAGTTGCTTATGGTACAAACTAAGAAGGTTTTTCAGACAAATAAGTTTTCTTTTCTTTTTGTCTTTGTTCACAAAACTCATAAGTTTTCATTTGGCATTAGTTTATGAATGAGGTGGTGATGTTTACAGTTTTCTTTGTCTAAGTCAACAAACATGAAATTTTCATGCTGGCCAAAGGGCAGGGCAGGTGACAACCAAACTGCTTCGATCCAGATTTTACAGATGCTACTGCTTTTGCACTTGTTTCACAGTATTTTTTTTCCTAATTTTCCTTTGCCACTACGTTTTCTGGCTACCTTGATCAGCTAAAGCGTCCCCTTAAAAACATTAAACAACAAACTAGTACAATTCTAAATGTCTTCGCAACCCTTTACCAGTTTGAATAATCTTGTGGAGTTGTTTAGAGTCCTCCTCTTTGCTTGCTGCTGCCATATCCTAACATTGATCGTTGGGCTTTAGACAGAGAGCCAGAATGTTTGGTTCACACGCAAGGTAACAACTCCGTTGGACGGGTGCTGCTTTTTTTCTCTGTTTTGTACTTTGTAAATAATCACAGGATCTTGATCATATGGAAAGAATCAACGCGGTTATATCCAGTCCCGGCTCTAACCATGTGCTAGGAGTGCATATGCACAGGGTCTCTGGTTTTTTATTGATTTTTTCAGTGTGTTTTAGGATCCAATATTTTGCAAAAAGGTCAACTTTTCATATTTTATAAACACACATCTTATATTTTGGTAAAAAACAAAAAAAAAATTGCTCAGGATCCATATTTTGTTTGAGCCGGGCCTGGTTATATCTGTGTTTGGTAACGATCTCCTAGACATTATTTAGGTCAACTTTTCATATTTTATAAACACACATCTTATATTTTGGTAAAAAACAAAAAAAAATTGCTCAGGATCCGTATTTTGTTTGAGCCGGGCCTGGTTATAAATGTGTTTGGTAACGATCTCCTAGACATTATTTACGAAATGATTTGTATACATGTCATTACTACAATCATTCTCGTAAAAAAAAATGATATGTCACTTAAAAAAAATGACATGGCTTATAGTTAAATATGACACATGTTATAATCTTAAATATTTATTAACACATGTTACAATCATGTTAGTTAATAACTTTGAAAAACCAAACTTTATATAATAAAATATATATACGATTTCGATTCACTTTTTCTTTAAAATATAATAAATAAATAAAAGAGGCGACCTAAACCATTTTAATTTATATGTAAATTATTTTACAAATATGTTCATGATTCACATAATAAACGGGTATCCGGAACTGACCTGAAACTGGTAGTATCTGATCCGAAATCCGAACCGGAATCTATTAAGTATTGAATTCATTTATCCGAAAAACCCGGACCGATCGGATCTTACCCAAACCCGATCTGAATATCCGAAATTTCAACCCCACTTAATCTGGTATCAGAGTTCGATCTACGTAATCTAACATGATCCACGTCAATCTGGTCTAAAATTGAAAAAAAGAACTAGCAAACTTAAACGCAATATCCACGAGTAAGCGCGGAAAAATATATAGTATGGATAAGGACTAAGGAAATGTACTTGTTAGCTTTGGGAAATGACATCAAAAATTTGACGTGTGTTGCACGTGACGATTTTAAATCACAAGGTCCTATTATCACCTGCACTTAAAGACCAACGAAGCCTGCTAAGTTTTTGTTGACAGCTAAACACATATGAAAAAGAACACAAATACAGCGACTCTCTTACTTTGTATGGGTTATACAGAAACTTGTGTTCTGCACAGGTTTCAAAAGATTTGTGAGTCAAAGCAACTAGAATACACACATTAGGTGAGTGAATGAGAGGTAAGAAAAGGAACATGTGAAACAGTTTTCTTGATCTGAGGGTCAAATCCCATATCCAGCATCTGATGAGCCTCAGCCTGAAAAGTAAGTAGAAGTACCAATAAGTAGCATTTGAAAGTTAATTGGGTCGTTTATGAAATTTAAATAAATAAGGGATTAACATATAAATAAAGAAAACATGTGGATCCTATCCTAGGGCTTCCCCTTCATTGGTCGGATCGGACGACGTTTTACATCTTCGTCTTCCTCCTCCTCTTCGCAGCATTTCATCAGGGTGAAAAAAAATGAGCGGAGCCGGTAAGAAAATAGCGGATGTGGCATTCAAAGCGTCGAGGACAATAGATTGGGAAGGGATGGCGAAGGTTCTTGTAACCGACGAGGCTCGAAGAGAGTTCTCTAACCTCCGTCGTGCTTTCGATGAGGTTAACACTCAGCTCCAGACCAAGTTCAGTCAGGTCTCTCCTCCGGTTCCCTTTCTCATCTAATTCATTCCTACAGTAGTAGTAATCTGGATCAGGTCTGATTCAGTCGATTTTTTTCAGATTGGAGTTGGGAGAAATGTATTTTTTTTTTTGTTGAGATCTGTTTCCTTGAACTTGGGATTTGATTAGCATTTGAAAGGTCGAATATTTGATGCTGACCAATTTTTCTCTATTGATAGGCCTAGTTCTACTTGTGCACTTGATCATAACATTTGTTATCTGATTCTTGTTTTATGGATGTCTTTGTGGACTGATTTGAATTTTCCTCTCTGTTTAATTGTTGTTGAAGGAGCCTGAACCCATTGATTGGGATTTCTACAGAAAGGGTATTGGGTCTGGCATTGTTGACATGTACAAGGAAGCTTATGACAGTACGTTCTTCTGCAATTCCTTATTCTTCAACACAACCTGTCTCTCTGCATTACTCGTATTTGTGTTCTTGAAATTTAGTGCAGCTTCTGTTTGTCATGCGCATCTTCCAGAATGCTGACATACAGATACAGTATATGTTATGATACAAATAGACTTACCAATTCGTTTCAACTAGTTTGTGCTATTAGTGATCAAGTTAACTACTTTTACTTGCGTTTGGTTGGTGACTAAGAAATCTTGAGAAAGATCTGCTCCATATTAATACTTGAAATTAAAATTCTCATTACTCATGATTGGTTGGTTGGGACTATGGAGATATATACCAAATTAAATTTTGAGGGAGAATAAATTGATTTTTTTTCTTTTTTGTTTACTCTTTCTGGTCTGCTTCAGGCGTTGAGATTCCCAAGTTCGTGGACACTGTTACTCCTGAATACAAGCCAAAGTTCGATGCTTTGGTGAGCACTAGCTTAGAAACTCCCTCCATTGTTTTACAATGTTTTTTTGACAAGGTCTTAACTTAGTCGTTTCTTCTGTGCCATGTTTCATTCGATATTTATATATATGTAGTTGGTGGAACTGAAAGAAGCAGAACAGAAATCGCTCAGGGAGTCTGAACGTCTGGAGAAAGAAATTGTTGATGTCCAGGAGATTAGCGTAAGCGTCTCCATTAATCTTATTCAAAGTTCAATTCGATGTGTATTTTTTGTTTAACTCAAGATTCTGATGTATGATTCATTGTCTTTATGTGTGTGCGTGATCAGAAAAAGCTCAGCACCATGACTGCAGATGAGTACTTTGAGAAGCACCCAGAACTCAAAAAGAAGTTTGATGATGAAATCCGTAACGACTACTGGGGATACTGATCATTGCTTCTTGTATCTTCGGCCTGTGAAACATACATTCACTTTTCTTTCTCATTTTTCTCTCTTTCTTTTGCTGTGATTTTGTGATAATAAGTACACTCAGCTGTTGAGATTCATTTGAGACCCAATGAGACAATGACGATAAACCCATTTGGCAGTGCATGTCCGGATTTGTATGACGACTCTAAAGCGGACAAAAAGAATTTTGCCTCTTAACCATGCTCAGACTTTTTTTACTATTTATTAAGTATGTCATCAAAATAGTACCAAATATTTTTAAGGGAAATTGCAGGCCATAACAATAGCAAAACAACAAAAAAAATTTCTAACCATATGAATTTTTTGGCTATGATATTTCAACAATATTCCCTATATTATCCTTTCTCACTTTCCCATCTCTTTTTAACTAATTTTATCAGTTCAAAAATAACTTATTCAAATTTTTTACATATCTATAAAAAACATAGATTTTTTTTCTGTATATGACATGTTTTGAATTTTGTAAAACTAACATATATTTATAAAATTGAATATATACAGTTATAATGTAATTATGTGCTATTCTACTTATAAACTATAGAATAGAATTATAAATTATATAATCTTTCTTTCATCTCTCATATTTTTTCTCTACTCATATATACATCCATATCTTCCTCTTTTTTTCTCTCTTTCTATCTCTTTCTCATCTCACCTTTCTCTATTCATTCTTGTGTTATATTTCTTTCTTTTTTTACCATATAATGTTCAAATAATATATTTTGTATTATATTCTATTTACGGAATATAGAATAGGATTGTTGTTATGTTCCATCAATTTGTCATCCTCTCTCTCTTTCTCTTCCATCCATCTTTCTCTCTCTTTTTCCATCGTGTAAACTATTCTAATTTTCTTCATAATCCATATCCCTATATCATGCGTCATATGTTCCATACTATTTTAAATTACAGTATAATATGATACATTTCTTTTTCTCTTCTTTTGCAATTTGTATCTCCTTCTCTGCCTCCTGATTCTTCTTACTCACTATTTGATCAGTTACACTATTTTATTCTTCAACACCGTCGCAACTCATAATCTCTTTCTCTAAGGAAATTTTAGAGAATTTCATATATACAAAATTTATGGGTGTATCGAGTATTCCATACCATAATATGTATAGCATAGTCACGTAATGGATAAGGGTTTGGGTTTAGGGTTTAGGATTAGGGTTTGGGTTTAGGGTATATGGTTTGGGTTTAGGGTATATGGTTCGGGTTTAAGGTATATAGTTCAGGTTTACGGTTCAGAGTTTTGGTTTAGGGTATATGGTTCAGGTTTAGGGTTCAAACTTTTGGTTTAGGGTTTATGGTTTAGGGTTTGGGTTTAGGGCATATGGTTTGGGTTTAGGGTTTAGGTTTAGGGTTTAGGGTTTGGGTTTAGGGTATATGGTTTGGGTTTAGGGTTCAGAGTTTGGGTTTAGAGTATATGGTTTGGGTTTAGGGCATATGTTTTGGGTTTAGGGTTTGGTTTTAGGGTTTAAGATTTGAGTTTAGGGTATATGGTTTGGGTTTAGAGTATATGGTTTGGGTTTAGGGTTCAAATATTGGGTTTAGGTTATATGGTTCGGGTTTAGAGTTTAGAGTTTGGGTTTAGGGTTTAAGGTTTGGGTTTAGAGTATATGGTTTGGGTTTAGGGTTTAGTTCTAGGGTTTAGAGTTTAGAATTTTGGTTTAGGGTATATGAATTTGTGTTTGTTTGTTTATCTTTGCCTATACTATATGATTTCAATTTAGGGTTTGGGTCTCTCTCTCTCTCTCTCTCTCTCTCTCTCTCTCTCTCTCTCTCTCTCTCTCTCTCTCTTCACTCACATACACTTCCACATACTATATTAATACCAAATTGTTTCAATTTGTACTATATTAATGAAATATGTTTTATCATATGTTGTATCATACTAAACCATCTATACTATGAATAAATACGCTCTTTTATATTAGATATTGTGTTTATTCCATTAAGCACTACAAATAAATAATATTAAGCAAATTAAATTATTTTCTATTGTTTCATTTCTGTTTGACATATCTATTCTATATAGATAATGTAAATAGAATAGTATATGATGCAGCGTGTGACACAGAAACGTTCACGCGCTACGGAGGATTTCAGCGTCTATTTATGGAGTAAAAAGACACGATTTCCAAGTCATGGCTATATTCTTAATTGATTAGTCTCCTATGAATATACAGCAAAATCCCCCTATTTTTAAAATTTAAAACTTAAAGAACTTGAAAAGAAAACATCATATGTACCTCATTTTTTGTGTTTATTTTTACATTTACAGTTTCACTTGGGTAATTTCTTTCATCTATTGTTGATAGTCTTTTGTACAAATTAAAGATATATAAAATATAAAAAATAAAACTTATGATTGAAAAGCACTTTAATTTCACTTTGTAACACATTATCGAGTTTTGATAGTCTCATAGAGTATTAAAACCCTATAATAAATTTTATTTGTTTGAATTTCAAAAGTTTCTAATTTTTTTCAAAAATTTGCAAAAAGTAAAAAAAAAATTAACATGAGATACAATTATCTTACATAATAATTCACAATGAAACCTATGCACAATTTATAATTCAAGTTAACTAGGTATTTTTCCCGCACATGCGGGTATAATTCTTTTATAGATATTTGTTAATAAATTTACTATTAAAAATTATACTATTATGAATTTTTATTTTCTTGATTTTAACTTTTATTGATTTAAAGTATTAATTTAGATAACAAAACTAATATTTTATTTTAAAATATGTTGTTATCTTTAATCAGTTTTTATTATATTAATTTATAAAAAGTTATCTAATTTAAATATATAATTGTTAATATAACGTGATGATATTAAACCAATTTTTTGAATTATCAAAACCTAATAAATCTCAAAATAAATCAAAAGCACAAGAATGTTAAACCAAATCTAAATTTACATATTATATTAATCAACTATTGCTTATATACCTCATTAGTAAATTTTGTAATTTTTAAGAAATATGCCATGACGTATTACTTTTACAAAAATATAAATAATTTTATTATATGTGTATATATATTACTAATTATAAAAATTAACAAATAAGAAAGAAAGATGTAAAGAAACACAAAATAAATACATGGAATTATCTTTTCCTTTTTCAAACATGTTTTCTATTTCTTTTCTGAGATAATCTTATAATACTATTTTGTAATCAGGTAAATAATATAATTATTCATTAAAGATATCAAAATTTTAATCAGTTTAGTTAAAATCTATTCTATTAATTCTTCAACATGTCCAATTGATATTAGTTGGGTCCAACTTTTTATTTCTTTATTCAAAGACATCTATAGTATTAAAAGAGAAACATTCTGAAAAAAATCTACTTATACAAGATTGTTGCACCTTCATTAATGGCATAACAGTAATTTAGTTAATGGTGTTACATATATTATAAACCAATTTTGTATCCGTAATATAATGCGGTTCAACTGAACAATATCAAATGTATGGGACTCACTTCTCTTGATTTAATTATGGTTTTAGATGTGAATATTTTTTTTTCCTTTTTTTGTTACCAAACTTAGTGTTCGTAATAAAATTAAAAAATACATGAGTAGCTCAATCTTGGTTCTACACGCATTCATATAGTATCCACTCCACATTTATTACGGACAATCTATGGAATCTATGGTATTTGATCAACACACATGTAGAAAACTGAAATGGAACATAACGAAAACTGAAATGAAGAAAGACTTTACCAAACTATCTATTAATTTTTTTTTTTTTTAAAAATATATATATTATGTTAGTTAATCGTTATAAAATTATCTGTGGTAAAATATTTGTTATTTAAGATAAGTTTAACAACTATTAAAACCTTACAAAATATCTATACTATTAAAGCAGATGCATGTTTATGAATCTGCCTCTGAAATTTCTAAGTAATTATAAAAATTGCGTGTATTTTTTTCCAGCATTATTTGCAACCAATCAAAAATCATTATTTTGCAATTACATTAAAAATATTAATATAATTCAATTTTTAGCCTTTTTGAAAAAAAAAATTCCTAAATGTTTGCACCATATCTTTCCAAAAATATTTCACATTATTAATTATTTGATAGCATTTATTAAATGAAACCTCAAAATAAAATCAAGTTAAAATAACAAATGATTAAATCAACAAAATCATAATACATGTATGAATTATCTCAACTCTTTAAAAATAGTTTCATTAAAAATAAAAACTAAGTCACGTAAAGTAAATTTAATAAAATTATAGAAAATATTTTGAAACGCACAAATGAATTTTCAATATAAGAGTGTTGAAGATATAAAATATTTTATTTAAATTAAAAAAAAATTAGTGTAAAATAAGTTTAACTTCGGTTTAAATAATAAAATCATATTACGGATTATAATTATTTAGAGTCTTCTAAAATTTAGTCATATTTAAAAAAACAAAAATGAATCATATAAGTAAATTTAAAATAAATTTCATAAAAATTTAAAATATATAATTTATCAGAAATCATAATTTTTATTACGTAAAATAATTTTCCAACAAAAAATATACCCGCCCTTTTTAAGGGCGGGTCAAAATCTAGTTTATTATTATATAACCATATTCTTATATAACTGTATCTTCTTTTATTTTGATTCCAAAATTATCGGAATCTATTTCTCCCCAATATAAGGGACAGTTATATTTTATTAATAATTATTACTTAATAGTATATATATAACCGAAGCATATCAATTATTTTCTACTATAGTATGAACATGCTATTAATAACTAACATTAATATGGTATGCAGGTGATTAAAATCACAATAAGGATTCACCTTCATTATTGCTACCATATCTACACCGTGTGCTTACATATTCATTAGGAAACTTTTTTATATTACAATGATAATAAACAAAAAAACACAAATATAAAAAATTATATTTTTAAAAAAGAAATTAAAACATAAAAATATAAAAGTATTTAAAATAAAAATAGGTTTTCAAAACTAAAAAATACGCATTTTGATTATAAAAGGGCGGGTATTAAAATAGAATAACCTATTTTATAATTATAAATTTTTATAGATATAGGTGTGGTTCAATTATTTAATAAAATAGATTAAAACCTCTTATTAACTATTTAGGAGAAATATTATACCAAGAAAATCACAAATATGACTAAAATCACAAATATGACTTAAAAACAAAAATATAAAAATTAAATTTCTAGGAAGATATAAAACAAAAAATATATCCGCCCTTTTAAGGCGGGTCAAAAAAAATAATCTCCCGATAACCGCAAAATTAAGCGGAGCAAATACAAAATTATTTTTTGCGGATTATGCGGATCAGACTTTTTGACCAAAAGAAATTGAAATTCGCAGGTTGACGGGTCAGCGAACCAGGTTTAACCCGCAACCCAGTCCTAACCGAACGTATACCAGATCAATTTTAAATTGCAATTATTCAATAAAATGTATTTTGATTAAGACTTATTCACAAATATAACCAATACACACACAAATATGATAATTAAAATTAAACAAAAAATATACCCGCCCTTTTAAGGGCGGGTCAGAATCTAGTTATTTATTAAAACTAATGATTCAGCCTAAAACCATGTAGAATATGAAAAAATTATGAAAAACATGACAAATAATTAAATTATTTTTCAATACTTATTTTATAGAGTTTCAAATAATAGTACATATTTAAACTGATGGTTCATTAGTCAATAGTATAAAAAACATGATAAATAAATAAAATTTTCTTGAATTATGGAAAACAGGATAAATAATCTAAGTTAAAAATTGAAAAAACAAATAAACCTAAAATTAGGAAAACATGAAAAATAAGCAAAATTGCCTAAAATCATGGAGAAATATGACAAGTAAACAAAATCACTTCATAAATAATAGTATAGATCTATATTATTAAAATTGAAGTACTTTTGGGAATGGCTTTAAAACATGAATAATAATATAAAATGAATATAATGTTGTTTGAAAATAAGGAAACCAGTATATTAAGAAAATAAAAATAAATGACTTATGTTATTAAGAATAATTAGAAGTCCATTATATTATAAGAAACTATGTATCTAGGCCAGATTTAAAATATTCAAAATGACCAAATCTAATTACTTAAAAGCAGATTTTGTAAAATTTATACACATATTTCAAATCAAAATAATAATATAAAATTGATTTATATCAAATATATATATATATATATATATATATATATATTCAAAAATTTGATTTTTACTATAGTATTTTCCAATAACCATTATAAAAAAATGTTTTCAATATATATTAAAACATACAATAAAAGGCCCAATTTCAAACACAAACTTTGATTATGGTTTTTATTTTCGCACTAAGTTTTAAAAATATAATATATGTGATTATTTTTATGATGGTACGTATAAAATACTATTAATTATATGATTACGTATATGATATGGTACATACAAAATACGATTAATTATATGATGACACATATATGATATATAATAGTGACATGAAACATAATAGCAACATATTTTTCAAAAAATATTTCCGCGTCCGCGCGGAATCAAAATCTAGTTGTTATTACATCTCTTGTTAACAAAATTTTTTGGAAAGAAAATAAATTGTCTTTTAATTGTGTCTTGATATATTAGAATTTATATGAAATCCTCTTTATTTTGGCAATTATCAAAACAAAAAAAAAATTATTTCCTTTATTGTAAAATATATAAAAACTTTACAATAAATAAGAGTACTCTAGTATATTTATTATTTTTTAATATGCGTGAAATATGTCTAAGCGACATTTTTGCGAAACGGAAGGAGTACTATTATTTTTTTTTGTATATCTTCTCCATTTTTTTTTGGTGCGAAAAAAAAGTGTTTTCACCTCTTTGCCGCGAACCCAAGCAATGTAAATAATCGCTCCCAGCGCAAATTGAACCTTGATGGCGGAAGTTACAGCTGCAACCCCTTTACCACTAGAGCTGACTTGTTCTGGTTCTTCTCCATTTATATTGTAAACTAAGTTTGCATGTGTTTATATATTTCCACTTAATTATTTTCGAATGCATTACCAAACAACTTAATATAATTAGGTTTCCAAACATATGATTTTCTCATTGTCATCCAGAAAGCAACCGCAACCAAATTTCTCTAATCATCTCAACCGTCAACTAATGGCTTTATTTCAATACTTTGAGCGATATAACCTCTCTCGAGATCATAAATGAAAATGTGCATGCATGGGTTGATTCTGCTTGGGTAACAACCAAACCTTACAACTGTGACTGAAAGTTGGTAAATCTCCTTGAGGAGAGTTGTTGTATTCACAAAGCTTAAATAGCCAGAGTTGTTACAAGATTATCATAACTACAATATCTTTACAAAAGATTGTATCTTATCTAACCCAACAGAATATCCTATTCTAACACCCTCCCGCAGTCGAATCATGGCTTTGACGAATGGTGAGACTGGTCCTGAATTGATTGAATAAGGAGGAAGGAAGACCTTTTGTGAAAATGTCTGTAAATTGCTTTGAGGAGGGAACAAATAGAACCTTAACATGTCCAATGGCCACTTTTTCACGAACGAAATGCAGATCAATTTCAATATGTTTCGTCCGTTGATGACGAACTGGATTCTGAGACATGTAAACAGTGCTGATGTTGTCACAATAGACAAGCGAAGCCTTAGAGAGAGGATGACCAAGTTCGAAAAGCAAGTTGCGTATCCAAGTTAACTCTGCCACTACATTTGCCACTCCTTTGTACTCGGATTCAGAGCTAGACCTGGAGACTGTTGGTTGCCGTTTTGATGACCAAGAGACAAGATTGGGGCCTAGGAAGACACAGTAACCAGAAGTGGAGCGTCTTGTATCAGGGCATCCAACCCAATCCGCATCAGTATAAGAGACCAGAGAATCAATAGAACCTTTGCGCAGTTGTAAACCGAAGCCGGAAGTGCCTTGTAAATATCGTATGATTCGTTTGAGAGCATGAAGATAAGGGAGCCGAGGATCATGCATGTATAGACAAATTTGATGTACGGCATAGGAGATGTCTGGACGAGTGAATGTTAAGTATTGAAGAGCTCCAGCCAATTTGCGATATTGAGTTGGTTCCTGTATGCGTTCACCTTCATCAGCTTGTAGCTTGCCATTCAAGTCAACTGGCGTAGCAATTGGTTTGCAGTCTTTCATGCCGGCGCGATTGATGATATCTTTAGCGTAAGCTTGTTGACTCAGAAAGATACCGTTGTTGATGAACTCTGCCTTGACTCCAAGAAAGAAATGCAGTTTTCCAGAATCAGACATTGGAAACTCTGTTTTCAGTTTGGTGATGATCTTTTGGAGAAGGTTGTCATTAGATGCCGTCAAGATTATGTCGTCCACATATAAAAGGAGATAGGCACGTTGTGATCCCTTGTTGAAGATGAAAAGAGAGGCATCACTGTGACTGCATTTGAAACCCATCTTGGTGACATAAGATGCAAAACGGGAGTTCCAAGCTCGTGGACTCTGTTTTAAGCCGTAGATGGCTTTATTGAGTTTGCAGACATAATCTGGATGCTCAGTGCTTGTGTAACCGGGTGGTTGATGCATATAGACTGTTTCATCAAGTAAACCATGCAAGAATGCATTTTTAACGTCAAGTTGATGGATTGGCCAATTATGGGCAAGACTGACATCAAGCACTGTCCTGATGGTGACCGGTTTTACCACTGGACTAAACGTCTCGTTGTAGTCGATGCCTTCCTCTTGAGACTTGCCGTTGGCAACAAGGCGAGGTTTATGCCTGACCTCAATAAACGAGTCATAAGCACCATCCATTGCTGGTTTCCAGTTTGGATCCAGTAAAGCTGTTTTGTGGCTAGTAGGAACATTTGAAACAGTTGAGAGTAGAGTAAACTGTTTCTTTGGCTTTTGACTGCCCGCTTTACCTCGAGTCTGCATTGAATGAGCTGGCGCGGAGATTGATTGAGGTTGCGGTTGAGTAGTAGAAGCAGCTGTGGTTGGAACATTTGAAGTAGCCGGTTGCAGAGGAAGAGAAGGTTGAGGCTGGGAACCTTGTTGAAGAATAGCTTTAAAGAGAGGATGTGGATCGTCATCAGCTTGAAGAAATTGATAGCTTGATGGCGTCGAAGCTTTTTGTGCTTTTGAAAATACGGTTTCATCAAAGACAACATGTCGAGAAATAATGATTTTGTTTGTCTTGAGATCTAGACAGCGATAACCATTATATTGAGATGGATAACCCAGAAACAGACAAGGAGTGGATCAAGGTGCCAGTTTATGAAGATTGGAGTAGTTTAGATTTGGGAAGCAAAGGCACCCGAAAACTTTTAAATGATCATACCTCGGTTCCTTGTGAAAGAGAATAGAGAAAGGAACTCTGTTTTGAACAGAAGAAGATGGCAATATGTTTAAGATGTGAACAGAAACATGAAGTGCCTCAACCCAGTAAGATGAAGAGAGATGAGCTTGAAAGAGGAGGCACCGAATTGAGTTGTTTATAGTTCTGATCATGCGTTCAGATTTGCCATTTTGTTGAGAGGTATGAGGACAAGAGAATCGAAACTGTATCCCTTTTGAACGAAAGAAAGCTTGAAACTGAGAGTTTTGATACTCACCCCCATTATCACACTGTAAAGCTTGAATGTTAGTTTTAAACTGATTTTCAACATATGCATGAAAGGTTTTAAATTCGTTGAAAACATCAGACTTTCGCTTCAGTGGATAGACCCATAAAAAATGAGAATAATCGTCCAAGAAAAGAATATAGTATTTAAAACCAGTGATACTTGGAACAGAGGATGTCCATAAATCAGAATGTATGAGTTGAAATGGACGAGTGGTGAAAGAAGTAGATTTCGAAAAAGGTAATTTTGTTTGTTTTCCAAGTTGACAAACTTCACAAGAAGAAGATAAATTGGCATTGTTACAAGAGATTTTATTCTTAACTCGCAAAGATAAAAGAGAATTTTTATTAAGATGAGCAAGTCTTTTGTGCCAAATATCAGGAGAAAAAAAAGCAATGCAGTAGAGTTTGATAATGAGGGAGAGATCTCGGAAGGAATGGAGTAGAGATCTCCAGAGCTGTTACTGCGCAGAAGAACCGTCCGAGTGAGAAGATCCTTCACAGAAAACCCAAAAGGATCAAATTCAACAGAGCAAAAATTATCTCTTGTGAATTTTCGAACAGATATAAGATTCTTAACAATTTGCGGAGTGATGAGGACTTTGTTAAGAGACAGAGAACGAGTAGAAGTGGGAATAGAGGTGTTACCAGACGAGAGAACTGGAATCCGAGAACCGTTGCCAACAATAACATAATGATTGACAAGTTTATTAGGATTAGACTTGAGAATACCTTCATTTGCAGCCATGTGACTTGTGGCTCCTGAATCCATATACCAGTCACCTACTGATGGATCCGCAAAAGACATGGTGTTGAAAGCATGTTGAAGGTCCGTTGTAAGCTGCTGAGGATTCATTGCCATGTTTCCTTGCTGGTAGGAGTTTGGACGAGGGCCAAGAACTCCTCGCTGAGACTGTGGAGCTTGCATATGAGGAAGCCAGTATGGTACTTGTTGCTGCCATGGAGGATATTGAGATGGCCAGTAGGCATGGTTACCCCAGTTTTGATTGTTGTAGCGGTTGCTACCACGTCCCCTTCCTCTGTTTTGACGACCCCTTCCTATGTAATTGTTGTTGTTGTTGTACTGATGACCCGTCGGACGAGAGGTGTTGGTAGATATCGGTTTGGCATCAGTGACGGTGAGAGCAGAAGAAGATGAAGCCGTCGTTGAAGGTGGGGTAGCAGGTTTGATTTTGTTCACTCGCTTCTCCTCCATTTCCAACATGGACTGAGCAGAATCAAACGAGGGAAAGGGCTCTCGGTGTTTGATTACATTTAGAATGTTATCAAAGCGTTCGTTGAGTCCATTCAGTAAGTACACCACCAGTGTTCTGTCTGATACAGGGGCATCCACGTTGGCCAACAAATCGGACAAAGACTTGAGTTTTTGGCAGTAGGCTTGAACGGTCATGTCTCCAATCTCGGTGGTTCTCAACTCATTGTCAAGTTGGATTGCCCTTTCTTCTTTGTTATTGCGGAACTGATTCTCTATGCGAACCCAGATGTCACGAGATGTACCGCCTGGTTTGAAGGAACTGCGGAACAGTTTTGGAGCCAGCGTGCCATAGAGCCAAAGCTTAACCAAGCCATCACGTTTGAGCCAAGGAGCATCATTGTCACCAGTGGGTACAGAAGTTCCATCAATATGTCCTGAGACATCAAAGGTTAGGCAGTGCGTGTGGAAGAGCTCGCGCCACGCAACATAGTTGTGATCATCAAGATCAAGGATGATCGGAATATGAGTTTTGATGTTAGTCACACCGAAAGCTCGTTCTTTTGGAGGTGGAGGATTGGCTATAGGAGCAGCCATCGAAGAGGAGTAGAAGAAAGAGAGAAGAAAGAAAAAGATTAGATCGAGAAAGATTTTGTGAGCCTTTGCTCTGATACCATGAAAGTTGGTAAATCTCTTTGAGGAGAGTTGTTGTATTCACAAAGCTTAAATAGCCAGGGTTGTTACAAGATTATCGTAACTACAATATCTTTACAAAAGATTGTATCTTATCTAACCCGACAGAATATCCTATTCTAACAGTGACTAGTGCCCACATAATCACATCATCTCCATGGACGATGTCAGAAACAGGAAGAACAAAAGTCTTTCTTGTTCACGAATTGCTCTTGTAGGTGGCGTTTTCAACAATCCAAAATAACTATTTGTAATAAACTAAATATTCAAAATTCTACCTTCTAATTATATGTCTACATATTTTTTCTCTGGATTATACATTTCCCCCAAAATAAAAAAGTTTTCAAAAAAATAAAAAATAAAATTAAAACTGTACGAAGAAGAGGAGAAAAAGAAAACAAAAAAAAACAGATCGAACACCACATGTCACCACACCCGTTGTAGAGGTCGTTGGAACCACATCTCAAAATGAGCCATATCTATTTCTTGACCTCACCATCCCCTCTATTGATTTTTATGTTATCCTATGAAAAAAAATCATTTGACATTTTATTATATTGAAAGCAAACTTCCTATCCTACCTTTACCCATTTGACAAAACGATCATTCTATATAGAACTTGGCAGTTATTATCCCTAATTTTTTTTTCATGCAGACAAACAAATATGACTTGGCTAATGGGACAAAAAGCAAGTTGATTTGTACAAAAAAACTAAAACTAAAACAAAACATAATAGTACAAATAAATATACATGAAATCTCTTTTTTTAACACATATACGTGAAATCTCTAGCTTTGAGGATTCCCGCCTTAAGGCCCGCATTAATGAACCCCCGATTGAGGTTCATAATTTGAGTTTTTTATTATTATTATTTTTTTCGTTTGATTTTCTTTTTTTTTAAATACTGACCAATAGCGGGTCGTCACGTGGCATGAGCCCCTCTAAACAATAACAATCTGGGTTCACGCGGAAGGAGCACGCCGAGACGAGGTCTTTACTGTTTTATATTATAATCATTTTTTCTCGATTCGCATGTGAACCTCAACTAACACACTTCAATGCGGATGGCCTTAGAGTTCATCCATAAAAATGTTTATCTCAGGTTTCTCAGCAATAAAAAGTAAATCTTTTAATGTATCGTGATTCTATATTTAAATTTAATTTTTCTAAAGAAGTATTAACTAATAAAAAAAGATATATGTGTCTCCAAAATTTTGCAGCAGGTTCTTAAAGTATCTTTTTTTAGAACCTGCAATGGGGAAGTTCTTATCCCCATTTCCAAAAAGAAAACAAAAACAAAATATAGAAACTATCAAATGCCTGACCTTCTCTGTGCTTTATTTTGGAATTTTTGTAACATCATTTAGAACAAGAAACCAAAAAAAGTGAGAGAGAGTTCAAATTGTTCTATCCTATTAAGAAAGACACCAAAAAGGATGAAGAGGTGGTGTCTGGTGAAGCTTTTTCAATTCATAGAAGAAACTATAACAAACAAAAGATATAAATATAGCAACACAATTTTATTATTATTAATTGGATTTTTTAACAATGGGTTGTTTGTTTGTTGACCAAAATAAAAAGAAAATAAAAACTCTCTTTTTATACAACGCCATTCTTCTCAATCCTCTCTGTCCTTCTTGTTATTTCTTTACGCAATGCTTCTTCCATTTCTCTCTTCCTCTCTCCTTCTCCGTCTATCTTCTCCGATCATGTCCCCTGATCCCTTCTCCTTCCTAGCATCTTCCCCTAATTAATACAACCAAACTTATCATTGTTATATATTCTCAGAGAATTCAGATCGATTTTATTAGTGATAGAATAAACTGTAGGAAGAGATACATGGAGAGTTCGTTAGGTTTTATGGCGGTTTTCGCAGTCTCAGGAAGCGTGGTGTTCCTCGCGAGTCAATTCCACAAACGTCTCCTCTCCGATTACTTGGACAAGTTCGAACTTGAAATCCGTACGTTTAAAAATTCATATTCTATATTTTATTTCGTAAACTTGATTATGAACAATTTGATAATGGTGAGATTCATATTCTATATTTTTTTTTGTTTTAGGATCGCAGGACAATCTGGTGATGAAGAAGAAGGTGAGATTCGCGGCGGATGTGGTGGAGCCGTCCGGGAATAACAAAGAGTATCGCCGGAGACACTCCTCCAAGGCTAAATTCAATAGGGAATTGAAGATGGCGGCAATTGTTTGAAGTTTTTGTACAAAAGGAGCCAAGTACCAACTATGTAAACTATTCATTGGGTTTTGTGTATTTTTAATAAAAAAAAATTTCAGAAATTTTTTCTTATCTGATAAATCTGTTTTGCAATATCCTTTAGGTCTTCCCATGTTTAATCCTTCCCTAGTAATATTATCCCATTCTTCACTTTTAGGTAGGTTTTACCTGTACAAATATTTTGTTTGTGGTAAATACAAGTGTGATGATTGCTAAGTAGTAATTTTTTTTTGGTCCTGTGGCATAAAATAGGGCTTTTTATATCATATGATAGGGGTGGGCACTTTACCCGATACCCGAAGTGGCACCCGAACCCGACCCGAAAAACCCGAACCGAAATCCGAACCGAAGTAGCAAAATACCCGAACGGGTATTGAATTATGAGAGATTGGATATCCGAACCCGAACGGGTAATACCCGAACCCGAATGGATATCCGAAAATAACCGAACTTATGTACTATTAACCATATATTCATAGTTTACTTCTCTAATTTTATTCAAAATACTTATATTAATTATACACATGGTTTAAAATTAGATAATATACATATAATTGCAAGAAAAGTGATTTTTTGCTCACTTAAAATGCTTAAAATGCATGTCCAAATTTTAGTTTCATGCATTAACAAAAGCTACAGCTAAAATTTTAAAACAATAATCAAATTAGTGTATTTTATTTTTAAGATTTTATCTTCAGATCATTCAATGTATTAAAAATAAAATATCAGTTAAGTAAAATTTATATTTTTTAAAAGAAAAAAACTTGAGAAATGAAGAAGTTAATTTTTTTTTGCAAAATCTAAATATCCGAAAACCCGACCCGAAATAACCGAACCCGAACTAAAAATACCCGAACCCGACCCGAAGTACAGAAATACCCGAACGGGTTTTATACTCCTATACCGAAATACCCGAAAATCCGAAATACCCGATCCGAACCCGAACGGGTATCCGAACGCCCACCCCTATCATATGATGTGATTACTGAATACATATGTTGTGCTGTTTCCCAATTACTAATTCTATTGTTGTCAATAACAATAGAGAATGACGTAAAAATGGTTGTAATACTGATTTATTGAAATTACAATGAGTTAAAAGCACATAAATAATGCAAAAACTTTTGAAACTATGATGTAGATTAAGTACTGGTTATGATCTGTCTTGCTGATTTTATCAAATAAACTCATAAATAAATAAATAGATTATTTATCATGCGGGTTATGGAAAAAAATCATCGTGTTGGATGGTAGTTTAATTATCAAGGTAAATAATAGGAAAAATTCCATAAAAATACACGAACTAAATTTTGTTAAGCTTTTTAATACCCAAACTTTTTCATTACCCAGTTTAATATTTCAACTAATTATTTTGTTCATTTTAATACCCAAATTTTTAACACATTGCCTACTTTAGTACCCAAACTTTATTTATTTTAATAAAAATACTAATAAGTTTCAAACAAAACTTAAAAATCCCCAAAATCTAAAAAAAAATATTAAAATTCTAATTTTATTTTAAGATTTAGGAAAAGAAGGTAGATAAACCATGGAAAATTATTTTTTTAAAATAAATGAATTTGAATGATAAAGATAAATTTCATTTTTTATTTCAAAAACAAACTAAATGCAATATTTAAAACTTATAAATTTTATTACAAAATTTAATATTTTACACTATTTAGTTACTTATATTTCTCAAACACCAAAAAAATTTAGAATTTTATGAGTTTGTTTTGTAAATTTTAGAGATTTTTAAAAATTTTATTTGAAATTTATTAGTATTTTTATTAAAATAAATAAAGTTTGGGTATTAAGTGGGCACATATTTAAAAGTTTGGGTACTAAAATGAACAAAATAATTAGTTGGGATATTAAATTGGATAGTGAAAAAGTTTGAGTATTAAAAAGCTTAACAAAATTTAGTTTGATTATTTTTATGGAATTTTCCCTAAATAATATAGTTCAACAGTTGAAAGAGTTTTATTCTTATTTCTTTAAAGGTTCTTGGTTGTGTTTGGTTATGTATCAGTATCACTGTCAAGTGATTGCAAATCCTTTCGACGAAATGACGAATTGTATTGGCTCTGTACATAACATAAGTACCATAGCCGGGTTTCAGCAAAAACAAAATAGATCTCTAATCTCTAAAACTATAACACTCGGTTATATACTTTAAGTTATCTCTGCATTAACGTATGAACGCATTATTTCAGAAAATCGTCAAACCTAAACTATAATAATTTTTGAAAGTGTAGTGACAGCATGACATTAAAGACTTATTAAACATTCAAGATTTGTCAAATATTTGGGTATATATAAAACACTGCTTAAATATAGAAATCTATAATATAATGAGACACTTGAGGCTCTCCTTTTGCGCCACGTCAGCGTTTTTAAAACGTGTGGGCTTCAATTTTTTCTATTCTGGACTTTAAGTTAAAACACATACATAGTTTAGGCCCATATCATAGATTATTATCTTGCTTCCCCATTCAACCTCGCCGTCCACGTTTATCATAATCTGCAAACCTAATGATTTGCAAACAGAAACGTCGACATCACCGTCTCTGTACCCAAACTCTAACACTGTCTTTCCCACCTCTTTCGGCGTCCTGATGCCGCCCCGGAATCCACAGCTCTGTTTCGGCCGGCGAGATCACAAAAGGATCCATCGAGGATGTCCTGACATATCAGATTCGACATTAGAGAGGGAGAATTCGTCGCGTCTCAGAACCTAAGAAAATGAGAGAATCTTCTCTTCGTTCCTCCTACTCTTATAATCAGTGCTGATACCGTAAGTTCAAAAGCGTTGAACTTTTATCTAAACTTGCAATAAAATCATGAGCTTTAGATTCCTTTCATGGGTTTAGGTGTGTACCAATGGTGAGGCTGGTGAAGTGATGAAACGTGATGAGGTTCCGGATTGACCTTTGCAAGCTACTTATCTTATAAGTGAAGCGTCTTCAGAAAGATTCTAGATGGTTTAACTACATCTCTGCTCTTCCGAGAAAACCTCGCTTTATAGTGGTAAGTTTTCCTTTTTTTTTTGGCTTTTGTTTACTGAACTTTAGAATATTCTTTCCAGATGATGGCATTAGTCTTAGTTTTTTTGTGTACTGTTTTTCAGGACTCGGACAGAAATTGATATGTACTTAGAAGCTTCACAGATTCGAGAGAACATGCAATCGAAAGAATCACTAATGTTGTTTGAATGTGAGATATTGCATTCTCTTTCCTTCTCTTAACTGCTATTTGTTGTGAAGAACTTTACCAAGTTCACGAGCAGGTAAGAACTGATATTGTTGTCTTCAGCAACTGGAATGTTTGATTATCTAATGCTAACATATGTACTATATGCAGTGGAAACCTTTCTGTTGTCTTTATCAGCAACCGCACCAGTGGAACTAGCACCATCACAAACATCGTCTACAAAAAGGCATTCAATGACCTACCAGAAACAACCGGTATGTTAGCTTCTGCTTTTAACAAAAAAATTGCATAAGTACTTATACTATTAAGCTTTGAAGAAATCACAAACACTAACACTGAAAACAACCATTACTTAAAATCCATAAATACTCTGTGTAATAAAAACTACCGATCACCTCTCGCCTCCTGCTAACCATTCAAAAGCAAATTTATAACATATATACATTCAATCAGCTGAACTAAAAATTAACTCAACAGACAACAAATCAGTTCAACTAAAACTATACACCACGTATAGCAATTTAACAATTTTCCAACTTTATTATGTAGGTATTGATGATGAAGGCCAAGATGTGGAAAAAAATCAGTGGGTTGAGCGTAACACAAATGAGCAAAGGTAAGCAACTCTGAACAATAAACCAAAAACCTTACCTTTATAGATATATTACACCACTAAAGAACACAATCATACACAGGCAAAGGAGAAAAAAATCAGACACTTTTCCGACCTATACAAGGGCGGGAACTTCACGAAGAACACTTCACTTACGTCTCATATGGATTTGGGCTTCCAGGCCCACCGTCGAGCAAACTAAAATAGTTAGTTTTCTAGGAATAATATAACTTCTTTTTAAGTCCGTAGATGCCCAAACAAACTCATCTCACTTGTGAAGAATGCGACAGAGGCATTTAAAAAGATAATCAATATCTTATTTTCTTTTATTTTCAAACTTTATTATAAAATGATATTTATTAATCACATGTTTCATTATTTTTTTTATTTTTTTCTTAATACTCGAGTTTAGTGACTGAAAATCAAAATATTGTAAATATCTTTTTCCTCTTTTTTGTCCTTACTAATTTCTAATTGAGTTGTCTCTGCTGTGTCCAGTATAGAGTCTCGCTATGAAAGCTATGGTCTACGTGCTTGATTTCTCCAACATAACAAAAAATCACCTTATCGTTAGATGAACATTATTTACAAACAACACGTAAACAACAAACAAATGAACTCCCTTAGACTCCCAAACTCAATTTTATTTCATTGCAACACTTGGAAAACATACACCACAGCAAAGAACAACATCAACTCCACATATGTATATAAAGCAATCCCCGACCCCGCGCTTGCGCGGGGGTTTCGCACCTAGTAATAACAAGACCAATTAGTTAGAAACGTTTAACTAATGAAAAGGGTACCGTAAACAACCCGAAAGGTCATCACATGCCAAAATTTAAATGTGGCTTACGAGAAGTCGTCGGAACTGGTCATATGATTAACAAATATTAATCCTCAGACGCTTATAACGTGACGACATGCATACTCTATTCAACCATATAATATCTAATACATTGTATACCTGATAGTATTTCCACCCGCCCGTATATAAGAATACGTGATGATGACGATATAAGAAGAGGGTAAAGCCTAATCAATAGTGACGAATAAAATACATTGTTCTTACCATTATGATTTTTCTCTACATATATAGATTGAACCGGTAATGGGTGAGGAGGCCCAATTCTCTTAAGTAATTTGATCTTCCATGACCTGATTTTAGACAGTTTTATACCTCTTCCGTCTTCTACTAAATTTGAAATGTGTCCTTTTTTTAACTTTGAATGTGCCTTTCCTTGGACTTGGAGCACTAAGTTAAGATAATTGTTTAACTTTTATAAGGAAGATTATAAACTTATAAAAACAGGGCATGTTCTTCTAAAACTTTAGCGGTCCAAAACAGAAAACAGACTGATCCAAATCCAACGGTAAGTTTACTGATGCGATGTTGAACGAGTCAACATATTATTATATAACAAATGGGAACCTTGAACTGCATAGCACATGAGGTATCCCATTCAGAATGCGCCTAATTTCTGATTAATTAGTACGTAAAGCAAATGATGATATTGGCTTCACCATCAGTGCCGGTTCTGATAATTTTATGGTCCAATACGAAATTAAAAAAATGAAGCCTTTAAACAATACAGAAATTTAATCTATAAAAACCTTAAGTTTATAACAAAAATTTAAATATCCTCAAAACTAGTAAAATTTTGTAAATTCTTAAAAAAAAAAATTTCTTGCATTTTTTTTTACAAAGTCATCCATCATATTTTCATAGTCAAAATAGTATTGGAAAGAAAATATAATTTAACCTAAAAAATAATTAATGTTTAATTAATTAGTTTTTCTATTCATTCTCATATTAGTTTATCTAAAATGATATATAAAGTTACAAACCGTGTTATTTAGTAGAAATATGTTTTACAAAGTGCTACCACCTTATTAAACTTTATGATAAATAACAACAATTGACAAAAACTACACCCCAAATGTTTAAATAAACCAGAGGCCCCATGCAATTGTATCGTTGGGATGTGTTCAACGCCGGCACTGTTCACCATTGAAGTAAGATAACAGTAATTCCAATCGCTTGAGATGGTGGGAGACTGTCACATCCCGGTTCTTCCATACCGGAATGGTTTTATTTTCTTGTTAATTAACCTAATTTTACCCAAAAGTAGGGTGGGCAAAAAACCCAAACCGAACCCAACCGAACCAACTAAACCGAAGCTAAACCGAACCAAACTAAACCGTGCTCTTTATGTAACCTAATTGGTTCATGTTTTACTCAATCCGAACAGTTTGGTTTGGCTTAGATTTAAACCGAACCAAACCGAACCAAACCAAACCAAACCAATAATCCAATATATATATAGTATATATATGTATTAACATATTGTAAATTTTAGTTAAAGTTTCGTTTTTCATTTTTCATAACTTCCATATCTTTAAAAAAAATTATAAATACGATTCAAATAATACTATTATATATAAAATCATATAGCATAAGTTTTTATATTCTCACTCTGTAGTTTATGAGTTGATTATTTTTTAATAAAAGTATAAAACTGATGTTTTCATATTTTATAACCAACCCGAACTACACCGAACCAAACTAGATCATAATAATGTAAACCAAGTTAAATCTAAACCAAACCGAACTGAACCGAATTAAACCTAAACCGAACCCAAACTAAAGCTACTTTGGTTTTAATTGGTTTGAGTTTTATAAAACCTAAATTACCCAAACCAAACTGAACCCAAACCGAACCCGAAACTAAACCGAAATGCCCACCCCAAAACCCGTTAAGCATTGATCTTTTAATTCATGCTCGTGTAATAAATCTTAGGTCTCCTTTTTTTTTTTCTCTTCAATTTAAAAACCACAGTAAACCTTTGCAGAATTCTATAGATATATGAAAATCCTATCCACTTTCTTCTCTTTTCTTTTTTTTTATATCTAAATTTTGGTCTTGTTTTTTTCTTCCTTTTCTTTATTTTGTTTTCTTTTTTTTGTATTGATTTTTCAAAGAAGCCGCCATGATGTTGACGCCTCAGAGTCTTCTCGATTCGTTGGAGACAATACCAAGTCACTGGAAATTTGTAACTAACTGATATCTCCCGTTGTCTAGATCTATCTTGTCTTCTTCCTAGATCTGGTCAGTGATAAGGTAAATAACCCTTGTTCTCTTTTCCCCCATCCCATTTTTTTATGTTGGATCTTTCATCATGGGTCTCTGGTGGAAGCACCTACCCGGTTCTTTGTAAATCTAGTTGGTGGAAAACCATAAGATTCAGATCTGCTTCTTCTCTCTTTTCCATCCGTATATCTAAGGCTAAGGTGATGACTGTTGTGATCACTTCCTTCCTTCTTTCATTATCGCTTCATAGTAGAAGTATCTATCAAAATCATTCATACATATGTGTTATCTATAAGCATACGCGTATTTGTTTGATAAGTGAACTATATATATATAGCTATATATTATATTGTTATGTGTGAACATCTAGATCTATTTATAGATTACTAAATTGAATATGGTTGAATGATGTTTGAGGATTGTATGTAATGATTGTATTGATTGGGGTTATAGTATATACGAGTGATGTATATGTGAGAGGTGTAAATGAATTAAGGAAAGGCTTAAGGCCTATATGTGCCGGTGTAACGTGGTGGAATCATGTATATGTATGTCTCGGGAATTACATTGTTTTTTGTTCGGTCATTTGGTAATAGTGTGAGTTGACATGATTCATCGCTGGAGAGGACATACAGCATGCATGTGTGTGATGTAAGAACATAGTAGCATGATGTCGTGAAGACAACGTGAAACGTATGAAAATGGTGGCGGATCAAGCTTGAATCAATGTCGGTAACTTGATTGCGTGAAGGTGTGAGACAGCATGATGTCGTAAAGACAATGTGATATGAGTTCTCACGTGATAACAAGAGGAACGCGAAGACCGAATGAGGTGGCGTTGTCTCATGTTGGCACCGCCAAGGTTTATTTTCGTTTCTTGTCGATTGATCATATTGATGTGTACAGTAATAGGGAATGCAAAAGTAGTATTGTTGGACCATTGACTCTTCCTGAGTAAGAGACTTGGGACCTAAAGTAGATGTTCGAATAGGAGGAACACGGTGTAAAGAAAGAAACCATAACCCTTTTCTTTTTGGTGGGTTTTAGAACACTGATCTTTTGGGCCCTATACATATATAGACATGTGTTTTGATTTTTAAAGTGCTGGCATACGGAAATAGGCCCACGGAAAGCCCATTAGTAATTCAAAAGTCGGGTAAAAAGATAAGAAAAGAGTAGAGGAGATCAGAAACGCCGCAAGACTTCTTCATTGTTACTCATCTTCTCCGTCTCTCTCTCTCTCTCTCTCGAGGAGAATCGATCTCGTGTTCTGTCCAATGGTTCTCTGTCATTCTTTCTCATCTTCCGGCGATCTTGTATCTTTTTTGTTTGTTTTGGCCGTGGTAGCTACAAATTCAATTGAGTGAGTAGTCGTCATTTCGAAAGACAAAACAGAGCCAATTTTGTATATTTCGATCCCGGATCTGTAAAGGCTGCACCTTTCAATCAAGGGTAAGTATGTAGACATCATGTTATGTATAAATCAATGTTTGGTCTGAGTGAAGATGTGTTTGGAATCGTTCTGTTCTGTTCTGTTCTGTTCTTTTTTCTCTGTTCTTCTTCTCTTTGAGTTTTACAGATCCGATCTTGTTTTCAGATCAGATCCGTTGTTTTCAGATCAGATCTCTTGTTTTCAGATCAGATTAATATACAGATAAAGATATTGTTTTCAGATCCTTGAGTTATTCTCTGTTTCGATATGAATTGAATTGTGTTTGATGTGATAATTTACAGATGATATCTCTATTTTTTAATTCGGAGGAGGAGCTCTCTAGATCCGTAAGTCAACAATCATGGATCACATCTAATTTGATACAGGTAAATTCTCCTTTTTTTTCTCTTTCAACTTTGTGTGTGTTTGTTCTGCTTTGTATAATCGAATACGTTTTTCTGTAGCTTATATTCATTCGTATTATTATATCTCTTTTGTAAGAGACTGATTTGAAAATCAATTGTGTAGTGTACACAAGGCAAGACAGCTCTGTTATGACATGTCAGAAACGAGGCAAAGGTTGTTGTGATGCTTGTGGAAGGCATTTTATCAAGGGACATCGTTGTGCTGTATGTTTGAAGGTATGTTCTCGCTCTCTCTCTCTATGTCTGAAATGTCTGTGTCTGTTTCCCTGCTTCATATTTGGTTTATGTTTTTTTTTGGCCATAGTTAATAGTTGTTTTGCTTTCTTCACGTAGGTTTAGAGGGATCCGGAAGCAACAATCAACACCGATGGTGTGTTGTGACTTTTTTGCCAGCGCTGGTGGGGGTCTCTTGTGTGATGGAATCAGGTCCTTATCCTCTAAAATCAATTTTCATGTAAGTCTGTCTTTATGTCTGTATCCAGCTAATGATTAACTTGTGCAAACAAATATTGCAGGGATGAGAAATATATTTGCTGTTTCAAGTGGATGGGAATCTTCAATACTAGAAGTGTTCCACTTGTGGCGGAGAAAGCTACCAGGTGTGTCTTCAATCTTTTTATATGTGAATTGAGAATTTAGTGATTCCATTTCTTCTCTCTGATTTGTGTTAATGATGCTCTGTAGAGCAAATTTGGAAACGATGATAAAGAGCTAATTGCTAGCCTGAGAGGTAGTAGTAGTGCCCCTGTTGATAAGTATTGGCGCTTCCCTCCAAATCCAACTGGTATGCGTGCTTGCTTATATTTGAGTGGTCATATCCTTTATTTTGCAGATGTGTATTATTTTCTTTGAGATTGATTGATTTACGAGGTAGAAAATATTTTACTTAACTAATGAAGCTTTGGTAATTTCAGGAAAGCATTGGGGGGAAATTACAATAATCAGAAGAAACGGCTTCCGCAGAAAAGCAGCAGAGAGGGCCAATAATGTCAAGTGGTCCAATAGAAAGCCAACATAATTAGTCCAGCCCGGTTTACTGGGCTTATTCGGCCCAAAGTTAAACCTCTATAAAATCTCGCTCTGCAGTGATGAATGATCAACGTCGTTTCCAGTTTTACCTCTTCTCCAAGTTCTTTTGCATCATCATCAGATCATGGACATGGACAATCAGGTTACTTCAGTTCTTTCCTTATGCGTTCCTTGTTGTATTTCAGATATTTGATCTCATATCTTCAGGAATTGTACATAGTTTTTGATTAGATCTGAGATTTGTTTAGATCTGATTTGAGATAGATTTCCGATTTTGTTACTTACTGAATGGATTCAGTGTCGAGATTTGATTAGATCTGATCTGAGTGAGATTTATGTTTTTGTTTCATTTATGAACATATTTTGTTTCCTTATCCACTGATTATTTCCGATTTGATTAAAATTTGGTTTGAGAGAGATTGATCATTTTGTTTCCTTAAATTAACAATGTCTGTTGTTTCTTAGGAAATTGCTGTTGCTTTGGCTGGTGCTACCCCTTTCCAGGTAACATGGGTTACCCAGCGATTTCTCCTTGGCGATATTGTGTCTGTGAGACTCTTCGCAAAGTCGCTCCTTATGCGTCTCACCGAGGCCGAGAAAGAGACTTTGGCGAGCAACCTGATCCGACTTCCCTCTTCTACAGTTACTCGCTTTGATCTTTGATCTCTGCTTTGAGTTTAGAACTCCTAAACTCTTTACTCTTTGTTGCTTCTTTGAGTTTCAAACTCTGCTTTGTGTTTTATCTGCATCATACCTAAAACTCTTCGTTGTGTTTAAAACTCTTTTATCAATGTTCAGTACCGTACCGAACTCTCCTAAAATCTTTGATCTCTGCTTTTAGTTTAAAACTCTGCATCAATGCTTAAAACTCTTTATCGCTGCGTTTGTGTTTATAACTCTATCTTCGTTCAGTACCGTTTATATCTTTTAACATTTCATTTCCTTTAATATTAAAATCTACAAATTGTAGTCGCGCAACATAAATTATTCTCAAAACCACTCAATTAAGAAACTTGGAGACATGATCTTTTGCTTTTGTTATAGACTGTGAAAAATTAAACCGAAATGAAGATATGTACCAGAATTTATTTTTTTTATTGTTTATATGTTTATTACATGTTTTTTCCACGGACTAAATATTCTACAAATATTTGCATGCAGATATGGACATAATTTTTCTATAAATAGTTATTAATTTATATTTTATTAATTCAAAAATCAGCATTTTATGTTTTCAAAATATTTAAATCAAACATCAAACTGTTTATACATAACAAACTTTTTCACTAAAATATCTTAATTTTTTGCTTAATTAATAACTAACTAGAAATTGTTTTATAACTTAAATTTTAAAATCTAATAGAAAATATTATTTTAAAATAATAATACAATATAAAAATAATCTAGTAAAAAATCTATTATTAGTAAAAAAAAATTTTTAATTGTAAAATAGATAAATATAAAATTATTAACATGAAAATTCCGTTGCGGAAAAAACGCTTTATAAATATTAGTATAGATGTATTCATCTTTTCTATGTGTTGTATGACTTTTAAATCTTTTTTGTATTAGATGCATTGCAGTGTTATTTAGAAATATTGACTTTGGAAATATTATATATGCAATAGAAAGTTTTTCTCTTTAACGATGTTTTTTTTTTTTAAAAAGGGTTAAATCCGGATCAATGATGACACAAGCCTAACCTCTGGGTGGAGGTACAGCCCACGGATAGACATTTTTTTGGGCATTCAAATAAGTTGAAAGCAATAACTCATATCCGTGTGGCCGGTGGGATTTGAACCCGGATTCGCCGTATTGGGTTAAGACAATATTTTGATAAAAGAAACATGTTTCGTCCTTTCAAATTGGAATTTGCTTAAAACGAAGACCCCGTGTGCTTTTGAAATTATTAGGTAAAACATCCGCGCGTAGCTTAAAATATATTAAAATAAATTTTAGATTTTTGATAAATAAACAAAAATTGCAAACTATTTTCAAAATATTAACATAGGTGATATTTTTAGTAGTTTTCAAGAATAAAATAGTTTTTAGATTTTTGATAAGTAAGCAAAATTTATAAAATTATTAACTTAGTATTTGGTACTTCTAATTGAAAACACTTATTATTGTTAGATATCTTGAATAATTTTTTTTAAAAAATACAAAAGGAATAAAAATGAGAGGTTCTATCGTTTAAAAGATTACGTAACTTTTTGAAAATTTACAAACTTACATATTTGAATATTTGATTATATATCAAAATTTTATTCGAAATCATGCTTATTTTAGTCGTTTGATACGTTTTACATTCATTTTCTTACAATTTCTCAAACTAACAAAGTTATAAGAAAGCTGAAAGTTGTTTTAACCAAGCTGAGCACATGACATTAAGAAGTACAAAGGTAGATACATGTTTTTCAGCTGTAGTGGAAGACATATATACCTCTCTCGGTAGCAGAAAATATGAAATTTTATTCATCTCACAGTTCCGACAGTTGTTTGGAACTCAATATTCTGGAATCTGAAACTTTCCCCACTAACACGTTATGCATGTGTGTGTTACTCTTCCCTCTAAATTGGAGTATAGCCCATGATGCAACTTGCTTGCTCTGTTCAATGGGACAAAAAACAGTAACCACTTACTATTTAGATTCCATTACTCACTCTAGATTACGTCTGCAACAGTTTCATCACTCATCTTAGCCTAACTTATAATAAACTATGGACTGATGGTAACCGTCGGCCTCATCTTCAAGTGATTATTGGTCCTAACAGGAAGGTGATCTCTGAAACAATCCAAGAAAAATAGATTCAATACACTAAAAGAAAAAAAAAACAGTGTTTAGGCTCAGTTGTAACCCTTATGACTCAGAGCATAGAAGATGACCCCACGGGACCATACATCTACTAGGATGATTCTTAATGCATTTGC
Organism: Raphanus sativus; assembly: GCF_000801105.2. Taxonomy (NCBI): domain Eukaryota; kingdom Viridiplantae; phylum Streptophyta; class Magnoliopsida; order Brassicales; family Brassicaceae; genus Raphanus; species Raphanus sativus. Next base: position 38,683,850 of record NC_079516.1, on the reverse strand, counting down.
TGAGGAAAAGGAAATAACCACTCTTCAACATATTATTGAACAGGAAAAGAAGCAGCTTCCTTTCTTCAACAATGAACAAGTTTACTGCTATGGTTTACCGTCCTCTTGTTCACATTGCCTCTCTCCCTCTGCTTTTCTTCAAAGCAATTGAGAAACATGAGTATACGGACTGATAGCCGTACGACTGTATCACCTATAACCAGTTACACAAACCATTCATTACAGAATCCGTTGAATCTAGTGAGATCCAACCCGATTATATGAGTTTATGAATCATATTGTGAGAAGTTTGAGTTCTTGAACAGTTCCATCACGCTAGTCTCACATTTTCTGGTGTAAGGTATGATCTTTTCGAGGTTCGTTTTTTTTTTGGTGGAGATGAACAGAATGGTATGATCTCAATCCGTTTCTGTCACAACAATTGGTTCCTATAGTTGAAGAAACGATGACAGAATGGATCAAAACTCTGTTTTTTCCCAAAGAATTTGGAACTGGATTTGGAAAAGAGATTAGAATACTAACCATTGGAGATTTCTGAGCAGAGAGGGGCAATGAGTGGCTCATAAGACCTAAGACCTTCCCTTTCTCTGCTAAATGAACCTGCATAAGCAGAAAAACATAGAGATGAATTGTAAATGAGAAGTACAAAATCCAAAAGACAGAGGACAAGATTATGAGACAGAGAGAAAGATCATACCTACAAGAGAGAGAGAGAGAGAGAGAGAGAGAGAGAGAATGGATAAGCCGAAGAGATAAAAATACAGGATGAAAGAGCAAGAGAGGATAGACATTAGGAGAAAGGCGAGAAATATTTATTTAGCAATCTTCAATCCACCACCATCTTACTCTACTGAAACTCTAAACCTCTCTTCTTTACTTCCATGGTGGATGATTAATCTCTGATACTGCATCATTTTTTTTCTCAAGGGAAGTACAAGCACATGAAAGGATAATAAGCAAAATCCAGAACTCAAAGTTTGATTCTACGGAAATGGTTGATCAACTTGCTGATGTTTCATGCAATCACAGCAAACCCACACCTCATGTTTGATTGATGATGATGTTTACTAAGCGGACGAATAAAGAAAAGATATCACAACAGTTCACATTCGGACAAAAGAAAAGCTTAGCTGTAAATGATGTGGATAATTGAAATGAACTGATTGGATTTTCAACTTTTTTCATTTATTGACATGTCAGTTTCTCATGTCTTTAAAAGTCTGATGTGTCATCATCCGCTGGAAAAGTTTGAAAGAACCTTGTGTTATTATTGTGTTGATTATCAACCAAAACTCATTTGGGACAATTCTCCTAGATAACTCTACTTAATTTTATGTTTCAAAACTTTCCATTCAAATTAGAAATCAGAATAATAGCATTCATTAATAGATGAAAAAGACTATAGTACCCTTAAACATATTAATAGAAAATAACAAAATTCACCGTCTTTCTCGACGAACAAAAGTTGTATTAAAAACTATTATATAAATGAAAAATATAATTTAATTTTTACAAAATTGTATTTTCTATAAAATAATTATTTGGGTTATAATATAAACATTTGAAAGTTAAAAACTTATTTTGAAAATAAAAAGTATGACTTTATAAATAGAGGAAGAAATAACATTAAATATTAAATTTTCAGGAACCCTTCTTTAATATTTTACTTGTTATCATAATATTTTTAATTAAATATTAAATTTCAAGAGATTTTTTCTAAATGTTTTACTCGTTATCCTAAAATATTCTTTTTTAATTAAATATTAAATTTTTAGAAAGTCAAACCTAAATGTTTTGATTGCTATCCAAAATACTTTCAGGAATCTCACATTGTATTTTTGTCATCTCTAACAAAGAATAACCATTTTTGTTATTATCATATCTTCCGAGGTTTTTCGAATACCTTCCCAAATATTTAAAAATGTTTCTTGAAATGAAAATAAATATTTCAAATAAGATGCATGAAACATGTCATTTCAAATTCTTTGGAATACCTTCCTAAATGTTTGTGAGTGCTTCCTAAAACAAATGTAGTAAGCTGACTTTGTTTTTTAATCACTCTGAGCTTCTAGATGTGATTTTTGTATGAATTTATACTCTCTGAGACTTTGAAATGACAAGTTGTAGGTTTCCAAAACAGTTTGAAAGTTGTAGGTTTTTCATGATTCATATAGCTGTAACAAGCAACCTTTTAATACATGCGATTCTTCAGTTCTCTTCAATTTTATTCATTATCCGATCTTTATATTAAGATTTACCAATCAACATAGTAGATAATCATAATGTTTTCCACGTTCTCGTCACCGTATCTTCACGTTCACATTTGTCTTTATGTTCTAGTCACCGTATCCGTCATTGCTCAAATCTGGCTTCGGTTTAGGCTTCATGCTCTCTTCTCTATAGTGGAAAACCCAAACATTGCGTCGAAAATCCTCCACTGCTCAACTCTATCATCCCTCCTCTTCTCAACATCTCAGAACAAAGATCACTGATCATCTATTGCGCTCTCTAGTAAGCCTTTAAGTGAGAGTCCACACCTCTAGGACCATAACCGCTGGTTTCACACGTTGCAATGTCTCTTTAGCTTCATGATCCTTTCTTGCTTCATAAGACAGATACCGAGATTATACATTTTGTTGTTGTCCGGTGCGATTGACAAAAAACTCTTCTGTACGCATCTTCAGCTTCAACGAAGTTGTCTCTCTGCATCAAAGCCCATCCTAAATTACCCAGTAGTCGAGTGGCTTCTTGCTCCAACTGGACTTGAAACTTTTTTCCCTGAGACCTAGCGGTCTTGGTTCTCTTACCGTTAGGAATGGCAATTGAACCGCAGCCCGCGGGCCTGGCCTGTAGAAGACCCATGTGGGGCGGGTTTGGGTAGAGATATTGTAGGCCCATTTGTGAACGGGTCTCGCGGGCTAAGTCTCATGCAGGTTGGCTTTAGTGGTTTGGGCCATTGCGGGTCTTGCGGGGCAGAAAGAACCCGCACCACTTCCTCTTTTGTTAGGTCTCCACCTGAAAAAAAAAGAGGGAGCACGAAAATGACTCGTTACTAATATAATACACAGCTCTCAATATGATACTGTTGATAAGAAGCTGTGGGAGTTGGTAAGAAGCTGTTGGAGTTGGCTGATATGGGCTGTATAGTTGATACACACACAGTTGACAAAACAGAACAACTGTGCTGAGTTGGTAAGAAGCTGTGGGAGTGTCTCTGTGTGCTAAGTTGGTAAGAAGCTTTCACAGAGAGAGAGAGATACACGCAGCTCTCGAAGTCTCAATTATATGTATACAATGAAATCTAGTGACTATGTTTAACACTTGACAAAACCGAACAACCAATACTTGCTTTGTTTATGTTGGTAATGACTTGATATAAAATCTAATGCCTTTGTGTAGCTATGTAGTTTGTTTATGATATGTTTGTTGATCAACGTAGAATAAGATGATGTTATATATTCATCATGAGTTGTCTCTTGTTTGCTAGGTTCAGTGCCTTGCTCTTGTTTTGATTTTTTTTTTGTTTTGATTTACGTGGTCTCTTGTTTTACTAGGTTCAGTGTCTTGCTTTTCAAACAACAGCAAAGGAATGAGGACTGCATTTTTTCTACCCGCGGGCCGGACCAGCAAAGTCCTCTGTAGCAAGCGGGACGGGTTTGGGTAGAGGTTTGGAAACCGCGGGTCACGGCGGGCTGACTCGCAAAGATCCGCCAGAGATAGAGACTGCAGCGGGGCGGGCCATAGCGGGGCGGGTGGTCCCAATTGCCTGTATCAACAAGAGTTTGTGTTTCAAAAGTGCAATCTGGTCATCTACTCTCCCATATCTCTGCAAACAATATACAACAAAATCAAACAGTTGAAAAAGGAAAACAGAGGCAAGTGGAGACTAGGATTTTTTGTATTACTCGAAGGACCTTGTATAGATCTAGGAGGATATTGTCAAATGACTCGTGAGTAACTAATTATTGATTAAGAAATCTCAATCAACATCAATTGAGTTATTGAATGGTAAATATGCATTTATAACTCTTCGGTTAATTAATCTAAAACTTACGGTTTAAAGGTAAGGGGTTAAGTTTTTAAAATGTGTTCAAATTTAAAAAAATAAAAGTTTAAATTTCCAAAACAAAAATGTGTTATTTTGGTCATTTTATTTTTTGAAAGTTATTTTTGTGACAAAAAAAATTAAAAAAGGTTATTTGAGAGAATTACCATTTGAAAAACCTAAATTTTGATCTGAAAATCTAATTTCAATTTACAAGCAAAAACCATCCAACTTACATGTATAAAATTTAATTTCAAATGTGATGACCGTCGAAGATGAGATTCACAGTGATTACACTTCTGTCCCCGACATCGGCGTCAGCATCAACGTCAGTGTCGTCGTTGTTGAGTTTGTCGAAAGAGACAGTGAGTTTTTTTTTCTTTCTTTTTTTTTATTAATATGTGTAAGGGTACTATAGTTTTTTAATTTATTAATGAGTGCTATTATTCTGATTTCTTATTTAGATGGCTAATTTTGAGACATAAACTTAAATAGGGCTATCTACGAGAATTGTCCATCAAACTAATATCCGTAAACATTACATACTAGGTGGGTTTTCCGTGCTCATGCACGGGTACAAACATTTATGAAATAGTTAAATTATAAGAATTATCAAATATTTTATTTTATTTGTTTATAAGTATTAGGTTATTTTGTAATTTATATGTATGATAAATAAATAAAATTGTATTAAGTATAACTATGCTACTGCCTTAAATAAATATGTGATCTAAATATAATATGTCATATTAATTTAAATATACATTTTTGGTATATTGAGTTACTTTTATTCTTGTAAATTGAGCAACGGTTTTTGTTTATTTTCTTAATTAACCCCTTATGTTAAAGTTGAATTATTGTTTTTAACTTCACGTTCTATTCATTCTCTTTTTTTTTTTATAAATTTTTAGTTTATCCTCTTATACTTGCACACATATTTTTAAAATATTGTATATCTAATATATGTTGTTTCAAAAAAAGGAAAAATATATTAAATAAAAGTTGCATTAATACACATAACTTGTAATATTTTGAAAACTCATGCACATTTATGAATATAATAAAATAATTAAAACATAAAAATTGGTTGATTTGATACTTCATATTTTGATTAATTTGGTAATTCATATTTTGGTATATTAGGTTCTATTTGATTTTGAAATAAATATTTTATTAAAAATAGACTAAAATAAGAATAATCTTGTTATTTATATTTTGCTTATATTAAGTAATATATTTTGTAATGTTGTGTATCGTTTGATATGTGTTGTTTTGATGAAATTAAAAAAAAAATGATTTGTTGAGAAATTCATAAGATATTTACACCAAAAACTCATAATTTTTCTCTCATTCAATTTGCTTATATTCAGTTCAGATCAAACAATATTAATAAGTTTAATTTTCATTCTAACATTGTTTGAAAAATCTTATTATGAAAAAAGAAATAACAATAAAATATATTAAATTTAATATATTCAAATAAATATCATTATGTTTTAAAAGAAGATTTTTAAAATAATTTATGTTTACATTTTTTGTGAATCTATGTATTTTCCTTTTTTATCTATATTGTTATTTGGAAAAATGATTGTTGGCTACATGAAGTATTGGTCATCACATGGCTAACCATGCAAACTAAACTAATGTATACCTAACTACACAAAGTATATGTTATGCATGACAACATCCCTCAACTTAATGATGTTATGTAGTTAACATCACGAGTTTAATTTCATTCATCCCAAAACTGATGTGGATGACAAAGACCGTTTAAATATCATATCTTATCAATTAAAATATAACTAATATGACCGTAATTTATCTAAAATTAGATTTAAAACCACATTTTAAAAGCGTAAGAATATTTTTAACAAAATTTAATTTACAAAATCAATATGTCTTAATATTTTTTGATTAGTAGTGCTTTACCTTTTTGTTTTAGTGAATTTGAAAACTATATAATTATATTACTTTTTTCCTATTAAATTTGAAATTTATATAAGATTATTTTTAAAATTATTTTAATCTGTTTATTATTAAAATTTAATATAGTTCTGTAATTCATTTGATTAATTATGTGATATATACTTATCTGATAATTTTTTTATTATAAAACTTATTTGATGTCTATTTATATATTGACTCTAAAATTTTAGTTTTAATACAAAATTAATTAAATTAATGAATTATTTTATTTATATTTTCATAAACAAAAAATTCATTCACTTAAACTTAGTAAAACTGTAATATTAGATTTGTATTATTAGATTACATTTATTCTTAAAAGTATATTATTAATAAATATATATACAAGATAATATTTGGTTTAAGTTGACATCAAATAAGTTTTAAACAAATAAAATGTCAGATTGACGTTAAATAAGTTTTATAATTAAAAATAAATATATAATATTTTATATGACTTTCAAATTTATATAAATATAAATAATATAATTATATACTTTTCAAATACACTAAAATAAAAATTCTAAAATATTACTTATCAAATAATATTAAAATATTTATTTTGTAAATTAAATTTTGTTAAAAAAATTCTTAAAACGCGGTTTAAAATATAATTTTACATAAATTACGGTGAGGATGATAATATTTTAATTGATGAAACGAGATATTTAAACGGTATCTGTCACCTACATTAGTTTTTGGATGAATGAAAATAAACTCGTGATGTTAATTACATAATATCATTAAGTTGAGGGATGTTGTCATGCATAACATATACTTCGTGTAGCTAGGTATACATTTGTTTATTTTGCATGGTTAGCCATGTGATGGCTAATACTTCAGGTAGCCAGCGATCATTTTTCCTTGTTATTTCCTGTGTGTTTTGAAAAAGGAAAATTAAACTAGAAAGTTAACTAAAATCTTATTATGAAAAAAGGGAATACATTATTAACATCAGTAATATATAATATTTTTTAATTCATTAAAGTTATCCATGTAATCAACTATTTAAAAGTTAACGTGAGCGTGTTAAATAAGAATTTGACTTCTCAAATAATATTATAGAGATTGCAGTATATTGGTAACAAATTCATACTATTTTTTTCTTATTAAGATAAGCCATAAACTGTTATAATTAGCCAACACACACTACTTTGTAAACTGAAAGGAGAGGCACACAATTGAACACGTTAATGGTTGATCCTAGAATGCACATACTATAAATTATATATGACTGTCGTAAACATAATGCATAAGTGTATTAAAATCATTAGAATCTTGTTTTACATTCACCAAGCTTTATCTTACATCCACCAAGCCTCTCAAATCTCAGTGAATAGTTAAACAACATTCTCCAGACTTCATCATATTCCCAATCTCCGCCTCGGTTCACCACTCCATCTCGATATGTCGATGCCCCTCTTTATATAAACTGCCAAAAGACTGGTTTCTTCCCCTTTCAAGCATCGCTTGTAACTGAGCTCGAGCTTCATCAGAAACACAGAACCTTCACCATCCTCTGTGGTTGTTGAGGTCTGTCGGAACTGAGAGAAGCAGATGACCCCAACCGTCACAGTGTTTGATGAATTAAACCACATGCTTCTTTCCCAAGTTCCATTCCACATCATCTGGGTCCCCGTACCGCAGTCTTTGAGTTACGTTACTCACTGCATTCTGGCTAAAACCATATCTTGACCACACCACACCAATATCACACTGGCTAATAGCTATACTGGTCTTGGAGATATGAATTGTACTCCCATGTTGTTGCTTCCATTATGAGCCACCACAAAAGCAGCCTATAGAGACTCATTTGGTTTCAAGGAGGGAAGCACATGTTAAACTTGAGAAAGATTGTGTTCAACTCCAATGTTAAGAAGATGAACCAAAGAGTGCATGCTTGAATAAAACGCCAAGAGCCTTACAGTGGATGCCACTCATCTTTGCTCAATGAGTTGGCGTGAACTGCGCCAGTGCCCTTTCCATCTAAAAAAGTTCAATATTCGTATCAAACGTACGATAGCTAGGTCATGTGTGAACACCAACTCGTATGTTTGACCATCAAAGTGGCGTACTCTATACATGCCAGCCCAAATCCCTACATTAAAAAAAAATATAAGATATAACTCAGTTCTGTATAACAACTTAGATTTAAGACATAGAATGGTAAAGGTTTTTCAAGGATCATACCAAATCAATTGCATATCAAGATATTCAGAACAAAACTTTCCCACCAGCACTCGTGTAAATTTGAAAACATGTGCCGAAAAGTAAGCTGGAAAACATAAAAATAAATAGTATTAGTGGGTAACACAAGGGAAAAACATAGGGGAACAAAGACAAAAGTCCAACCTCCAATAACTCAAAATCAATCAAAAGCATCCACATAAGTGGTTGATTCCTGATCAAATTTGCTTTTCTCCACCATCCAATGATGTAAGCCAAGAAAAACGTGTCAATCACTTTGTCCTGAAAACTAGTTAGAAAGTATAAGCATTTAGATGAATGTGAAAGTTATGCCTACCAAATGAGAAGCGGATGAAAAGACGGCTTTGTTTAAAATATAATAAAAAGGTGTTGATGAAAATACACAAATTTCTTTTAACAGCTTTGTTTATTGGGTGATCAGGCACATAGATGTGGATATAAGCATGTATGCTCTCACAAAGTTCTGCGACATGGGCAAACTTAATAAGAAGGTAATTTACAAATGGTGAATAGATAGCAATAAAATCTGACTCTCTGAGAACATGCATGTTACCTATTCCAAGATAAGGGAGGCGAAACTTCTTAAACTGTCTAGCATCATCACGTTTCTGGGTGGAATAATTGTCATAACTATTAGATTTTGCTCACTAAAACCAGAAAGAGATAATCAAATGCATACAGAAAGGGTATTGTGAGAGAAGCATTAAAAAGTGAATTTGGAAGAGCAAAAAGCTAACGAAATGACGGCCATCCCGTGAACTAAGCAGGATTAGAACCCCACATTAAAAAAAGAAAAAACTATTTACTTCACAATAAACTGTCAGAAAGAGATTCATACGGTAGAGGGAGGATGAGACTGATCCAGTCCGATAAGAACATCATGAAGTTTCTCTTCAACCACCCTCAACATTCGACTTATTGGATGCTTTTCACGGGTTCTTTTCCGCTCGATCTGCGTAATCAACACACTGAACCCATAAATCTGGATTTTTGTTACTTTTTGTTTAGGGTCTCTGTGGAGTTTGAGAGAAGCGCCAGAAGGCCGTCTGAGATTTATAGCGTTAAGTTGAGAGGAGTTGAAGAGAAATTTCTTGCATGTTGAATACGTTTGGCTATACATACCAAATATGAGAAAAACCGAACCAGGTTACTATAAATGCTTACTTTGGGAGGAGGAAGCTGAAAGAACGTGATCATGATGTGGCTTGTGGTTATAGTTATGAGAGTTGACAGCACAAACTCATATTCTAAGTGGTTGATTAAATTTGCTAATGTGGATAGCCTCAATGCTCTACTTCAAGAACATTTAGGTGATGATTGTTTGAAGTAGTTTTTGGTTTTTAGTTTTTAGATTTTGGCTTTTTGATTTTCAACTTTTAGTTTTAGTTTTTAGATTTTGGTTTTTGGTTTTGCTGTGGTTTTTAGATTTGTCGAAAATAACCAACACACAAATTTTAATATAGTACAAAATATAAATAAAAGATTAAGATGTTACAATTAAAAATATATTAATATTTTTAATAAAAAATATACTTACATGTTTTAATTTTTAATATTATACTAATAATATCTATAAATTATAAAAATAAAATTTGAACCAATTATGAAATTTCTTATATAAATTATTTTATTTTTAAATTTGAATAGCTATTTTTACTTTTCTAGATAATATAATATATTGCTTTAATAAAACATATTATGTGTTTTTATAATTAGTTATTATTTGATGTGTCTATAATTATTGCAATTATTCATTAATTTTATTTTTTAAAATAATAACTTATTATTTAAACTCAATTAATATTATATATAAATATCTTCATTTATTTTATAGATATGAAATACAGATAAATTATTTTACAATATTTTTTGAATGATATTTCTTGTACAAAAACTTGCATGAAATTTTATATTTATAAAAATATTATTACTGATTATTAATTAATTAAAATGAAATACTATCTATAGAAATAAACAAAATTCGTTTTTTCCTATAAAAGACTTATAGAAGTTGGTTTTTTGGCTTTTCTTCATAAATTGGTTAAATTTTTCAAAAACTAAGTTTTCTAAATTTTAGAGAATTTATTTATCCAAAAGCTTAATTGGCATTTCAAATGGTTTTGACAAAAACAAACACTAAAAACTAAAATTTGATTGGATGAAAAATGGTTTTTGCAAAAACAAAAACCAAAGCAAAAACCAGAAACAATCTTCACCTTAATATTGTAAGAGGATTGATAATTTTAAAGGCTGTAGGTAAAAGTTAAAACTAAAATCAGCCCATTCAACCAATCACCACCATGAACTCTGTTGTACCCATATATTTACAAGGTGTTTTCTAGCACCATGTGCAGTAAAAAAACTTTAAAATATTTTTAATATATAAATATAAATTATATTTATTTTTCTAATTAATATTGTAAAAAAAATTCTTATCAATATTTTAATATAAATTTGATTTAAATAAACACTAAAATTAAGATAAAAATAATTTCGTTTATTTTAAATTATATTTAAGAATATGCATGTATATATTTAAAATTACAATCTTAAGTAGATTTTGCTATCTATTTATTTTAATTAAGTATATTAAATAAATATGTAAAAATTTCATAAGTGTCAAAATTTAAATTAAACAATATTTAGAAAAATTGTAGATATATATAAGAAACTAATGATTTTACGATTTAATTTGATTTTACGATTTAATTTTTATAACTTTCTGAAAAATGTATACATTTTTGAAAATTTTATAATTGAAATGATATTTCGAAATTTGAAATACCATAGTTGAATATATTTATTTTAATGATGATTTATGAGTTATTACCATATTCTAAAAAAACTAAAAATGTAAATCTACAATAAATGTAATATATGAGTTATTACCATATTTTAAAAAGTTTACCATAAATATAAATTAAAATTTAATATAATTTTCCATGTCATATTAATTTATAAGACATATCATCAATTTTAGTAGTAATGTCATATTATTTTTGTGAGAATGGTTGTAAAGAAGACATATAGAAAAATCACTTCTCAAATATAGTCTAAGGATAAAAATCTAAAAATGTAAATCGACAATAAATGTAATATATGAATTCTTATCATATTTTAAAAAATTTACCAAAAATATAAATTAACATTAAATATAATTTTTCAATGTCATATTAATTTATAAGACATGTTATCAATTTTAGTAGCCGTGTCATATTATTTTTGTGAGAATGATTGTAGAGAAGACATGTGGCAAAATCACTTCTCAAATATAGTCTAGAGGGATTTATATATATCATTTGTAAAAATAAATTACTTGATTTTCAATCCCAAAAGCATTTGTTTTTCTTCTCTTTCAAATATTGTAAGATCTACAACAACAATTTGTTCTCGTAATCTTCTTCACTTCCCAAAATGCTTTTGGCCAGTAACAGGTTTTTTCGATTTGGTACGAAGCAGATTACTAATTTTGTAAATCGTGCTCGCTAATATTTGTAAATTGGGTTGGCTGACCAGAACCGGTGGACGTACCGGTTTGTGGTGAAATGAAGCTTAATAATTGGTTTTGCAACATCAGGTCGTCTATTAATGGTACCATCACTTGTCACGTAAAATAACAACAAAAATCGATAGATGGTAGGCCTAGTGCCAATAATCTCAACGGGTAAATTTAAAGGAAATAAACTTAATTGTCTAGAAATATGAATGGTAAGCCTATTAGAGTATTAGAGGCTGCCACAGTAATTAACTACTGAGTAGGTAAGTCTTAGGTTTCCAAATACATAATGCTTTCAAAACCATCCCAATAATAATTAGGAAGAAGCAAAGACTGGACTTGAGAAGGGTGCCTCGGTAAATTGTTTGATAGAAACCCTTGTCCGAACGTACAAGTCTCCAGATCGCAAATCAAATTCAATGAGACAACTGAGCCATGCTGAATGAAGCACCTAATCTTACCTTCATGACTGGTACCTTGAACGAACAAGTCACCCATGAAGTTAGTAAAATAGAGGTCTGAGATAGGTAGAGAAAAAATCTTCTTAGTCCACAATTGATGATCGTCTTCAAAAACCCACAGATCCATCCTATCTTGCCTCTCGAGACATGAGTAGTCAAAGACAGCAAGTTTTCCTCTATAGTTCATTAGATTAGTGGCACGCGTGTCCCAGACGATGCCAGCTTCAACAGGTAATTTAATCAAAATGAACGTCTCGGAAGTCATGTCAAAACTCACTACAACACATGTTTTATCAGCCGCCCAGGCCCCATAATACAAATGGCGGTCGATAGAGATACCTTGAGAGTAAGGACGATGAGGTGGGAAGCTTTGGGTGATTCTCCTCCAAGAAGCTCCAGGGCCAAGCACCAAAACGTGATGGTCGGATCTCACAACTCGCTCTTGTGCCATCTCCCAAGTTAGGCTAATCACTTTGTATTCCTCCTGAATAGGATCATATCCAAAGTGGTTCCACATATTGGAATCATCTCCCGATAGAACTAATGGCAACTCCACTTGCTGCTTGGTTGTGAGGTTACAGATCCGTACTCTTGTCCCGATTCTGGAACACATCAATCCCCCAAGAGCGTTCACCAAGCACCCTCCCCCCATTCCATGTATTGTCACGTGTCCTCCCATTCCTGGTATGGTCACGTGGTCGAATCGGTAGACTTTTATAGGATCTTTCTCAGACAATATTGAGTACAATTCGTAGTTGCCTTGAGCATCTTGTTCCACTAAATACAAACGACGTTCACGTAGGTGCGATGGAGTTTTAAGGAAAAGATTAGCAAAATAAGGAGATGAGATCATGGAATACCAAAGCCTTGACATGCACTTGAGCCTCATCAATAAATTTGCCGGCAATCTCGCCAAGATCTGCATCAGCACATCCCGAGGAAGCTCCGGGATGACAACGGCAACGGGTTTCGAATCAGGCTTGGAAAGGGCTCTTATATTCCGTTTGGCCTTTGATCTTTTCATCTTCTTCTTCCCCAAACCTTTCTCCGCAGCTATTCGGAAAGACAATCTCACCATAGCTTTGTAGATAGATCTGTTTCCCAACTACTCTGTCGGCTCTGTTTTCTTTTTTACTTGTGAGTCAACCCTACGGAAAGTAGATAGCTTATAGATAGATGTACTTTATACAAAAACAGAACTGGTCAACTAAAGGACTATTTCCATTTTATGGATTTTTTTTTTTTTTTGTAAAAAATCATATTTACGAGATAATTTGAAAAGTATCAATATTTATAGTTTAGAATGTAATAAGATATTTTTATCCAAATTTTAATTACAAAACTGCATATTTCAATAATTAAATAGATATTTCAAAATCACATTATTATGATTATTCATGTTTAAGATAAATATGTACTTAACATATAAAATATATTATTTACTATTTAATCTTTTAAAACTGTATTGATAAATACCAAACATCGTCATAAATTAATTTTATAAAAGATTGCTACAATTAAGTTTGTTGAGTTTATTTGTTCTTCTAAACTACAAAAATAACATAGGTTTGTAATGTCTCAATGATTAATCGAATGTACTTTGAATCATATGCTGATCTTGTCTTCATCACTGAAGTAAGATATCTTGCCTACAAATGTTGAATCCTGAGAGCTAGGACCACCGGCTCTACCATCACCAGTGATCTATGAATCCGTTTAAGCTCCTTGGCTACATCAATCATCTTTGGTCTCTTCTCCACACTCCTCTCGCAGCATCTGAAGGTAAGCTCAACAAACTTGTCCACCTGAAATCTTTCAGCCTCCACAATATCTCTCACTCCAACTCGGTATATGGTCTCAATAAACTCTCCTTTCTCTTGCAACCCTCTTACATAGCTACGTATATCGATGAAGCGCACATCAGACCGAGGAGCCATGCCATGTCTTCCAATCAGGAGAACCATCATAAAGATTCCAAAGCTATAAACATCAGCATACTCTGTAACAATACTCGTATGTAGATAAGAAGGATCTAAATATCCGGGCCATCCCATCACTTGATCTTCCATTTGAGACTTCCCCTCAGGTAGAGTTAGAGCAAGGGAGAAATCAGACAGCTTAGCTGTCCAGTTATTGTCCAAGAAAACATTCATGGGAGTTATGTTTCTGTGTACAATGATCCTAGGGAACTCTGTGTGTAGATAAGTAACCGCATTGGCTATCTCCTTAGCCACCTTTAGTCTTACATCCCAAGGTAAGAACTCTGTATCTTTAGAACCTATACCTCCTTGGTGTCCTAAAGCTCCGTTCTCTGCGTTTTCAAACACCAGAACTGGACAAGGGAACTCGAGACAGCATCCCAACAGCTTCAGGAAGTTGATGTGATTGGTTACACGAGCAGATATGACAATGTCGTTGTAGACAGCTCCAATTCCATCTCCATCCCCTCTGACTTTTTCCTCAGGATACATCTTGATCATGTAAGATCTATCTTCAATGCTACCAGTGAACCAAGTGTAGTAAAGGTCACTCGTTACATAGCGGCTTGGATCAAAGCCATTTGTGGCCTTGAGGATCTGATCAGAAGAGAAGCTTCGGATAGGATTGGTTTTACCGTTGCATCCAGCAATGAGCTCTTTGAGAAAAGTGCTTCCGTTGTCCAAGAACCATTGTTTCCTCCTCTCTTTTCCCTTGTTTCTCCAGAACTTCATGGTCTTCTTCAGATCAATAAAATGTTAATGGCAGTCAAAGTTGCCGTCTGGTGAAGATAATGTTGAATCTGAGGCCATTAACGTTTCAGAAAGTCAACTTTTATTAGTCAACAAGTTTGAAAACTCGCTCTTCTACACATGGGAGTCTGAATGACGTCAACTCAAGCAGGTTCTAGAAACTATGCTTCCTGCTTTGAGAACCTAAAGTTAGATTACTCATATAACCTTCTTTAAGTCTTTTCTTAATCAAAATGAAGTTTTTGCACCAAACATATTACTGTCAAAGGCAAGTAATCAGGAATAGACAACCTTGGTATGAGCATAATCTCAATCTTAAATAATCCAACCATCCTCGAGTGATCCTTGTTCTATTATTAGCTTATCTATTTTGCCACCAAG
This sequence comes from Raphanus sativus, assembly GCF_000801105.2. Classification (NCBI taxonomy): domain Eukaryota; kingdom Viridiplantae; phylum Streptophyta; class Magnoliopsida; order Brassicales; family Brassicaceae; genus Raphanus; species Raphanus sativus. The sequence continues at coordinate 38,668,565 of NC_079516.1, read as the reverse complement.
ATCATCTTTGTTCTATCTTTATTCCTCTTCTCGCAGCATCTCAGCATGTCGTTCGAACCACTCCCGAATTCAACAGTTTCTCCTCTCTCATATATATGCAGATCCTTCACATATTCAAGAATGGTAAAATCTGACCGGCCATTTGATTCAAACCAAGTTTGGTAATGTTGAGTTTCTTCAAGCCTTAGGTGTCGACTCCCTTGACTCTAGAAACGTAAACAACCAAGAACAAGTGACTTCGTTTGACTCTGGAACTCAAAACGATGATAAAGAAACAGATAAACACGAAAACAGAGCAAAAACAGAAAAATAAGGAGCACACAAGACAACTTTATCCGGTTCACTCCTGTTAACTAGGGTAGCGTCTGGCCGAGTCGGTAATCAGGAATCCACTAGTTTTAATGTAGTGTTTACAGAATGCAAGACAAAAATATCATAATTCCTAGACTGAATAGAATCACATGAATATTTTATCTGAAATAATAAAATCTATCCAAGTTATCTGATATTTTTATCCAAAAAATTCAAATATGATTTTTTACCCAAATTATTTAAAATTATTCAAAAATAGATATCTAACCAAAACAAAAATGAACTCTAAATTTTATCGTGTTTCTAACATTGCTATCAAAACCATATTGAAAACAAAAATAATCAAACTAAAATAAAACTCAAATTCATAAATAACCAAACGGACATATATCCTTTCAACTAAAAAACCGAAAACCACAATCAAACCAAAACTAAACCAAAAACAAAACAAAAATGATCTGGAACCAAATCGAAAACCGGACACACATGCATAAAATATTAGTGAACAAACAGATAGATTAATAAACTTGTAAACAAAAAATAATTTTGCGTTTTCGAAGCATAAATCAAAATCTAGTTAATATTAATATCTGTTATTTACAGGTGAAGCCAATGTTCATTTTATCATCGGCAACGTAAAAATCATCAAAATCTTTGGAAACAAGATAATAGTCAAGTCTAATGGATGAGTTCTAGTAAAAAAATGCCAATGCAATTCATAAGACATTTTTTAAGAAAACTCAAATAAAATCAACATGTTAACATTTGCTGTCTATATATTCCGTATATTCCGAAGGACAAAACTTGGATTCATCCTCTGTGGTGAACTCTCTAATTCATTTCAACCCTCTACACCAATTAAAATGTCATATAGGATTAGCGAAAAAGAAAATAACTTTTTCTTTTTAAAAAAGAAACGAAAACAGGTGAAACAAAAATAAAAGCGTCGTCTCTTTCTTTTTCTTCCTCTAGAAAAGATATGAAGTTTCGTTTGTCAAAAGCTTTTGAGTCTCCAATTGTGTGTTTTTAAATACAATTATATACCTAAATATTCTAAACCCAAATTATAAATCCTATATCCAAACTCGATACGTCTAAATAGGATTTGGGTTTATGATCTACGATTGAGGTTTAGGGTTTAGAGTTTAGAAACTCATATCATCATCTTCTTCATCTTTAATGGACTTTATTTTATAGACACAAATTACTCTATCTTATAAAAGAACATGGTTTGATTTGATTTCGAGAAGATAAAGTCGAAATTGGATTTAAAATCATAGAATTGGAGGCTTAAACTTGACAAACAAAACTTCATATCTTCTTACTGGGGGATGAAGAAGAAGAAGGAGACGTTCTCTTCCATTGTTAAGAGCGACACCTTTTTTCACTTGTTTTCCTTTTTTAAAAAAAAATTATTTCATTTTTTACTAATTTTACAGGTAACTTTAATTGGTGTAGAGAATTGAGGTGAAGTAGAAAATTTACCATAGGAGTGAACAAAAGTTTTGTTCTATTCTGAACTTAATTTTGGTATTCTCGCAAACTTATTATACACAATCTTATTATAGTTTAGAAATGGCCAAAATAAAGTTACATACATCATTTAAACAACCAAAATCAGTACTATGTCATCTCCACTTTTATACTGTATGTCTGAAAATTGTAAAATTAAAAAAAAATAATGAAAGATTTCCGATGTAATGCTTAATTTGGCCGTTACTTGGGTTAAAAGTAGATGGTAATTATTTCCTAAAACAGAAAGTAAAAGGTTAGAGTAATTTATTTAATTTTTATTTTATAAGCCAATGAAAAAAAAAATTAACCAATAAGCCAATGAAAAAATTGCGTGAAAAAGGGAAAAAGTACAATTCTCTTTTTTCTCGTTTTCTTTTTTTTTTGTTCAGCAAAGTACAATTCTCTCTGAGTTCTGTTTTTCTATATATATAACGTACACTAGATTTTGACCCGCGCTTTCAAAGCGCGGATTTATGTTTGGTGAAAATTTTATATAATCACATTTATATAACCCGTCTTGTATATGCATTTATATAACCCGTCTCATATATGTGTTTTATATCCGGGTTTATGTTCGGTTAAAACTATATTGTACATGTATTTTTAGGTTTTTAATTTTGAATTAGATATTTTAAATATAAATCAATATAACAGTTTTATAGTTTTGATCGGTGTTTTGAAACCCGACTCGGACCTGCGGTTGAACGAATTACCGGTTTGTAACCCGGTATTTTTAATATTGTGATTTTTTCTAATGATAAGACAAATTCGGTGATCATAAGCTGGAAATTTGTTTAAAATATATTTATATTTTTCAAAATCATTCTAAATGATAATGATTGTTGTCAAAATTAATAATTTTAGAATTAAAAAACCGGTGGTTAATAACAGTATCAAACATGGAAATAATCGATACAGTATCAAACAAAGAAATAATCGCAGGCCGAAATTAAATTAGGAAACCGGTGATTAATGACAAACCAAAAAATAATTAAGAAGAAACTGGCGCAGAATGTCCAGAATACCATTAATGAATACAAAGGAAAGGTTCTTCGGTAGGGGTAAAAAGAGTAAAAATCCAAAATATGCTTGTACTTTAATAGTATAGATATGTTTGTTAAGAAAAAAGGGTACATATGTTGTTGGATCATATAAAAGCCCAATGGCTTTATATATAAATGTGAATAAATAATGACTTGGGCTAGATGTCATTTAGCCCACAAGATAAGTTAATTATGTATGTGAAAGTTGTCCCACATCGGGGAAACATGGGAGAGAAAAGCAACATATATATGTTCTCTTACTATGAGAGCTTAAACAGCTTGGAGAGAGAGGAAGGCCGGCCGGCGCGGTTGTGGGTGCAGTTTATCCTCTTGAGATATTTAAACGAGATAAGAACAGGAAGAACGAGTCTTGGGGAATAAGTTTTCGAAACTCAACTTCCCTCGATCTCCTTCCCTCGATCTCCGCGAGATTTCCGTCCACGTGCAGAGACTGTTGCGGAAAGTGGCTCGCTTCCGTCTCTTTAAATAGTGGTCTCTCCTCTCTCATTTTTCACTGACTTTTCACATCAATATCACAGCAAAAAATCCCTTAGCGTAAGTCTTTAGTTTCGAGAGTGTTTCGTAGCTTTTATAGTTCGATAGGGTGTTCACGAGTGAAGCGTGAATCGTCGCCATGGTTTTATCCTGCGACTCTATATTCGTACAGTCTCGTCTCACTACGGAGCGAATATAAAGAGTTAATGAAAGATATATCATATCTCGACTCCATGATAGGTTTCTTATCGGGTTTCATTTCGTCTATTCAATCGTTTCTTTCCTTAACTTCTCGCTTTTATTATATCGTTTATTTGATTCGGTTTTCCGGCTTCTACATATGTTATGTTCAACTCCTAGGGTTGATTGACAAAAAAATACAGCTATGGTGGGGTTATCTTTCCGTATTGCTGTGGTGAAAGGTTTGAGGAAGAAGAAGAAGATGAAAAGATCCAACGTCAAACGAAACAGAAGAATACTTTCCAAGCCCGACTCAAAACCCGTAGCCGTTGACCTGCCGGAGCTCCCTCTAGGCTATGGTATTCCATGATCTCATCTCGTTATTTTGCTAATCTTTTCCGTAAAGTTCCATCGCTGCTACATGAACGGCGTCTGTTCATGTACTTAGTGGACAAGGATGGCCACGGCGACTATGCTCTGCTCTCAACATTTCCTAGGAACTTGAAGGCGAAAGTCTTTGAACTCGATGAATATGTGACCATACCAGGAATGGGAGGCTGCTTGGTGAACGTTCTTGAGGGATTGATGTGTTGCAGAATTGGGAGAAGTGTGAGGATCTGTAACCTCACCACCAAGCAGCACGTGGAGTTGCCAGTAGTTGTATCGAACATTTTGGGAGATAATTCCAATATGTGGAACCACTTTGGATATGATCCTATTCAGGAGGAATACAAAGTGATTAGCCTAATTTGGGAGATGGCACAAGAGAGAGTCGTGAGATCCGAGTATCACGTTTTGGTGCTTGGCCCTGGAGCTTCTTGGAGGAGAATCACCCAAAGCGTCCCTCCGCATTGTCCTTGCTCGCAAGGTGTCTCCATTGACAGGTGTTTGTATTATGGTGCATGGACTGGTGAGAATACATTTGTGGTTGTGTGTTTTAACATGAGCTCAGAGAAGTTCAATTTGATCAAATTACCCCTTCATGCTGCTGGCACCAATCTAATGAACTATAGAGGAAAACTTGCTGTCTTCGACTACTCCCCCAATCTGGCGAGTGATCAGCGTTTGGACATGTGGGTTTTGGAGGATGACAGTCAATGGTCGAACAAGAAGACTTTTGCTTTGCCTATTTCAAACATTGATGTTATCATCCCGGGTGAGTTGTCCGTGCAGGGTACTAGTCGTGAGGGTACGGTTAGAGTCTTCTCTAAGACTGGTTACTCTTCATTGCATGCCCTTTGCGATCTATATACTGGTAAGAAGAGAGAATGGGTTGCATTGCCCAAATTGCGGGAGCGCCTCCCTTTTGAGACTGACTCTTTGCATACGACTTATTGGGATGATTTTGGGAGCATTATGTATTTGGAAACCTGAGTTACTTCTGTTTATTGGCAAACCCTTTATAAAAATAATTATATTTATGCCTTCATATATGTCTATCTTAACATCTCAAGCGTGTAAGAACTTGTGTCTTCCTGTAAGCACTTACATGTCTTGATTGTGGACGTTCTTGGTTTGTATGTATTACAATTTCACTGTAGGATTTTGAAGTGCGGTTTGAGTCTTTCATGTATTGGATTTGGATCGCAAGTGGCAATTTGATATCTTACATAATGTTTTTATCAAAATTTTATAAGCTTATGTCTCTCTTTTTTCTGAACGAAATGTATGGAACTTAGCAAATCAGCTTGCAAATCGGCAATTTCAGACTATTAATTTTTATTGGCTTGGTGGGTTAGTTCTTATTTGTGTCAGAAAGAAATGTTAAGTTTCCAAATGCTTGATAGACAATCAAGTGACGAAAGTTCAAGATGGGACGGGGTCTTCTTTTTGGCTTGTAAGTTAAAGAATATATCCTTAATCGAGATGAGATATTAATTGCGTTACGTGATCTGCTTTTTGACTTGATGAAACCTCTTCACTTTCTCCGTTAGGTCTTCTAAGAAGTGTGGCTCCCTGTGTGATGTACTAGGTTGCACGGGTACGTCACTTGGGTGCCGTCTCGCGTACCGGGTTCGCCGAGGGGACGGGGACGTCTCGGAAACGCCTGGGAAACGTCCCCAACACATATGCCGTGAACCCGGGACGGCAAGACTAACCGGGGACGGGTTTAGTCTGAAACCGGAGACGTCTCGGGAACGTTTCTCTCGAAACAGAGACGTATCCGTTTGACTTTTGGTGTGACGATGTGTAAAAGTTTAACCATTCCATATTTATTTTAATTGTTTTATTCTATTAATTCTGAAAAAGTTAAAAGATGCACTAAAGAAAGTTGTTTATCAATAAACAACACGTGAGAAGTTCTTGTTTCTTTCTGATTTTAGTGTTTTGGTGTTTAGGTTTGAAGTTTGATTCGGTTTGAATTATATTTCATTAATACAGTTATCTGATTTTTTCTGTATACGAATATATGTGATTTCTTGTGTTGCTGATTTTACTTGTTGTATCATGTTTTTCTGTGATTTCAGATTAAGAAGGTGAACTCTCAAACTGTAAATGTCATAACTTATAGATATTTATATATTTTCCTATATTTTGGTTGCCGTTTCTATGTCGTATCCGTATCTAAAATTTTTAAGTTTGCCGTTTCCCGTCCCCGTTCCCGTCCCCGTTTCATGTACCCGTTCCCGTCCCAGGGCTGCTTAGGTGATGTATCATGTATGTAAATAGTACATGGAGCCTTGGTGGGTCTGCTGTTGATTCAGACAACACTCATAATCACATGAAGCAACCTTGTCATTCCTGATCTGCACGTACCAGTCAGTTCTGGAACAACGATGATCATCAAACAAACGAGCTAGTTGAACGCAGTACAAGAATGCCTCTCTTCATCCCTTCTTTGCTAAACGAAAAGACAGGTAAACCAAACTGGAAAGTTGTTTTGTCTAACATGAACTGGTCGTTGTAATGAGAAGTAGCTGGTCACACTCTTTTGAGGCTATGTTGTGAAGTTAGATACATAGAATAGGAGCAATACTATTTTAGACAAGTATATGTAACATAGCGAATAAGGTCAACTTATTAGAAGAGTGATGTTTGGATGCTTTTGTTGGAATCTATGGTTATGAATTATGATTTATAGTTTACAAGTTTAAGGATGCTGCATATTAGAGTTCAGAATATTAGAATCCATTTTTAAAAAACATCCAAACATCATCACTCTTCTAATAAGTCACTGTTTGACCTGTCGAATCCCACAGATTAATAATTAGTTTATCATTAACGGGGTCTAATAACTGTGTAACTAACATATGTTCTGTGTTATCAAAGAGTAGGCTTCTAATAAACCAAATCTATCGGCACTACATTGCTGCAAAGAGTGGGGTTCGTCACTACATTGCTGCAAAGAGTGGGGTTTGTTTTAGATATAATCAATCTGCTTGAATTATATTTCTGGTGTATTTATTATGCAGGTATATATGTTAGTGTTGTCTTCCACAAGCTTGTATGTTTAACGCTATGAACATGTGAGACAGAGTGGTTGAATCTACTTATGTGTCTCCTCAAAAGATTCACCTATTGAACAGGTACTGTATATCTTGAAGCCAAACTATTCAGCTTCTTTGATCAGGTTCTTTTCCAGTATGGTGACATAAATGTTCTGTTCTACATCTCAGTACCATCCCATTCGACTTTGTGAACAGCTCCCCTACTGGAATGAACCGAGCTTAGTGCCCGAATGTGTGTTATCGAGTCTTGAAACTTTGGAATGGATAAAATACGAAGGAAGATAAGAAGAGGAAGAAGCAGTAGCATTGGTTATGAGTGGGAAGAAGCAGTAGCATTCGTTATGAGTGGGGAGTTACTTGGATTTGCTTTTTCGCAAAATCTGTATTGCACTAAGAAAAATACTTAGTCTCTTACACATGAAAATTGATATATAAATCAATACAAGTACACTGCTCACGAATGATCTAGCTGTGTATGTTCTCTTTTTTTTTCAAACTCTTGGTATTCAATCAAAAGTATCCTTACAATTCTCGACCAAACAGACCAGCAACTGAAACTCAAAGAAAAAGACACCAGTAGGCATATAGACTACTAATCCCATAGACATGTGGATAAGAAATAAATTCTAAAACCTAAAAAAAGTTATGAGATTGTGGGAGTGAGAGAGTTCGACTAACAAACCAAGAAGAACATAGTTGTTTTTGGACCTCTCTCACTGTGATGAGAGTCCACCTCTCCATCACAAAGAAAAAACTATGCTTCACAATACAGCAAGTCAAAGACCTATATAATCTACTCCCTCTGTTTTTTTTAAGATACATATTCTAGACTTTTCACATATATTAAGAAATCACATTAAAAATGCATTGATTTTTGTGAATAACAATTTTCCATAATTTTTAACCAATAAAAATCCAATAAACACAATTAATTTTCTTGAAGTTAACAGATTTTCATTAAATAATACATTGAAAAAGTAAAAAATGTATCTTTTTAAAACAATTTTTTTTCCTAGAACATGAATCTTTAAAAAACAAAGGGAGTATTAAAATAGAAGTACGTATAAAATAAAATAACCATAAAATTTATCACTTATTTACAAGTTTATGCCACTAGAATATTTAATAACTCTACTTTAAGTAAGTTATGTCTCTTCTAATTTATTAAATCATTTCCTAATTCGATTTTAAACCAAAACAGATTTGGCAACAATAATTTTACAAGACACAATTTTCCTAAATATAGACATTCTTTATTTTGCATTGTTCTAAACACTCATCAATTTTATTATGGCCAAAATCATTACACTCGCACGGTCATAACTTTAACCTAATGGACTCTTTATTATTCATTTATCTTATTATGGCCACCCGACCAAAATCACCACTATCATTTCATATATATTTTTTTAGGATTTTATTATCTTCTCAAGATAATGATTTAAGAATACATATTTACATATTTTTTACAAACTTTTTTTTTTCAAAAGTTAGGAAAAGAAATTTCACTTTACTAATATATATTTGTAATACTAAATTGGTTAAATTTAGTACAAATTATTATTTACTAAATAACATACATTTCAATATAATATATTTATTTTAAGAAAATGTGATACAAAAGCCATTAGAAACACAAAATTAAATGATCTCATTTAAATTATACTATATGTTTTTGTAAATAATATATACCCAATTAATTATATGGTGACACATCTCCAATATAAAAAACTTAAAATGAAAAAAGAAATATAATTTATAAAATAAAACAAAAATCAAATATCTGCGCAATTACGCGGACCAAGCTCTAGTTGATCTTCATAAAACTTCTGAATGCAGCAAAGTCGGATAACCAATTAATCTTTATATTTACTATACATAATTTAATCTATACTATAAAAAAATAGAAAGCCCTTCTTTTAGGTGTTATTCTATTTCAACATTATTTACAATTTTCTGTCACTGCTATTTAATTTTAAACATATGTTATGAAAAGTTGTATTATCATTTAAGGAATATTCCCTAATAATATGTGATCCTTTTATTATTTGATTTAAAAATACGTTTGTTATTTTTACAACAGGAAATCTGAAACAAGAAAATATATCATTTTCAAATATTTTTATGACCACCATAATAGGAAAACTATTCACTCGATGAGATTTTGGGAATGATGATAGAAAAATGTTTTTTGCATATACTTACAAGTTACAACTTCATAACAAAACCATATCATACGTCAACATTTTTTAATTCGATGACTGCTTTTGAATTCAAAATGGGTTGACTTCAATTGATGTTTGTTTTGAAAACGTTTAATGTAAGCATTTAAATATGTTATTAATTTAAACATATAATCTGATACATAAGCAAATATATGAAAAAAATATTTAATTATATTATTTGACTAAGTTATAAAATAAAAATATATTTAAATAGTGCATATTTTTATTGCAATATCTAAACATATATCTTAACAAATTTATATTACTTTCGAATAAAAACTTAAATTATGTGTTTCGCCTCAACATTACTCGAATATGTATTTTAACCATATTTATTTTCTATCACCACAAAATACGATTTAAAATAACTATAAAATTTTTTAAAAAATTTAATAAATATAAATATATTTAAAACATGTGGAAACAGTTTTTATAATTCAAAATTTTAATGCAAGGAAGACATATATTATTTACAAAATCACTTTTCACATAAAATATATGATCAAAATATTTTGTTATTTATTATATGTATAAAACAGAATTTTTTATTAAACCAAGATTTATAGATTTTTATAACATACATCTTGAAACTTAATAAAGAACAAATAAAATAGAAATTACTATAGATCTAAATGTGTTATAGTATCTACCATAACTGATTCATGAATATATGGCACCATATCTATATTTATTACGACACACTAATTTTCAAATAAAATCAATAGTTTATTTGTTGGAATTTTCAGTTAAAAAGTATTGTCTGCGAAAGTCTTAACCTATTAATCATATAACTAAATATTTTTACATGCGCACACATACATTTTTTTACGAATACTTATTAGTTCAAGTTTTATTAATTCTCAAATCATCAAGATAAGTTATTATTAATATTTAAAAAAAAAATAAAAAAACAAATTATTTATATATGACAAAATTTTGCATTAAAATATAAATATTTATTATTGTGTTGCAATTTAAAAAAAATTCACATACTAGAAAGTTTTTAGAAAATACCTTTATATAAATTTTTTGCTAGATTAATATTTAATTATCAACTTTTTATATCTTAATTTTTAAATTTTATGATATAAAATCTTATTTACATATAACAACACATTATATATAAGAATTATCTTAGTTTCTCAAATATTTTTTATTTTGAAAATTTATTACATTAGTTTATAATAATTCATTTTTCATTTTATAATAAACTATAAAGAAAAATTTATTAAGGGTATCATTAACTTTAACCACTCTAAGTTTTAATATGAGGGTTCAAATGAAAAAATATCATTTCACAAATAATAGTACATATCATATGAATAAAATTGATACATCGATATTAACGGGTCAACGGGTCGACCGTAGTTAACCGCGGATCAGTAAATTAATAAATAGTATTAGAAAGTTATATATAAAATATAATATTATTTATTATTGTAAACCATATGATATTATAAAAATTATTTTTATTTATAAAGTATAATTTGATATTTAAAATACTTTACGTTTAATTTTTTTAATCTTAATACCAAACTAGATAATTTGGCCAAAAGTTAAGATAATAAAATTACAATCAATTAACTTTTAAATCTAAAATAAATAAAAATACAAAATTATCATAGAAAATTAGATTTTGATATGCGCTTTGAAAGCACTCAATTATTTTTATCCACAAATTTACTAACTCGACTCTTTGTTCACTGATATGTTTATCAGGTATGCGCGTTAGTTTTTTTATTATGTTCTAAATTGTTATTTTTGTTTTAGGTTTGGTTCTGATAATAATGTTAGGAACTTGATAAAATTTGAGTTCAACTCGATTTTGGTTTGATTTTTTTTTTAGATAATTTCGTGTAGAAATATTTTTTTAGATTTGTTGGATAAAAGATTGGATAAATCGATATTTATATGTTTTTGGTCATAAGTATTCGAGTGATTTGCGTTTATAAAGATTTAGATAATTTTAAATATTTCATATATAGTTAATAAAGTAATATTGTTTGGCATTTGTTTCATAAATAGTATTTTTTAGAGTATTTGATAGTCATATTTCTCTTGGGTTTTTAACGGATAAAACAGCATCAGATCATATGTTAATGATGGGTTTTGAGTTTTTACTGATTTTTATCGGGTTTTCAATTAGTGAATTTTCACTAAATCTGAAGCGAATTATATGTATTACCGGATTTTTTAGTTTGACTTTGAGTCAGGGTCGGATATGGAAACACATGACATGATATGGAAACACATGTACATGAGTGGAAACACAAGTGTTTATCGAACTCAAATATTTAAGATTGAATGTTAAGTATATTGGTTATCCATTAAATAAAAAAAATTGTATTACTAAAATTATTCCGCAATTTTAAAGCGCGGATCAAAATCTAGTTATAATATTAAAATATAACTTAATATATTTAAAATTGATAAAAATAATATATTAAATTCTGTTGATATTAATATTATTTTATTATATGTTACAACAAACTATATATTATGTTTTATGACTACATTCTCCACTTGTGGGTTATTTCATAAATATGTAAATATTTAACAAGTACGATACGGGTCGAATGACAGATAATTAGTTTATATTACAATTTGAAACTTTGAAATAAAGTAAAACTAATATGAGATGGGTATATAAAGAAATATCTTATTTCCTATAATAATATTATATAAATTTAGTTTAGGTATATATACTTCAAAACAATTTTTCTAAAATACATGTGTATAAAATTTCTAAATTTTACTAAATAATTTCGTTGAAAAAATCCGCAGGTCAAAAATCTAGCTAATCACTATTTAAAAAATATATACATATGAATAAATGGTTTAAGGAGTTAAAAACAGTTATATAGATCAAAATATAAAATCTTATTACAAACCAGATATCACATCACAAAGTTTAGATACGTAGTTCAAAATATAAAATTTTATTACAACCCCGACATCACATCACAAAGTTCAGAGAATGGCCAAAAGATTTGATGATGGAAAGTGAAAGCTCTTGGTAACAAGAGCCTGATGCTCTTTGGGAGTGAGACGCTGCTCTTTTGACTTACGGAAGCCTATTATTATAATTCTTGAATGTGTATAACAATTTAGAAGTTTTGTTATTGGTGAATGCTATCTTGATATTCTAAGTGCTCAAAAATAATTAGAGGTGTTGGCTTAATCACAAAACTTCAAAACGCTTTGATTGAATATACTCTTCATGATAAAACAAATGGGCTAATCTGCTTAATTATCAAAATTTATTAGTATGAATCCAACATTTAAATAGAACAATTTTTGTACATATGACCAAATGTGTAGACATGTTCCCCACATGTTCATGAATATAATGTTTTATGCAAGAATATGAAATCATTATATCGATTTCTATAAATTGTGTTCTATTGACTATTTTATGTAGTGTATACATATAAAAATAATTAATATAAACCATTACACTTTCTATAATTTTGACAATATGTTACCATATATTATTATTTGTAATATCATTTAGATTATTTGGTAAATGGTATTAATTAGTTATAAACTTTCATTTTATTTTAGATCTAATTAAAATAATTGAAAATCTCTTAACCAATCAAATTATATAAATTTTTTTTATTATCTTTCAATGATTGACACCTAAGAAAAAAGTCACTTAAATGATTTCCCTTTTAATATATAGGATGATTTTTCATCTTCGACCTTATTAATTTTAGAACTTATTATTTATATTTATTTATTTACTAAATTTTTCTTCATGTTGTAAAACACACACCAAACTAATTGATTCACATTTATAGTACTACGTAAAATACATTTATTTCTACAAAAAAAATAAAAATTAAGTACGTAAGATATAAAATAACCAACAATACAACAAATAAGTTTTATTATTCTTCACTTGTGTTTTTAGATCTTCTTTCTTTTTTCCAATTCTAAATATAAGCATGCCAATTTTACTATAATCAATGCTATATAAACAATATGAATAGAGTATCAACTCTAGTATCATATTAATATTATGTTTATATTGTTTAATTTATATTATAATAAAAAATTCACTGAATATTATTTTAAACGATATATCATATAATTTTATTATAAATAAAGCTATAAAATTATATTAGTAGAGTATTGACTCTACTTCGTATTAGTATAGAGTGAGTATTAACTCTATTTCGTATTAGTATAGTGTTCTGGTTTTCAATTTTATATTATAAAAAACTTTTTCATTTATTAATATTATTTTAAACGATTTACTATATAATTTTATGTTTTTAAATATACAAATACTTTAATCATTTCTGAAAGTGATAACTTCACTGTACCATCAACATTTGTCAATTTTATATATGACTAGATTCGATCTCCGCGCTATGCGCGGATAAATGTTGAAATTGTTAAGTTTTAGATCATAAGTTTTGGATTTTATCTGGGATTGGAGTATTCTTTTTTTTTGTCAATTGGATTGGAGTATTCTATTTCATACAATTATTTGAAATCTGGTAGTTATTAAGTGCATGTAACCAAAAAAAAAGAGTAAAAGGGTTGCATATAGTAACGTAAATAATGTAAGAAAAATTTAAGTATACTGAAGAATAAAGTTTTTGATGTGGTTCATAATAGAAAAAATTATTATACGCCCGAGTTTATTTCATAAATTTTTATTTTATTTTAAAATATTATTTATATTTAAATATGTAATATATATTGGAAACTCTGGAAAATAAAAATTATTAAAATGAAGTTTCACATCTTAGAATTTAAAACGTAAATAATGATAAAAATACATATTACATTATTTAAAATACCATTACAGTAAATTTAGTTAAAACTCCAATAATTTAAGATTTTGATTTCTTAACTATTTTGTTCATTCGTATTGTATAATTAGTGACTAAGAGTTTAAGTTCTTCCCAACAAAATCAATCTCTCTAGAAATACACATGAAAGATAAAATTGTTGAATTTTCTTACAATTTCAAAAGTGTTGGATCTAATAATTTTATCACCTTGATAAAAGGTAAACAGTTGATTTATTGAACATTTTCAGAAATTTCATAAATGTTGTTAGAGGTAACTGGTAAGTGCTCTGAGTATTTTTACTGTTCTTTTTATTTTTACAATCATTTTGATTTATCAATTACTTTTTTAAGAAAATAATTTAAAACTACAGCCCAAAAGTTAAATTAGGAAATATATTGGTTTTGGAAATAATTTTTTAAAATATATACATTTAGTATTTTGAAAATAATTAATATAAATTTACATCAATCTAATCTAAAGTCACAGAAAAAAAAACTTACAACATACATTCTAAATCAAAATAACTAAAGTCACATCCTCTACCAATCCAACATAGATGTTACTCTACTTAAAAATGTTCCAGTAAAACTGAACCGAAATAGAAAAAATGATTTGAATTTGGTAATACCGAATAAACCGAATGGATGTTAATTTAAGGAATAACGGTATCTGAATATGGTTCGGCGTAAACCCGATAAAACCTAATAAATCGAAGAAACCAATTAAATAAAATATGTTAGTATACTACTATACATATATACGAAATTTATAATAAAATTAGTAATATATACATGAAAACACTGATTTTATTAATTCTTTTATTTTTTCTAAGTTTAAAAAAAATCTCATTTTTCATTAAATTAAATAAAACATATTTTCATTGGTACATATTTATGCTAAGATATAGTTATTTAATACTATTATGATATTAATAGTTTTCTTATTTATATTTTTAATAGTAAAAATGAAAAACAATATAAAACCAAATAAACCGAAAATCGTTAGTACATAAACCAAACTAAACCAAATTAGATATGATATTAATATGGTAGCTTATTTTTATAAACTGAAAAACCAAAAACAAAAAAAAAAAACGAACCGACATGTGGATTGAACACCGTTACTTTATCTAAATGAATGTATGTAAGCCGTGTTTGTGATTTTTTTTTTTGTTGTGGTCATTGATTTCGAAGATTTGTATGGTAGAAAGATGACGAACTTTGCTTTAGAAACCAATCACAATTAATAGGAAAAACATCAAAGGATTGACTAATCGCCAAAAGCTAAAGTGAGACAAACGTGGGTGGCCTAAATGACCAACACCTTAATTACATAGCATAAAGTTAAAGAAATGATATTAACTAAATGAAAGGTTTGAATCTTTCACATAAACATTTGAAAATGGAGTAAGAAACTCTGAACTTTTACCAGTGATTCGATTCATAACAAATCAGATAAAGTGAATACAAATACTCAAAATTTGTGTTTTTAGTTCTCCGGAATAACCCTTAAAAATGATGATGGAGGTGGTACCGCTCTAAGCTGAGTATTTTTGACCTTTGAGAAACAACCCACTACTTGTAAGGGATTGATGTCTCCAGCCACACACCTTTGAAGGAAAATTAATTTTGAATGACGTCACACCTAAGTGTTTGCCCAATACAATTATAAATTACCTTAAACCCATTCACAATGACATGTATATGTTGTGGATATCATGTTGAAAAGAAAAGAAAAAAAAGAGCTGTTGATAAGAAGAGATTGACCTTCATTATAGATAGATGTTTCTTCACTTTGCTTCACAGCCTCTACATGGACAGTGAAGACACGCTAAGAACAACCACCTGTTTTTCCAATACAAACACACAACAAAATCAACCCTCACGCTCTCTTTGTTTACATTCAAGCTCTACTTCACATTATTTACTTTCGAGCATTTTTAAACAAATAATAATTTAAAATTGTAGGTTGTTGACCATCTTCTCTCAATCACAATATGAAAAAGAAAAAAACCTCATCAACTGCTGTATATCTTCGTTCTCAAGCGTTTCATTACTTCTAGCCCTTATCTCTTCCTCTGATAAAAACACATCACCTCCTCTGTTGCCAGCATTTGACCAGTCATTAAAAGGCTGAACCAAGTGTTGGTTTTACAAAAGTCTTATCTAATGTCTCAGTATCTAAGCCAAAGTCAAATGTTTTTCATCTTTCAATCTTTTTGTTCCAGTAAAATTAAAATACATAAAAACTAAACCTGGCTTTCTCAAAATAAATGTTCTGCTGACTGGCTTTTTGCTTTTGCTTGAAGGCATCACACCATTGCAAAGAGACTGCATCGACGTTATGCTTCATGAACTTTATCTGTTGACAGCAGATTGCCAACAACAAAACACATAGAAAAATGTTGCTAGTATCTCCATTGGCGAGTAACTTACTAATCTGTGGAACTATAATAGGCTCTGTAAAAAATAAAGGGGTTAAGAGTAAATGTAACCTACCTCAATGTACCTCGCATGGTACAGCTTTAAGGGATTCCAAGTAATTCTCGAAATCTAATGTTGACATTGCCCGCAACAAATCCTCACCATTCACAGTTTTCCATTTCTCTTTCTGGCACTTGTCTCTGGCTCTGCATTAATCAGAAATTCAAAATTCGAAAATCAGAGAAAAACATAAAGACTTTCTAAGCTACAAATTAACCTAATAATCTAAATTCCAAAGAAAAAAAATTATGTGTTACAGACGCAATTAAAGAGAAGAAACAACATGCTCCCTGGTAATGAAGCTGATGTACTCGGAGACGCATTCCTGGACTGTATCTTTAGCATCTTTACCGATCATTCCGTTGGGAGGCAACGCACTCTTCATGATCCTGCTTATATTAGCTATTGGTAGGTATCAATCCTGCTCCCTAACCGAACCGAAGCTTAAATCAAAGTTTACCTTCTCATTTCCAGTCCTAACCGCCAGTTTATCAATGAGATAAGTAGTGACATCAATTTGCTTCTTTGTAACATCCTTAGATGTAAAAGTTTTGGTGAAAGTTGCTCTTATATTGTCTATGTTGTTCTGCAGTTAGAAAAAAAGAAATCTGTTGCTAAAAAAGAGAAACAGTAATAGCGTAAGCACAAGCCTAAAAAAAAATGAAAGCTGCCTACCGTAAGATTTTTGGCTTTCTCATACTTCTCCTTGTCACTCTGACCTTTTAAGGCACTGCCAGCTGCCAAAAATACATAGTTAAACTCTTTTTGATAGGATCATTCCAGAAAGCTAGCCAAGTGACGGTGTTGTGTTGTCATGCTTTACGTCTTTCCATCTGCAGTGTCACATCTCACATAGCTTAGTAATATCTTTATAAAATGTTTTTTTCTATTTTGGAGGTAAACCAAGGGGAAAAATCACAATACTTTTTACCAAGGTTTTGATTGGACATTCTGGAACAGGAACACCTTTCCCAATGTTCATGGTGATATCAGATGGATGGATACGCATACGCTTCTTTAGTTTTCCATCTGAAGACAATAGACAGGTTTTGAGAGGGAAAACAAAATAGACAATGCCTTACTCGAACCCACAACGTCAAAGTATATTGATCACAAATAGTGCCAAACGGACTCTCACGATTGTCAAATTTCATTTATAAATATTTTGGACATGTGTATGTCACTATCATTATGATAATTACAACAACAACATTGTAGCAGCAAAAAAAGGATAATTACAATCAGCATTACATGGATTCTTCTTAGCAGAAGATTTTAGTCTTCTTCTGATTCTACTGAGAATGAAGCGAGAACCGGATTTCCCACTTTTCGCATTGTTGCATGTAGTTTGTGTTCCAGGTGATGAACCAGGAACCAGTCCATTTGGTTCAGGCTTCAAGATTACAATTGTTTGTGTTTCTTTGATTCTCTGAGAATCTCCTGAAACTGGTGAAGTACCAATGTCCCGGAATGATCCTTGTTTAGAATCCAAGAACTGAGATGCATCCACAAGGCTCTTGCAGTTCTCTACCTCGCCACTGTATCAACTCACTGAACTTCTCTTCTGAATAATCATCTACTGAGTCAGCATCCCTCTGATGATCCTCTGGTTTCTTGTCTGCATGATCATTAACATCCTCACTGTTGGTTTTGCTGCATGTTCTTCTTCTCTTCTTCTCCTTGTCTTTCCTCTGCATTTAGTATCACACTTTTGCTGAGTCTCTTCCTCTTCAGTGAGGTTCTTGACACACTGCATTTCAGCTTCACTCTCATGAGACAATAAAACACAAACAATCTAAATCAGTTACTAACTCCTCACAGCAATTTTACACAATAAAAAACAAATTTGATTCTCAAATCCAGTACCTCAAAGTAGCAGTCACAGGTAAGCTGCTTCTCCACCATAGTCTCAACACCTGCATTATTACATTAACCAACAAAATGAGAATCCATTTTTTTTTGTTTCAGACACATTTTCCTAATGATGTCCCAAAAGAAAAAAAAGAAACTGAAACCTACGATTCTTTTGCTTCCACGTTTCTTATCCATCAAAAGCTTATGGATAGATCCACCATGTCTGAAATCAAACATGCTGTTCATAAACATCCAAACACATTATATCCCTTCTCTTGAATTATATATTCTGTAAATCTCTTTCTCCATTGATAATACTTCACAGTGCTCTTCTTCTCTCTGTTTTCTACACAACAATAAATATTATCATTTTTTAAAAAAGTTACCAAAACTGTGAGTACAATCAAAGAATAACATGTCTGAATCAAAACTGATTATTATTATATGATTCATTCATGCAGTGTTGATCAAAGAAAGAATAGAATATAAAAGAAAAGAAAAAGTATAAAGATTTAACCTTTTGGAATCTGAACCAATGCTTGCAAGAAGAGGAATGCCGAGATATAAAGAAGTACTACTGATAATAATAGTACTTGCCCTACTCACCTCGAGTTCTGCCTCCATTGTTAAGCAGAAAATGAATCTTATAATATTATTGTTTTTACAGAGTTCACATAAATGCGGCTTTATATAATAGTGTCTTTAATTTGTTTTGTGAATTTTACTGGTTAAACAGAACAGTATTGAACGTAAGTGTAGATTTCAAATTTATTATTAATGTAAGAGAAGTTCGAATGCATTATGGAACAGAGGAGCCTCTTAACTGCGAATGCTGTATGGAAAGTTTCAACGACACAACACTAACATTTTCAATGCATGTTGATATGATTTATAAGATCTAATTTCTGATAATGGATCAGCCGAAACCTAACCTCTCCTTCATGTGGTCCGAGAGTGACGTCTTCGAAGAACATCGATTCATAAACTTTGCCGGAAGAAACAGCGCTGCGAACGTTTGGCTTGTTCGGCATGGTAGAGGAGGCAGCGACTTTGCCCCTAGCTTTGATCGATACGCCGGAAAAGACACCGGATACGCCGGAGGAGACACACGTTTTGCTGATCGATCAACCGGATGAGACACCAGTGTTCACGATTGGTTCAATCAGATTGGGAGAGGAGATAACGGCCTTGCCGTCTTGTTTCCTCCGGAGACAGTGGATTCTCCGTTGGGATTCATCGTAGAGAGCACAAAGAGTTTTGATTGAGATTAAAATTTGAAGAAGAGTATTATATATAGTTTCAGAGGAATAAAGGCGAAACGGTGCTATTAATGAGGTTAGTGAAGGTTTGATTGCAGAAGAGTTGGAGAAAGGGAATGGACAAAGAGGAAGACAAAGGAATCGACGAAAAGTGAAAGGGCAGAGACGTTTTGCACATCAGTGACGTGGACGAAAAATCTTTTCATGATTGGTTGATTTAATTTGCTGAGTTGGACACTCTCTCCTTTGAAGGTATTTGCCTTTTAATATAGTATAGATTGTTTTGCATTCATTGGCACTTTTTAGAATATATATAGTGAGTAAGTATAAGAAATATTAGTAAATTTAAGTTAATTAGTTTTCTGCAATATATGATGTATTGTATTCACTATCAATAAACTATTTAACATAAATATGTTTAAAACCATTTATATAAATATTTATATAATATCATATGTATTTATATTAATTGTAAATATATATAATGAAATCTATGATTTTATAGTTTTCATTAACAAAGTATGTTAATTCATCTATGATGTTAGGAGTTTTGAGGCTCCTAAGTCAAATGATAGTATAGTGGTAGTATTTTGTCGAACCAGATCTGAGGGATTCAAATGCAGAGAGAATGCAAGTATTTGCCTAATCTAAGTGCAATCAATGAATGGATGGTTTTTAAACTAAAACTAGAATGCAAGTAACAGAAATGATACTTTTAAACTATTGGAAAGGAGAACTCATGGGTGTAGGGATTTCAGACCTTGGGTGATCAAGTTTCGAACTAAGGATGACAAATGAAACAATCAAACTATTAACCTTAAGCCTAGACACAATTCTAAGCAAGCTCTATGTCTAGATGAATGCTCATTTGCTAACATGTCTCAAACATCAAATGTCTTTGGTTGAATAACATGCAAGCAATCATTACTAACAAGTCTATTAGCTATCTTAGCATCTTTAACAACAAATATCTTTGGCAAAGTACACTAAGAGCCTAGGAGAGTTGACTCAGGCATTTCATCAAACACCTTTTGGGTGGGAAATGCCTAGAGATCACCCTTTGAGTGGTCTACTCAAATGATGCATTAAGATCACTCTACTAGCAAGGAACAAGTATGATCTATACCTAAAACATCCTAGAACTAGCCTAATAACCCTTAATCACCCTAACCCATGAATCCAAAAGGTGATTACTCACTAATCTCCATGATTCCTCTTAAACCCATGATGGATTTCAGATGAATCATATAGAGATGTAGAAAGAAAATCACAAGAACACAAGAACAATCAAAGCCAAAAGAGAACTTTTCTTGAGAGAGTTTTGTGTATTCAAAATGATCAAAGATAATCTGCCAATGGTGGCTACAAAGAGTACTTAAACATTAGGTTTTTCAGTGCAAAAATGTGCACAATAAATTGCAAAAAGGTCTTTGAAAATAATAAAAATCGTGCACTGATAACGCGGAGCGACCTCGGCCAGTCGCTCCGAGAGGTCGCTCTGGCTTCGGGAGCGACCTCGGGTGGTCGCTGCGAGGCGTCGCTCCGGAGGTATTTTCTTCGTCTTCGAGCCGTGTAAAGCCGAGCGACTTGGAGTGGTCGCTCTAGCTTTGGTCGTCAAGGTCGCTCCGGCTGGAGCGAGGTCTCACAGCGACCTCTGCAGGTCGCTCCAGGCTCCTCTCGTCCAATCATCCTCCTTTTCACATCTTTTGAGCTCCAAGTGCATCCAAATGTCTCCAATAACCTCACTTGGCACTCCAGTACCTAATAGAGACTTATGCATGCAAAATGCAACCTAAACATGTCTAAATCCTATTCTATATGATGAAAATGCTTATGAATGAATGGTTAAAACAATGCAAATATGCAAGACATCAACTCCCCCACACTAGTCCTTTACTTGTCCACAAGTAAACTTTCAAGAACCAAGGAGAAAAAGCTTGAAAATGGGGACTGACAACCAAAAGAAACTCTTCTTAGTTCTCAACCTAACAACCTTGCATAATCATACCAAATAGCAAGAGCAAAGATTTTATCCATCTCTAACTTCTCTAAGCCTATCTCAGCTCCTTTGATCTCTACACTCATGAACCATGCATCTACAAACCACAAATCCACATCTCTCTAACATTTATGAAGCAAACTCAATAGACATCTCACAAATGGTCAACTGGTCCAAGTCATTTGGTTTGGTAAGACAAAGGCTTTAATGCAAGTGAAATCAGAGGTTCAAAATGATCTTTTATGGTGGTTTACTCTCAAGACAAAGTAGCTTTGACATTACACATAATATATATAAGAAAGGGATCAACTCATGCATACAATGCTCAATCTCCATTGTTCTACCCTTTCCCAAACACACAAGATATTCAATTATTCCTCAGTGTCAAACCCAACTCACATCTCTCACCAAAGGATCCCAAGAACATTTTTCACATCAGACTCTTTCTTTTTGAAATCAATAAGGGATTTTCACAATTTTAAAACAAATCTGAGCTCTTAACAACTTTGCTAGCCCCCTTTTTATTCTCTTTTTTTTTTCTTTTTTTTTTTACTTTCTTTTTTTTATTTGGGGGCCAAGACTTTTCACAATAAGAGCTAGATACTTCTCCACTTATCCCACAAAGACTAATCACTTAAGCACAAAGAGTCAAACCTTTCATATTCCCAAATCACAATCACAACACTCACCCCCTTCCTATAGCTAGATAATAGAGTGACTAATCTAGCAAGAATGGAGACTAAGCATTGTCGTTCCCAATACTCTCAACATTATGCACATGTAAAGCTTTCCAAAGAGGCCTCACTCAACAAATAATGATGGTTTAAAAATGAGGTATGGGTTTTGGGAGTGGAGTACCACTTGAGTTTGTCAAAAAGATTGGTAAAACAGATGGGACAACTCAAGTGTGTATATCCATGACTTTGTACACAAGAGACCATATGCAAGAGACATTAAAACAGGAGCTTGCTTCAAAGAGAGAGTATCAACAGTCAAATGAGTTTCAAGAGGAGCATTCAAGGCGCGAAGTTTACAAGCTTTCTAAAGGGTGCTCAAGCTACTTGTCATGATTACAAAGGTCAACAAATTCAATACTTAGCATGAGCTCTTTACAAGGTTGAAATCCCCCTAATGCATGAATGCAACCTATATGCTTCTAGACTCAATCCTAAAAATGCAAATGATGCAACTAAATGATTCTTTTTGTGTTTTTCAAATTTTTTTTTTTATGCAAATAAGAATGTAATATGAAATGCATGAGACTCAAAATCATGGAAACAAACATGATCAAATACTTGGTACCTCCCCCACACTTAAATCACACAGTCTCTGTGTGAGTGAGGTACCCAATGGAAATGTGAAATACAAGGGAAAGTGGGATTGTGTGTTACATACCGTGGAGCGAGGTGTGAACGTCGCTGTGACAGGTCGCTCCCAGCTGGAGCGACTTCGGTATGTCGCTGTGAGTAGATCGCTCTGAGGTCGGTTTTTGTGTTTCCACTCGCGTGTGACGCGAGCGACCTCAGCCTCTCGCTCTGGACATGTCGCTCCCAGGTGGAGCGACCTAGATGTGTCGCTGCGATGAGATCGCTCTGGTGTCCGACTTTATGCTCAATACCTGCACACAACTTCACTTTCCCATTGTTCTATGCAATAGAATGATAATGCAAATACTAATGCAATATATACAAGGATACTCATGGGACTTCCTCCCAAGTGAGCTTGTTTTAAGTCTCTAGCTTGACTTTGCCTCCTTTGGATCAGGCGGGACTAGGTGCAGAGAGTGGAGTTGACACCTCATCTTCCTCAGGTGGTAGCTCATCAAAGTGATCATCAGCAGGAGGAGGATTCATCTCTTCAATGGTGAAGGCTTGTCCAAATACAGTGGGGTTCCTCATCTTCTCCTTGATGTCAAAGTGGAGGATGTTCTCCTTGCCCAAATGGAGGTCAATCTTCCCTTCCTTCACATTCACAATAGCTCCTGCTGTAGCTAAGAATGGCCTTCCAAGAATCAATGGGTCTTGAGCCTCCTCACCCATTTCAAGCACCACAAAATCTGTAGGTATCTCATACCTTCCAATCTTCACAGGGAGGTTCTCTAGGATGCCCACAGGGTACTTCACTGATCGATCAGCCAACACCAGAGAGAGTCTACACTTCTTGTATTGAGTGAAACCAAGCTTCTTTGCCACAGACAAAGGCATCAAGCTGACACTAGCTCCCAAATCGCACAGACATTTCTCAAATACCATAGGTCCAAGAGCACAGGGGAGTGTGAAGCATCCTGGATCCTCTAGCTTCTCTGGAGCATCTAGCCTCTGAATGATGGCATTGCACTCATGACTCAGAACCATCATGCCCTCCATCTCCTTCTTCTTAGCAGCTACAACATCTTTCAGGAGTTTGCTGTATTGAGGAATCAGCATGAAAGCATCAATGATGGGCATTGTAACCTGAGCTTCACTCATCTGCTTCTCAAACAAAGCCTTGTACTTCTGTAGCAGCTGCTTCTTGAATCTACCAGGGAATGGAAGCTTTGGTTCATAGGGAGGGGGGACATGAGAGCTCTCATTTGCTGGAGCAGCAGATTCACCATCTTTTGTTGTTTTCTTCTCTTCTCCAACCTTTCCTTTACCCTTGGCTTTCACAATCTTCTCCAAGATCTCAGCATCTGTCTTCTCATCAACAATGACCACTTCATCATCTAGGTTGATGGCCACCTCCTCACCTTGTTTCTCAGCATCCTTGGTGAAGGTTACAGGAGTCAATTGCTTACCACTCTAAGTGTGACAGCTTTTGCTTCCTTGGAGTTTTGATCTGACTTTCCAGGTAGAGATCCTTGTTGGCGGTTCTGGTGGGAGCTCATGGAAGCAAACTGATTCTCCAAATTCTTGACAGAAGAAGCAAGGTGGGAGAATTTGTTGTTGAGCTCATTGTAGCTCCCATCAATCTTGGAGTGAAGGTTCTTCAGCTCATAGCCCACATGCTTCTCACTTCTAGTCTGAGACTCCAAGATCTGTTTCAGTAAGGCATCAGTGCTGCTCTGTTGAGGGGCAGAGGAGCTAGGAGAGGAGTTTTGCTGAGGCTGATAGTTGCTCTGCTGGTTGTTTCGAGGCTGATAACCACTCTGCTGGTTGTTTGAATAGGGCTTCTGTTGGTAGTTGTTGTACTGAAAGTTGGGTTCCTTCTTGTACCAGCTACCATTACTGTTGATGAAACACAATTCTTCTTGCCCTTCTAAACCATCAACCTCATTGACAGGAGGAGGTATCTCCTGGCTTGGGTTGCCAACAAAGTTCACCTGCGCTTGTGTGGCCTTATCAGCAATGAGTTTGTCAATCTTCTCCTGAAGAGCCTTTATCTCATTCCTTGTTTGATTGTCATCACCTCTGCTGCTTCTGTCATGGTCTCCACTGTAGACTGCATCACTTTTAACCATGTTGTCAACTAGAGCCTCTGCCTCTTCCTCAGTTCTCCCCAAAAAAAACCCATTGCTAGCTGTATCCAGTCTGGCTCTGTACTTAGGAAGAGCACCTCTGTAGAATGTGCTCAGCAAGCTCTCCTTAGAGAATCCATGGTGTGGGCACTGAGCTTGGTAAGCATTGAATCTCTCCCAAGCTTCACTGAATCCTTCCAAGTTCTTCTGTTGGAAGCTGGAGATCTCATTCCTCAACTTAGCAGTTCTTGAGGTAGAGAAGAACTTCTCCAAGAATGCCCTCTTGCAGTCTTCTCAAGTGGTGATGGAGTCACTTGGTAGAGACTTCTCCCATTGACGTGCCTTATCCCCCAAAGAGAAAGGGAATAGCTTGAGCTTTAAGACATCCTCTGATACACCATTAGTCTTTGACATACCACAGTAGCTGTCAAACTTATCCAAGTGATCAAATGGGTCCTCCACAGCCAGACCATGATACTTGTTGTTCTCTATGCAGTTTAGCAGTCCTGACTTGATCTCAAAGTTGTTAGCAGCCACAGCTGGTGCTCGGATTCCAAGTCTAGGACCATGGGTGTTAGGGCAGTCATAAGTGCCAATGGGGCGAGCTGGTCGCTGTTGGGGCCCTTGTGGAGCATTGTTTACTCCATTGGGGTTCAGAGGATTTTGTGGATCAGCCATCTCAGCTTCCTGTGTCTGCAGTAAAGCTTGTTGCTCTTCTTCTCTTCTTTTTCTAGCACACTCTCTCTCTAAAGCTCTGATGTATGCGGCTCTTGGAACAAGGTTTGATGTACCCTTGCTCCTCAAGTTCATACACCTGAAAATCACAAAGAGTGAAGAAGAGAATCAGTAACTTACAAAAATAAAAATGACTTAGTCTCAAGCAAATGACTAAATCTCAATGTTTAAATCAAACTCAGAATTTGGCAACGGCGCCAATTTGATGTTAGGAGTTTTGAGGCTCCTAAGTCAAATGATAGTATAGTGGTAGTATTTTGTCGAACCAGATCTGAGGGATTCAAATGCAGAGAGAATGCAAGTATTTGCCTAATCTAAGTGCAATCAATGAATTGGATGGTTTTTAAACTAAAACTAGAATGCAAGTAACAGAAATGATACTTTTAAACTATTGGAAAGGAGAACTCATGGGTATAGGGATTTCAGACCTTGGGTGATCAAGTTTTGAACTAAGGATGACAAATGAAACAATCAAACTATTAACCTTAAGCCTAGACACAATTCTAAGCAAGCTCTATGTCTAGATGAATGCTCATTTGCTAACATGTCTCAAACATCAAATGTCTTTGGTTGAATAACATGCAAGCAATCATTACTAACAAGTCTATTAGCTATCTTAGCATCTTTAACAACAAATATCTTTGGCAAAGTACACTAAGAGCCTAGGAGAATTGACTCAGGCATTTCATCAAACACCTTTTGGGTGGAAAATGCCTAGAGATCACCCTTTGAGTGGCCTACTCAAATGATGCATTAAGATCACTCTACTAGCAAGGAACAAGTATGATCTATACCTAAAACATCCTAGAACTAGCCTAATCACCCTTAATCACCCTAACCCATGAATCCAAAAGGTGATTACTCACTAATCTCCATGATTCCTCTTAAACCATGATGGATTTCAGATGAATCATATAGAGATGTAGAAAGAAAATCACAAGAACACAAGAACAATCAAAGCCAAAAGAGAACTTTTCTTGAGAGAGTTTTGTGTATTCAAAATGATCAAAGATAATCTGCCAATGGTGGCTACAAAGAGTACTTAAACATTAGGTTTTTCAGTGCAAAAACGTGCACAATAAATTGTAAAAAAGTCCTTGAAAATAATAAAAATCGGTCACTGATAACACGGAGCGACCTCGGCCAGTCGCTCCGAGAGGTCGCTCTGGCTTCGGGAGCGACCTCGGGTGGTCGCTGCGAGGCGTCGCTCTGGAGGTATTTTCTTCGTCTTCGAGCCGTGTAAAGCCGAGCGACTTGGAGTGGTCGCTCTAACTTTGGTCGTCAAGGTCGCTCCGGCTGGAGCGAGGTCTCACAGCGACCTCTGCAGGTCGCTCCAGGCTCCTCTCGTCCAATCATCCTCCTTTTCACATCTTTTGAGCTCCAAGTGCATCTAAATGTCTCCAATAACCTCACTTGGCACTCCAGTACCTAATAGAGACTTATGCATGCAAAATGCAACCTAAACATGTCTAAATCCTATTCTATATGATGAAAATGCTTATGAATGAATGGTTAAAACAATGCAAATATGCAAGACATCAATCTATATTTAAGATATTTAATTGTTTATTTGGTAATATAGATTAGTTTCTTTTTAAACGTCTGAATCGATTATTATCGAATAATTTAGATTAGATTAGGTAACTGAAAGATTAATTTTCTTTTAAAAATTTAATTAAATAAATGAAAAATCTAAATACCAACAACCAATCAAATTATAAATTAATCTTAAATTTCACCTATGAATGACACATCAAAAAGTCAATTTAAGTGATTTCTCAATTAATATATAGAAAGATTTTTGTAACTACAATAATCAATGATGTTTTTTATTACTTGACATAATATGAGACATATTATGATAGACTAAAGACTTATAAATAATTCATTAAGTTTTAAGTAATTAAAATTTGCGATGAACCTTGGACAAAAGACTAAGAAGGCGACTTTAATCTTACTTTCTTCAACGATAAGCCCAAAACCCAAGAATAACTCATAAAACCGTGGCACATTACTTAATTTAAAGTATCATCGATTGATATCGTCCACACACAAGGGAGACGACAACAACACAGCGATGGGAAAATTTTCGTGAGTGAAACAGGCGACCGTAGTGGTTGCGGGCTTGCAGCGCTGGCGTTGGATGGTTAGCAATAGAGATAGCCGCCTTCAAGCCTTTCGTTGACAGACTCTGATTCTCCATTGACAAATCCAATCCAGCCAAAGACCCAAGGACGCGGACACAGACAGTCAGACACCACCACTGCTGCTCCAGCCAACCAGTTACTGATTTCAAAACCGAAACAGTTTGTTATATTGCATAATCTCTGTCTGCTATTCTTGTATTTTTCATTGGATGTGTCCTAAAGCGCTTAATCTCAATCACAAGTTGACAATAATAACCATGAACAGAGTTCTATATCACCAAAAGAAGCATATTGATTAATCTTGAAGAAATTACGAAGCATAACAGTTAAAGATATTGCTTTAGATGCTAACTCATAGATATATCAGATTAAGCAGGAAAAAAAAAATACACGTATGCATAGGGAGACCATAACTTGAAAAGTCATGCACATATGGTTTTTAACCTATATGCTGTAAACTGTGTCAGTTGACTGACATAACTGTGTCAGATTGAATGAATAGCAAAAACTACCAAAAAGAAAATGTTTATTTGTCCAGACATCTTTGTATTTACCACAGACACATGTTCTCTTAAGAAAGCGACGATTTGCATTTTGTATTTTCCTTCAGTGGATTCGAGCCCAAACAATAACAAAAAGCCAGTGATGGAACTTTCACTGTTTTTTTCTTTATTGATTTAAAAGTCTGGTAATACATGGGAAATTAGCAAAACTTGATGATTATAAAGGAAAGGAGACTTGGGACAACGACTATTGATATAGCGAAAGAACCAGGAAAGTGTAAACCTCCCTCTAGTGGCGACTTAGCTAGACCTGAACATATTGTTTGATGTATGATTATATTTCTTCCACACAGAGATGTTGAGGAAAATACAATACCTGATGATTACAAGATTACTTTAGAGTTTTTTTGAAAAATGCTTTTCTTTAGTGAAAAAATTGAGTTGATAAAGCGAAACCGAAAAGGGGAAGAGAGACCAGCAAACTTGTTAGATTCACCATGAACGATTACTCACCTCACTTTGTATGTAACTCTCGTTTGAATCGATTGTAACCAAAGATAACAGAAAATAATAACATGACACAAAGCTTTTGTTTACCCAGTGTTAGTTTCCGATATGGATGACTTATTAGTCACTGGGCCCGATTAGATCCAGCAATCCACTCAATTAAAGAAGAATCAGCTCAAGAACAGAGCAAGATGATCATCTCGAGTTATATCCTCTCGAGTGATTCTGTTAGTTTGTTGTAACTGAAAAAGACGAAGAGTCACTGACTCTAAGCTGATTACAAAGTATTTGGAAACCTTCGATTGCGACTAGAGTCTTCCACTTGATTCAACAGGTCTACCCGGTTCTTCCCTAAACACCTAACCGGCTCGTCTTCGACTCAAACTTAACCAAAACACAGAATATGGCAATCACCTTCAATAACAAAACTGATGATAAGAGTGAGAAAACCATTAAAATAATCTCATTCTACAAAAAAGGAGGAGAATGTTTGCTTTTGTGGCTTCTTGTGATAGTTCCATATCTCTGCCGATAATTTACACTATGGTCTCTGTCACTGGACTAGGCCTACAGGCCCTACACTGGACCACAAAGTAAACATTTTGTCTCAGTAAGAGCTCTTGAGATAATTACATTAGAACGTTCATTATTCAAATTTGATATTTCATCTTGTTTATGCAAGATATTTTTCAGTACATGTATATGTATTTTTTGTATTAACTTCAGGATATCTCGTACCTATGGAAAGATTCAGAATAATCTCCAATGAAAGGTGAAAGGTGCAGTCTACCACCCACGGATCAACTCTTTCTCCCGAAAGATGCATGTGTGTTTATCTTCCGATGCTTCAAATTATTTTTGTGTTTTTATCATTAGCCAGATTACATTCTAGTTGTCCCTAATAAAAAGATGAGATACCTTTTACGCCTTTATTTAATTAAAATTAAATCTTTTCAGCCAAATAGTAAATAACGAAGTCATTACAAGGATTTATCATCAATCTATATCTGCTGACTGAGAGCGATATACCGCAAGTTATACGTCTCATTTTAAGTCATGGTTAAGTCTTTACCTTGTAAGACTTTTATGGGCCACATTAAATCACTGAAAGAGCTTAAGCTAAAAATATTTCCTTCCTTGAAGGCTATGTCAAATAATGAAATAATTGAATGTCAGTCCATATTCAGGTTTTAATTTTCCGTGATAGTTTCTTACGATAATTCCTTGAATATTAAAAGTTGCAATCTTTCCCTAAGCCAAAACCATTCAGGTTTCTCAAATGCTTTGGATTTCATCATCTACTTGTCCTGCCCTACACAAAACTCAAACAATGATTAAAGATAAAAAAGAGATGGACCCATCAGTACAGTTATTTTATTGATTTAAAAGCATAAATTAAAACAGAAATTATCAAATTATAATAATATCGATAGAGAAGTAGGCTAAGAGAGACGACAACTGCTCATAAAAGAGAGAAAGTACCAAGAAAAAACAGAGGAAAGACACACGAACAAAATGAGAAAGTTCATAAAATTCTCTTTAAAAGCAAGTAAATTTTAAAGATTACAGAAGGCGACTCCATGGAAGAGTGCCGGTTCGAGACGAGCGAGTTACAGGCCTCGTTCATGATGTCGACTCCTTTATGGTCCAACTCATGGAGTTTATGCAACGCCGCTGATTCCGCAAGAAACATTCAGATCCAGCACGTGGCTCGGATCATGTACGTTGCTATACCAAAGGTGGAGATGAATCAACCAGGGGATCTTGTGGGCGTAGCAGTTGGTGGAGATGCGCTTTTCTCGGCCTTGTCCTCATCACTGCCCTCCGGTGAGCCTCCGCTTATGGTCAACGGTGCAATACATGACCTTTTTGTTTCATCGTGTCTCCTCATTCAATCACAGGTTTGTTCACTCTCTCTCTCTCTCTCTCTTTGAACATTTCTGTCTTTTTAAAAGCCTTGCTATTGTCCTTTTGATTATTTGGGAAGCAATATTACTGGTTTTTTTCTTAAAAAAATATATTATTGAACTTTAGGAAGACTAGTATTTTACGTATCTAATATCCTCCATACAAATTGAAGTTCAACTAATGCGTTAACGTAAAAAAAAATCAACTAATGCTACTACTAGACACTAGTTATGACAAATTTTATTTAGAAGGGAGAAAAAATAAAACACCATTACGATTTTGAAACTTCTTGAGATAGTTAAATATACTTTATTATTTTAAAACATTAATCATTTTCATAAATACAAATATATTAGAGTTTCTAATTAATTTGGCATAATTATAATATGTTAAATATACTATGAACTTTCGTAAATTCGTATTTAGCAAAAAAAACTTTCATAAGTTCGTTAAACTATCTCAAACTAAAGAAGATGGTCTTTTCTCTCTATATTTTCCAAATTTATTATAAACTCAACAATGTTGATGACTATGTTCCAGATTCGATTTGTGAGAGAATGAGAAAACAATATAGACTCTGATTGGTAAGATTTAGAGTCAAATGGTAGAACCAAAAGTAAAGGAAATTTACTGTAGGTCCACTTATAAGTGGAATAAAATTTTCACTTGTTTAAAATGGAAGAAACAGTTAACAGAAACTTTTCAGCCAAAAAATATGAAGCAAAATGCTAGATACGATAACTTTCTTTTTTTTTGAAAAATAGATACGATAACTTTTTACCATTTTACTCCAATTCTTTTTATATGTGATGGTTTACCAATTACAACCTTAAACTAACTCTAGTGAAAATGGTAAAGCAAAAAAGCTGACCAAAACCAACATTAAACTAACTCTAGTGATTCGCTTAAAAAAACTAACTCTAGTGAAAATAATTAAGCAAAAAGCTGACTAATAAAACACTAATACTTTTATTTTATATTTGTTAATCTCAGTCTTTCTTTAACCAGATAGACAAAGTGTCTTTTTCAGAACATCACCACCAACCCCTACAAGGCTATAGACTATATACATAAATAAATAGAATAATATTTTCCTCAAGAAATCCCTGAAAGATTCGCAGATATATCAATCTCCCACGATCTAATAAATCACAACATGACATTGTCGTTTGTCGTCACCTCGGATATGACAAGGAAGTGAAATTCAATTTTTGATTTGGGTGCCATGTCCGTCCAAGTCAATTTAAAATGACTAAGGCTGCGTGAAATGTAATGGCAACATTATGCTAACGGTTCAATTAGCTTATCAAAATTTGGCTTTTTGGTCAGTTTGTATCACCACTCGTCAAACCATTTTATTGAAAGATAGATTATAGATTAGTCTCTTAATCGGTTTCCATTAGTAGAGAAAACAAATGTTCAATAAATAGTCAAAACAGTAATTATGTACTATATAAGGGATTAGTGTTTAATGGATGCATAAAGGCCGTCTGAACCGATTTTCTAAATAATTATTTTGTTTATCAACGATTTCCCATCTAATGTGTTTATGCACAGACGATACCGATATTTAGAACATTGGAGAAACTTTTTTTTTTTGGTAAACTTGTAGAAACTATTTGTTTAATAGTATTGATAGATAACGGAGTATAATCACATTAATTAATTTATTATAGCCTCCAGTAAACCAACCAATTTATTGTACGACTGATTAAATTTTTTAACGTGACAGATCACGCAAGGATTGGGGCAGGAAGAAACTAAACAAGTGGTAATTACCGGACATTCAACTGGCGGCGCCTTAGCCGCACTCACCGCACTTTGGCTTCTCTCACAACCTTCTCCGCCGCCATTCCGCCTCCTCTGCATCACCTTCGGCTCTCCTTTGCTTGGAAACCAATCTCTCTCTTCCTCAGTGTCCCGATCACGTTTGGCGCACAAGTTCTGCCACGTGGTCTCCGTCCACGACCACGTTCCCAGAGGAAATGATGATCGGTTCTGGCCCTTTGGAACCTATCTCTTCTGCTCCGACAGTGGAGGTCTTTGCTTAGACAATGCCGATTCGGTTCGTGGGATGTTTCGTATACTCAACTCGACAGGAACTCCGAACATCGAGGAACATCAAAGGTACGGACATTACGTGTCCACACTCTCTCACCAGTCTCTAATATCTAGAAGCTTTCGTGGTGGACGTATCCCAGAGAATAGCTACGAAGCTGGTGTTGCGTTAGCTGTTGAGTCTCTAGGATTTTCTTATGATCAAGAAAGTGGTGTGTCGGTGAAAGAGTGCATAGAAGCAGCTACGGAAAAAAGTCGTGCTCCGATTTTGAGAGCGAGTGAGTTAGCTATTGAGCTTGGTAATGTCTTGCCATCGAGACTAGATATTCAATGGTACAAAGACAGTTGTGAAGCGTCACCAAAACAGCTAGGTTACTACGATAACTTCAAACAATTCTCAAATGCAAGAGAGATAAGGGTGAACATGAGTCGCGCAAAGCTAGCTAAGTTTTGGGATGGCGTGTTTGAAATGGTGGAGAAGAATAAGTTACCTTTTGATTTTCATCTGGGGAAGAAATGGGTATACGCATCACAGTTTTACCAACTCTTAGCCGAACCACTAGACATTGCGTACTTCTACAAGTACAAATATTCAAGGACGAGTGGTCATTACATGAAGAGTGGGAATAGACCCAAAAGGTATGTAGTGATTGATAAGTGGTGGAAAGAAAGAGGAGCGCCTCATAAAGAGAAGCGTGCGAGAACTCGGTATGCTAGCACTACGCAGGATACTTGCTTTTGGGCTAAGCTTGAGGAAGCAAAAGAATGTTTGGATGATCTGAGCTGCGAGAGTATAGATTTGCAGAAGCGAACTTTGTTGAGGGAAAAGATTGTTGGGTTTAAGAGCTATGCTGATACATTGGTGCAGATGAAGGAAGTTTCTTTGGATGTCTTGGCGAAGAACTCGAGTTACAGTGTGTGGGTGGAGAAAGTGGAGAAACTTGGAGAGTTCAAGTTAAAAATGAGTAATGGAGTTGTTGATGAGAGTGACGCAATGGAGACTTAGTAAGATTAATAGCAAATCTAACGTATGCTATGCTATATAATAATCTTTATCAGTTGCTGTTCATCATGTTTATGTAGTACTTTCTCATGTATGCTTTTATTCTAAGACAATGTTCATCATTATGTTCAACAAGTTTATGCAAGGTTTCTAATTTATGTAATTTTCTTTTGGTTAAATGTTAAAATATGTATGTAAATCTAATTTCTGCATATTGTAAAGAAATTACAATTAGTGCTAAGCACTACTCCAAATATCGTAATATATATATCTAAAAGACTATGAAAAACTAAGAGAATAAACATTTTCTAAAGAAATTACTGAATATACTTTAGAGAATAGTTATAAATGACTGCAGAAAATAGAAAAACTTATGAACACTCTACTTATTTCTGTTTCACTTGTTTAAATTATTGTACATAGTACAAAGGGGATGAAGAGACGAAGATATACATATAATCTCTCAAAGGTATTTTACTATTTTATAAAATTGAGACCATTCTTGTATAACTTTTTATTTCTTAATATTTTTAATCTCAAAGTTTATTAATACAATACCCAAAATTTTTATTACACAATTATCTTGATGTTTCTATACTAATATCTAAAAATGTATTTCATAAATTATCTAAATATGGAGATCATTTAGAGTATTTATAGCTAAACTCTATAAATTAGATTTAGTTTTGGATAGTCTAATGGGATAAATGGATCATGAACACATAAACAAAGCTAATTTTCGGAGGACTTGGAAAAAGTATATAGAAAAGCGTTAAAACACATAGGAATTTAGGATTCTTGGAGATTGCTAAAGACACATGATCCAGGAAACTTTTTTCCCCATTCAGATTTTCCTTTTCCAAGTTCCCTTTTTGTGTGTAAATAATCAAATAAATTCAAGTCGAAGTATACGAATAGAGAGGGTATTTCTACAAAACTCTGTGCTTTCTTGTTTCACTCTCTCTTACCTTAATTTTTATTCATAGAACGTTATGCATACCTTACATATATTTTCATATTAATATGACCCGCACATACACAAGTTTCAATTCTTAACGGCTTTGACGTCCTCGCGAATTAACGTTTTTCCCCATTCAGATTTTCCTTTTCCAAGTAGACAAATGTTTCATAACTCTTGGGTAATTCATGCTGCATATTATTGATATACGAGTATGATTCCTACCATTATTATTCTTTTGATAAGTGATAACTGATAAGTATTATGGATACAAGTATTGTTTTAATTCAATGTAAACACACTATGAAATTTTTGTATATATAACTAATTATACACTACGTACTTTCGTAATTATCGTCGTGATCATATTATATATACCTCCTCGACAAGAGAAAATTGGACGTACGTATATACCAATATAGAATATTTATATTGTATAGTAATCGTGAGCCTCCATTAACCAAGCCGTACCAATAGCTTAATGTACACCAAACAACCCTTCTCTTGCAAGAGGCCATAGGCATATTAGTTTGCTTCGAAACAATCTCCAAGACTAAGTATTAAATAACCATTTTATTAACTCACATCTTACTATTATTTTAACATATCTAAGATTCAAGACCCTTAAACATGTCTCCCCCAAGAAGCAACAGTGAGTGCACGCTTACGAGGAAGTTGCTCCCCCCACACTTTCTTCACTCTACAACGTACACGTGTCATACCCTCTCCACATGCACAAACTCGTATACAATTCATGCATGCGTATATAATACATTCTTATTGTGATATAGAGGAAAAAAGAGAGAGATATGGAGAGAACAGAAGCCTTGACGTCATCGTTTATATGGCAGCCGAACGCAAACGCAAACACGGAGATAACGCCGAGCTGTCCGAGATGTGGATCCTCCAACACGAAGTTTTGTTACTACAACAATTATAGCCTCACTCAGCCTCGCTACTTCTGCAAAAGCTGCCGCAGATATTGGACCAAAGGCGGGTCCCTTCGCAACGTGCCCGTAGGTGGTGGCTGCCGCAAATCCCGCCGTCCCAAAGCCTCCTCGAGTATCACTAAAACCGGCCTAACCACTAATTCTTACAGTTCCGGTGGTGGCTCACCAAACATAGATCTTGCTCTTGTTTACGCCAATTTCTTGAACCCAAAGCCTGACAAACCGAAACTTCAAGAAAACTGCGAAACGGATTTTCTAGTCGAAGAACCTGTCGGCGCTTTGATGGAACCCTTATGGAGTACGGACATCGGTCATGGTCATCATCATCATCATCATCATAACTATGAACATCAGGTGGAACACATTGTGGATGAATGTGGTTATAATGGGTTGCCTCCCTTTCCTGGTGAAGAGCTTCTGCCAATTGACAAAAGTGGTGATTGGTCTGATGCTTTATTAAATGGTCATAACCATGTAGACGTTGGTGGTGTGACTCCGGCTCAGATTGTTCACGAACCGGTGGTTCATTTTCCTGACGAATCCAATGACTCCACCAACCTCTTATTTGGAAGTTGGAGCCCTTTTGATTTCTCAGCCAATGGATGATCTTTATTTGCATTAAAGTTTGTACTGTACTTATTATACATACATAGACATTTATAAATATATTATGAATCATTTATGTAATTAAGAAAGTCCATAATTTAAGTACAAGTCTAAGGGGTAATATACATAGGCTAGCTTTTTTTGTGCTGTGATTATCGACCTACATATGATGGTATAATTAGTCGTTTTCAAGATTTGCCCAAGAAACCCACGTGGGAGGTCTTTATCTTTGGATTCGACTGAGATTTGCCTGTTACTTAAACTTACAATTCACTGAAAGTGAGACGTACGTGTGAGACTTGTAGTATCTCTGGCCTTTGTGTGTGTCCATGTAGATCCTTCTCTAAAAGGCTGTGTCAGAGAAAGAGCATATATGTTCCTACTTTTCCTTTCACTCCATTCTACTAGTATTAATATTTTTTATTGCCCAGACTTATATTATAGTTCTGCTTTAAGTCAATGCCATCCATTGAAATGATTAATGTGTATGATTTATATTTGGCCTAATTTATACGATTTTTAACCTTACATACATATGCATTGAAATATATTATTCCTATAATATACTTTCGAGATTTGTGTCATGTTTTTGTAGATCCAACACATTTATATTGATAATAGCCCTCTTTTTTTTGCACCTTTTTCATCTGAAATTACACCTTTTTCATCTGAAATACAGTTCTGGTGAGACGACACAAACTTATTTTTTCAGTCGGAGCTGCAAGATGCAATAAGTAAATCCGACGCTTAAAATATCAGTGTCAGCAGTGTCTTCTTTTTTCAATCTCTACGGCAAGCGTCGATGATTATTCAAAATTATTCATCTATGTATCTGTCGAAATGTTATTTTCAGTTGCTTCCGCTGCTTTACAAAAAGAACATGGCTAATGTAAAATGTAACACCATAACCAACTCGTTAGTCGTGACTAGTCAGGTATTCTTATTCAACATGTGACTTGTCCGTACTTCTCACAAGTTGGCTACTTGGCCCGTCTAACTCGTGGTTTATCAAGGATTGATTAGTCCGTCGTCTACATGTGAGACCTAATTCTATAGGGACTGGAAAATTTATAGCTCTTACCATGCTATAATAGTATAACCCATATGAGTACGTATGTAGGGAAATTAAAAGAGAAATATTATATTTTTTTTGTCAACAAGAAAGATAATATTTAAAAGGAGAAAAGAAGATAATTCATAGATTTGGCGAACAACAATAATAGAGGAAACTATCGCAATTCGCAAGTTGTGTTCAGAGGTTAATAAGTTAACTTGGGAAGTTGTCTTTAGAGGAAAGTTGTTTAATGTTGAGCTTCCTGCGTCACACACGTTCCCAGACATCTCCACTTGATCCAAGAAAATAGTAAACTCTGATGACTATGAATTATGATTAACAGTTTTACCTACACATTACATCAATTATAAATAATTGTATTCATCACTCACCAAATCTGATTTACAAGAATGACTCTAAGGGCTACACAATAGAAACTCTAATAAACTTTGTATTCCTGTAGTAAATTTTCTATTGAAGAATTGAA
This sequence comes from Raphanus sativus, assembly GCF_000801105.2. Classification (NCBI taxonomy): domain Eukaryota; kingdom Viridiplantae; phylum Streptophyta; class Magnoliopsida; order Brassicales; family Brassicaceae; genus Raphanus; species Raphanus sativus. Next base: position 38,630,591 of record NC_079516.1, on the reverse strand, counting down.
CTTTATAGAAGGTATGAAATGATGAACATTTAACCAAACAAGAACGGTTTAGCGGTATTGAGAGAGTTTCGGTCCCAATATAGATATGGGTTCGAATTCTACTGGTCACTGGGAGAAAAAAATTAACTTTTGGTCCCGCGTCTGGTAACCAAAACGTATTCCGGCCAGTAAACGTAGGCTGTTATGGATATTCATCGTTAGTATAGACCCATTTCAGTGGAAGCCATGATACACTAGGTTATTCTTAAAAAGAAAAAAAAAAGAAAGAAATGATGAACATTTTCACAAAAACAAAATAATTATGAAACATAATTTAGTATTATATCAAGAAAACTCTATAACTAGTAATATTCATATCAAACGAAAAGTAGAACTAGTTACCATTAAATTGTATAACATGCATGTTCTCATAATATATATTATAATACTTTTGAATTTTAATGCTAAAATTAATAACCAGTAATAGTAGTACATAAATAGATAGCTAAGTGTCTGTTGAAACATTGACAATGAAGGGTGAGGTTACGCGTTAACACCAAAGTCGTAAGCGTTCACACCAAGTCGTAATTGGCTAACTAGTCATAGATAGACTAAGATATATACTTTGGCATCTACGCTATTCATGAAGGTTTACGGTTTACTAGATTGAAGTTAACTGTTTTAAGACTTTCAATTAAATTAAAAGTCCTCAAAGCCATATTTTTACCAATCACGTTTTTTTTTATTCTAAAGCCATTAAAGTCTCTAAAGTCTTCCTAAAAATACTCACAGTCTGTTTTATTTGTTTTTACGTTAAATGAGACAGTTTTTTTCTAAAGCCATAAAACCATGGCTTTAACTTTTTTTAAGTCACAGTTTCTAAAGTTTTAACAGTCTAAAGTCTCAACAGTAAAAGTCTTGCACAATCACAGCCATAATCTGATACTTTGCTAGTCTACTCTCTATTGTCAAAGTACAGATAACACTAACGTGCACATAAATGCGGGTTAGGAAATAGTTTATTGTCAAAACAACAATTTAGTTTACAAAAAAAAACAATTTAGCTTAAAACCAAAAAAAAAAACTTAAAATTTTCAATTCATACAACTTTGTCAAATGAGGTATTGACAAAAATTTAAAAATTAAGTATGTAAATTTTAAAACAAATAAAGTGATGTTTATAGAATTATATGTGCATAAACTCTGAACTCAAATACTAATCGCCGCATCTGATGAACTAAGGTATAAAATATGTTATCTTCGGTTGCAGATGGTAACAGTTGGTTGACATAGTTTTTAATTTTATCAAAAAGAAATTGGTTGATATAGTCAGGTGATGAGTTTGGATCACATGTTCGATATTAATACCATAACCTCCATATGTTTCATATTAAGTGTCGTTTTAGATTTGTACATATGGATTAAAAAACATCATTATCCATACATATACTTATATCTCAAGAAATAGAAAAAAACACTCGAGAATAAAGTTAATAAATTCTGCTTAGAAATGTTAAAACTACACTTATTTTGCAACAAATTTTTCTTTATAACAATATTTAATATGAAATGAAGGAAGTATTTTTTTGTCGGACTTCTGGCATACATATATATGTCTGGATCGGCTATGCAAGTTCCCTATATTCAATGTGATACACGTATAGTACAAATGGCGGTCAATACTCTGCTGCTCCTGTTTATTTTTAATCTGGTAACTATAAACGGAACAATTTACCCGCTGCTTAAATCATTTTAAAAAGAACTGAATAAGAGGCATCAATAAGGTATCGCCATGATATATACAGTTTGATTTTTAATTTGGACTCGCGTGAAACAATCTTTCACAACGAAAACTCTGTACATCCTGAGCTATCCCCTTTACATTGTTTATGATTTTATCATCTTTTATAAATTTTGCATGTTCTCAAAGTTTACTTGTATCAAATACAGCCCCGGACCTAAAATATTTTGGAGCAGAAGCCCAAAACATGTAGAGATAACAAAATGTGGTGAAAGGTAACTCAGGGTAATCGAACCTCCTCCTCTATGAGTATATGTTAGCCGTTACCCAAAGAGATTTTGACAAAATGAGCAGCCGAAAACTTATTTATTATTCCGGAAGCACATGCTTTCACTGGATGGGCAAATCACCAATCCCTAAAACAGACTATGGCTACCTCTCACATCGGGTACTGATCAAATATATAACTACAAATGATCTTAAAGAATATAATAAAACACAATGTAGTCCAAATAAAAAAATTATTTGGAATTCCATATGTGGAACCTTACAAATCAGCTGCGCAAAGTGGCAGTAGTCGTAACTGAAAGACATTCACTTCTGGATGAATTTGATTCCTATTTATAACAATCTTGCTGGACGTTTGGGAAGCTGAAACTAACTTCGTCCCAGCTGAATATCTGTTGAATTGACTTTCTCAGTTAGGTTACACTTAAGTTAGGTGATCCGAAATAGAGGATGTGCGGTTCAACTTGCATCATGGAAAGATATGCTATTTTAGAATTGCAGTAACGTGCTTTGGATTCATATATTTATCTCCTAAACACAATATCCTGAATGCACATTTTGTTTTCAGGATATATATTGTAAAATCATTGCACTTATATTTTCGGATCTCTTTGCCTTTCATCTATACCGATATTGATATGTCTATATGATCGCTGAATTGTAAATTTTAGTTAAGAGTTCTCCAAAATAATTTCTCGTTTAGTCTAAGGTAATTTCAAACTGAATGACTTGAAATAAATTGATTTCAGTATATAACATCGCGAGAGAAAACAAACACGCATATCAACAAATAACAAATCTTAAGAATTTCTTAAAGTCGAAATTTAGTATGGGATGAATGCCTTGTCGTCGAATTCCATATACATGGAACCCATACATTAATGGAGTTAGAGACTTAAAAAATGTTGAACATAGGGACTTACGCTTTCGCAATGTTTAGCTCCATAAACATAAATGGTCAGGAAACGTTTCACATGATACATAATCAATACTATTAAAATAGAGAAATTCTTGGGTTCACCCCTAGAGTGAACCTTTAGGTTCATCCAACCAATAGGATTTCGTTATTTTATATTCAGTATCTTTTAAAAAAAGAAACAAAATATTGTCAAATTATATTAATATTTTTAAACTAAAAAAATAAAAATTAATATTAGTTGCAAACAAAAATAAGTTTTAGAAAAATACATTTTAATACCGTCAGCTAAATACTAAACCCTAAACCATAAATTCTAAATCCTAAACCCTAAACTTCTGGATAAACCCTAAACCCTTGGTAAATCCAAAATGCTTGGATAAATTCTAAATCCTATGGTTTAAGATTTATCCAAGGGTTTATGATTACCCGAGGGTTTATGATTTATCCAAGGGTTTAGGGTTTAGTTGTAAGACCCGAACCCGGCCGACTAGGCCGCGGTCGATGCCTCACGTCGCTCGGTCCATACCCTGACCGAACCACTCAATTTTTCGATCTTTATCTGTACTTTCGCCTAAAGGTGAAGTCTATCTTGGACCTTAGCTTAAGACTACCTTAGTCATCCCCTAGCTTAGATCCTTTCAACTTATGCACAGCGGAATATTATCTATCAACCATTGGTCTAAAACCAACCTAACACTCGTCAGGTCGAATCACCTTAGCCATGATCAGTAGACACAACTACTACCAGCTCCAAGGTTGATCCTGAACCTAATCCAAGTCATACAATAATTGAGGTTCCATTCCCCTAACCATTCTATCTAGATCTATGCAATATTGCTAGATCATACCTTTGCCACATCCACGGAGCTTGATAGCTCTTTGTCTCAGCTACCTTAGCTGTCTAGCTAGCTCATTCAGCTAGCTGAACTGAACCACTTCACTTGAGGTTCCCAACTCTCTTCCAGCTGATCGAGCTGCGAGGTAGCTTTGCCTAGCTCCCCATCCACTCGTCCAACTCCTCATTATACCTGTATAAACTCTCCCCTTAGGTACTTAGTCATTCAACCAACCATCCCCACAAACCAAGTACCTTTGGGAAGTCTTCAGCTGCAAAAATCAACCTCAAGCAAACATGCTCCAAAAACTAATTAAAATTCATGATAAATCATGATAATTCATAACTAAGAGAATGGTCAAGTCAGATTTCTCAGAACTGGCCTCGATCATACTGATCTCGCCCATGAACAGCCCATATGGCCATAACTGACCACCTCTAAATCAATGAGATAAAACTAATCTCTCACCATGATAATTCATGATAAATACCCATTAAGAGATATTTGAAGTCGGATCCTAACAATTCCCTCAGGAACTATCAGATCTCCACTTACCTGCCCAACCAAGGCCATTGAGAGATTTCTCTGAACCGGCCACTCCATGATCAGTACCTCCACGTCTGATCAACATATAATAGGATTAATAATGCCCACCAGTTCCTGAGTCAATCAACCAACCACCCCACATGACTCAGAACTGATGAGTCTTCACACATACCTAACCGGCCATGGAACTATGTCCCAATGAACCTGGTCAGTCTTGCTCTTCTTCATGGCTCTCAGCCAATCATGTACCAACCCAAGGTTGATACCTATCATACCATATGATTCCATTACCTCATTGCCACGGCCTGAAGCCATTGGTAATGCAAAACCATAGATCAGGTTCACTCATGAACCACCATGAATCACTAGTTGCTGTATAGCATCTAATTACCATCCCATATGGATGAATTAGTTCAACTATGATCCGCCCCTTTCTCCAGGGTCCTGTATCCCTACAATACATCACAATATATGGTCTCCAAGGGCGTGCCATACTTGGCCTCATATGCACCTCAAGAGACACCAACATAAACCATAAAGTAATCATATGTACATGTTACCTTATACTTGATCTTACTAGATCTTGTGCTTCCTGTATCATGTCTGGCCATGCTCCTCCATTGCACGCCTCTACCAAGCCTTATCATATACCTCCAGTATTGATAAGATCCAATCATGGGTCGCACCCATCATCCATTTCATGGAACTTCCATGAAACAGTTTCTGCACTGCATCCACCTTCAAGGCTGTACATGCCTTTGGGAGTGGAGTCCGGCCTTCTCCATTCAATTATAACCATTTGCGTGTGTTACCATGATGTAGAGGAAGCCTAGGGTGTGTTCATCCATGATCAAACACCACCCAAGGGTCGTGCATCACTTCCCACTTCAGATCCCATGAAACTGCTTTTCTACACACCACTGCCTTCAAGGCTGTCTCCACCATTGGAAGTGCATTCCGGCCCTCCATCTTCTCTCCTGGCTATTTGAATGTGTAGTATGGATGTAGAGGAAGCCCATGGCGTGGCAAACATCAATCAAAACACACCAGAGGGTCGTTCACAACTCCCCTCTTGATTGCCATCAAAACTGCCTCTTTGCTGCCTTCATCCCACTCTTGGGGTTGGATGTTGCCATCCGACTTTCTCTCTGTTTTCTCTGGTTTTTCTTTGTGTTTCAGGAAGAAGAATGAAGCCCTGACGTGCCTGCAAAGGCACGGACTTGCCCTTGTATTTATAGAAAAGGAATGATCACCTTTCCAAAGGTTGCACCCTTTCGGTATCATTTCTGGCCATTGATTTAATCAATGGTCCAGATCACACCTGTTCGCCTATGGCAGTTACCAGACGTCCTTGACATGCCTAACTGCTCCTAGACATGTCACACACAAGCCTTAGCTGGTTGCCCAAGCCCCTGGTTCAACCACAAGTGCCCACCGGCTCACCGGCACACCCGGGTGGTCCACATGGTCCGACCACTGTCCGGACCTGGCCCAACTGCCCAAGACTTGAACACTCAGTCTAGCTGAGTTGAGCTGATCCCCAGCTGACCCAGCTGAGCGAGCTAGTTCATCCAGCTCAGGGAGCTGACACACTCTTCAGTGAGCTACACTGAGCTGCACTACACTTCATCTAGCTGGTCGAGCTTGCTCACTGCATCGCCCAGCTGCCATACACTTTGTATAGCTCCTTTTTTACTTGTATCCTTCTTGGTTTAGCTATATCTTAGCTTCCTGATGCCCTTAACCTTACTTCCAGGCCATAATACCCTTGTGTTTAGGTCACATGACCTGACTGGTGCATCTCCTTGCACCATGGTCGATCCTAATGATCATATACAGGATCAGGGGACATGACAAGTCTCCCCCACTTAGAATGGATTCGTCCTCGAATCCAGTGGTGCTTACATCCCATATCATGACAAAGGTTCCAACTGAACTCTTTGCATCATCATCCTTGTTCATTTTCACTGATCACCTTTTTGATCAATGTATGAACAAGTCTCCCCCACTTGGACGGAACACACTAGAATCCGAACCAAGTGGTCCTTGCCTTATACATATCACACCATAACAGACTTGTGTCACTGAACTCAACTTTCTAAGTTGCAGTCCTAGTATACACCAATCCAATTATTCTCTGAGCCTAGTCCATGACTAGATTATTTTCAGTCCTTAAGAACTTACTGCATACTCGAGTCTTAGTAGATTTACCCAATCTCCAAGATACTCGATGTATCAGTCAAGTCTTAACGAACTCGATCACATTCCGGTCATGTCCACTCCGGGACTCCACCGTCTCATTCCAACCATAGGTCAATCTCCGACTTGGTTGTTCTGCGACCCTCGTCCCTCACTGAACTTAGTCGACCTCATCTCAGCCATCTAGGCTGGTGCCATACGATACGGACTTTTGGACATTGGGACCGTTCCCGGTTCTAGTTCGATCATGCTCGGGTCAGCCCCTGCAAGAGGCACACCCTGCAGCGCCCGAAAACACATCCTTGAACTCTTGAACCAACCGAATCCTCGTCCGGGCTACCACCCCCTACAACCTCCTTAGTGTTAATGGTCGCCAACCAGGCCTCATGACCACCTCTCAGCATATTTTCCACCTGGACCTCTGAGATCACTAAGCATCCAGAGGTTGGTCGGATCCTTGGAATCTGATCGGGGGTCCACACCCACTCTCAAACTGTACTCATCCCCGGTGACAGTCTAAGGTGGCCCGATTCTTTCCAAGACCAATCCATCCCTAAGATCACTTCATGATTCTCAAGGCTAACCACTATCAGATCCACGGGCATCGCCCTTCCTTGGATCATCACTGGGATGTCCCTCACAAGGCCTAGTGAATGCTTCCTTTGGCCTCCGGCCGCACTCACTATCCTGGGATCATCCCCTATACCAATACAAACAACCCCTTTCCGATCATATCTGGACTCACAAACGGTGTGTAGCTCCAGTATCGAAAGGTATGTTGTTTCCACAACACTGATCATTAAGTAACTAAATGAGTAAGAACATCGGTTTGATCACACATTTGGAAAACGTCCCATACCATTCTCCAAAGTGTCACACTTCTGTGAATGTCCCATACCATTCACAAGAGTGTTTATAATATACCTCAATCCCCATCATACTGAGCCACTTAACATCATATACCCAATCCATTCAAATTGATCTAAGGAATCCTACCTTGGCTTATACTGAGTCCAAGCTGATCCATCTGATCCCAAGCCACTCGTATACTAGCCATGTAGCGTCTCCCTTAAACCAACTTGAACCTCGCAAATGCTCACTTGTTTTGAACGGCCACCAAGGATAACACTTACCCCCAAAGAGTGCTGCACGTTTCTTTCAACCTAAGCCACTCTCAGGTTCATGTTACTTCCCTGGTCCAGGTCATCCATACAAGATCTTGCACTGCATCGATCCGTCCAATCCGTCTATTATTTCTAGATAACTAGATCGGCCAACCTTCTGTTCCAGGATCTTGCCCTTGGAGAATGCATCTTGGCCAAGCCAGTTCACCTTGGAACTTTCCCGTTCACAAGCATGATACCCTATCTTGCCTCAGCTCCCTCTTGGCTCACCTAGTAAGGTTCCATGGTCATCTCAGTTTCCAGAAATAATTTCGGTTTGGAACACAATACCTTTGAGCAGTAAGTTGAGCTGAAGTTACAACCCAATCAGAACCTCCACTCATCTGCCTCAAAAGGATCCACACTACCTGAGAAATACTTTTGTTCTCATCTGAGCTATGTGCTCCAGCACCCTCAGGTAGTCCACTAACCAAGCTGCCCTAGCTGGTGGATCAATCTAGACCACCTCAGCTACTGGCCCAGCTTGATCATCAGCTGCCAAACAACTGCCCAATCAACCGGTTAGTCCTCTCATTGTTTGCAACAATTGTTTGGATCAGCCCGGTCCACATCACAAGAGGATTCAACTTCCCCTTCCAGCTGCAGCTCAGCTCTCCCCCACTAGAACCTCAGTAGGGTTGAGCTGACTTACAGTCAATCCAGCTTCATTGTTAACTTCCTCCAGCTGAGTCAACAATAAAACTGGTGGGTTAATCACATCAGCATCTACTTGTCCGGATGCATGGGTGAACAACCACAACCCAATGATCCTAGAATCAAGCATGCTCTGATACCAACTTGTAAGACCCGAACCCGGCCGACTAGGCCGCGGTCGATGCCTCACGTCGCTCGGTCCATACCCTGACCGAACCACTCAATTTTTCAATCTTTATCTGTACTTTCGCCTAAAGGCGAAGTCTATCTTGGACCTTAGCTTAAGACTACCTTAGTCATCCCCTAGCTTAGATCCTTTCAACTTATGCACAGCGGAATATTATCTATCAACCATTGGTCTAAAACCAACCTAACACTCGTCAGGTCGAATCACCTTAGCCATGATCAGTAGACACAACTACTACCAGCTCCAAGGTTGATCCTGAACCTAATCCAAGTCATACAATAACTGAGGTTCCATTCCCCTAACCATTCTATCTAGATCTATGCAATATTGCTAGATCATACCTTTGCCACATCCACGGAGCTTGATAGCTCTTTGTCTCAGCTGCCTTAGTTGTCTAGCTAGCTCATTCAGCTAGCTGAACTGAACCACTTCACTTGAGGTTCCCAACTCTCTTCCAGCTGATCGAGCTGCGAGGTAGCTTTGCCTAGCTCCCCATCCACTCGTCCAACTCCTCATTATACCTGTATAAACTCTCCCCTTAGGTACTTAGTCATTCAACCAACCATCCCCACATACCAAGTACCTTTGGGAAGTCTTCAGCTGCAAAATCAACCTCAAGCAAACATGCTCCAAAAACTAATTAAAATTCATGATAAATCATGATAATTCATAACTAAGAGAATGGTCAAGTCAGATTTCTCAGAACTGGCCTCGATCATACTGATCTCGCCCATGAACAGCCCATATGGCCATAACTGACCACCTCTAAATCAATGAGATAAAACTAATCTCTCACCATGATAATTCATGATAAATACCCATTAAGAGATATTTGAAGTCGGATCCTAACAATTCCCTCAGGAACTATCAGATCTCCACTTACCTGCCCAACCAAGGCCATTGAGAGATTTCTCTGAACCGGCCACTCCATAATTCAGTACCTCCACGTCTGATCAACATATAATAGGATTAATAATGCCCACCAGTTCCTGAGTCAATCAACCAACCACCCCACATGACTCAGAACTGATGAGTCTTCACACATACCTAACCGGCCATGGAACTATGTCCCAATGAACCTGGTCAGTCTTGCTCTTCTTCATGGCTCTCAGCCAATCATGTACCAACCCAAGGTTGATACCTATCATACCATATGATTCCATTACCTCATTGCCACGGCCTGAAGCCATTGGTAATGCAAAACCATAGATCAGGTTCACTCATGAACCACCATGAATCACTAGTTGCTGTATAGCATCTAATTACCATCCCATATGGATGAATTAGTTCAACTATGATCCGCCCCTTTCTCCAGGGTCCTGTATCCCTACAATACATCACAATATATGGTCTCCAAGGGCGTGCCATACTTGGCCTCATATGCACCTCAAGAGACACCAACATAAACCATAAAGTAATCATATGTACATGTTACCTTATACTTGATCTTACTAGATCTTGTGCTTCCTGTATCATGTCTGGCCATGCTCCTCCATTGCACGCCTCTACCAAGCCTTATCATATACCTCCAGTATTGATAAGATCCAATCATGGGTCGCACCCATCATCCATTTCATGGAACTTCCATGAAAACAGTTTCTGCACTGCATCCACCTTCAAGGCTGTACATGCCTTTGGGAGTGGAGTCCGGCCTTCTCCATTCAATTCTAACCATTTGCGTGTGTTACCATGATGTAGAGGAAGCCTAGGGTGTGTTCATCCATGATCAAACACCACCCAAGGGTCGTGCATCACTTCCCACTTCAGATCCCATGAAACTGCCTTTCTACACACCACTGCCTTCAAGGCTGTCTCCACCATTGGAAGTGCATTCCGGCCCTCCATCTTCTCTCCTGGCTATTTGAATGTGTAGTATGGATGTAGAGGAAGCCCATGGCGTGGCAAACATCAATCAAAACACACCAGAGGGTCGTTCACAACTCCCCTCTTGATTGCCATCAAAACTGCCTCTTTGCTGCCTTCATCCCACTCTTGGGGTTGGATGTTGCCATCCGACTTTCTCTCTGTTTTCTCTGGTTTTTCTTTGTGTTTCAGGAAGAAGAATGAAGCCCTGACGTGCCTGCAAAGGCACGGACTTGCCCTTGTATTTATAGAAAAGGAATGGTCACCTTTCCAAAGGTTGCACCCTTTCGGTATCATTTCTGGCCATTGATTTAATCAATGGTCCAGATCACACCTGTTCGCCTATGGCAGTTACCAGACGTTCTTGACATGCCTAACTGCTCCTAGACATGTCACACACAAGCCTTAGCTGGTTGCCCAAGCCCCTGGTTCAACCACAAGTGCCCACCGGCTCACCGGCACACCCGGGTGGTCCACATGGTCCGACCACTGTCCGGACCTGGCCCAACTGCCCAAGACTTGAACACTCAGTCTAGCTGAGTTGAGCTGATCCCCAGCTGACCCAGCTGAGCGAGCTAGTTCATCCAGCTCAGGGAGCTGACACACTCTTCAGTGAGCTACACTGAGCTGCACTACACTTCATCTAGCTGGTCGAGCTTGCTCACTGCATCGCCCAGCTGCCATACACTTTGTATAGCTCCTTTTTACTTGTATCCTTCTTGGTTTAGCTATATCTTAGCTTCCTGATGCCCTTAACCTTACTTCCAGGCCATAATACCCTTGTGTTTAGGTCACATGACCTGACTGGTGCATCTCCTTGCACCATGGTCGATCCTAATGATCATATACAGGATCAGGGACATGACATTAGTATTTAGGGTTTAGTGTTTTGCTGATTTGGTTAAAAATATTTTTAAAAACAATCCAAAGATTTAAGATTTGTCCAAGGGTTTACCATGGATTTAAAGTTTATGATTTAGGGTTTAGAATTTAGGGTTTAGTGTTTTGATGACGGTATTTTAAATATAAAATCTTTTTTTGTGACTACTATTATTTTCTATTTATTTTTATTTTAAAAACATAATAAAATTTGACAATATATTGTTTTCTTTTTTTAAAGATACTGAATATGAAATAACGAAATCCTATTGGTTTGGTGAACCTAAAGGTTCACTCTAGGGGTGAATCCAAGTATTTCTCATTAAAATATGATCATTCTTATAATTCAAAAAAATATGATCATTCTTGAATTATACTCTTAGTAAATATTGCAATTTTACCAAAAATTCTCTTATTTTTATAAGGATTACTAAAGATCATTAATGGTAATTAAAACTTTTGGGTTTAGGTCTACAGATACACCTAAATGAATTAATAAATATCAAACTTATTCTTGAGTTCACTCCTAGGGTAAACCTTTAGGTTCACCAACCAATAAAATTTAAGTATTTCATATTTAATATCTTTTAAAAAAAGAAAACAAAATCTTCTTAAATTATATTATGTTTTTAATATAAATAGCTATAAATAAATTAAAACAGTAGTAGTTGCAATTTTTTTTTTAAACTATGATTCATCCAACGGTTTAGAGTTTACCCAAGGGTTCCAGATTTATCCAAAGGTTTAGGGTTTAGTATTTAGGATTTAGGGTTTAAAGTTTTTTTTTTTTAAAAAAAACTATGATTCATCCAACGGTTTAAAGTTTACCCAATGATTCCTTATTTACCCAAAGATTTAGGGTTTAGGATTTAGGGTTTAGAGTCTTATTAATTTTGTTTTTGCAACTACTAATATTTTATTTATTTTTAGCTATTTATTTGAAAACATAATATAATTTAACAATATTTTGTTTTCTTTTTTAAAAAATATTAAATATAAAATACTTGAATCCTATTGATTGGTGAACCTAAAGGTTTACCCTAGGGGTGAACCGAAGAATAACTCTAAATATCAGACCTACATATATTATATATTAACCTTAAGTATTCTAAATTTATATATTGGACCTACAAGTATAATGAACCTTATATAAATTAACAAATATAATGACACCAAAATATTATTTTCTTAAATCTAGTATCAATATTCAAGATAGATCATTCGAATATTATGCATATTTTCAATACAAACCAAACCCCTATATCCTCCACCATATATTACATACATTTTGAATATCATTTTTGAACATAATATTATTTAACTATAAAAATGAGTATATACACAAATATAGAAAACAAATTATTTACTATGTCATTCTCTACATAATATTGATATGGCAATTATGAGTCTTTAAGAATGTATTTTTAAAAAATATCATAAATTATATTTTAAATCTAAATTGAAAATACAAAATTATATCAGGTTATTAATAACAAAAATAAACTAATATTTTCATATCAATAAGTATTTCTATATTATCATTTCTTTATTTGGACGACACAATAAAACTTTCATCAAAAGAACTGAAAGTTTATGTAACATCAAAAAAGTATATGAATAATTTAATCAAAATTTTTTTATCATATATTTTTTATTTTATCGTATCAATGGTACCAGATCGCGGTTTGATAGCGAGTTTTGGTCTTTTACCATGTTCTATCGGATTTTTAATTAACAAATTTTTCATTAAATCAGAACTGGATTATTTAGAAGATATCAGGTCTACCGATTCAATCATGGATCTAGGTTGGATATGAAAAGACTTATTTAAACTCAAACATTGTTATAGAACAACTTTCAAAATATTTATTTTCTAATAAAAAGTTATAAATTAATGCAAATTTAATCAAAATGTTCAACAAAAAAATATCTGCACTTTCTAAGATAGTATTAGCTTCTAAATTGAACATAGATAAAATAAAATAGTGTAAATTGATGGTTAGAACTATGATACAAATATATGACAAGAAAAACTCATTTTTAGTTTAAAATTGACAATTCATATCATTACTACATTTAAATAATGAGAACATATTGGTCCTCACCATAGAATATATATATACTATTAAATCACACATATCATATTTAAATTTATTTCTAACAAATACCAAATTTTGGATAAATGATAAAAACATAAAACTCAATTGTTATGATTCGAAACAAAAATAACAGGTATTTTAAATAGTTTTGGATTAATAAATGAGAAAACAAACTGGCACTTATTTCGGGTTAAAATCTAGTATCTATTAAGATAACTATGATGTAATTCTTTTTGGTTATCTACTCAATAAAAATGAGAAGTTGAAAGAGATGTTCTCCATTATTTTTGTGGAAATGAACAAAAGAGAAAACAAATAAAGACCCTTTAACAATAATGAAGAAGCAAGTGGGAAACTGTAGCCATGCAACTTGTGCTTCCATTTATTTCTTTGCAGTCTCTAAGAGCATCTTTATTGCAGTATGTGAACACATCTTATAGGAATATAATAAAAGGAAAAATCAATGAGAGATGTGTTTTTAGGTTGTTATGCAAGATGTGTTTTGGGATAGTTTTTAAGGTGACGTGGCTTAATTACCCAATACCCAAAACATCAAACATGCCAACTTTTTTACAACTTTCATGTTCGGTTCATTAAATAAAATGTTTGTGTACTTTAATTAATATGTTTGTTTCTTTTTATGTTTTTCATTTTTATCTTTCATTTTTTTTCATAATAACTAGGTGATACCCGCGCCATGCGCGGAGCGAATGGTCTAATAAAAATTATAACTTTTACTCTAAAGATATTAGAAAACTAAAAATCATAATAACAAATATTACATATTATATAATAAAGATTGGACGAAATTATGCATGTTTATATAAGGTGAACTTTGATTTTTTAAAAACTTGTGTAATTGATTAGATGTAACATCGGAATATTTTTGTGGAAGTAAATCTATAAGAGTAAAAGAAAGATTTATATATAATTAGTTATGAATTTAAGATAAAAAAACACATGCAATTTGATTTCATAATATAAATTATGAATACAAAGTAAAACGAAACATATACAATAGAATAATAAAATATGAAAAGAACAAATTATAAGAAAATAAATAAAAAATATCTACAGAATTCTTTGTTTGCAATCCTATAAAGAAAATAAGAAAAATGTATCAGCTTACCAAACTCACTAAACGAAATTGTATACTTCTTTCTGAAAGCATCAATAGCATTCATTGTCTTTGTGTGTTTTAAGTTTGTAGATTGTGATACAGTAGAAAAAAGTTTAGTATGATATATTGTAATAATTAACAGGATTTATGTCATGACAATTGTATCAATCAAATATATTACATGGCGAGAATAATGGCAAAAAATCCCTACAATTTCGTTTAAAATGTTTAATTGGTCTCATGAATTTCAATATATTAGTAATAACTTTCATATATTAACTTAAATCAGAATGCGTATTGATCAATATTACATTAGTTTTCTAATTTTTTCAATAGCATTAATTACGATTAAACGTAAAATTAGCAAAGAAAAATCAAGTAAATATAGAAACAAAACATTATTGGATTTGATATTAAAAGATGTCACTAAATCTCCTATTTATTTAAACTATAAGGTAGATTCTCTATTTATTTACTTAAATTCTAATTTTTTCAATAGAATAATTATGATAAAACGTAAAATTAACAAAAGAAATCAAGTAAATATAGAAATAAAACATTATTGGATTTGATATTAAAAGATGACTCCAGATCTCCTATTTATTTAAATTATAAAGTTGATTCCCTAGTTTTTGGAATAGCATTAATTATGATTAAACATAAAATTAGCAAAAAAATAAAGTAAATATAGAAACAAAACATTATTAGATTTGATATTAAAAACGTCACCAATTCTCCTATTTATTTAAATTATAAGGTCGATTTCCTGTTTATTTACTTAAATTATATAACTTAGTCATATATATATTATATAAATTATATGACACATAAGAAATGACAATTGTGTTAATCACACATGAGAATAAGGTTAAATAATAAAAGTGCTCCTTACAATGCTTCAAATTTATATGCAGGGCGCAAGTAGCTATTAAATCTGCTATTAAATTGAATATTCATATCAATCTTCGAATTTCTTTTAAAGTTTGACTACATCAATAAGGTGAAAAAACACAAATTACGGGTATTAAATATAAATGATGGAAATCATTTCAAATGCGGCACAATTTTTGCGATCTTATCATTTGGAAAAATGGGAAGAAAATATGACTTTCTTTAAATAGAACTCTATAATTACAGAGCAAAAGAAGATTAGGCATACTCCATTATTAGTCAATCAATTCACTTTAATACTAATTGAATTGATTTATTAAGATCAATCAGAAGACATTGATTTTGATATGTTTTTGCATTAATTTCAATTACAGCAGTCAAGGCAAACTCTTGCCACTTTCCGTTTATGAACCTAGACTTAAAAAATGTAACATCTGTTTTCAAGAAATATTATATGAGCAGTATATTCTATAATCACGTCCGTTTAATTTTTACTACACCCCAAGAAACCAAAAAATGCAAAAAGGTAACCTAGTATAATTTTAACTTTTAAATACAACCGAGTATAAATTTTTCATCTTTAACATGTTGTTAATCTCGGAGCAAAATATGAAGATTTACGAATTGTAAATGAAAACTAAAACATTCACCTTTATATCTTAATATTTTTTAAAAAATATAATTTTGAATATATAGATATAATTTTGTAAAGTAAAATTCACATCATTTCTCTCACCATGTAAAGTATAATTTGAGCAACACAAATATATGAACTTTACATATTCATTGTATACGTGCAAAGTAAAATATTGAAATCTAAACTATGAATACTCATTACTTCAAGTAGTTTTTATGACATATTTTTTTTTATCTAGATACAACTATATATGTATCTAGATTATATAACATGAAAAGTAAAACAGTGAGTTATACGTATAGTTTTCTTCAAAATCGAACTTTATATATGATTGTTAAATTGTTAATATGGAATGTGGATTGTATGTCACAGCCATCTTCCATATTTAAACTATCTCGTGATTGTCAAACCATTAACTTTTATTTCCATATTTGGCTATACAAAACTATCATTTAGTAATTATATAAAGCATATAATATATGTAATGGCATAAAAAGTAAATACTCTAGGCTACAAAGGTGTTTTTTGAAAAAGGTCTAAGGTGAAATGTGGTGATGCCAAGTAAGTAATGGCAAATTGGTTATAAACACATGAACTAAAGGTTGTTTTTAAAATGGTCTCCTCAATCTTCGAATTTCTTTTAAAGTTTGACTACATCAATAAGGTGAAAAAACACAAATTACGGGTATTAAATATAAATGATGGAAATCATTTCAAATGCGGCACAATTTTTGCGATCTTATCATTTGGAAAAATGGGAAGAAAATATGACTTTCTTTAAATAGAACTCTATAATTACAGAGCAAAAGAAGATTAGGCATACTCCATTATTAGTCAATCAATTCACTTTAATACTAATTGAATTGATTTATTAAGATCAATCAGAAGACATTGATTTTGATATGTTTTTGCATTAATTTCAATTACAGCAGTCAAGGCAAACTCTTGCCACTTTCCGTTTATGAACCTAGACTTAAAAAATGTAACATCTGTTTTCAAGAAATATTATATGAGCAGTATATTCTATAATCACGTCCGTTTAATTTTTACTACACCCCAAGAAACCAAAAAATGCAAAAAGGTAACCTAGTATAATTTTAACTTTTAAATACAACCGAGTATAAATTTTTCATCTTTAACATGTTGTTAATCTCGGAGCAAAATATGAAGATTTACGAATTGTAAATGAAAACTAAAACATTCACCTTTATATCTTAATATTTTTTAAAAAATATAATTTTGAATATATAGATATAATTTTGTAAAGTAAAATTCACATCATTTCTCTCACCATGTAAAGTATAATTTGAGCAACACAAATATATGAACTTTACATATTCATTGTATACGTGCAAAGTAAAATATTGAAATCTAAACTATGAATACTCATTACTTCAAGTAGTTTTTATGACATATTTTTTTTTATCTAGATACAACTATATATGTATCTAGATTATATAACATGAAAAGTAAAACAGTGAGTTATACGTATAGTTTTCTTCAAAATCGAACTTTATATATGATTGTTAAATTGTTAATATGGAATGTGGATTGTATGTCACAGCCATCTTCCATATTTAAACTATCTCGTGATTGTCAAACCATTAACTTTTATTTCCATATTTGGCTATACAAAACTATCATTTAGTAATTATATAAAGCATATAATATATGTAATGGCATAAAAAGTAAATACTCTAGGCTACAAAGGTGTTTTTTGAAAAAGGTCTAAGGTGAAATGTGGTGATGCCAAGTAAGTAATGGCAAATTGGTTATAAACACATGAACTAAAGGTTGTTTTTAAAATGGTCTCCTCAAATAATAAAAAGGGGATTTGAAATTGTATATTGGATATCTTTTTATTTTCAAATAAAATTTAGTATTATTCTTTTATGTTTTCAATTTAAAAATTATTTTTAATGTTTTAAAAATTATTATATGTTTTAACATTATTAAATTATATAATTATTAAGATACAAGTTCTATATCCTCCCACTTATCCCACTACTAATTATTACTAAACTTCGCCTCTTATATTATTTTATTAATTTTTACACCTAAGATATATCTCCTCACTTATTCCATTAAGGATGCTCTAATAATTTCATATAACACCCGACTGTTATCTACATCTGAATGATATTACAAAAGCAAAAGAAATTCTGAACTTGGGTAAAAATAAACCACTATTTTTTTTTTGCTTTTGAATGAACTTATACGTAGATCAACTCCCAAATAATTGTTTGTATCTAATGAGAATTAATCAAACATATAAGTACGTTCTTCTATCTTGCTCTTCAAGCAGGATACGAAGCATACAAATTTCTTGGGACACAAGGTGATTCCCTCCAAGCCCTAGCGTGAAGTTTAAGCAATTCCTTTGCCTTTTCTTTAGTCTTGTTCCCGCAACTCACTTGAAGCACCAGACACATCTTCGCCACAACCCCCAATTGCAACATCTCTTGTAATAAACACGGCGTCGCACAAAACTTCCCAATGGAAAGCAAAACCCTAACAGCCCTTTCACTAGTTATCTGAGAGACCCTAAGTATCTTCTTAGACACAACCGCAATAGCTGCACCATGATTCAAGAACTCAGCTCTTCCTTCTGCACACTGACATAACATATCAAGAACTACCATAGCCATCTCCAAAGTCCTTCTCTCAGATGAGAAAGTCTCATCCATTAATTGCTCGATAATCATCGAGATCGCTCCAGCTTCCACAGCCTTGTGTCTGTTCCTTCCCCATGGACATATAATCACCAAGATCTGCATTGCTGACTTCGTTGCCTTATGAGAGATCTGGTCATGCAAGATCTGAACAACCTCGTTGAAAAGCTCGCGTTCCAACAATATGATCTGCATTGGATCCGCAACTTCAAGGATCTTCTTGAGAAGAAAAGTCGCGTAGGCTCTTGACTCGTAGATCCCACGTTGCATAATCTTAGTCAACGTTTTCACAAGATCTGTTCCCTTCTTGTTGTTTAAAAGACTCTTCCGGGCCGTCTCCGATGTGTCGATCAGATGATAGAGCAAGCTTAAGGCTTCGTCCATTAAGCTCCTCGAAGAATCAAACCGATTCTCTAGCATGTTTGACTGACACAAATCGTTGAGACTGGACGAAGAAAGCGAAGGAGAAGGAGAGTTGTAAGTATCTACCGAGTTGCTGACGATCTTGGCCAAGAATTCTGGAACGTTTGCAGCTTCTAAGCACCGCTTGTTCGCTTTATTCTGTGATACTATTTGACGAAGTCGCTTGAGGCATTTGACTTGGTTTTGATGTGAAGATGAAGAATCTTTGATGAGTTTTTCGATCTCGGATTTACAGATTGGAGGTTTTGGTGTTGGGATCCTCTCGATGCCGTAGGATGCGTTGAGAGTACACCAAGATTGGATCAGACGGCGAACAGTGTGGTTTGGTGTGAGATCAGTTTCGGTTATGACTTGTTTGGTGACAGGACATGAGTTTTTCTTACCGGTGAAGAGCCACTTCTCGATGCTGTCTCTGTCGTAGGTTATACCGGTGGAAACTATTACCGGATCCTTCATGATATCTAGAGAGATCGGACATAGAAAGAAAGAAGGAATCTCTATCTCTTGATCCATTTACTCGCCGGAAAATATGAAAAAACAAGAAAAAGTTGATGAATAAATCGACTAGAAAGGAATCTTTAAAATGAAAGTTTTGCTTCAAAGTGTAGTAGTTGAGATGTAGGAGATGTGTATTGGTTTGAACAAGTTAGCAAGAAGAGAGAAGGAGTGTTGGGCTTTAAATATAAAGGATTTGGAGAAATATTCAGAATTATTACAAAATGTCAACACACGGAAAATACAGATATTTGAAACTCTTTTTGGATAGATGTACCTAGGGGTGGGCAAAATATCCGTAAATTTTGATTCGATTCGTTATTCGTTCCGATTCGATCCGAAAAATCCGAATATCCGTAACTTAACGAATCAAAGCAAATACTAAAATCCAATATCCGTCAAAGACGAAGCAAATCACAAATACTAATATTTTTAGAAACGGATATCCGATCCGATCCGTTATATACATATATATGTATACATGTTTATAAAATTATATAATATACATACTTTTATATCTTTATATAAGTATTATAATGTTTTATTCACTAAATTAATTATTTAGTTATTAAAAATTTTGAAAGTATGTAATTTTCTTATAAAAAAGTAATGAAATATTATTATTTTATTTCAGATTTTCTTCTTTTTTTTTTTTTTTTTTTTAATTTTTTATTATTTTTTACGGATCGAATCGGATATCCGAAAAAAATCGGATATTCGCGGATATCCGAAGAGTTACGGATCGGATCGGATCGAAAAATCGAATATTCGTAAGACACGGATCGGATCACGGATATCCTTAAAATTCCGGATATCCGCTCCGTGCCCAACCCTAGCTGTACCTATTCATTATTGTATGGCTTTTATAGAACGAACGAGGAACGTATATAGATTTGACTTTTTTGGGGGTGTTACAAAACAACTAATAATAAATGTTTTTATTTATAATGGTAACGTATGAAGTGTTGACTTGTCAAAGAGATGAGATTACGGCGAGGAAAGTGAAAATAGTTGCGAAGTCATTAGCAGATTGGTCGTGTGGCGGTGTTGAAGGCAAATAGTTTGTCTGCTTTGTGTTTTTTTTTTTTCTTAACGCACATGCCATAATTGCTGATTCCTCGCCTCTTTTTTTTGCCAGCACCTATTTGACTTTATTAAAAAAAAAACTAAAAAGCAGGCCTATTTCGAAAATTTACTTATTAGCAAGTTGTAACCGAAAGGTGGAGGAAGATTACTGTTTTTTTTTAGTCAAAAACACACGATTATCGTTTTATTTTGGTGATGTAGTTATTTTTTGGTGCCGACAAAACCTAAAGTGCCATCATCTATCCGTTGTTGGATTGGTACGTTGTTTGAGGCTGCAACTTTGATGGTACATTTTGACCCATGCCTTGTTATGCTCTACTTTGTTTCTTTTCTGAATCCTTCCACAAATACTGCCTCTTAAAAAATATATGCTCTTTTGGGGGTAAAACTTTTTTTTTATAGTATTTATCTTTCTGGATCTTGGTGCCAGTGGAGTTGTCGTACATTGCAAATGTATAAAATTCAGAATTAATCTGGTATGGGCATGATGAATTTTTGTTTCGAATGATAATTTTGAAAAAGTTGCTATCTTTGTGACAAAAAAAAAAGTTGCTATCAAACTAAACAAAAGGTAATAACAACATTTTTTGAAATTTAGCATAAGATTTATTCAGTGCACTTTAAAAACTATACTCATTTAGTTATCTAATAAATGTATATACTGGTTATTTTTTACATGAGCGAATTGGAATATTTGATTTATAGATTTCGTGGTGGACATGCTATAGTATGGGAAAATGAATCCGTTCCACAAAAATTAAATGATTAAAAACCTATATTTGATCAGTTAAATGTCTATACGAAAAATAAAGGTAATTATTAATAGACTAAATAAATAAATATGAATAAATCGATGTTGAGAGGAACAAAAAGATGGATAGATTCATTTCTCTAACAGTAGTTAAAAAGATTCATTTCTCTTACTCTTCTGTAAAGTAGTAGAGAACATCTTTCGAACTTTTATTGGTCAGTTTAAAGTGAAATGAGTTGAATTATTTTCCCTATTTTCAACTCAAATGATAAATTTAGGAAAAATTTTAATGGTCCACTGACTGTTACACGTCCAAATAGTAAATGTTCAGATGAATGCTGAATTTCGCCAACTTCTATTCCTCTAAATGTATAACCATTTGCATCTACATAAACACAACTCTCGCCTTCCATAACATATACTCCATCTGTTCCATTTTATATCATGTTTTAAGTTATTACACATAGATTAAAAAAACACATATTTTATGTAGTTTATCTTAGTAACATAAAAATACATTAAATAAAACTAGTTTAACCAATAATAAAAAAATACAGTATTTTATAATTGGTCATAAAATTCAAATCATATTAAATTCTACCTAGATTAGTGAGAACATCACTTAAAATAGGACAAAATAAAAATCCTAAAACACCACTTAAAGTGGGACGGAGGGAGTAAATAATAGAACTCTCTTCGAAAGTTGGTAAAACTGAATTTTTTTTTCAACTATGGACAGGGGCAGACGTACGTACACGGCTACAGGGTCACGTGTCCCCTACTGTTTTTAATTTTTTTTTGAATAAGCTTGACTAATCTGATAAAAATTTATGCAGTTTAATAAAAAAGCATAAAATGTGCCCCTAACTCAAAACTGTTTTTGTTATTTTTAATAGTTTGCCCCCAACTAAAAATGTGTCTAGATCCGCCACTAACTATGGTCATATTTATTGCTATACATTGCAAATACTCTAACAAAGAATTTATATATATTGATGACAAAAAAAAAAAAAAAAAAAAAAAAAAAAAAAGAATTTATATATATTACTATATTAGTCTAACACTCTAACAGCCAAAGTAATGAACTCCAACCCAATTTCAAGTTGCTTTAGCCACCTCGGATTTAATGTACATGCTTTTCGTTTTTGTCCATACGAAACTCGAAAGCATGTAACATGTGTTCTCATGAAAGAGTACCGAAAGTAGGATTTTTGTATTGTTTCGGTGAGAAACCAACTTGCTAGATACCACTTTGGGTTTCGATGATGTATTGTTTCGGTGAGAGTTCAACTTGCTAGATACCACTTTTGGTTCCCTAAGCCTTTGTGATAAAATTTTTTTGCTTACATTATATAAAATGTCAAACAATATGCTTTGTACTTGGATAATTAATAAAATTATGATATTGGTTATTTAAAACGCTTATTACATTTTGAAGGAGAGTTACGTATAATGAAATAGCTTTAACTTCTATCAAAACTAGAAAAACTATTGTCAGTTATTTTCTAAATTATTTTAAAATTCCAGTCCCTAATACATATATTTTAAAGTTCTAAATGCTCTGACAAAAAAAAGTAAGCGTTAAATCTTGGTTAGAAACTAAACCATAAGTCCTAACCTTCAACCTCTTAAATACAAATCTTTAAATTCTAATCTAAACAAAATGTTTCATTTCCTCAATTTTAAAGAAAAGTTTTAATTGAACTTTCAAGAAGTAAAGTAATGGAATAAAAGTTTCTAATTAAAGTGTTCCGCTTCGAAAAAAAAAGAAACAGAGAAGAAGAACCATCCATAGATTTTGACGAAATTAGTTGGTTATGCTCAATACTTCTAACTTTTAAGATTACATCTCATCTGATTATTCTCTTGCCATTGGGCTTTTGGAGTTCCCTCCGAGTCCTTTATTATTATTGATTTAAGCCATTTTTTTTTAACATGGTCTTCCATACCCAAAAAATGGTCTTCTACCAGATACCTATGAATTTGTTTATTTCTAGATAAGAAAGTTGACAAAAAAAAATTATTTCTAGATAATGTGAGCATAGAATGTCGTTTTATGATATTGAAAATTTTAATAGGAAATAACTAAAACTATATTATAAGCAAACTATTTTCGTTTACTGTTCTATATATTATTGGAAAATAAGAAATAACTTAGGCAACTCATGAGCACGACCTAACATCATGAGCAAGTTGCAACTATGCTACTAATCAGGGATTCAAGTACACAATAGTAATTTATCCAAAAAGATAATCGTTTTTTTTTAAAGATAATCGTTTTCAATATTGAGGGTATATTTATTTGAGATATGTAGCTCTTTTTGATTCTTGAGTTGTGATACATAACTAAAATGTATTAGTATACGTATGTTTGACAAAACAAAACACATATATACATATGCGTATATACATAACATTGGTGTATTTGATTTAGCTAAATTGATAATTAATTCCTTGATTCAAGTCTAAGTAAGGATGTTTATTTAATAGATATTCGTTTCAATCAGTTAGTCACGCCTACATCTTTTAACAAAAATTCCAATACTATGACGTAATCAATAAGTTAGAATAAGTGAAGAAAGTATGTACAAGTAAAAGATGTTAATTCTACCGAAGAATTTTATACACAATTTCAAAATACGTGAGTACAATCACATAATTTTTTAAATAATTATGATCTATATATTTAAGCTACTTAAGAATTTTTTGTCAGTTGACGAATGAACAAAATCAAAAATATTTTCTTAGAAAGACAGCGACAATATTATCTAAATCAAAATAATAACCATTTAATTAACTACTTAATGTGACATATTTGACTATTTACACTAAATCTTAATAATCAATAAAGCTATTGATAATAAATAAATTTTAGTTTTTAAATTTTATTTATAACAAAATTTATTGAGAATAAATCTAAAAAATTTCAACCAAAATTTTTAAAAATATTTTTAATAAGATAATGCATTATAATTTCTAAATTATGTAATTTATTTAATTTAATGATAATTAAAAAAATTCATAACACACAATAAAAGCTATTTTATAAATTTAGTAATCTATTTAAATATGATCAACAGATTTTTTTAAATGGTTTCATTTAAATAAATTATCATTCATCATTAAAACGAGTTAAAATTCATAAAATATGTAACTATTTTTTAAAAACAATTATTGACATATGTTAAATTTATATCTACAACTATATATTATTATTTTATTTATTTCGAAACTCACATCAATATATTATCTATAAATAGTTATATACAAAAATATAATAGTATATAACTAACATTTAGCTCATGTATTATTTTACTTATAAATTTAATATTTGTTTTAATTATAACAAAATCTGTTGCGGAAACTAAAAAAAAATCTTACCAAAAATTTAAATATATATTTTAAAATATTGAACTAATTTAGTAACAAAAAATCAAAAATTATATAATCTTCCAATGTAGAAAATAATTGTGTAATTTTCTAAAATTATCTTTACAAAGTATACAATTTTATTAAAATAAATATTAAAAACTCAAAAGATAATATTCTAAATTTTATAAAATATAAAATCATAGATGCTAAAATATAACTTTTTGAAATGTAATACAAAACAAATAAATTATGTTTTAAAAGTAAAAACATAATATAATACTTCGAGATCTTAGTTTAATAATAAAAAAACAGAGAACTTCATACAATAATATTCAAAAAATCATATATCGATAAAATTTATTAAAATAATATGATAGATATTAATATGTATATAATTTAGTAAAATAATAGAGCTATATTGTTTAAACATAAACATTTCTTTATTTATGAAATCTTGCAAAATATTAAAGTGATAGATGTTAAAGTATTATTTTAACCAAAACATGGAAATAAAATTACTAGAGTGATAGATGTTAAAGTTTTTTTTTTGGAAAACGTCACCCCGTAGTTGTTGCTTGATTTGTAGTTTTTTTTTATTCGATCAACTTAGTTCTTGATTTGTAGTTAAAGTTTACTAATTTTAACTTTCTCTTCAACAACCCAATAAATGTTTCAGACATCTCTAACCGAATACCGATAATAAAACTTATTTTTAGTTATCCTTTTTTAAACGTCAAACTTATGTTTAGTGATCAGGGTATCAAATTCGTCCCACCACTAACGTGAATATTAGCTTCCAGATGAGGACGAATGTGAACAAGTACTGGATCAACTCAACTTAGTTTAATTATTTAACTAATTCCTACAAGACGGTCAAAAAATGACCAATACGTATAGAACAAGCAGCCGTTTTAAAACTAGTTACTGAAAATGTCTTTGTCCATTATGCCAGAAAAACGTTTTGATTTACAGAGATCGATGACTGGTCCTTTGAGAAAATCTTAGATAACTATACTCTTGGTCAAATAAGTATAACCATGATATGGGCCAGTGGTAAAACAAAACCGTGCAGACATGTAGAACACCACCAAGTCAGTTAAGTATTATCGTAGACGATGCAAATATTCAAACGTATGTCAAGTTGAGAAATGGAAAGCATGGTCTTGATCTCGGCTGATTGGCTCTATACAATTTTGGTACGTTGGATAATACACATTGAGGTAGTCTTATACAAGTTGATAGGTAATTCAAGTCTTATCCCATCCCATGAAATAGATTTTGCCACGGTGGAATATGTAAGTGGTACCTATAAAAAATTTAAATAGGAATGTATAGCGTGTAGATGAGTTATTTGACAAGGGACCAAAATGAAAATGAAGTGTATACAGCTAAATTAGTCAGGAAATAGACAGCTTCATACAGGCTACCACATGGGTCTCACATTATTGGCTATCCTACATCTTCTTGGACACATAAACAACAATTCTTTTATTTTTCTGTTTTAATTGTTCCTATAAAAAATTGGAGTTGAATTGAGAGATTCATGCAACTTGATTGGTTATGTAACATATCTTTATAGTTATGTATATACATGCGTGTAGTACGTCCCAGTTAATTTTTTCTACGAAAACGGCATAAATGTGTGTTGTGAATTCTCTTTTAGTTTTGTTATGCTGTGACTTGTGATATCAAAATGTTTAACCTATAGACGATCTTCAATATGGAGAAACATATATGAATTATATATATAACCTCTCTTTGATCAAAGGGTTCATATATAGCCGAAGAATATCCACGACTTTCGAGATAGCGAGAGCATATCATTTTAGACTTTATATTAGGCCATAATAGTTTCTCATATCTCAAATTTTAAAAATGTCAATACAACCAAGAGTTTTAAAAAGTACATAGGATAAAGATTAGGGTGATGAATTTAGTAAATCGATTCGGAAAAATGTAGCTTCAAGATCTATATAGTTTAGAAGATAAGAGAATGTAATGCGAAAAATTGAAAATCCATGCCTCGCATCACGGCAACAAAAGAGAAGACAAGTTTCTACAAGGCCCATTTGTTCACAAGTTGCTATAAGGCTTACGGAAGATAGACATAAAATACATTATCAAACACAACTGGGAACTTACTAAGAAGAAGGTCAATTCTTGTTTCTTGAATTGCAAGTTAACTTGCCCTGTCTGGCTGTCTACTCAAAGCATCCAGAAGTAGAGTTAGTTGAAAGATTTGTCTTCAATTTGGCAAAAAAAAATAGGCATGGGAAGTAAAACATATATTTAAACTGATACTAGCTTCTCCATCATTACGTAAAATTCTATAAGTTCCATCACATAACCAAATTTCAAAAATGTACATTAGAAGAAAAGCTCAAGGTGATGATGATGAAGTAGATTTAGGCTAGGTGTCAAGTTTCAAGGTGTGGTCTTCTTTTGCATTTTCGTTAAACTAATTTTAGCTCAGCCATGGCGGGTTTACTATTTTTATCCAACTTGATTAGTTTCATTCTTTTAACCAACAGAAAAAAATTCAAAGAAAGAGAAAAGAATGTTTGGTTAATCTTCGTGCCTTCCATTAACCTCCGTTTTATTTTTCCAAATCTTTTCCTGGAAATTTTTGATTAGTTTCTAACTTCAAGTCAGAGAGAGAGGGTGGAGATAACACAAGAATGCCTTCTCCTCCGGAAGAAGGAGCCCAACCCAAAACCGATGCGGGTTCGGGTCAAACCTCTGAACGCGATACCAATCAACCACCACCTCCTACACCACAACCCCAACCGCCTCAGCCGCAAGCACAAACGCAAACGCAGCCATATCCGCCGGTGATGGGCTATCCAGGATACTCCCAAGACCCGTACTCAAATTATCCAAACGCCCCTTATAATCACCACCAACAATACGCCTACGCGCAAGCCCCACCCGCTTCTTATTACGGTTCTTCTTACCCGGCTCAGCAAAATCCGGTTTACCAGAGACCAGCTCCTTCCGGGTTTTTCAGAGGAATTTTAACCGGTTTAATCGTTTTAGTCGTCCTCCTCTGCATCTCCACCACCATAACATGGCTCGTCCTCCGTCCTCAGATCCCGGTTTTCACCGTAACCAGTTTCTCTGTCTCCAATTTCAACCTAACCGGACCGGTTTTCTCCGCTCAATGGATGGCCAATCTCACCTTAGAGAATCCAAACACGAAACTGAATGGATACTTTGATCGGATCCAAGCATTCATCTACAACCAAAACGCCATCGGAGAAGACGATTTTCTGGCGATGTCCTTCTTCCAACCAGTTTCCGTGGCGACCAAGAAATCGGTTTCCATTGGTGAAACCC
The DNA here is from genome assembly GCF_000801105.2 of Raphanus sativus. NCBI lineage: Eukaryota > Viridiplantae > Streptophyta > Magnoliopsida > Brassicales > Brassicaceae > Raphanus > Raphanus sativus. Next base: position 38,602,455 of record NC_079516.1, on the reverse strand, counting down.
TAACGGCAGGAGGGAAAGAACAACCTAAAGTACCGAGCTGGGTAGGAGAGGAGATGAAGAAAGAGAGAGATACAGGAACGGTGTCGTTTGATCTGAGAATGCTGGTTTGGGTTACTTTCAAGACCGATGGCTGGTCGGCGCGTGAGAGAGGGCTTAAAGTGTTTTGTGGGAAGTTGAAAGTTGCGTTTGAAGGAGGATCTGGAAACGGTGCTGTTTTATTGCCTAAGCCTCTTCCTTGTTTGGTTTATGTCTGATCCTTCTTCCTTCATTTTTTTTTTTTAATTCTTGACGTCTTGTAATGTTTGATTGTTTATTACATAAACGTAGAAATCTCGTAAACCAAATTCAAGAGAGCAAATACTCGATTCAATTGCAGGTCTAGCTTGCGAAAGGAATTATAATCGTTATTATATCAACCACTCTAAAATCGTCAATAAACTGTGTGTTGGAGATTGGTAATTGAAAAAAAAAAAGAGTGCATCTCGAATAAAAACAGAAAAAATCATTTAAATCATTAGCTTTTGAATTTGGTTGAAATAAAATATATTTTTCGGTAAACATTAAAAAACTCAATTATTATTAAAAAATTATTTTAATCATAAATTTTAATTCACCATATCATTTTAATTATATCGTTAATTAACAATTATAATTGACTAAAAATATGTTTAAAATGGTTTTTAAAATTGATGATTTTTTGGTAAAAATAAAAATCAATAGTTTCTTTCAAAAAATTAGAAGTTAACTTTCAGACTAAATTATTTAATAACTATAAAATTTTATAAATAAAAATACTGAATAAATAATAGTTTTTCTTCAAAATAAAATTCAAATAATTTTCATATATATTCTAAAAGTTAGCTAACATATCATTAGTTTATAAATTTTTAGTAAATAATTGTAAAGAACTTTTATAATTATTTACGATAATTATGTCAATTTTGTAATTATTTAATACTCCTAATTGGATTATGTTTCATAACGTTATTGTCATTTAAAAAAAAACTCTTTTTGTTAATATAAATATATTTTTAATTCTTACAAAAATAAAATTAATGGTATATAGAAACATATTAACAGTTTTTAGTTAAAATTGTTTTTCATTAAATAAAATGCAGAAGGAACTATATAGCACATTTATGTAAATTAAATAAATTTTGTTTTGGAAACTCTTTTCATTTGAGAATAATAATTTGAATTAACATTTCACTAACAAATATTTTGACAGTAAAATTATAAAAGTTTTTCATAATCATTTTATAACTAATACTCAATTACCATTTTTTGTTTTAGTGTGAAATCGAAACACTCAGGAAATAAACCCTTTTACTGAGTAGATTGATTTGTTTATAAGACATTACTTACATCACACAAATTAGTCAATATAAATATACAATTTTATCTTGATGAATGTATATTTTTTAATTATCTTTAGTTTACGATGGCACTAATTGTTTTATAATAATTTGAAATCAATTATCTAAAATATTATTTGACAAATCAAATTAACGTTACCAGTTAGCTTTCTTCATTATATTTGTGCTTCATAAATACAGTGGTATCTAAATTCCATAATAATCATACACGTAACACTACATTATTTGGAAGTAAATCATATCACAAGTAAATTGATTTAGTTTATATTTTTTTTTAAAAATAAGTATGTTTATGTCTTCATTTGTTTAAATTTCCAAATAAAGCAAATATAACTAATTGTTATTTTTCCCAATAAAACCATTATCTTGGGAAAATATACAGAGTAAAAAGATATAACTGTCTAAGACATATTTTAAAACTAGATTGTGTAACACTATAAATATTCTCGAGTGTGCCTTGGTAAAGAAATAATTATGAATTCTTATTAATAACCTTGAATTGAATTGAAAATGTTAAATAATTATTGATAAAAAATGAAGTTTATCAATAAAATATAAATTGTAAAATTTTAAAATCGTAATGTGTAAAAAGTACAAAAATGTAAGATTCACTTAGTTTGGTGATATCACTCTTCAGCTAATTTGTTTTTTACGGTTTCCATTCAATAAACAATATTATATATGAAAGGTGTAAGTTCAAGATTTAAAATATTAAAATTTAATTGAGTAATCTATCCGACTCGAAAACAGTTGAATGAATTTAGTCATTTTATTAAAATTAATCAATATTATTTAAAATTGGAGCTGAAATTCCAAAAATTATGATCAATGGATATCTTATCTAATTTGTATATTTATAGAGGGGAAAATATAAGAAATACTAAGAAGAAATATGTTTGTCATATAAAGAATTTCAAAAAAAATGCTGGAGTTTTGATGCCATTGTTATATTTTAATAATTTTAGTTCAAGAATATAATTAATTTATATTTCATATTTGTCCTCGAATTTTAGAGGTTCTTGTAAACAATGACTATGTTTAATAAAGTATATTGGTGGGGGAAAAGAAAAGATATTTTGGAAAGAGAATCTTCTTACCTTTAAGGCTAACTCTGCCACTACCATACCAGTCACATATCACTAACAAAAATACAAAACTTTAGCTTCAGTTTCTTTGTGTTACGTCTCCGACCAGAAAAAAAAGATGGGTGAAATCGGTGCCAAGCGATGGAACTTCGGAGCCAACGTGGTGGTCGAACGTTCAAGCTCCCTAAGCATTCGTGAGTATCTTAATACCTTAATCAGTAATCTCAACGAAGGTGACACCAGACCCGTCATCGCCTTTGGAAATGGCGACCCTTCTCTGTTCCCGAGATTCAGTACTGATCCATCAGCCGTTAAAGCCATATGTGATGCTGTTAGTTCCAACAAGTTTAACAACTATGCTTCTGCTTCCGGTATTCCTGTCGCTAGGAAGTAAGATTACTTCTTTTTTTTTTCATTTCGTGCTCTTTTTTTTTGTGGGAAGCTATGGACATATATATTTGTTTTTTTAATAATATTTCCTTATATTCAGAGATAGTGCATGTAGTTTTGTTAGGCGCCATATCGTTATTCGTGGGTATCTTGTCTTAGGGTCTATTCTTGTCTGAACTCAAATCTTGATGACTTTGTGTTTCTCTTCCCCCCCCCCCCCCCACCCTTCTTCAAATAGAGCCGTTGCAGAGTACCTTTCTCGCGATCTCTCTTACCAGATATCTCCAAAGGATGTTCATATTACTTCTGGTTGTTTGCAAGCCGTTGAGATTTGATCTCCTCACTCGCGAAACCTGGTGCCAACATTCTGCTGCCTAGGCCCACTTACCCTATGTATGATTCCAGAGCGTCTTTCAGTCAGCTAGAGATTCGTTATTTCGACCTCCTACCAGAAAATGGTTGGGATGTTGATCTCGATGCTGTTGAAGCTCTTGCAGACGACAAAACCGTAGCTATAGTTGTTGTCAACCCTTGCAATCCTTGTGGAAACGTTTTTTCTCGCCAACATCTTCAAAAGGTGTGTGCACTTTGCTTCTTACTTCTCGTTTTTTTTTTTATCATCGCATAGTTGTACTCATTTTTGGTAAATGTATGTCTTCTTTACATGGTGATAAGATTGCAGAGACAGCTTGCAAGCTTGGAATACTTTTGATCGCAGACGAAGTTTATGATCATTATGCATTTGGGGATAAACCATTTGTGTCCATGGCAGAGTTTGCAGAGATAGTGCCTGTAGTTCTGTTAGGCGCCATATCAAAAAGATGGTTTGTTCCTGGCTGGAGACTTGGCTGGATGGTGACTCTTGACCCTCATAGCATCATGAAAGATTCCGGGGTTTGTTTCCTAGCAATTGATTTATATTTTGGTTACTCAATCAAGAAAGTATTTGTGATTTAAACTCTGCTTGTTTGATATATTAGTTTCTTCAGTCTCTTACCAACGTCATCAACATTTCGACGGACGCTGCGACGTTCATTCAGGTATATTGATGGGCTGATACATAAATATCTGTTAGGAAACGTGATTTTTTTTTTTTGGAAAAAAAACAAACTAAAAGTGGAAACGTGATTTTCTTCTCTTTGTTTCTTTTTTGATCTGAGCCAGGGTGCCATTCCTGATATCCTTGGGAATACGAAAGAAGAATTCTTCTCATTGAAACTTGAAAGGGTGAGAGAATGTGCAGAGATTTGTTATGAAGAGATTATGAAGATCCCATGCATCACTTGCCCCAGCAAACCCGAGGGATCAATGTTCACGATGGTAAAAGAACTGAGGCAATCAGGTTAACTCATCAGTAAAGCTCAACCTCAGAGGCTAATCCATTTGTTTATTGGCGCAGGTGAAGTTAAACCTGTCGCTACTCGGAGACATCAGTGATGATTTGGACTTCTGCTGCAAGCTGGCTAAAGAGGAATCGTTGATCATCCTACCAGGTAAAATATCGTAATCTTGTTAACGAGCTTTGTTGACAGTTACGGGCAGTTAAGATAATCAATGAGGTTCTTGCAGGTCGAGCTGTTGGGCTCAAGAACTGGCTACGTATCACTTTTGCGGTTGAGCTCGATCTCCTCATAGACGGCTTTTCCAGGCTAAAGAACTTTGCCCAGAGACACTCCAAGAAAAACCCATGATTGTTAAGTCTCTCTCTCCTTCTCAATAGTCAAAGCAAAATTTTGCTTAGAAACTTCTAAAACAAGACATTGTAATAACTAGTAAGCTTTGTTTTTCTTTGAACAAAAATATGAACCAAGTGATGCCAAGCAGCAGCTGTTACCATGAGTTCCTCTCTGTCAAACATTAGCAATGCAAAAAAAAAGCAGCCATCACCATGAGATATCCTATCTAATACTTCCTCCGTTCCTAAATAATAGATGTTCTGGAAAAAAATTGTTTCAAAAAGATAGTTTTTTTACATTTTCAATGTTTGGTTTAATGAAAAATTGTAAGTTTCAAAAAATTAATGGTGTTTATGGAATTTCTATTGGTTAAAAGTTATGGAAAATTGTTATTCACAAAAAACAATGTATTTACAATCAAAGTTTAATGAATTTTTTTAATGTATGTGAAAATTCTAGAATAACTATCTTTTAAAAATAGAGGGAGTTTCTGTTAAGACGCGAGAACCCAAATTAAAAAATAAGAAACAAAACAAAATGAATTAAAAACGATAATATAAGACGGTCAAACATAAAAACAGTTAAAGAAACAGACAAATATGTGGTAACACGATTTAATTTTTTCACCAACTCAATAAATCGCTTAGGTGTTTAAGTACGATTTTTAAATACAAGGATAAAACTACATGAGAATCTTTTGCATCACTTAAAATGTTATTGGTTTGTATATTTTAGTAGATTTAGAAATCCAAACCAAATCAAGTGTTATTGGTTTTATGATTTTAAAATTTATATGCAAATCAAGTGTTATTGGTTATATGATTTTAAAATAGATTTTGAAATCAAGTGTTATTTAATAACAAGAATTTATTTAAGGATTGATTTGAAACTATATTTCAATGGATTTGTAAGAGGTTTTACTCTCAAAATACAAAGGAACAAATACAAAGGTAAACCTTGTTATTTTCCTTGGATTTGTAATATTGACTTTTAAAAAACTCTCTCAACATCACAATTTATTTCCTGTTCACGAAGACATGAACCCCACACCACCTACAGCTACAACCTCATCAGAACACATTAGACTCTTCTCCATCCAACTTCATCATGACATCCTGAATAATAGGATGAAAGATGTACGTAAAATTACATGTTAAGTAAATTGACCACAATTTTTCAAGTTTTCTGCTGCCTTTGTTAACTTTTGTAGTGCTTGATTTTCTTTTAATATACAACGCTTTCTGAATTTGAAATGAGCTAATCAATAACACTCTCTACATTGTAAAAGTTAAATTTCCCAGATAAAATACAGAAAGGAGATTGTAGTTCAAACAATCCACTATGAATCTAAAAATGAACATTGACGGCTCACTGTTTAAAGAAGATAATCATTGACGTCAGCGACTCAGCGTCTTGCACGTTAACCATCTTCTGTTTAAACATTTTAAGAACTTCAAAGAGAGAGGTAGAGAGAGATTCCCTAATTTCTTGTTTATTTCTGTCATTAATCATTTTATGAGTAGTAGATGATTATTGCTATCTTAGTTTCTTCTCTGTTATATCAAATGATTATTGTTATTTAAACGTTTCTTTGATTTCTTTCTTCCAAAATGTTTCTTTGAGCCTATGGAGTATACATCTTTCTTCTCATATGAATTCAAACAAAAACAATACTAATAAGCTGGTCTCATCTTTCGTAAATTCATTTGATTGATTTATAATAAATCTACTTACTTGATTTTGAAATCTTATTTGAATTCTTATGAAATCCATTTATTTGATTTTACAATCAGTGGATTTATCAAAAATTTCCAAATCTGTTGAAATTTCTAAATCCATTAAAATACTAGAACCAATAACCCCTAAGATAGAATTTACGAACTTAACATCTACGCTTTTCTCTCGAGACTTATTCTAAAAGGGGTTTTCTGGAAATTTTCTTGTGAAACCTTGTGAAAGCATGTAGTAGTATCTCACTAAAAGAGATGTAAGATTTATATTTATCGGAGAGATTTACCAAGCTTATTCATAAATTAATTTAGACATTTGCCACTAAGTTTAGTAATCTTTAGTCGTATGTTACTAAGTTGTCTTAGGTTAGTCATCAAATGTATTTAGTTTAGCTATATGTTACTAAGCTGATTTAGTTTAGTTATTAAGATAACATAGTCACCAAGTTTACTTAGGTTAAACCATTTGTCACCAAATAAATTTAGCTTAGTCATCAATTTAGCTTAACAATTTTTTATTGTCCACATACAACACTTACATTTTACCCGGCCCATTGGTTTACAAAATGTGGCTGTCATTCTCCATATGAAATCCAACATTTACTTCACATTAGATTTAAATATTTATCCGGTCCATTATACTTGTAAAAAATTATTCACACATACTTATTTTACTCGGCCCAATACACTTTTAAATATAGTTCGAGAAATCCCCTACTCTAAAAATATGGAAGACTTGGAAGACAATGTATATTCGTCAGACTGGACTCAATGGAATTAACTAAGACTAGACATACAAACTTTCGAGAACTATATATGATATAGTAGCATTTTCAACATTGAACTACTCATTGTTAGTATCTGTCAGATTTACTTTTCAGGTGGTGAACATGATGTCTTGAGATGCCCAAATATTTATGTATACCGAGTCAATAGATACTACACATCTGCATTGTCTCGTAGAGTTAAGTTCTTTTGGGTTTATTTTGGCTGTGAACTTATCTGGTGTTTCATCAGTATAGTTGAGGGGGGGGGGGGGGGGGGGGAGGGGGATAGTATGATCTTCATCCTCCTAGAAACAATCACATTTCACACCCACTAGGTGATAGTCATATGCACCAATCATATACATAGAAAGTAACATGTTATACTTCATTAGCATGTAAATGAAGGTTATAGTTTTATCTCATCAAAGAAAATGCTTAACCTTAATTACTTACAAGAGCATTGTTATCATCTTGCGATATGGGTAGGTTTTTCAGTATTTTTATCAAATTTTGTTTTTCCTTTGAATCAATTTCTTGGGATATCCAGTATCATTGGCGGGGTTTCCATCAAACATCCTTAGTCATAAGAAATAAACTCAGTCTCTTCGATGATTTTAATAAATGATCTCTTGATAAACCTTTAGTAGATGGGTCCGGAAGGTTTCAACTAACTTTATTTAGTACATGGATATTACACAGCTTGAGATCAAGTGTCTAATGGTTTTATGTCGTCGTCTTATGTGACATGATTTACCATTAGAGAGAGTATTTGGTGCTTGAGTTATAATGGCTAACTATTGCAATGTATGTACAGAGCTGGGACTTGTTTCTCCAACAATGGAATATCTTCAAGAATTTTGATTTTTTTTTTGAGAAATTATAAAATCAATTATGTTCTTAAACTGCTTTATCTAAATTAATGAACTCATTTTATAGTGGATTTGGACAATAATGCTTGTTTGGATGATTTCCAATATTGTTGCACCTCCAAGTGTAAAGACATAAACTGCTTGTGGATTTCGAGTTTTAGAGTCGGATATCTCGTTTGCATCACACTATATCCTTCTAATATTTGTTTTCGTTATTTATCATAGTGCAGCCCATAAATTTTGGTGTATTGTATAAAATTCAAATCCTTGTTATGACTAGTATCCATTTTTCTCTTCTTTTACATATGGAATAAATCCCGCTTGTTTTATGAAATCTCTTTTTCTTTCTTGGATTAGCACATACCCTTTCTTAAGGGAGTCAATCTTCATTCTGTTTAAAGATAGATGCGGTGATGAGGCTCTTGAGTGAAGTTTCCTAAATAGAAAGGTGAAGGTGATGCTGGAGTAATCTTGATTGATTTGATTGGGATTTAGATTAATTGACATACTCCCTATATTGGAGATGGTCCGATAAGATCTTCTATTGGATTGATTCAGTAATCCCTAAAGTTATTATCCACTGAAGTTTGAGGGAGACTCCCATGAAAGTGGCAGTTTTGCTTGAAAGATAGGAGATTTAGGAGTTCAAAGCTTGTTCGGATACCATGCCAGTACAGCCAGTTATCTACTGGAGGTGGAGCGCTCCAATCTCTCTCATCCCATGCGGTGGCGCGTCAAGCGCGTGTAATGTCCAGAACTTTGAAGATTTATGTAAAAGAAGATGAAGATGCGTGACACTTTTAAATCATGATGAATACATGTGTTTTACCTGCGTGGAACTCGAACAAGATAACCATGTGGTTTAATAATATTTTGTTTTACATTAAGTTCAGTTATAGTGATGAGATATGGGCTTCACTCTCCTCATGTAATTGTCTATTGGGCTTTTTTATAATGAAATAATTAGTTGACAAAAAGAAAGTTTTAAAATCATTTTTTTAGGCATTTCCAATTCCATTCTATTTTTTACATTAAATTTTATAATAGAGTAAAACTTTTCTAACTTCACTTTATATCTCATTCAAAAATAGAGCAACTCTATTACTTACTCTATAGTTGAAGTAATTCTATTATAGAATGAATTTTTTTTTTTATACTTTAGTTCTTTTATTTTTCAATCTTTTTATATTTATTTAATTTAGTTATGCAAGCAACAAATATTATGTTTAATATATATATATATATATAATTTTATAAGATTGGCCAATAAAACAAATACTAACTTAAAATTAAGTAACTTAACATAAAATTAAAACAATAGATAATAATAACTTAAGTTCTGGTAAGTTGCTTTTAGATCGACCAAGATTCTTAAAATATTGTCCAAATAAGGTAGATGAAGGAGTAGCTTCTTGTTCATGTTGTTAACCACTTTTTTGTAAAATTTATGTTTGTTCCTCTTGAAATTATTCACGAATATCTGGATCATGTACTGGATCAAATCAAAAATAAATATTTGTTTGATGCATGCATGTAACTAAAATGTATAAAAGTGGATTGGTGAGTGGTGACCAACACATATAGACTACATGTATAATTCTATACAAAATGTTATGGGGATAAAAGGGATTTTTGCGTACTAATTTAAGTGGGAAGAGAAATTCCATCTCATTCACAATTATAATATTCGATTCGAAGAATTCTTTTGTCGATTTAGAGAAAATCAAAGATAAGAAACTCATTCACAATTAGAAATTCGTTAATTGATCATTTGTGGGAAAATATACTAATAGAATGTTTAAGTTAAAATGTATTATGCTACTAGTATAATGTAATGTAATTTTTAATATAATAAATCTTTGATTTAGGTATATATTTTTTATAAAGTATTGGATACATTAAGTATTCGAATTAAAAAAGACAAATAAATAACTAAGTTATGCAAAACTCCATTATTATAACTATGAGAAACTCTTAAGAGTGTCTTGTTTTCACTTTTGAATCTACGCTCAAGAAAAGACAAAACTCCAAATTTCTTTGAAATCAATCACTCGATCCTCGATGGAGTGGGGTAAGAAAACGATAAATTTTTACAAAAAAAAAACGTTAAAGAGATTTGAGTATATATCTAGAATTCTCGAATAAAGAAATAGAAGAATTGCAATGCTAGTAATTGCCTTTGTCAATATTTCTGAACTTTTTAGTCAAAACTTTTCCACTTCCAAAACTTAAAACACTTCTATCATCTATTTCTATAAAAGACAGTTTACTCACTCCTGATTGAAGACACGTCATCAATTCAAAGTCCCTCATGCCGACACGTGTCCTGTGGTCTCAATACGCCCGTTTCATTTACTCAAATATTCTGGTGAGTTGGGCTTCTTTGGTTAGACATACATTTCGAAGTTTTTTTTGGACTAAGGAATCGGATGGGTTTAAGTTTACAATATAGAGGCAGCCCAATAGCCCAGTATAGTTACGTGAAGAAATTTAGCTTTAGGTTTCGTCGTCTTTCTTCTTTCTTCTACAGCGACTCTTGAACTTCGTCTCTATCTCTGAAACGGTCCAAGTTATGTCTTCGTCGTCTTTAATCCTCTTAATTCAATCAACCACAATGAGGTCTTCAATGCATGGTTTAGATCGGTGGGTCGGTGTATCTGCGAGTATAAATAGGTCAGTACTCTACTCCTCATCTCGAAACCATCTTCCATATCTCTCTTAGTATACTTAATCACCGTTAGATGGCTAACTCGAGGTTATTTTTCTCCGATTTGGAGTCCGATTTTACATATGCATTTGTTTATGTCTGCTCTTTGAATCACTTATTTTTTTTTTTGTGAAGCAACAGAATCAATCTTCAGGAAAGTCGTCAATTGATTCCGCCATGGTGGAGATCGCTCCTCCTGCGTTTGCGTCGGGTTTGACAACTCTAGAAATCCAAAAAGGTGGAATCTTTATATCCTTTTTTAGTTTAAGCACCCATTTTCGTTGATTCCCTCGACAAAAAAAACCAGAGTCATACTTGAGCAGTTTCTTATAAATCTTATCAACTTCAATGATTGTGCTCCAGAAACAGAGTTCTTAAAACTCAAGAGTGTAGGCTTCTATGAAAGTAACGATTGTACATCGGAATGACATAAACAGATGCTGGAGCGTACCTAGAAAGAGTTAGACAACTCTTTAGTCAGGTATATATTCTATTGATAAATTATGTAATAGTCAGGTAGTTGCAACATTTAATGCAAACATGAATATGTAAATTTGGTTTCACCTGTTGACTTCACCATTCCATTCTTCCTGTACAAGCTCCATGCTATCAATTGCTCTAACTATTTTCTTTTGGTTCCAATTCAATTCGTTCATTCATTGCAGGAATCCGGAGTAGTTATACCAAGACCTAAGCTTTTACCAGGCTCGGTATGGTCTCATTCTCAACCGACATTGGCCTCCCACTTTGTCATGTGAGTCTCATTACCCAAACATCTGCATATATATTAGCTTAAACGTTACTGTCTAGAATATTTTGGTAAATAAATAAAGATAAATTACAGTTTGTGCTGACAAAAAAAAGTTAAATTTTTTTTTATTTGATTATGAAGCTCTGTTTTTCTATCCTCCATTTATTTTTGGCTCTACAGAAACAGCTCCATGGGCATACTCATACCTGCAAATTTGATCACTCGATGAGCTCTTCTTCTACACTAAGCTACAGCTCGACGGTTTCTTCACTCACCGACATGCCCCTCTCGCCTTACCCTCTTTGAGTCCTCATTGCTCAGCACATTAGCCCCATCATCATCATCCTCAGATGAAAAAGCACCGAGCTTCACTCTTCAAGCTCCATTAAACTCAATGAGGACGCAACCCTTATACAAAACGCAACGTTTTCTTTCCGATTTGAAGTCCTCCTTCCACAATTGAGGTCAGATTGATTCTGGGAAGGTTGTTCTGTTTTTAATCTTGGTTCATAACTTTTAAAACTTTTCTGGTGCCTTAAATCCTCATTATTAAGATTTCCTGTTCAGATTTTTTCTTGATTGAGAAAGTTTGACAACTTTTGTTGATTATGCTGTCTATTTCACGTGTTTCAGGCGAAAGAGAATGCTTTCTTTATCATCAAGACCGTCAAGCGTTGATGGATTTGGTGAACAAATCAGATGAGAGGGTGAGAAAAGAGGAATCTAGGATTTGAGAGTTAAAGGAACAAGTGAGAAACATGTCTGATGTAATGAAGAAGCGTCGAGTGGAATGAGACAAGAGATTCACATTGTTACAACAAGAGTAGTTTTTGTTGATTCAGTTTCAGTGAAAATTAAGTTATTGTTTAGAGAAAACAGGAGTGGAATGTTTTGAGGGACAATTGTCGAAACAACATGTTCACATTTTCGAAGTTTCATCTTTTCCTTCATTTTACCTTCATAAACTTTGATATAAATTTTACAATTTTGCAGATTCTTCAAGAATATTTTCAGATGAACTAAAATTTCCTAGCTTAAACTTTCCTTTGTTACCACGATCATGTGTTGTAATTATTTAAAACAGTCTGGGCTTACATATTATGTATAGCTATCTGTAAATAAAAGTTTGTTAGTATGGGTTGGAAAACTGCAGAGCCACTGTGAAAACGTTGTAAATATTGAGTCCCATTAGTAAAACAATTGAAAGGTCATACCCATATGCTAGATACTGGTTAAAGTGCTGAGAATAAAAAATAAAGACGATATGTAAACTAAGAATCAATCAAATTAAAAGTATAAACTAAAATATTAAACGTTTCAGGCTTTGGTTGACTACCTTAGAGAGCAGTTTCGCCAGATATTCTGATCCTATATTGCTGACTAAGTGACTATAGTTAGGACTGGTGTCTTACTATTCCCGTTCTTTTTTTCTTGCAAGTATCATCATGTCACATTCTTATTATTTCCTGCTTGAGGCTGATGAGTCCAACTCAATGATGTTGCAGTATGATAATTTCTCGAGAATCTTATCGAGGCAAACATTAATTTATGTTAGGAACATATTTTCTAGAAGAACATGAACACACAATGTTGATTTGGTTACCGTTAATTACCCAGAGGCCAGAGCCATGCGAACCTTATAGCTGCCATAAGCGTTGAAAATTTATTTTATAAAAACTTCTACATGTAAACTGAATTAAAAAATTAATTAAAATGTTTATTTTAATTGATAAATTTAAAATATTAATTCGACTTTATAATTGTTTTTATAGATAAAATATTCAAAAATGTAAAAATTAATTTGTTCTGGCTTTAAAAGTAATCAGAAACCACTTTGTATCATTCTATTTTTTTAATAATTAAAAACTGTCTTTATGTTCTTATCTAAGAAACTCAAGTGTTCATCATAAATCTGATTTTTCTTTATTCTAATCTTTTAATTATTTTATGCCATAGACTTTATATAAGATTAGTAAAAGATGATACCTTAAAATTTTTATAAGAATCTGATGCCGTAGGCGAATGTATCAATTTTCCTTACTAAGGCACAGCTCTGTAATACTACCCCAATGTTAGCATACGGTAAATAACAAATATCATGTTAGGCTCAAAAGTCAAAATAGACCATGTCATATAAAAGAAACAAAAGAAGGCAGAGGTGCTTACTTCTAATGCATTAGTTTCTTTGTCCATTAAATCTAATGCAATGAACACAATCTATGATTTGTTAGTCTCAGCATCATTTGAATCATTAATTTTGTCTTGGAGAAAATGTATTTTTTTCTTCTAAAAACCAATGAATTCAATAAATAAACATACAAAAATAAGAAATAATCTATAGTTAGTTGACAGAATTCAATCAGCTGTCATTCTAAAGATTTTTTATCCCAAATACTATCATAAGACAAATTTGTGATTTCTATCAAAAATAACAAAATAAAATATTTACATTTTCAAACGCTCATTCAGATAATAGTTGTTATATATTATTTTATAATTTTCTGTCCCGCCCGTAGGGCGGATTAACCCTAGTTTCATTAAAAAGAATGCTATTGATTAGTGGTATACTTCTTTTTTTCATAAGTGATATACTTTATTACTCTAAAAGTTTCATTACTTTTTTCTATATATAGCCTAATAGATCTCCCATGGTTTTTTGCATACATGTCATCAATTATTTTTGTTTTCGAAGCTTCCAGCCCTTGACATTTTGTTTTTGCAAGTTTCTTCCACGAGATATATATCCTAATAGATCTCCCATGGTTTTTTTGCATATATTTCACCAATTATTTTTGTTTTCGAAGCTTCCAGCCATTGACATTTTGTTTTTGCAAGCGTCTTCCACGAGATACAGTGTTTGTTCCACAATTTCATATTTGAATCAAAGATGGTTTTTAATTAAAAAAGTGTAATATTGTGGCAATTTCATACAAGATTAATTTTGAACACCGACATCAAGAATGACTTAGACATATCGATGTAACCAAGAACTATAGTATAACCACGTGGGAACATAAACCACACAATAATATGGCTTTACACTTTTCTTAAAAGGCAAAAAAAAAAAACTAAACCACTCTACCAAGCCCCAACCATAAGATGACACATACATCTAACGTTGAAATTAAATATACTTTTGATCTGAGTTCTCTTCATTTACAAAATTGCAACTTCAGAATAAGAATATATGCACATGCGCCATGTTCTCGTTTCGACTACCGAAACAAATAACACCAAAATAGACGCATTGTATTTTAACTATCAATCATGAGGGAAACTTCTTCCATCATCGCAACAAAATGAAATAAATAAACTCCACTATATGTCAAAGTACCATTTCCCAAAAATAATGATCATATCCACAAATTTTGTTTGTAGTATTTTTGTTTGTTAAAGATTTTTTTTGGGCATACGTATGTTATAACAACCGTTTGCTTATGTATCTATAAAATATACAGAAAATGTTAATTGATTTATACTCTACACTATAGTCTAAACTCCAAACACAACGCGCATAGTACATAGGCCATTGCAGACAGTTACAATATAATAAGTAGGCCTGGGCACGGATCGGATATCCGGGTTTTTGAAGGTATTTGCGATTTGCTTCGAATGTTACGGATATCTAATTTTCCGATTTGCTTTGATTCGGAAAAATACGGATATTCGGAAAAACGGATATCCGGAAAATAAATAGATATTTGCGGATACTTACGGATATCTCATTTGTTTTGATTAATACAAATAATCTTAAAAATTTGATACAAATTTTTTTGGAAAATATTTTTTTTTGCATGATATAAAAGATAAAAATTAAAAGATATAGTGAATCTACATATTTTGTAAAATTTTAAACTTAATTAACAATTATAATAACACAAAACTTAAGAAAAAAATTATAATTGTCATAAATGTTTTTTTTCTTTTATGTAATACTTTTATATAAGTAATAATGTGAATAGAATCTGTCGAATCATATGTTAGAATAATAATTTTATATATTTAAAATTTTAAATATAATCAAAATATACATGTATTTATATATTGACGGATCGGATCGGATATTCGATTCCCAAAATTTTAATATTTGTGATTTGCTTCGATATTAACGGATATTGAATTTTAGTATTTGCTTTGCTTCGAAAGCTTACGGATATTCGGAATTTTCGGATCGAATAGCAACGGATAACGAATCGAATCAAATTTCACGGATAAAATGCCCACCCCTAATAATAAGCACAACCATCTTTCTCCCATCATTACTTGTCACGACCCACCCACAAAGGGAAGAAATATATCACAAAGACAGAGAGAAAGAGGCAGCCCAGTGGTAAAAGATGTCAAAAGATTGCGGTAACCACGGTGGAGGCAAAGAAGCAGCCGTCCGGCGAATCTTAACCGCCGTAATAGCCTTCATCATAATAGTCCTAATCACCATCTTCCTAGTATGGGCCATACTTAGGCCCACCAAGCCAAGATTCGTCCTCCAGGACGCCACAGTCTTCGCCTTCAATCTCTCGCAACCAAACCTACTCACCACAAACTTCCAAGTCACATTCGCATCACGTAACCCTAACTCCAAGATCGGAATCTACTACGACCGTCTCCACGTCTACGCTACGTACCGGAACCAGCAGATAACTCTCCGTACGGCGATTCCTCCAACGTACCAAGGCCACAAAGAAGACAACATCTGGTCTCCGTTCGTTTACGGAACCGCTGTTCCCATAGCTCCTTACAACTCCGTCGCGTTGGGGGATGAGCAAGGACGTGGGTTCGTCGGGTTGATGATACGCGCAGATGGGCGCGTGAGGTGGAAAGTAGGGACGTTGATCACCGGGAAATACCATATCCATGTTCGGTGTCCGGCCTACATCAATCTTGGAAACAAAGCTGCTGGTGTTATTGTTGGTGACAACGCCGTTAAGTATACGTTGGTTACTAAATGCAGTGTCAATGTTTAGAACATTGACGGCGTTAAGTTGCTTTTCCCCTTTTTTAATTTATTCATAATCAATCATTTTCTTTTTAAGAACAAATTTGCCAAACTTCTTCTTCCACCAGCAAGATAAGGTTTCTGTTTCACTACTTTTGGTTGTTAAGGTTAGTGTTGATTATTATTATAGAACAATTACAGTCACGATGGTGTGTGGTTGGATTTAACTATATATCCACTTAAGGTGAAAAAGATGGATTGGGAATTTCTTTTGTGTTTATCTTTTAATGAAGAAATAATTTAGCAGGCATAACCTTTTTCAAGTTGTATAAGGCAACGTGAAGTGGAATATACTGTTGGTAGAGAGAGTTTTTTTAGTGACATGTTGGTAGAGAGAGTAATGATGCTTGAGCCTAAAATAAATTGCACGGACCAAATATATATGATCATAATAATTTTACAGGATAAAGAAAACTTTTTAATGGGAAAAGTGTTAGGTGGCCTGAAATGTATAATAATCAGAATGGTTAGTAAGGCCTAAAACCAGGGCCGGCTTAGCATGGAGGGCGGTCGACTGACCGCCCCAAGGCCCACTCCGATTTTTTTTTTTAGTTTTTAAATGGTATATAGTATACTAAATTTAAATTTATGTAGTATTATAAAATGTGAGTACAAAAATTTAATAAAAACTCAAATAAAAACATGCATATTAGTTAATTTATATAAAAATAACTTAAATATATTTCAAATTAGTCATTTTATAGAGCCTAATTTTTTTTTTTAATATAGGATCTAAAAATTATTTTTTCGCCCTAGGGCCCTTGATAGTGTTGAACCGGTCCTACCTAAAACCAAAACAGTTCAATAACTAGCCACCCTATTAAACCGGTTTGTGTATCCACCTCTGCTTATGCTGACATGGGTAAAAAAGTTGAAAACTATGTAATAGTTTTAGAATATACTATATAGTATCAATTGAAGTTGGTAATAATATACCCATAAAAGATGGGAAGAAAACTCAAATCTTGAACCTTTAGCAACTCCTACAACGAAATGCATCATCAGCCAACGTAGAAAATACCTTGGTATGACCGAAAAAATCCGAACAGATATATTCTGAGTGCTTACATAATAATCAAGATTAGCATGGTAATACGTTGACGTGTTATATTGACTTTTGGTGCAACCCATTGTATTGACTTTTGGTGCAACCCATTGTCTATGTCAAACCAATTTTTTTCTCGATTTTATAAGCAAAAAAAAAAAGAAAAGAAAAACAGAAACATAACCAAATTCTAATTCCGAGGTGCGAATTTAACCTTAATGTCACGATACAAAGTGATTAAATCTCAAGTCTCTAGCACTGCTGTGAATCTTGCTCCGGCGCATTCGAGCATGCTTCATTTTTGCTGTCATTTTATCATAGAGATTTCTCTTTCTTTTCTTTTTGAAATACTTAAAAGGTGTTTCTCTACTTTTTATCTTGTATACTTGATTATTTGTTGTGAGAGTTTGGTTAAACTCCTTATTTGTAAATCAAATGATTGAGTATTACCGAAAGTTGGGTTCCAAACAAAATTAAAAAACAAAGCCTAATTCATTCATCGATATGTTACAAATTCACAATAGGGTCTCGGTTCGGTTATGAAAGTAGTAAAAAATTACGGTTTAAGACCAATACGAAACCTAACCGGATAAAAACGAAACTCGTCCTGATTGACACTTTGACCGGGTCAACTCCCGATTAGTCAGAGGTTTTGGATTTCCCCAATAGTCTCATCCGTGTAAACTCTCCTCACGTAGCTCATTCGTGAGAGTGAGATCATCACGAACCGGAGAAGGCGACGGCGTGTAAAACGGCGGCGAAGCACACGGAGTAGAAAACGGCGGTGTACTTGTTCCGTCGTCGTCGTTTTTATCCGTCGCGGCGAAATCCTCTTCCAGTTTGTCGTCTTTCACATGATCGTCCACTGATACGCTTCCACGTGGCTCCATATCCGCCGTCCGATGATCAGTCTCGCTGGTAGAGTCTTCAGCGATGGTGAAGAGAGTCTCGGAAGGACCGCAGAGTAAAGTCTCTCCCCTGGTTGACCACTTCGACGCCGCGTCATCAGCCGGCGGTTCTGCTGAGGGAAGCGGTGGAGCTGTGGCGGATCCTATCGGGAACTGTTTATTTTCGACGCAAAAGAGGAAGAAGTAGAGAAGCTCCTTCGACGGCGGTGGTGTCGCCGTCGGGTCTCCGCCGCGGGAGGAAAAAACGTCGAGCTCCGATCCTCCGGCGATGCTCCGACGACGAAACCGCCGTTTCCACCATAGAACGTAGGCGAGCTGGGCCGTGACTCCGGTTAGACACAAGGAGAATACAGCTACAAGTACGGTTGCGGTTTGGCTTAGACCCATTTTCGTGATCGCGAGACAGAACAAGAGAAGAACACGAACTTGAGATTATGGGTTTGTGTTTTAGAGATAGGAGCAGAAACTCGAGAGGGTAGTTTTGTACATTACTACAAATATTTGTACAGTTGAAGTGTCACATCGGGAAAGAGTTGCCGGGTAGTTTCCGGTTAGAGAGATCATTAATAGTCAAAACGTTTGGAGTTCTAACTTTCTATAGTTTTCTTGTTGTTGATAATACACAGATAGTGACTTACAAAGCAGATGCTATGTAATTGCTCGTGAATTAGAAGAGGGGAGCAATCAAGTTCAATGACTATTTGATTCTTTAACAACTAGAGCTTTGGGCTATTTGATTATTAAAAAGCCCAAATAATTGGTAACTATCATCATGTTAAACGGCCCATTTTAGTCAACTGTTATGGTTTATGATTACATCAATTTTTGTTTCATGGAAGCGATTCTGACTGCGATTTTTTCGAGAGTTTCCGATGGTCTCGGCTTCAACGCCGGGCTCATCTCGTTCGACGGAGAGTAACAGAGGGGTTCAGGAGGTTCAGGATGATGATTCAGGGGTTGAGAAACAGATTGAAGGAAATCAGATACAAAGCGATTCAAAGAGTAACAGAGAGATTCAGGAGGTTCGGGAGGAAGATTTAAGGGCTGAGAAACAAATCGAAGGAAATCAGACACAAGGAGATTCGAGATGGGTGAAGGCGGCACATGATAAGAGAAGCTTGAAGAAGTATAAAGTTGAGGTTGAATCGGTGGATGGTAAACAAAGAGTGGTGATTCCAGATGCAATCCTCTCTAATGCCACTCCTCTATGGGAGGATTTCGTTGTAGAGAAGTTCCTGGATATTGCGCCACACATAGCCAAGGTTCACATGGTGGTGAATAAGGTTTGGAAATATGGAGATCCGTCAGCAAAAGTGGAAGTATATGATGTCAATGCTACTACGATGAGGTTTAAGATCAGGCGTGGGATGTGGAACATTGCTGGGGTTCCTATGATTGTCAAAAAGTGGTCACCAAAAACGAAGGAAGAAAAGCAGGAAGAGGAAGAAATTCTGATGTGGGTGCACTTGAGAAAGGTGCCTCTACAGATGTTCTCTTGGGAGGTTCTGAGTTTTATGACGAGTACAGTAGGAGTTCCAGTACATCTTCATCCAGAGACACTTGCTTGTTCAAATTTTGAGGAAGCAAACATCTTTGTGAACGTTGATGTTTCAAAAACTTTACCAAGAGAGATCGACTTTGTGATAGAGGGTAAGGAGTTCACCGCTGAGTTCTACTACCCTTGGCTACCTACCAGATGCAATCAATGTGAAAAATGGGGTCATGGGGAGAAGGTATGTAAGATGAAGAGAAATGAGAAAGCTCGGGTTGAGATGAGTGCAGGAAATAAAAAAGAGATTTCAGAAAAGAAGAGAAGTGAAGAAGGAAAGTCTGGAAGTGTAGTGGAGAAAATGAGTAACGATAAGGAAAATGTAGAGGAGTTGAGTAATGTTAAGTTAACTCAGAAGGAGGATTTGAAAGCGCAAGGTGCTGATATGGAAATGGATAAAGAATGGTCAATGGTGTCACCAGATAAGGTGGGGAGAGTTATTTTAAAGGAGTTGGAAGAAACAGAAGAAATCATTTCTGCATCTAAGTACTCAGTACTAATGGAGAATGAAGTAGAGGATGGAGAAATACAGGCAGAAGAGATGGAGGAAGGACAAAATGAAAGAGAAAAAGAGCAGGAAGAAACAGAGTGTGATATGATACAAGAAGAGATTCTGGATCAAAAATCAAAAGAGAAAGAGAAGTCGGGGGGATTAAAAGGGGGAAGGAAAGGACAGAAGCCTAGCGCTCAGGATGCAAATCCTAGGAGTAAAATATCTTCTCGTAGAAAATACTAATCATGGCGTGTTTCTCATGGAATGTAAGGGGTTTTAATAAAGAAGTGAAGCATTCCGTGGTGAAAGAGTGGATCGGGAATAAAGAGTTTAAATTTGGGAGTATTTTGGAAACTAGAGTAAAGGAGATAAAGTCAGGGAGGATTCTGAGTAATGAGTTTAAAGAATGGAGTTATATTACAAATTATGAAGAGAGTAGTGGAGGTCGTATTTGGTTCTTATGGAGAGATGTGATTAGAGTAACACCGGTATACAAGTCGGATCAGTTGATAACTGTAAATGTGGAGATGGATAATGAGGAGGGATTTTACTACACTAGTGTTTATGCTAGTAATCAGGTGGAAGAGAGGAAGTTGCTATGAAAGGATTTGATTCATCATCATAATTCTCCAATCTTCAAGAATAAAGCTTGGATGTTGATGGGAGATTTTAATGAGATTTTAGAGGGTGATGAGAGTTCGAGTTTTGAGCATGGAGGGAGGATTTCTTGTGGTATGAGAGATTTTCAGGAAATGATCTTGTGTTGTCGTCTTACTGATATGGCCTACCATGGGCCTCGTTTTACCTGGTGTAATAAGAGGGAGGAAGGTATAATTTGCAAGAAGTTAAACAGAGTTTTGCTAAATGAGGATGCTCTTCACAGATTTAGCAACGCTTACTCAGTACTTGAAGCAGGGGGGTGCTCGAATCACATGAGGTGTAAGGTACAGATTCTTCCTCCTTGTGAGAAGATTATGAGACCTTTCAAGTATGTAAACGCTATTGGGAGCCTTCCTTCTTTTCTGCCAATGGTGAAAGATTATTGGGAAACAACTGAGAACCTTTATCATTCAACTTCAGCCATGTTCAGATTTTCAAAGAAACTGAAGAACCTGAAACCTTTGATTAGGGAGATGGGTAGAGAAAAGCTGGGAAATCTATCCAAAAGAGCTAAAGAGACTTTTGATTCTCTGTGTGAAAAGCAGAACATAACGCTGGCAAACCCGAGTGAAGCTGCTGTTAAAGAGGAATCTAAAGCTTATGGAAATGGATTTATGCAGCTAGTTTGGAGGAGGATCATTTAAAACAGAGAGCTAAGCTTCATTGGTTGGAAATTGGGGATCAAAACAACAAGACATTCCATAGAGCCATTAAATCCAGACAAGCTCAGAACATGATTAGAGAAATCAGAAGAGTGGATGGGAGTGTTGTGAACACTCATTCTGAGATCAAGCAGGAAGCTGTAAACTTCTTCTCAGCCTTTTTAAATCGAGTTCCGGGTAATCTTCAGAGTATAAATATGGAGGAGATGCAGAGTCTTCTTGGGTTTAGATGTTCTGAAGAAGAAAGTCGTATGTTGGAAGAGGAGGTTTCTGGAGAGGAAATTAGAAAAGTAGTATTTGCGATGCCAAATAATAAATCTCCGGGTCCTGACGGTTATTCTATTGAGTTTTTCAAGACCACCTGGCCAGTAGTTGCTCATGACTTCACTATAGCAGTTCAGTCAGTTTTAAGCTTGGTTTCTTGTCGAAGGGGGTGAATTCAACGATATTGGCTTTAATCCCGAAGAAGGAGGATTCTTTAGAGATGAAGGAATATAGACCAATATCTTGTTGTAACGTCCTTTACAAGGTAGTTTCTGAGCTAATGGCAAATAGATTGAAAAAGCTTCTTCCTCAGATTATTGCGGAAAACCAATCTGCTTTTGTTAAAGGAAGATTGCTAATGGAGAATGTCTTGTTAGCATCTGAGCTTGTGAAGGATTACCATAGAGAATCAATAAGCCCGAGATGTGTCATGAAGATCGACATTTCTAAAGCTTTTGATTCTGTGAATTGGGAGTTTGTTTTGAAGATTCTTGAAGCGTTGGGATTTTCTGCAAAGTTTATTCATCTGATTGGATTATGCATTATGACTCCATCTTTCTCGGTGCAAGTAAATGGGGATTTATCGGGTTATTTTCAAAGCTCTAGAGGACTCCGTCAGGGCTGTTCCCTGTCGCCGTATCTATTCGCGCTATGCATGAATGTGCTTTCAAAGCAGCTTGATAGAGCAGTGGCTGAGAGAAGATTTAATTTTCACCCTGGTTGTCAAGTTTTATCCATACTCATCTCTGTTTCGCAGATGATTTAATGGTGTTTGTAGAAGGATCAAAGCAATCTATTCAAGGTGCTCTGTCTGTTTTTGATGAATTTGAAGGTTGGTCTGGGTTGAGTATCAGTGTAGAGAAATCTACAATCTATATGGCTGGAGTTGTAGAAGCAGAACAAAGAATATTCTGGAAAATTTCAAGCTGGCGGATGGGAAGCTTCCTGTGAGATACTTAGGCCTACCTTTCATGACTCAAGCTATGAAGAAGCACGACTATACTCCTTTTATAGAGAAGCTGAGAAGCAATATAAGTTCCTGGACTTGTAGATTTTTGTCTTATGCTGGAAGACTTCAGTTGATTAAATCTATTCTTGTCAGTATAGTAAATTTCTGGGCTACATTTTTTCGTCTACCTTGCAGCTGCATTAAAGAAGTGGAGCAAATTTGTTCAGTTTTTTTGTGGACAGGGCCAATGCTGAAATCGTCAAATGCAAAAGTAGCTTGGAAAGACATTTGCTGCAAGAAAAATGAAAGGGGTTTGGGAATCAGGAACTTAAGGGAGGTAAATAAAGTTTATGGTCTGAAATTGATCTGGAGAATGCTATCAGGTTCATCGTTATGGGGCGAATGGATTAAAGCTAATCTTTTAAAAGGGAAAAGCTTTTGGGAAGTAAACTTGAAGATGCAAAATGGTTCTTGGATGTGGCACAAGATGTTGAAGCTAAGAAGTGTTGCAAAGCTTTTTTATAAGGTAGAAGTTGGAAATGGGAGATCTAGTTCATTCGGGTTTGATCATTGGTCTGAGAAAGGAGTCCTCTCTGATCTGCTTGGTGACAGAGGTATTACTGATATGGGATTGTGTAAAAACGCCACTGTGGAGGAGGCTGTACTACAGGTAAGAAGGAGAAGAAGGCATAGGTCGATAGTTCTCAATGAAATTGAAGAGGAGATTAACTTCATAAAGAACAACTTCAACTCTGAGAAGGAAGATACTAGCCTTTGGAGAAGAGACTCTGGATATAAGAAAGATTTCTCCACTCAGGAAACGTGGAACCAGTTAAGAGATAAGAAGACTTTATGTGAATGGGCTTTAGAGGTATGGTTCTCGCAAGCAACCCCCAAATATGCTTTCATGGCATGGTTGGCTGTTCTCAATAGGATGTCGACTATGGACAGAGTGGTGAAATGGAGTCAGGGTAGCAATGAAGTCTGTGTTCTTGTAAAAATGCTTCGGAGTCGCGATCCCATCTATTCTTTGAATGTAACTTCTCAGCACAAGTATGGGAATTCATTGCTAAAGGGTTGTTGTGTAACTCTTATACTACTGTCTGGTCTGAGATCATTGCTATTATCTCGGATAAGACAAGGGAGAAGAAGAACCTGCTCTGTATAAGATATGCTTTCCAAGCGGTTCTTTATGCATTATGGAGAGAAAGAAATAAGCTGAAGCATGGAGAAAAGGGTATGTCGTTGGATGTTCTCAGAAGAGTTATTGAAAAGGGCATTCATAACAGAATCAGTCTGATCCGGAAGAGTGGTACTAAAGGGATGGAGGAGCTAATGATTTACTGGTTTAACACTAGATAAAAAATGTTACTGCATTGTGTTTTGAGGGTTTTACAACTTGGAGAAGAGGGTTGAGTTTCAGAGTGTGTTTTGTTCTCCTAGCTATGGGATTCTTACTCTTTTTCTCATTTAGAGTTTGTCCCATTTAGGTTTTTTCTAAACGGTTTTAACGAGGAGAATCTCATAGCATTTTCAAACTTAACTTGTGTCATATGGTTAAGTTTGAGGGGGATTAGGAGTTTGAAATCAGTTTGAGATAGGTTTTATTTCTTTGAGTTGTTTAGTTTTTTTGCTTGTATCTCAAGTAAACAGTATGCACTAGATTGTAAAAGGCTTTTTGATGAATAAATTTAACATTCATTCAAAAAAAAAAAAAAATTTGTTTCATGTACATAGTCAGCCATAGTCAAATGTCGTCGGCGGTAGCAACCAGCAACATCAATCAGATATCACTGTTATCGTTAGTTTTGATGTTGATATGCTGTTCATTTGATATTCGATTGGTCGATATATAGCTTATTTTGCTGTCTCTATAATTGATTGTTGCAATTTAGTGTTCATTGTTGTGTCGCTTGCTTGATTATAATTTATAAGTACGACATCATTTTATGTTTGAATTTTAAATATATGAAATTATAAAACTGACTTTGTATGCAATTTGTAGGGTACACCAATATATACATATATGAATTTCATACCGAAGTTATATAACAAACACTCAGTTTAGTTCTTGTTTTCTGTCTATATATATTTGATATTTTATTAGAATGACAAACATTGCGTTATTTTTAGGAGAATTTCTCAAATATGATTCAAAATATGATTTTAAATGCAAATTTATACTCAAATTTGAATCAAATACAAAACTAAGTTAAAAGTCTTGTGAAATTATAATCAACTCTTTGTGATTAAACAAAAAAACAAAAGTTATTTTTTACGAATATAGCTTCAGTAAATAGTCTGAGACTTCTAACTAAGCAATCTAATGGAGTTGATCTTAAAAATAATTTATAAATTTTTAAAAAAATATTTTGACAAGTGAAAAATTAAAATCATATAATTATAAACAGTTTTAAGTGATGTAAACTAAGATATAATAAAATTAAATATTTTTCAACATAGATAAATGAAAGTAGTTAACAATGATATTATTTGGTTTTAGGGTTTGACAACGTATGTTGTAGTATTGTATATATTTTTAGGGTTAGATTTTGGAAAACTTGAATGTTTTTTTGGAAATCTAAAATTTTGTTTATATATATTTATTTCTGTGTATAATAAATACTTTTTAAATTTAATTTGATTTTATGAAATGTTTAATTAGTTAACTAAGTTTATGGGTTATGTTTAGGGTCAACTCAAAATCAACTAATTTAAATGTTCAAAAAAAAAATCAACTAATTTTGTTTGCCCCAACCAAAGCTCGTTTCCGCCTGCGCGAGACGAGCTAACAAATTAAATTGAAGCCCACTATATATGCGCTTTCACGGAGCCCACAAGGAGAAATTAACTATGTATTTGAGCCGTTATATATAAACTTCTACCAAAAGAACATTATAAATTTCTTTCTTTTTTGTAAACTAACATTATAAATATCTGCTCGATGGCCTTCCTTGTTCGCAACGAAAAGATTATGGATTTTGTTTTGCATTTGAATTAAAAATTTATACAAAATTTAAAACATTTTTCATTAATCTTTAATGCTTCCATGCTGATATGCATAAACATGGTTGTGCAATTTGAATTTTTTCTTTTTACAATTACGGGGATCCGATGACCGATATCAACTAACTAATTCTACGAAGCCCATGACATTCCACATATTCTTGTGATTTAATGCTAACTAGATTTTGACCCGCCCTTTTTAAGGGTGGGTATATTTTTTGTTGGAAAATTATTTTACGTAATAAAATTTATGATTTTTGATAAATTATATATTTTAAAATTTTATGAAATTTATCTTAAATTTACTTATATGACTTATTTTTTTATTTTCAATATGACTAAATTTTAGAAGACTCTAAATAGTTCTAACCCGTAATATGATTTTATTTATTTAAACCGAAGTTAAACTTATTTTACACTGATTTTGTTTTAATTTTAATAAAATATTTTATATCTTCAACACTCTTGTATTGAAAAATTTATTTGTGCATTTCAAAAAAAAAATCTATAATTTTATTAAATTTATTTTATGTGATTTAGTTTTTATTTTAAATGAAACTTATTTTTACGAAGTTGAGATAATTCAGACCCGTCTTATAATTTTGTTGATTTAAACATTTGTTATTTCAACTTGATTTTATTTTAGAATTCATTTAATAAATGCTTTCAAATAATTAATAATGTGAAAGATTTTTTGGAAAGATATGGTGTAAACATTTAGAAATTTTTTTTTAAAAAAGGGTAATAACTGAATTATATTAAATATTTTAATGTAATTGTAAAATAATGACTTTTGATTGGTTGCAAATAATGTTGGGGAAAAAAGTACATGTATTTTTTGTAATTACTTAGAAATTTCAGGGGCAGACTCATAAACAGTCATCTGCTTTAATAGTATAGATGAAATGTATCTTAAATTTACTTATATGACTTATTTTTTTATTTTCAATATGACTAAATTTTAGATGACTCTAAATAATTCTAACTCGTAAGTATGATTTTATTTATTTAAACCGAAGTTAAACTTATTTTACACTGATTTCTTTTAATTTAAATAAAATATTTTATATCTTCAACACTCTTGTATTGAAAATTTCATTTGTGCGTTTTAAAACATTTTTTTATAATTTTATTAAATTTAGTTTATGTGATTTAGTTTTTATTTTAAATGAAACTATTTTTTAAGGAGTAGAGATAATTCAGACCCGTATTATGATTTTGTTAGTTTAATCATTTGTTATTTCAACTTGATTTTATTTTGAGTTTTTATTTAATAAATTTTTTCAAATAATTAATAATGTGAAAGATTTTTTGGAAATATATAGTGCAAAAATTTATGAAACAAAATTTTCAAAAATGCTAAGAACTGAACTATACTAAATATTTTTAATGTAATTGCAACATAATGACCTTTGATTATTTGCATATAATGCTCGGAAAAGGGTACATGTAATTTTTGCAATTACTTAAAAAATTCAGGGGCAAATTCATAAATAGTTATCTGATTTAATAGTATAGATATAATATAAAATGAAAAATGTATGGTTTTGTATATCATTCTGAAAATATATGAAGTTACTAAATATTTATAGGTTCTATTTGGATTTATTATTGTTGATCGTAAGTGCTGCTGGAGACATGCAAAGGCTTAAGATGAATTTTTGTTATCTTCAACGAATTTATTGTAGTTTCAATTGTTTTGTGGATTATATGACAATGATATTCCAATAAGTCGAAGTTCAATTTGTCGTTGGGAGAAAAGATGTACCAATCTCTTGGAAAAAGAACAAAACTAAAACTGTTTTCATAACCTAATAATTGTGTTTCTCTCTGTTTTTAATGCCTGTAAAATAGAAGTTTTAAAAGTCGATCGTCTGTTTGTTGTATCGTAAATTCGTAATAGGAAGGTGTCTCAAAGGCACATCATTCACAAACGCTTGTTTTCACCTATTTTTTATATATAAGCTGAAGTGAAAAATTTCAAAATAACACTCATGGCTTCAGGGAAAGAAATCAGAGAGAATTACACACCTCGAAAGAGTAGTGAACATGGAAGAGCCTGGTGATCCCAGAACCAAAACTGTTTATAGCATATGCATTCTACTAAAGGTGAAAGGGATTAGACCAAAAAAAAAGGTGAAAAGGGAAAAATAATCAAATTATTCATTGTTCCAATAATTTTGAAACAATGCGAAGAAGATGATGACACCATTTCATTAACTCTACCTATAAAACATTATTTCTATTTTTGTTTAGTCCATTCCTTTGCTTTCCTGACTTACATACATGAAAATTATTGACTTGTTGCAGGTTAACACCCTACATAATGCACAAACATAGTTAATAATAATCAATAAATAAAACATAGTTAAATAATATTTTCTGCCGTAGAGTTCATGATGTTAACATACTTAATACCTCTAGTAGTAGTCATTTCAATTTCGTAGCTAACTCATTTTGAGAGGATGTCTGGTATCGATCAGTTGGAAATATGGGTTTAAATTTTTTTGTTTCGTAACAAAATATGTGTTTCGATTTAGGTTATTATATAGTGAAACTAGGGTAAACCCGCCCTACGGGCGGGCGGAAAAGTAAATAACTAATAATACAAATTTATTTTTAAACATTTAATCTACTTTTAACTTCAAATAGAACTAAGGTTTGGAATTGTTTTACAGCAATTTTATATTTGTATTATTCTTCATTTATAAATGATAAACTCTCCGTGAAAAGAAATTGATTGTATATTATGTGTTCTAGGAGAAAAAGTTGCTTGTGGCGTCTGTTAGTGATTGGATGTGTAGTATTCAAAAGAACTGTTTGAGCGAGTTTAACTATATATTGCATTTAGTTCATTAGAATGTGTTCTACGGAGAGATCCTTAACTTATAGGCAGTTACGGGCTTGGTCAGTTTTGTTTCGGAGTCTGAAGAATAAAGGGTTAAATATTGTTAACATAGGATATAAAAATGCAGCCAGTACGTTTGGTTGGATATGAAGTTTGGAAAATGTAGTATGTTTAGTGATTGGCTGTATTTCATAGGCCCGTTGGAAGATTTTGTTTTTTTCTTGTTGTTTAAAAAACAAATTGTGTGAGTCGTTTAGAGGCAGCTAGTTACGTGAAATAAGGCTTTTGGATGTTGATCCAAAAAAGGCTTTTGGATTGGTTGTCTTTTAGTTAGGTTTGTGTGATATTAACTTGTTTGTCAAGCAATCAACAAATCTTTGACATGTTTTGTTGTAGCCAATTCGTGGCCAATTCCTTATTAGTGAAATTTAATGTTACCGTGTAGCATAAGTTCGTAGCTAGAGAAAAAATTAAAGAGAATTTGATTTGGTACTCCCATGACTGTCGGTTATTATGTTTCTGATATGATTATATATAGCGTGTGGGAAAGGAAATAGTAGATTATTCCATAATGTCGTAAATATATATATATATATATATATATATATATATATATGTGGATAACTTTTCAGCCTAATACAACCTATCAAATAGTTATTTGTTTGGTCTTCAGTTTAGTCTTTTTGGGTCTATTAAGTTTAAGTCTACCAGACCTTTTGCTAAGATCCTGAAATGGTCGTTCGTTTAAATAGCTTATTTTGAGGATGGAGTAATCAACTTTGCAGATAATAAGACTTGTCTCAGCTGAATCACAACTTTATCTCATATGGCTTTATATTCTCAACCGTATATTCTGCACTTTTTTCATTTGTGTACAGAGGGCGAGAAAAGCTCTGTTTGAACAACTCAGTCTTATTGGTTCTTCAAACCAAAGCAAAATATTTATCTAAAATCTTAGACATTAAATTCTTCCATGCTAATATGTTAAAGTGTCTTCGTATCTTGAGAAGTATTTGTCAGAAACAGTGCAATGATAACTAAAAACATCTGGGAGGAACAGAAAAATATCTTTGATAGTTTAAAAACCACAATTATGCGTAAGTATTATTTTAAAAGCAACTAAAGTGGCCAGATACTGCAAACTTTGCACCTAAGCTGCGTGTGGCTTCTTGGTCAACTTATTAAACGCTGGGTCCAGAGGTTTTTGTTGATGACACCACTCGAAGTCGTTTCGGAACCTGGTGAGAGCTGACACCAGGCATGTCATCTTCAAGGCCATCGTTGCAGCCGTCCTAAAACCATGAATTCTGTCAACTCTTGAAAATAAAAGGACAGGATAAAAAGTAATAAATTTGCAACAACAACAAAATCAGGAACTGGTGCACGTTCACGTTCATCCAGGATGAGTGAAAGGGTAAAGGTTTGATGCTTAGCACTGAAATTATAGGGGTAGCTTTGAGCTGGAATGTGAAAGTATTACCATCAAGGTCAACAATAAAAGGTGGGAGCTGGTTATCTTCTGGGTTCTCTCACTCTCACGCCTATTAGACCAATGGTTGTAATGTGAAACTATTAACATTTTCGCAATATGGTAAATGATGTTGTGTGGTTAGATAGCGGCATATCAGCAGATGACCAGCATCAGCAGCCAGCCAGGATATTGGTGAGCTTTGTTATTTCACCATCAAAACTTACAAAAACTGATTCGTCAGTGTCATTAGCAACAGTCATCTTGACATGATACCTAATAGACGGGTACAGTGTGCTTGTTATATCGATATCTTTATAAGAATAAAAACTGAAATGGCTGTGTACCTGAGAACACCAACGACATTAGGCCGATTGCAGAACATGCATACAAAAGATGAGGCACTCCTCTAGTCCTCTGTAATTTTACTTGGAGCAAGATATGTAGCACCATCCATTTTCTGTCTTGACAGAGGTGACTTTCTCAGATCAGGTAAATTATACTCTCTGCATTTATAAATGTTGTAAACCATGAACAGAGCTTAGAAGGGCTGTGATGATAAATTGGTTAAGCTCAGGTATTGTTAGTCGTTCTACCTTAGCATAGCCTCTCAACAATGAAGCTTCTGATGTATTTCCAGTGTCATTTGTGACCCACCTGCATTGATGAGAGTAACCCGTGAGAGTATGGTACATATATAATTTAACAGAAACTATAATGATGGAATAAAATATGAGCGATTAGTACATACTTGTCAAAGTAGCTCTCGCCTGCTTCAGCCTCCTTGTCTAAATAGAAATGAGTTCCAGACATTGGTATTGAGGAACATACGGACTGCAAATTGAAGGTCGGTTAGTTTCCATAAATAGCGTTAGGATGAAACTCGTAACTAACAAAACAGATATGAAGGGATACCTCCTATAAGCTTCGTATTGATGCATGTTGCCACAACCCCACGTGGATCAACCTTGTAGCCTTCGATCAACATTCACTGAAGAAAAAAACTAAAATCAAACACATCATATCGGAATAGGCCGAATCTGAGGCGATTTTGGACTCAGAGACACATATTCTTCGTTCTATCATGTAAAATTATATGGATCGGATAAATTGAGAAAGATAATTGAACCAGTATTTGTCGAAGAGGCTAAAGGCTTCTTTGAACTCGGCGATCTCCTCGTCTGTCAGTTGGTCCTCCGTTGACATTCCTAGCCTCCCAGAATTGCAGCAGCCTCGCCGCGACAGCGGACGAACACCTGCAGAGAGATCTGGAGATCGCGATTTCTAGAAGTGAGATACAGATCTATATACCCGTAATCGTTGACGGAACAACGCAACTGAAGAACTCTTAGTGTGAGTCTGAAATAAAGATGTAATAAACACAACATTTTCAGTTACAGAAACGGCTAGGACACTCGATCGTCACCGTATCCGCCCTTCCAAGAGCAACGAAGAACACACAGGCGTTCGTCACCAAAAATTAGGGTTGACACATAGTTTGACGTTGGGCTAAAACAAAGCATGAAATCAAGCCCAAACGAAGCCCGAATCGACAAAACACTCATTTAAATGAAACGCAGCGCTGCTGACGTGGCGGTACGGTAGAGACCCTATTTCCACGCTGGATCTGATGTGGAGGCCTTTAGGAGAGAGTAGGGATCTTCTTTATATATAAAGATGTAGAGCTAGTTGACTTAATCTTCCTTGATAAATAACAAATGAAGCGATTTATTAGGATTCTTGTTAAAACCAGTAAAGAAAATCTTATCACATAATTAGATGCTAATATTTCTTCTTGATATACTCAGAATATTCTAAACTGATAACTTATGGAAAAGATTATTAAATATAAAATCTATAGAGAGAAACATATTATACGGATTTTATGTATTTCGGAGGTTTTGGATATATTCTTTTTTATGTTTTAAAAATAAATAAATATGATGTTGAGGCATGTTACTTACCAAGTTTTAGTGGTTAGCGAAAATATACAGAAAAATGATTGATTTTGATTTTATTATTAAGATTCGGTTCTTTTTTTCTTCTCACTTTCGTAGTTAATATTTAATTTGTAATTACTTCTCCAAAAAATATTTCTGAAAAGAAAACCAAGACTATTATATTTGAATTTTACCTAGATTTTTATGTATTTAAAGTTACAATATATATATATATATATATATATATTACAGGAGTAAATGTCCAAAATCATTTTCAAATTAGTAAAATAATAGAATAATCGTATATGGTTGAGTGTAGTCCCAGAAAAAAAGGGTCGTATATGGTTTGAGCAAGCGATCGGGTAGATGGTTGATGTTGGTCTACTATTATTTACCTTGGTAAAGTATTAGAACACTTGGTAAAGTATTAGAATAGTCAAATAAAATTAATTGGGATTCCTTTTACATGCGCAGATGATTTGTTTCCAGGGTCAAATCCATAAATATAAAAGGAAAATATAAAAGCATAGATTTTAAATAAACCAGTGGTATTAACTCGTAAATATTAGCAAAATAAAAGATCACCTCAAAAAAAGATCTTCTGTTTTAATAGTATTGATCTAGTGATCAATGTGAATTGAATCCATATGGTTTTTCTTACTGGAGCCAAAGCTCCCTCAGATAATTACCACAGGCCAATGCGAGTCGGTTAAAAAAAGATTGTTCTTACTAGAAAATCTGTTCAAATTCGCTGATATTTATTGAATTGGTCAACGGTTGTGGTCTGAAAGCTTGGACACGTCTTCTCTGTTTCTTCGGACCTCTGTGCACGAGATCCAGCTGCATCTTGGCTAATACACTGCCCCACTTTCGCTCAGCCACATCCTAGTGCAGCCGTAGCAACTTTTGATAAGGTTTGTATTGTAAAATTATTTTGACATTGAGACAAGTATTTTCTTGAATGATGAGAGGAGGTTCCGGATCAAAGGTCAGTACATAATTTTAGCGTAAGGTTTTTTTTTTTTTTTTGATCAAGTAGCGTAAGGTTCATACCATATTAAATTAACTCCTTAAGAGTGAAGATCATTCCATTTCCAACAGGAATTTCCTCAATAATGTAATCTAAGAGGTTTTGCCACTAAACCATTGTTCGGTTGGTGATTGAGATAAATTTACGTGGAAGAACAAAATTGTTTAAGCATTATTAAGCTTATAAAATGCTATAAAAATGCCTGAAAAAGTATCAGTCGAGCAAGTGAGCTTCCTCTATATATCTGAGAAGTATATTGTTAACTTTAAATGCAACTTTTGTCAACAAGATTACTCTGGTTGACAAACAAAAAGAAATCACATTATCCTACTGATCGCGCAAAAATAAACTGGTTCGAGCCCTTTTTCAAAGTATTAAAAATAATAATAAACTGGTTCGACTTCTATTTACCGTTTTAATGCCACTGCTTATTATACATGGAGTCACCAGAGTTGTGTCTAGTCTTTTTTTTTTGTCTTATAAATTTAAAACATGACATAAATGTATATAAACATTTAAGAAGAAACATAATCACTCTAATCAATACTGTCCTTAATCTTTTCCTCCATCTCAAACAACGACGATAAACAGCAAACAACGTCCCTTCTCTTCTCGCCTATCAAATTCTCCGGTAAGACCCGGAGAGACGTCGGCGAGGTTTCATCTGAAGACGAGTACGACGTGTAGAATGATAATGGCGACGAGGGAGATTCCTCGACGAGGACAGGACGAGGTTCTTGGGCGACGTCTTTAGAAGATTCTACTGCTAAGTTTAAAAGCAAGTCGACAAAAGCGGCGCAGATGTATTTGTGGCTTGTCTTAACGTTGACTTTCAATAACAAGAAAAGAAGCTCCTCGAGCCTTCTCCAATCATGATGAAGCGCGTGCAGATCAACCATCTTTTCCATGGATTTCTTGAAATCCGAGTAAGGGTCGTTTGATTCTAATGACAAGAGCATGAAGCCTTCTTCTTCCTCAGGGGCATCTTCTTCTTCATCTCTCTTAGTAACTTCTTCTAGTATAGAGTTTGATCTTCCTCTACGTTCAAAGATAAGTCTTTTTGACGATTTTAGTCCTCTAATCACATTCTCTATACACTCTATCTCCCGTGGCTTTTCCATGTTGTTGGTGGTGGTAGAGGAGGAGGAGAGGCTGCGTGAAGGTGGCTCGGGTTTGTTGACATTTTTAGGTTTGTTAATGGTGAAGAAATCTCTGAAAAATATTTTCTTAGGGTTTTGTTGATGACAAGAAGCTGATGGCCATGAAGAGGAAGAAGATGAATATGAAGTGATCTTGTTCAGAAATGGGAGCTTCACTTTCTTCCCCATTTTTTCTTGTATTTTGTTTGATTGTTGAGAAAATAAAACTACAGAAGAGTGTAGATTTTCTCTTTTCTTTTTGGAGTTGGGTTCAGAATGTGATTAATGAGTGAGAGGGAAGGAATATTTAAGGCTTTTGAAAAGAGAAAAGGAGAGGCTGCACGAAAGGGTGGGTGCGTCTTTTTCTGAAGAGAGGCTTATTTGTTTTGTTTCAAGGTTTGTTGTCTTTTTGTAATGGTATTTAATTTTTTAAAAAATTATTGGCTTCGATATTTATTGTTTGGTTGGGATCATTCAGTTTATCTGAGTCATATCCCGGTTAAGATTTTGCGTATTAGCTAAAGTGTCCTTATTAGAATATAAAAAAATCAAATATTAGAACATTACATTAATACTCTTTCGTTTCATTTTAGTTATCATTTTACATCTACAAATATAGATTAAAAAAACATTTAAACTTACATATTTCCAATTATTATCTATACAATTAACAATATTTCAATCAATAGAAAAATAAACGTAAAATTATTGTTAATAAA